>NC_044383.1:92189982-92871969 GCF_006542625.1 Nomascus leucogenys | reverse complement strand
ATTTTTGCCACGCTAAAATTAACATTCTGGTCATTAAGAACATAATCAGTTTTTAGATCATTGTTTTCACTGAAACAGGGTCCTACCCACAAGCACTTATAATCTGATGCCTAAGTAAACAATGTAAAGAAACCCCTCCATGTCAACATAGCCTTGTGGGTGGCAAATTCATCATGTCATTTGCATCTGATGATGATATCTGGTTCTATGAAGCCAGAGTGGGCCCATACGAGATGTTAGCCTTGATAGAATTTCCAGGGAGACAGCTGGCCCTCTGTAGGGTGGGTGCTGTAGGGTACAGAAACATTCCAAAGGGCCCCTTTGCCACCTCTGCAGGCAAGTCCCATGACAAACTACTTAGGGTGTTCAATAAGAAAAATACAGCACACTACAAAACAGTGTGGCCACTTCTGTGTGTATTTTTCTCCCCTCATAGGGTAGTCTGTCCACCTACAGGTAGAATAATTAAGTCAATAAAACAGAACGCAGTGACTTTTTTTCAGATTGGTATATTTGTTTAACTGGAACAAGCAAGTTGTTTGCCCATCTAGGTTTATAATCTCATCTTATTTTTTTTTCAACTTTTATTTTAGAATTTGGGGGCTTGAGCAGGCTTGTCCCAAAGGTATATCGCGTGATGCTGAATTATCTCCTTATCTTACAGTGTAACTCAAACAACATTCTCAAGATGGCTTAGAATCTAAATGCTTTAGTTTAGAAAGACTGTGTGAAGAAAGAGTCTGCACTAAATGAAAGATTGAAGTGTCCAGCTAAGAATATACTTATATCATACTTAAGCAGGTTGTTGACTATCGTGAGACAGGTTTATTCCAAAGTGGGGTTTAGGAGACTACATGGCAGAGGACTAAATGAATTCATTTTTAGGAGGCTGTGGTAACTTGCCTCCAACGACAGGCCCTGCGCCGGGTGTGGTGGCTCACGTCTGTAATCCCAGCACTTTGGGAGGCCAAGGCGGGTGGATCACTTGAGGTCAGGAGTTTGAGACCAGCCTGGCTGACATGGTGAAACCCCATCTCTACTAAAAACACAAAAATTAGCCAGGCATGGTGGTACATACCTGTAGTCCCAGCTACTCGGGAGGCTGAGGCATGAGAATCACTTGAACCCGGGAGGCGGTGGTTGCAGTGAGCCAAGATCACGCCACTACACTGCAGCCCGGGTGACAGAGCGAGACTCCGTCTCTAAACAAAAACAAAAACGAAAACAAAAACAAAGACAGTTCCGAAAATTGCCCCCCCTCTGTCCCGCATGCTCTTCTTCACGTTGAAGGATAGTTATTTTCCTCTCCTGAGCTGCTCGTAAGAGGTGCAGCTACCCGGCTACAGATGTCCCATGGAGAGGGAAAGGCCACGAGATAATATGGGAAGAAACTTCGAACCCAACAGACAACAAGAACTGAGGCCCCCTACATGTGACCCCAGTGGAGTGGCTCAGCCAGCTCCCACTATTCAAGCCACCCTAGCTGACGCATCAGGCATGTGACTGAAGGAGCCATGTTACACGTTCCAACCTCAGAAAGTCCCAGATGCATGGAATCATTATAAACAATAAAGAACCATTATTTTAGTTCACCAAATTTGGGGGTAGATGTTATACAGCAATAGACAACCAAAGCAGGCTAAAGTCACATAGCCTTGTGCTAAAATCCTTTTTTTTTTTTTCTTTTTGAGACAGGGTCTTGCTCTGTTGCCCAGGCTGGAGTGTAGTGGCACCATCATGGCTTACTGCAGCCACTGCCTCCCAAGTAGCTGGGATCACAGGCGTGAGCCACTGCACCCAGCTAATTAAAAAATTTTTTTTGTGGAGATGGGGGTTTTGCTACGTTGCCCAGGCTGGTTTCAAACTCCTGGACTCAAGTGTTCCTTCTGCCTTGGCCTCCCAAAGTGCTGGGATTTATAAGCCTGAGCCACCATTCCCAGTCTAAAATCAATTTTTAATAAAAATATTATACTGGATCATTTCTTATGAAAATCATCCATAGAAAATCCAGTTGTTCTAAGCATTTATTAGGAGAAACCTGAAATCTAAATCTATTTTAGAAATGATGGATAGATTCAAAGAGAATTTTTAAAAATAATATGTAACATATTTCTGAACTGATCTCTTACTATTTTAAATGAACAGGGCAGTAGAGAGGACAAATAAAGAATCAACTCAATAAGCACTTTGACAATTTTAGTTTAATAGTAATAACTACATTTTATCCAGTGATTGCTATAGCCCCAGCACTGTGCTAAGTATGCATTTTACATCTGTTACCTCATTTAATACTCACAACAAACCTGTGAGATAGGTGTTATTACTGGCATTTTATGCAGAGGAGGAAACTGAGACTAAAAGAGGTTAAGTAATGGGCCTATAGTCCACAGGAAGTTGTGGAGCTGGGATCTGAACCTGTCTGGCGTGATCTGAAAGCTGTTTAACTATTTACTATACTATAAGGCCTCCACCTTTAATAATAAAATTGTTTCATTATTTGGTTACTTTCATGCTCAGAAAGGAATATATCCCACAGTAATAATAGCTAAAAATAAAAGCCATATTTTGGCCTGGAGTAAGTGACTTAAAGTATTTTGTATGCAACTTGGCATCCTTTTGCATTTAAACTGTGGTATTTGGCCAGTCTCATCTCATGCCACATAGTTCCTCTAGAATGTTACATATATATATAATACATATATATATTATATTATATATATTATGTATAATACATATATATTATATATATATATATGGATGTAGGAGAAATTCCCACATACAGCATGGACATTTTCCTTTTGTTAGTTTATTTTATAGTCCCTAAAAGGGTAGTTGTTTTATAAAAGGAAGAACTGAGGCACAACCATCTCATTCCAATGATTTATCCAGATCAACTCTCCCCCTACTCAAGCACATGTCATCCTTTCATTATTCAGAGAGGGCAAAGCCCTGAGTAGCAAGGCTAATAGGCGATATATTCCACATAGAGATGGAAAATAGAAGGAAATGAGAGGAAAATAATTTTGCCAAAGGTTAAAATGTTCAGGTCATCAACTCTGCCAGCCTTACAGATTAGTTTTATCCATTTCAAAGAGCCTAAAACACTGTAAAAATCTCCATAAAGAGAAGTTGTTCTAATACCAAGTGAACAGCTAGCTTGGGTTGTTTCTAGAACTTCAACGAGCAACTTGTATTCTCAAAAGATCAAGGGAAAGGATACTCTGGTTTATCTGACAAAAAGCTGAAGAGGACGCCTCAACAGAGAACACTTGATCTGTTACTTCCACAAAGCTCCTTCACAGCCTCTTAGCTTTGCCAAATTGGGCTAGAATTTGGGGTGATGCTTTGATGCACGGAAACAACAATGAACCGAAGGACTGAAACACCTGCCTTATGCCAAATATTTTCTTTGTGTTCCTAGAGTAAAATGAGAATCTGATGTGGTATCAGAAGACCTTACATAAATGCCAACTCTGCCATGTCTAACTGTATCACCTTAGGCAAGATACTTTCTCTCTCTGACTTTAAGATTCTTCACCTGTAGAATAAGGATGACCATACAACACAACACAGGGTTGTTAGAGGAATTAAATGGGATAGTACATGTGATTGCACTTTGTCAACTGCAAACCTCATTACAAATTTTAATTCTTATAAGTTTCCCAGAAACATTTTACTATATATCACATGAGTATACTGCCTTCAACTTTCCAAAGAAAATATAGCAGATCTGAAAGTCTAAAGAAGTCAATTTAAAAAAAAGAAAAGAAAAAGTAAAATATACCAGATATTATTATCCATCATACTGGTTGTTTACATAAGACATAAAAAAGTGAGAGAGTGGAGATATTTAATTTTTAATGCCTGACCAATTTCTAATACACTATGTCCAATTGAATGGAAATATTCATTAATTCTTTCAACAAAAAAATATTTTTGTGTGACTTACCACAGTGAATAAAATACCCTCAGGGAGCTTACTTTTGAATGAGAGAGACTTAGAATAAACAAAAAGGAAGCTAATATTAATTATAATGTCAGGTATTGATAAGTTCTACAAAGAAAAATGAAGTGGCTTCAGAAGATAAAGTGATGGAAGGTTCTGTTTTAAGGGCAGTTGAACAGAGCTCTCTGAGGAGGAAAATGTTTGAACAGAGACTTAAATAATGTGAGGGGGATGAGCCAAGCACACATCTAGGGAAGAGCATTACCATACAGAGGGAAGAGCAAGCACAGAGGCTTGAGCTCAATGCAGTCCAGAAAGTGAAAAAGGCCAAGTGTGCCTGGGAGGGCTGTGAGAGGCAGACAGAGGCAGGAGGTGATACAGTTTTAGGGACCAGGCCATGAGCCAGGTAGCTCTGGATTTTATTCTGAGTGTAATGAGGAAGCACTGAAGGGTTCTGAGCAGGCGGAAAACGCCATTACTTTTAGGTTTTTCAAGAATCCCTCTGAGGAAAAAAAATGTTTTTTAATTAAAAAAATAAAAGAATCTCTCTAATACGTAGAGAACTGACTTCGGTGGAGAGAGTAGGCAGCGGGAGACAAAAGAGGAAGACCACAAAGGCTGCCCTTTGAATAAGCCAAGCTAGACATCACAGAAGAATGGACTAAGATGATAGCAGCTGGGAATGAGCTAAGAAGTGTGGTAGGGGGCGGGGTCACGCTGTACCAGCACTTTGGGAGGGGGGGGGATCACGAGTCAGGAGAGAACGGTGAAAGTTCTACTAAAAAAAAAAAATAGCGGGGGGGGGGGCCTGTAGTAGCTATGAGAGGCTGAGGCAGGAATGGGTGAACGGGGGGAGCTTGCAGTGAGGAGATGCAATCAGCTGGTGACAGGCAAGATCGTCAAAAAAAAAAAAAAAAAAAAAAAAAAAAAGTGTGGTCAGATTCTAGACATATTTTAATGATAGAATGATACTGATAGAATGAAGGTGGGGTGTAAGAGGAATAAAGGTTTCCAGGATGATTCCAAGATTTGGGGGCCTGAAATACTGAATTATTTAGATTTACTGAGATAGGGAACAATCAGGAAGGAGCAGGTTTTGGGAAAGAATTAATCAATAGTTGGGTTTTAGACCTGTTATTTTAATATATTACAAAAGCATATTAGACATTCAAGTCGAGAGGCTGGGAAGGCTGTTGGATACATGTGTCTGGGATGCAGACAGAGATGGATATTGGGAACATAAACGTGGAGTCAGAATCATACAGATGGCCGGGCGCGGTGGCTCAAGCCTGTAATTCCAGCACTTTGGGAGGCCGAGGCGGGCGGATCACGAGGTCAGGAGATCGAGACCATCCTGGCTAACACGGTGAAACCCCGTCTCTACTAAAAAAATACAAAAAATTAGCCGGGCACGTTGGCGGGCACCTGTAGTCCCAGCTACTCGGGAGGCTGAGGCAGGAGAATGGCGTGAACCCGGGAGGCGGAGCTTGCAGTGAGCCGAGATGGCGCCACTGCACTCCAGCCTGGGCGACAGAGCAAGATTCCGTCTCAAAAAAAAAAAAAAAAAAAAAAAAAAAATCATACAGATGATTTAAAACTGTAAGTCCAGAAAGCTCACCTAGAAAGTAAATGCAGAGAGAAAGGAGCTCCAAGAACTGAGCCCTGAGGCCCTTCCACATTTAAAAGTTGGGAAGAGGAGGAATAACCACCAAAAGAGGCAAAAAGAGAGTTCATGGAGATAGGAGGAAAGTGAGAAGGGCCTACTGTCATAGGACACCAGAGGAAAAAAGGAAACCTGGAGGCGTTGCGAGATGTTGCTGATAATTTGAGTAAAATGAGGTCTAAGAATTAATTACGGAATTTGGCAACATGGAAGTAAATGACAGCCCCTAAACCTGACGTTTCCTTCCATGTTGAAGGAATTCATTTAGGCAACTCTTAGCCCCTCTTCTCTCTCTGCCTCTGTGGAGACAGTGACTTCTCTGGTTGACAAATTTGGGTAGAATTAACGATCATGCCTGGTGCATTCTTCCTCCTCTTAGGAGCCAGCTGCGCGCAGGGAACAGGCATTCTTCTCTGCTTCTCCAGGGGCAGACTCTGCCCACTGGAGACCCCTGAGCTCTCCTAATCTGTCTAGAACCCAAGCAAGAAATAGTATTATTCTGATGTTGGCTGTGGGTTTGAAAAAAAGAAAAGAGTGTTATTAATTAGGCATCCCTTTGAGACCTCAAGACCCTCATAGACTGTTTCAGAGGAGCCCAATTGGAGTGGGTTCCAATCAGAAAGGGGAAGAAAGTGGGATAAGAGGAAATGAAAATAGCAACTATAAACACTCTACAAACACTCTTCTGTGGTTTTTTTTCTCTGCAAAGAGGATCAGATAAATGAGTGGCTGTGGGGCCTAGGAAAGCGTGTGTGTGTGTTTAAGATATATGATATTACAGCACATCTGTATGTTGATAGGAATGAAAGGAAGAATAATGACTTGAGAAGGAGGGAACTTTGAGTAGGTGAGAGGGGATGGGGTCAGGAGCGCAAGCGAAAGACTTGACTTAGATATGAACATGGACATCCATAACAATAGGAGAAAAGTTGAGGACATGGGTACAAATGAAGACAAGTTGGTGGTGGGTGTGGCATTCTATATGATAGATTTAGTTTTCTCAGAATAAAAAGCAAGGGCATCAGCTGAGATGGGGAGTGACGTTTACAGTTTTGAGGAGAGATGAAGAGATGGGAGAATAAAAGACGTAAGGAAATACAGTAGGATTGCCAGGTCAGCCCTTAGGGCCCATGCAGCATATGTGGTCGTGAATTTAAAGTGAAACTGTCTGGGAACGGTGGCTCACACCGGTAATCCCAGCACTTTGGGAGGCTGAGGCAGGTGGATCACCTGAGGTCAGGAGTTCAAGACCAGCCTGGCCAACTGGTGAAACCCTGTCTCTACTGAAAATATAAAAATTAGCCAGGTGTGGTGGCACACACCTGTAATCCCAGCTACTCTGGAGACTAAGGCAGGAGAATTGCTTGAACCTGGGAGGCGGAGGTTGCAGTGAGGCAAGATCACGCCATTGCACTCCAGCCTGTGTGACAAGAGCAAAACTCTGTCTCATAAACAGATAAATAGATAAAGTGAAACCAGTCAACATAGTTGTGAACTTTTCTCCAGTGACATTGCGTTAGAAAGTGTATTTAGTTAGAGAACTGCATATGTCAGTATTGGAATTTTCCCAGATGACTATAATAAGATAGGGTGTGAGGGAGCTGAGGCTGTATGCAAAGGCATGATGATAATGGACCAAAAACCCTACACTGAAGGGAGTTAGCTGCAAGTATAGAACGTCAAGGAGTAGGATAAATTGAGGTTTTGGAGGTCGTAAAATTGCTGATAATGACAAGATAACAGTGAGTGTGGCGGAGGTGGGACAGGCAGCGAAACTGAGAAGCAAACGTGCAAGGATGGGTCCTCCACTTGGATACTGAAATCACTACCAACAGAGCTGGAAGGAGAGAGGGTGGCTCAGGTGTTACTCCTCATTGAATGAGGGGCAGCACTCAGGAGGGCTAGAGTGTAGCAAAGATGGCATGTATCCCCAAGGGGCTGAGGAGGCAGACAGAAACAAGGGTCTGGAAAGAGCCAGGAGGAGCAAGGAAAATACCTCTTTCTCCACTGGGTGAGAGGTAGAACTGAGAAAGGAAAGATGGTCAATGCTGGTGCTGATGCGGGAGGCAAGAAAGGTAACATCCTCAGGGGAGGTCCAGGTTTTGCTCAGAGAAAGGAGGCACCTCAGAGAGTCTGGGGGATTTTTGTGATGATGCGCCCCAAGTTCCAGAGGACACAGTGGAAGGACTTGAGGGTGAGGCAGAGGTGAGGAGTCTCCAGAAAGTATAGGGTGAAGATGCCAATGACAAGGAGTGACCAGAGAGGCTGGACTTCTGTGGTGACAGGCAGACAGGACTGGTGGTGTTAGTCCTGATGGTCTCTTAAGAGGAGGTGGGTAGGGCCAGGCACATTGGCTCACGCCTGTAATCTCAGCACTTTGGGAGTCTGAGGCAGGCGGATCACCTGAGGTCAGGAGTTTGAGACCAGCCTGGCAAACATGGTGAAACCCCGTCTCTACTAATAATACAAAAATTAGTTGGGCATGGTGGTGGGTGCCTGTAATCTCAGCTACTTGGGAGGCTGAGGCAAGATTATCAGTTGAACCTGGGAGGCAAAGGTTGCAGTGAGCCGAGATTGTACCATTTCACTCCAGCCTGGGTGACCACAGTAAAAATCGTCTTCAAAAAAAGAGGTGGTGGGTAATCAGTTCTCACAGTAGCCTCCTTCTGGGGCTGGTCCTCAAGGCCATAGGCAGTGGGGAGGGAGGATGAGTAAAATGGTGATGTCATGTAAGAAAAATGGTCTTGTGTAATCATTAGGTTTTTATTGAAATATACATTGTTAATGTTTGTATTTTTGTTTGAAAGCTTAGGAAAAGTCAATTGACTGATTATCCTTCAAAGAGGGTGCCAAATAGGAGAAAAAAATACATTTTAGTGTGTTTTGTACTATGAGTTCCTAGAAAGGTAGTTTGGATATGAAATTTTATAAACCAAATATTATGTATAGCTTGCTAGTTAAAAGAAGTTAAATTACTTCAAAAAGTGGAGACCCTTTGTAATGCAAACAATCCTTTGCTTTGTTTCTAATATTTTGCCTTTTGTATATTAGGTTATCTTAAATCATGAGAGAGAGAGAAGGAAAGGAGGGAGAAGCTGGGCGCAGTGGCTCACACTCGTAATCCCAGCACTTTGGGAGGCCGAGGTGCACAGATTGCTTGAGCTCAGGAGTTCGAGACCAGCCTGGGCGATGCGGCAAAACCCTGTCTCTATAAAAAATACAAAAATTAGCCAGGCAAGGTGGTGTGGGCCTGTAGTTCCAGCTACTGAGGGGCTGAGGCAGGAGGATCACTTGAACCCAGGAGATTGAGGCTGCAGTGAGCCGTGATGGCACCACTGCACTCCAGCCTTGGTGACAGAGTGAGAGCTTGTCTCAAAAAAAAAAAAAAAAAAGTGAGGGAGAACTGAGGACTGGAGAGCTGGAGGAGAAAAGGAGATTTAAAAAGTAAAAGTGAATTAAATCCTTTAGTATTTAAAAAATAGTACACCTCCACAGTTCAACTGGAAAAGTTCACTAGAGCCAAACTTATATCATTCTAGTGCTTCAATGCATCTCTTGTACTGACATAAATAGCATAAATGTTATGCTTATATCTATAACACAGGTAAAAATGTTTCTGCTGCAGTTGTACATGGAAATTGCTCTACAGATCAAACTTTTTAATTTACAGAATTTAAGAAAAATAAAGGAATTTTTTTTTTAATTCTGTGACTCTAGCCAATGCAAAGGAAGATTTTAAAGTTGAATGATTGAACTGTGGCCGGGAGGTAACTTAGCAAAATGTATTGG
The DNA here is from genome assembly GCF_006542625.1 of Nomascus leucogenys. NCBI lineage: Eukaryota > Metazoa > Chordata > Mammalia > Primates > Hylobatidae > Nomascus > Nomascus leucogenys. The sequence continues at coordinate 92,862,571 of NC_044383.1, read as the reverse complement.
TTATGAAAAAGTTTTATTGATAGAAAAAAAAAAAAAACCAACCAACTCTAGCACTTACTTTGATGAGGCAAGTTTCTTTTAGTCTGCAGGTAATATTAATCCTGCTACTATTTCAACCCAACTGTGATTCTCTGAAGTCAATTCATTATTTTCTGTAGATCAAGGGGTCATTCATTAAAAGGTAAATGGATTCTTTCCATAACACCAAAAAGTAACTACATCAAGATAGCAAATTACCAAATGGTGGTCTGATATCCTCCAAGACTTTGTGGAACTTATCTACGGGAGCAATTCACTTCCAGAGTATTTTAATCACTATCCATCTCTGAAGGCCTTTAAAAAGTAGCCACTTTTAACCTACTTGACTTCTTTTTTTAAATTTTTTTTATTTATTTTATTTATTTATTTTTTTGAGACGGAGTCATGCTCTGTCCCCCAGGCTGGAGTGCAATGGCGCGATCTCAGCTCACTGCAAGCTCCGCCTCCCGGGTTCACACCATTCTCCTGCCTCAGCCTCCTGAGTAGCTGGGACTACAGGCGCCCGCCAACACGTCCGGCTAATTTTTTGTATTTTTAGTAGAGATGGGGTTTCACCGTGTTAGCCAGGATGGTCTCGATCTCCTGACCTCGTGATCCACCCGCCTCGGCCTCCCAAAGTGCTGGGATTACAGGCTTGAGCCACCGTGCCCGGCCTAACCTACTTGACTTCTAAAATGAAGCTCCTAAAAAGGGTGATAATGTGATTCACACTAGTTTTGGGCACCTAATCACGCTCCCGTGGTGCCTTGTTGATAGCATTATCACTTCCTTATCCAGCTGTTGATTCAGTCCCCATTACTTGAAAAGAACCCCGTAAGGGCAAGAACCATCTTTCAACATCCCCCAAATAAACATTATGGAATGAGTGAGTAAATGAAGGCATGCAACATGAATTGTCCCAAGTCACAGTAGCAGAAGATGATGAAATATGTGTTTTAAAATTCTTGAACAAATAGGTCAGATGGGGTGGCCCACACCTATAATCCCAGCACTTTGGGAGGCTGGGGCGGGAGGATTGCTTGAGGCCAGAAGTTCAATATCAGCCTGGGCAATATGGTGAAACCCCCTCTCTAAAAAAAAATACAAAAATTAGCTGGGCATGGTGGCTCATGCCTGTGGTCCCAACTACTCAGGAGGCTGAGGTGGCAGAATCGCCTGAACTTGGGGAGGTCAAGACTGCAGTGAGACATGATGGTGCCACTGCACTCCAGCCTAGGTGACCAAGTGAGACCCTGTCTCAAAAAAAAAAAATAATAATAATAATAAATAAATAAATAAATAACAAAACCCTATTGGGATTTTGATTAGAAAGGCATTAAACCAAGATCCCTGCACTCAAGAATTTACCAACTACTTGGTCATGTGAAGACTAAGTTCTAACAGGATTGTGGCCATAAAGGAAATATGTGTGGATAGGCTGCAGGAATCCAAAAGGGAGTCACCAATTCTAATGAGAAGAGGTCAGAAAAAACCCACAGACGGACATCAAGGCCCAGAACACTGAAAGAAAGCTGAATCTGGGGTTGATATGGTTTGGCTCTGTGTCCCCACCCAAATCTCATCTTGTAGCTCCCATAATTCCCACGTGTTGTGGGAGGGACCTGGTGGGAGATGACTGAATCATGGGGGCAGGTCTTTCCCATGTTGTTCTCATGATGGTGAATGGGTCTCAGGAGATCTGATGGTTTTAAAAATGGGAGTTTCCTTGCACAAGCTTTTTTTTTGCCTGCCGCCATCCACATAAGATGTGACTTGCTCCTCCTTGCCTTCCAGCATGACCGTGAGGCTTCCCCAGCCACCTGGAACTGTGAGTTCTCCATTAAACCTCTTTCCTTTGTAAATTGCCCAGTCTCAGGTTACGTCTTTATCAGCAGTGCGAAAACGGACTAACAGAGGTATGGATGCCAAAAATGGACAAGGTGAGAGCAGAAAGAAACCACAGGAATGTTGAGATCCTAGCCCATGGATTAACAGGACAAGACTGAGTCACATCTGAGGCAGGGTCCAAATGACATTCATGAAAAGCCCTCCCCTTTGGGGGGCCTCATGAAGAGGCCCTACTCTCTAGGCTCAGCTCTAGTGGTACTAAAAGCATTCCAAACCCAAATTCCTAAAGAGAGTATCCAGATAGAGACCTCAACCATCTTGAGCTCAACATACATAAAACACTGTGGTTTCCACCACCCCATCTTCTCCATTGCCAAAAATGATTTTACATGAAGTTCTGTCAAGGGCATGGCAAGGGTAATGCATCACCCAGACTTGAAACCTTGGAACTGCTTTCCACTCTTCTATTCCCACGCCACTCACATCCAGCCAACAGCTGCCTCATCATGATTCTCCCTCCATTACTATGCTCATATCTGACTCTTATTTTCCACTGCCCTTGTTGCCTCTTAAATCCAGGATCTTATACCCTGAGGCCTGAATAGTAACAATCATCTCATCTGTTCACCTTCCTTGGCCTCAAGTGCACTGCACTCCAGATCTCCTGAGTGTGTTGATTGCCTCAGATTCTCAAAGTGGGATGGCTTCCTGTCTCCATTCCAGCACAGACCCATACCCTCAGGAATCCTCTTCACAATCCCAGGAAGCTCAGAGGTCTCTCCCATTTGCTCAGGTCTAGGGTTCTTACTTTCCTCACTGCTCTGTTGGCACATTTCACTCTTACCCTGACTCCTCTGGTATTTGGCATTATCAGCAATTGAGGCTCTACCCATACGTGGATGTACTAGAAAATAGAGGCTTACCAAAAATGTAACTTTACCAAAAAACACAACCTTTTTTTCCTAATTATTTATTTTTTTTTTAAGGCAAGTCAAGTGAAGCAGTAGGAGTGGGGAAGGAACAACGAAATCTGTAACTGGTTGTGATCAATTAGTTATAAACACCACTGCACTCAGACCAGCCAGACACAACCATTTTGACAGAAATTTTTGCCAAAGGGATTATGTGCTTCTTTGCCCTCAGAGTATGTTGAAGGTACTTCATCTTTTCCTTCTGTGAAGAAAAATAGAATCTCAGGATCCCAAACTCACTATGCCAAAGGGAAGTTAAGCTTGGGAACTGAGGCATGCAAAATGTGCTTTGTTTTTGTTCCCAAACAGACAGCTGTCATTTCACAACCTTGTGTCATGGCTTCATTTTCTCTACTCCCTCTTTTCACATGTTTATCTTATGTAAAACATAGACTTACTGAGCACAAGACAATGTGTAATTACTTTTTCCTCCATTCCGCTTTTTACATGTAAAATGTAGATTTACTGAGACTAATCAGAGCCTGCAAGAACGTAGCCATCTGCCTTATGACCCTCTCTTTTTTTCCTTCCAGATTGTTCTTTCCCCTTTAAATACTGAAATTCCCAAAGCCCCCTTTAGAAAAAGCACAGGTCACCAATGCTCCTGTATGCTTATATTTTTTTCCTGGGTGTGTCTTCAACCTTGGCTAAATCAACTTGTATCTGTTTTGAGACCTGCCTCAGTCACTTTTTGGTTTATACTTCAATACTTGGAATGATATCAAAATGTACAAAATTACTGCATTGCACAGTCAGAGCCAGCTGGGAGGACTTCTGCGGGGTCATCCCTTGTAGTAAGTTGATGTTAAAGGTTTCTCATCTGCTAGATTCAGGAAGACCCACAGAGTAAATCAGAGTCAAGTTTATTAGATCAGTGACTTTATAGATACACAATTTGAAATCAATATCATCTGGCCTAGGGACAACTTCAGCTTTCTGTATGGAAAGGAATAGAGACTTCAAAACAGCTGTATTTGCCTGCTCAGATGATTTTTTTCCTGCCTCAAGATTGTTGATTACAAGTCAGAGTGGAGCTTGCTGGAAGCTATCTTTTGAGTGAGTGGCATAATAGAACATTTCTGTATTCAACTTCTCTGGTATGACCCCCTAATCACTTAAAAACTTGTAAGGAGGCCAGGTGGGTGGCTCACACCTGTAATCCCAGCACTTTGGTAGGCCAATTTGGGAGGATGGCTTGAGCCCAAGAGTTTGAGACCAGCCTAGGCAACATAGAGAAAATTTTTTCTCTACAAAAATTTTTAAGAATTCACCTGGCACAGTGGTGTGTGCCTGTAGTCCCGGCTACTCAGGGGGCTAAGGTGGGAAGACTGCTTGAGCCCAGGAGGTTGAAGCTGCAGTGAGCCATGATCACACCATTGCACTCCAGCCTGGGTGACAGAGTGACACCCTGTCTCAAAAACCAACAAACAAAACTTGGAAGAGTTAGGTTTTATTCTTATATTTCTTTGTCTTTCTCATGGTGACATAAGAGTTAAAAAGAAGTTAGGCAGTTAGTAAGGGTATGAAAGTCCTTGGTAAGGTTTTCCTTTTAATGAAAAGCAGTCCCCAAATCATTTCTTTTCTAACAAAGAGCAGCCTGTAAAATTGAGCTGCAGACATAGATAAGCAAGGTGGAAGCTTGTACAGGTGAATGCCAGCAGCTGTTTCAATAGGAAAAAGGCTACCTGGGGGCTAGGCATGTTCAACACGGCAGCTCCATCTTCCCTTTTCTTTGTCAACCATGTGTACAGTAAGGGGCAGACAACATGGCACTGGCCAGATAAAAAACCTATTTGCATAATAAAAAATTAGGGTAGGGTGGCCAGCTTATTCGTGTACTATGTAAACATCATGCCTGGTCCAACCAATCTTCAGGCCCTACATAAATCAGACACTGCCTCCTCAAGCCAGTCTATAAAACCCTGTGCACTTCACCATGGGACCAGAAGACCCACTTGGGTGCCCCTCTCTGCAGGAGACAGAACTATTCTCTTTTCTCTTTCTTTCACTTATTAAACCTCTGCTCTTAACCTCATTCCACATGTGTCCATGTCCTTCATTTCCTTGGCATGAGGCAACAAACTTCGGGTATTACCCCAGACGAATGACATTGCTTCAATGGTACAGTGCTTACTCTATACATGTAACAAATATCTACTGAATCTACAGTTATGAACCCAAGTCATTGCCAAGACACCTGTCATGATGGCAAGTTAACAGGTTGGAAAAATTGTTGTAAGTTGATGGTGAGGTTGTTCAGGCTAAAACAATAGTGGAGTTTGAAAAAGGAATTTAGAATTAAATTTTAGAGTTGTTAACAGTAAAGAACTGAAAATTATAGCAACAAGAGTCAGCCAAATGCCTAGGCAGATGGGGTGAGTCCCTAGTAAAACCCCACCTTCAAGCCAAAACACAGCCTGAAGCCTGAAAGATCAGACTGCTGGTCGCAGATGAAACCTGTGACACAGGGTGAGAACTTCTGTTCCTGTTGGCCTGCCCTTTCCCAATTGATTCTTTCTGAATAATGCCTTTTAACCAATTGAATGTTGCCTTTTCCAATACTAACTATGGCCTGCCCTTCCCCTATTCTAAGCTCATAAAAGCTCCAGACTCAGCCACATTGGGAGGACTTTCCTGTCTTCGAGTAGGGGGACCAACCCTGTGTCCCCTTTCCACAGAAAGCTGTTTTGTCACTAGATGAAACTCCTGCTTTGCTCACTGTTTTATTGTCAGCATATCCTCATTCTTCTTGGATGCTGGACAAGAGCTCAGGATCCACTGAGTGCAGGTACTCAGAAAGGCTGTCACACTGACCTTTTGCCCTCACCGGCAGAGAGTGACAGGGCCAGGAGACGACTGAGCTGCCAACACACTGCCATCCATTGAGCTGTGGACGGGGTAACTAAAAGAGCTAATTAGCACACTAACATCTCTTCTGGGGCTTCAGAGTCGCAGGCACCCTTGCCTGGGCAACACCAGGTTCCCCTCAAGGTGACACTCCTGGTCTGGCTGCAGGCCCCACATGGAGCTTACTCCTGTGTTGGTGCCTGGAGTGGCCAGCTGGCTCCTACACTGGCTCTCTCACATTCTCCCTTCCACAAGGGACTGAGTGTGGCAGGCCAAGTAGACAGGAGGCACCTGCTGCGAGTCCAGCAAAGGGGCTGAGAGAAAATTCCTATGTCAATAAGATATTCATTTTATCCATAACCTATGAAAGAAGATAAAGCAGAGAGCAAGGGTAAGTGCCTTGGTTATCTTTACAGAAATTAGACTTTGAGGGACATCCAAACCTTTATATCTACGGTGGTAGTCTGTGGGGACAGAGTACTACCTTCCATGTTTTGTTCTTTTTGGCTTCTTTTCAACAAGGCTAGGAATAGGGTTAGTCAAGAGAGGCATCTAGGGTGCAAATGTAATACAGCCTTCACCCTCAGGCCACTTGCCTCAGGTCATTTGCACAACCTTGAGCATTACATCTTATGCCCTAGATGCCTCTCTTGTCTCTTCCAGCTCAGCTGCCACATTTTCTTCCTCCCTCTTCGATAGCTCATCTGCCAGTCTGTAGCCCTGTTTTTTAAATTTTTTTAAATATAGAAATTAAATTTTAGTCAGACTCTGTCTTCAAAAAAAAAAATAACTGAGCATGGTGGTACATGTCTGTAGTCTCAGCTACTCAGGAGGCTGAGGCAGGAGGATTGAGCCTGGGAGGTCAAGACTGCAGTGAGCTGTAATCGTGCCACTGCACTCCAGCCTGGGCAGCAGAGCAAGACCATATCTCAAAAAAAAAAAAAAAAAAAGTAAATCTCATCATTGCCTTTGTTCTCAATTAATGTAAAACAAACGCAATGTAAAACAATTCAAGAAACACAGAAATCAGCTGGAAAATAAAATCCCCGTAATGTCACACCTAGAGATAACATATTTTTCAGTGCCCCTTCCCATATATTTTTCAACCAAAATGAGATTAGACTATACATTGTTCTTTTTAAAAAGTATTAACAGTATATCACAAGTGTCTTTTATGCCAACAAACTCACAATGTGTATAATGAATACTACAATTTGTTTAGCAAATCCTTGACTGAAGGACTTTTAGGATGGTTCTAGTTTTTCACTTTTATAAATCACTCTGAGATAAACATTCATTCATTTATTCAAATATTTACACCTTTCCTCCTCATCTCAAAATTTCAGCCAAAGCTCTACATTGGAGAACATTGGGCAATATATTCTGAAGAAAGGTATCGGAAAAATCTATGCCAGAGGTACTAACATACAGCAGAACCAGCGTGGCAACTGTCAAGCCCCGTTTTTAACCTCAGGCTTATATAAAATGAAACTAGAAATCTGAAAGACTGAAGAGTACCATCGAAGTAAAGCTCATGCTTGGGTGTCTCCCCTCTCCCATGGGGGGAACAATGAATGCTTCTCTCCTTGCTGCTGCAAACCAAGTGAGGGAAGCCCCAAGAAAACAAAATACAGAAATTAGGAATGCCTGCAAGAAGGAAAGACAGAACTTCCTCCCCATGCAGGTTCATCACGCTATGGACTCTGGGCCCTGGAGCTCCGTGGGCCCACAGTGGGAGTGGTATTGAGAGAGCCTGGCCAGTATGTTCTGGAATCTGGGCACAGAGATAGACACAGAGGGTAGTGCTGGCTTCCTGCCGGGAGAACTTTGAAAGCTGTGGGGCCAAGAAAGGGGGCAGCAGAGGGAACAGTCTTGGGCTGGGGGAACAGAGCAGATAAACTCTGCAGTTTTCCAGATGGGCACTGCAAAGCTGGCAGGCTTATGCTTTCTCGATTGGGCCCCCCCAAGAGGCCTGCTTGCTCAAGCAAGGGGAACTGGGCACTAAAAAAGAGGCATGGAGTAGACTGCCAGGCAGAGCTCAGGGAAGGCATCCGAAGAAGAGAAGCACATTGTTATCCACATGAGGGAATGTTACAGGAGAGAAGTGCCTGTACCTCATCCCAAGAGAGAGACAGCCAGTATTTGAATGCCTGTCATATGTACAGGTCAACAGAAGACAGTCAAAGTGCACCAACTAAGCAGAAAAACTTTTTTTTTTTTTTGAGACAGGGTCTCACTCTGTCACCCAGGCTGGAGTGCAGTGGTATGATCATGGCTCACTGCAACCTCCGCCTCCCAGATTCAAGCAATCCTCCCACCTCAACATCCTGGGTAGCTGGGTCTACAGGTATATACCACCATGCCTGGCTAATTTTCATATTTTTTTTTGTAGAGACGGGATTTTTCCATGTTACCCAGGCTTGTCTCGAACTCCTAGGCTCAAGCGATCTGCCTGCCTCGGCCTCCCAAATTGCTGGGATTACAGGCACGAGCCTACTAAGTAGACCACCATGCCTGGCCTACTAAGCAGAAAGACTTTTGTCCATTTCCTGCAATTCCTCTCCTCCTTGCCCAACCTTGAGGGCAGAGGTAGAGAAAGAGCCCTGGAGATTACTTTTATATAAACAGACTTATTAAAGGCACTTTTTACACAGAAATACATAATCCACTATTATTTCTATGCAAAAGCAAAAGAATGGCCACTTCCTGAAAACAAACATATCTAAAATGTATAAACATGTATCTTCATGAGAAACATATTATTTTATTCGAGTAAGAAGCTGAAATCACAAGATAGTCTTTGACATTCTGCCAATTTTGACTTTGCATGTTAATGACAACCACAAGTGAAAGCCTGGACTCATAAAGATTGTAGGAGCAGGTAAAATCAGAGCTCCCATCTCTCACTTTGTGAGATTAAAGACACATTTATGTCAAAAAAAAAAAAAAAAGAGGATTTCTTCAAAATTCTGCTAGTTGAATGCATTTGTATTATTTCTTTTGTTCTCAAGTTAATGAGGTAATCTTTAGCAGGGCTTGTGTCCCTGGTGTAGCTTCTATCAGAAAAAAAGGGATTATAAATCTGCTTTTAATTTTGAAGTCACATGGGTTGAAAAGCACCCTTCAAAGGAGATTCATAGTGTTTCCAGGTGACTTTTGCCTGCAGAGAAAGTGATAAAAAGCCTGCCTCGACACCTCCACTTCTGCAAAGTGCATATAGTTGTACTCCTCCAATTTCTTCCACTCTCACCACGTTCCTCTCTGGTCCAGTTGCAGCATCCTTAACATTGCCTGCAGGGTTTTGAACACTAAGGTTCGCATCATTGGTAAAGCCAAAAATATACAGCAAGTAAGCCAAAACAAACAATGACCACTCCCAGTCTACTCGCTGAGTGGACTCTTCTTATCTCTCTCTCTCAAAGAGAAAGTGGACATTTTGAAGAACTCAAACTTGTCTTCTAGCATCAGCGACCTCCTTTGTAGTAGAGAAAAACTTGATAGTCTGCCTCCAGTTCTTGGGGGAACTTCTCAAAAAGGAGATGATTCCAGGCTGTGGCTCTGCAGGAGTAGACAGCAGTAGACAAGGCTTCCTCTGGCCAAGGCCAATCCATGCTGATGCGGAAGTCAAGGAGCCATCTTCCTTGTGGAGCTTCTTTCTCCCAAAGGAGCAAAACAGATATGTTGCTAAGCATCAGAGGAGTTCTCCAGGTGCACAGAAGGTCAAGATTCACTTCCACTTGAAGCGTTGTTTGGAATGGTAATTTATCACTCTTTCAAAGACAACAGAAATCTTTGAAGTATCCAAAAGGGGCTCGCACAACAGAAATTCTTGTCAGGTGGAACCACTTGCACTGGATGAAAGAAAACCAGGAGCTTGCTGTGCTGAAAGATGTCAGTAATTTCACTGAGTCGGATGCTAAAGGAAATGAAATAATTGTCCATTTCCTTAAAATCTGCTTTTAAAACTAGAAGAAACATCAGCAACTCTGGAATTAATGTAATATGACAGAGAGTCTGGTACAATTTGTTCCTTTGCAAGAAAACCTAAAACAGCCTGTAAATTTTAGATCACACAGCTTTAACATCATCTATCCAATTGTATGTGGTTTCTTTTATCCAGCAGGGCAATAAAAACTTTCAGAATATTTAAAAACGAGGCTTTTGTGATGGAGCAAATCCAAATTTTGGTAGCTAAATCCTTCAAACATTCACCCTCTTCTCATGACAAAGATCTGCTTTGTCTGCAGTGAACATGTGCCCACTGTTTTTTTTTTGTTTTTTTTGTTTTTTTTTGTTTTTTTGAGACAAAATCTCACTCTTGTCACCCAGGCTGGAGTGCAATGGTGCAATCTAGGCTCAGTGCAACCACTGCTTCCCAGATTCAAGCGATTCTCCTGCCTCAGCCTCCCAGGTAGCTGGGATTACAGGTGCACACCACCACTCCAGGCTAATTTTTGTATGTTTAGTAGAGACAGGGTTTCACCAGTTGGCCAGACTGGTCTCAAACTCCTGACCTCAGGCGATCCACCCACCTCAGCCTCCCAAAGTTCTGGGATTACAGGTGTGAGCCACCATGCCCAGCCAACATCTGTCTACTTTTGTTGTCCCAGAATTTCATCCACTTTTCTTCCAGTTACAGCATAGTGATTTTTCTTTGGGGAACCACTCCTACCTGCTCTGACTGTGTGGTTCTGCTGGGACCAAACCAGTGCCCAGTGCCAGGGGTTGGCACAATCACTGTGGCCAGGAAGATGAAATATACTGATTTCACAAGCACAGACATGTAACCCAAACCAGGAAGTTTTCTTTCTGCAGGAATTGCTGGCTATGGGGGTGATGGAAGACTACAGTTGAGGAGGCCACTTCATGACAGAAGTTGGGAGCAGGCTTACCTGAGAATGTTGTTCTCGCAGGAAAACGAAGCAGGAGATGATAAAATAAACCTCTGGACCCAGTCATTCTTACAGCCAGAACCACCTTAAAATTTTCTGATATGTAATCCAAAAGCTTTTTTTTTTTTTTTTTTAAAGAATTTGTGTTGGATTTCTGTACTGACAGATGCCTGGGTAACCATGTCCAATGTTCAATTTACTTTCCGCTGGACACATAGAAGGCTTTCCTGCAGCCTTTTCGTTTTCAGGTGTCTACTGGTAAGAAATCTGCCACACAAGAAAGCACTGACATTTGGAGCCTCATCAGGTTCAGAGTTGAAAGTGAAATAAAGGATAATAATCTTCGTCTTATTTTCTTTGTTTTAATGTTTCCCAACTTGTGTTAGGACAATGTCAACAAACACAGATGTCCCTAATAGTAATTGCAGGACATTTGTTTTCTCATTCCTATCAGTGGCAAACTACTCTAGACATCATAACCCGGCAACAACGACCAGCACACCGCCCTTCAGTAACAATCCATGCCACCCTACACATGTGTGGGGTAAAACGGTAATGTAATAACATATGTTTTTCCTTAACAAAGTCATATTTTTAAAGAACTAGAAAGGACTTTTGTTGAGATGATAAAATGAAGTATTCAAGAAGTTTCTCTGCTCTCCAAATACATAGAAAATCTGGATAAATTATAATAAAATATCTAAAGTACATAATTACACTCAAAAGCAAGAAAGAGAATTTTAAAGTGGCAAAAGAAGAGGAAACTCAAGCCATCAGCATAAGCAGTGTGAGGCTGCCTGACGTAGTATTGGGAACAAATACATTCAATCAAGCTGGGTCTTTAATGTAAGCACCAGGGTGGTGCCCCACAGTGAGGAAGGTGAAACTGGGCTTCCTACACAAATGCCAGTGTTGAAAAAGCTGTCCTGTCTGTGAATAGCGATGTGATGGTTAATACCAGGTGTCAACTTGACTGGATTGAGAGATGCCTAGATGGCTGGTGAAGCACTGTTTCTGGGTGTGTCTGTGAGAGGAGACTGACATTTGAGTCAGCCAACAGGGAGAGGAAGACCGACACTCAATGTGGGTGGACACCATCCAGTTGGCTGCCAGTCCAGCTAGAACAAAGCAGGTGGAAGAAGAGGGAGAAGCAGCTTGCTGGGACCTCTTGCTCTCTCTCTTTCTTCTTGTGCCAGATGCCTGCTTCCTCTCCTCCTGCCCTTGGACATCTGACTCCAGGTTCTTCGGCCTTTGTACTCTGGGACTTGAATCAGCGGCCTCCCAGGGGCTCTCAGGCCTTTGGCAACAGACTGAAGGCTGCACTCTTGGCTTCCCTGGTTTTGAGGGTTTCAGATTGGACGGAGCCACTACCAGCTTCTCTCTCCCCAGCTTGTAGACAGCCTATTGTGGGACTTCATTGTGTAATCCAGTGAGCCAATTCTCCCTAATAAACTCACTTTTATATACACATATATCCTATTGGTTCTGTCCCTCTGGAAAATCCTGACTAATAAAAAGGAATAGAAGAACTTCACTTGCTAGCCTGGTGATAAAGTGTGAAGAGTGACAAAAACAATAACTTAAAACTCAAGACACAAAGCCTATGTAGATACAAATATGTGACTCTGAGCTAAGAAACCAAACTAATCAAAATTGCCGAGTCCTGATGAAAACAGTATGCAGAAGCTAAGCTGCCTCTAGGTGAACCCCCACAGAACAGGAAGCACATGGGACTCCCATGAAAATCAACCCTGCTAGAGATAAGCTCGAATCAGACAAGTTTTCCCAATCAAAAGTAGGTCAATATTAGTCTAACATTTTATTATGGCCCCAAAAGCCAATTTCCTCTAGAAACCCAGCAGCTTGTGGTAGAAAGCATGCTTCAAATGCATTTTATTACCTTACTTCTGCATACCAGATGCTTTCTGATTATGTACAAACATTACTTATTAACCACACTTTATCATTTTTTTAACCCAGTTCTTAAGATTAAAATCAATCTCCCAGGGGTTTTCTACCTTTAGCATTTTTATGATGAATACATTTTAAATTCTTTTTTTTATTATTATACTTTAGGTTCTGGGATACATGTGCAGAAAGTGCAGGTTTGTTACATAGGCATTATACACGTGCCATGGTGGTTTGCTGCATCCATCAACCCGCCATCTACATTAGCTATTTCTCCTAATGCTATCCCTCCCCTTGCCTCCCACCTCCCGACAGGCCCCAGTGTGTGATGTTCCCCTCCGTGTCCATGTGTTCTCATTGTTCAACTCCCACTTACGAGTGAGAACATGCATGTTTGGTTTTCTGTTCCTGTGTTAGTTTGCTGAGAACATGGTTTCCAGCTTCATCCATGTCCCTGCAAAAAACACGAACTCATCCTGCTTAGTATTCATGGTGTATATGTGGCATGTTTTCTTTATCCAGTCTATCATTGATGGGCATTGGGTTGGTTCCAAGTCTTTGCTATTGGGAACAGTGCTGCAATAAACATATGTGTGCATGTGTCTTTATAGTAGAATGATTTATAATCCTTTTGGTATACACCCAGTAATGGGATTGCTGGGTCAAATGGTATTTCTAGTTCAAGACCCTTGAGGAATCACCGCACTGTCTTCCACAATGGTTGAACTAATTTACACTCCCACCAACAGTGTAAAAGTGTTCCTATTTCTCCACGTTCTCTCCAGCATCTGTTGTTTCCTGACTCTTTAATGATCACCATTCTAACTGGCGTAAGATGGTATCTCATTGTGGGTTTGATTTGCATTTCTCTAATGACCAGTGATAATGAGCTTTTTTTCTTTCATATGTTTGTTGGCCACATAAATCTCTTATTTTGAGAAGTGTCTGTTCATATCCTTCACCCACTTTTTGATGGGGTTGTTTTTTTCTTGTAAATTTGTTTAAGTTCCTTGTAGATTCTGGATATTAGCCCTTTGTCAGATGGATAGATGGCAAAAATTTTCTCCCATTCTGTAGGTTGCCTGTTCACTCTGATGATAGTTTCCTTTGCAGTGCAGAAGCTCTTTAGTTGGCTTTTGTTGCCATTGCTTTTGGTGTTTTAGTCATGAAGTCTTTGCCCATGCCTATGTCCTGAATGGTATTGCCTAGGTTTTCTTCTAGGGTATTTATGGTTTTAGGTCTTACATTTAAGTCTTTAATCCATCTTGAGTTAATTTTTGTGTAAGGTGTGAGGAAGGGGTCCAGATTCAGTTTTCTGCATATGGCTAGCCAGTTTTCCCAACACCATTTATTAAATAGGGAATCCTTTCCTATTGCTTGTTTTTGTCAGGTTTGTCAAAAATCAGATGGTTATAGATGTGAGGTGTTATTTCTGAGGCCTCTGTTCTGTTCCATTGGTCTATATATCTGTTTTGGTACCAGTACCATGGTGTTTTGGTTACTGTAGCCTTGTAGTATAATTTGAAGTCAGGTAGCATGAAGCCTCCAGCTTTGTTTGTTTTGCTTAGGATTGTCTTGGCTACACGGGCTCTTTTTTTGGTTTTGTATGAAATTTAAAGTAGTTTTTTCTAATTCTGTGAAGAAAGTCAATGGTAGCTTGATGGGAATAGCATTCAATCTATAAATTACTTTGGGCAATATGGCCATTTTCACAATATTGATTCTTCCTATCCATGAGCATGGAATGTTTTTCCATTTGTTTGTGTCCTCTCTTATTTCCTTGAGCAGTGGTTTGTAGTTCTCCTTGAAGAGGTCCTTCACATCCCTTGTAAGTTGTATTCGTAGGTATTTTATTCTGTTTGTAGCAATTGTGAATGGGAGTTCACTCATGGTTTGGCTCTCTGTTTGTCTACTATTGGTGTATAGGAATGCTTGTGATTTTTGCATTGATTTTGTATCCTGACACTTTGCTGAATTTGTTTATCAGCTTAAAAAGATTTTTGGGCTGAGACAATGGGGTTTTCTAAATATACAATCATGTCATTTGCAAACAGAGACAATTTGACTTCCCCTCTTCCTATTTGAATACGCTTTATTTCTTTCTCTCGCCTGATTACCCTGGCCAGAACTTCCAACACCATATTGAATAGGAGTGGTGACAGAGGGCATCCCTGTCTTGTGCCAGTTTTCAAAGGGAACGCTTCCAGCTTTTGTCCATTCAGTATGATACTGGCTGTGGGTTTGTCATAAATAGCTCTTACTATTTTGGATATGTTCCATCAATACCTAGTTTATTGAGTTTTTAGCATGAAAGGGTGTTGAATTTTATCAAAGGCCTTTTCTGCATCTATTGAGATAATCATGTGGTTTTTGTCACTGGTTCTGTTTATGTGATGGATGATGTTTATTGGTTTGCATATGTTGAAGCAGCCTTGCATCATCCCAGGGATGAAGCCGACTTGATTGTGGTGGATAAACTTTTTGATGTGCTGCTGGATTCAGTTTGCCAGTATTTTCTTGAGGATTTTCACATCGATGTTCATCAGGGATATCAGCCTGAAATTTTTTGTTGTTGTTGTGTCTCTGCCAGGTTTTGGTATCAGGATGATGCTGACCTCATAAAATGAGTTAGGGAGGAGTCCCTCTTTTTCTATTGATTGAAATAGTTTCAGAAGGAATGGTACCAGCTCCTCTTTGCACCTCTGGTAGAATTCGGCTGTGAATCCGTCTGGTCCTAGGCTTTTTTTGGTTGGTAGGCTATTAATTGCTGCCTCAATTTCAGAACTTGTTATTGGTCTATTCAGGGATTCGACTTCTTCCTGGTTTAGTCTTGGGAGTGTGTATGTGTCCAGGAATTTATCCATTTCTTCTAGATTTTCTAGTTAATTTGCATAGAGGTGTTTCTAGTATTCTCTGACAGTAGTTCGTATTTCTGTGGGATCAGTGATGATATCCCCTTCATCATTTTTTATTGTGTCTATTTGATTCTTCTCTTTGATCTTCTTTATTAGTCTGGCTAGCAGTCTATCTATTTTATTAATCTTTTCAAAAAACCAGCTCCTGGGCCGGGTGCGGTGGCTCACACTTGTAATCCCAGCGCTTTGGGAGGCCGAGGCGGGCGGATCACGAGGTCAGGAGATCGAGACCACGGTGAAACCCTGTCTCTACTAAAAATACAAAAAAATTAGCCAGGCGTGGTGGCAGGCGCCTGTAGTCCCAGCTACTCGGAGAGGCTGAGGCAGGAGAATGGCGTGAACCCGGGAGGTGGAGCTTGCAGTGAGCCGAGATCACGCCACTGCACTCCAGCCTGGGCGACAGAGCAAGACTCCGTCTCAAAAAAAAAAAAAAAACAAAAACCAGCTCCTGGATTCATTGATTTTTTGAAGGGTTTTTCCTGTCTCTATCTCCTTCAGTTCTGCTCTGATCTTAGTTATTTCTTGTCTTCTGCTAGCTTTTGAATTTATTTGCCCTTGCTTTTCTGGTTCTTTTAATTGTGATGTTATGGTGTCGATTTTAGATCTTTCTTGCTTTCTCCTGTGGGCATTTAGTGCTATAAATTTCCCTCTTGACACTGCTTTAGCTGTGTCCCAGAGATTCTGGTACATTGTGTCTTTTTTTTTTCATTGGTTTCAGAGAACTTACTTATTTCTGCCTTAATTTCGTTATTTACCTAGTAGTCATTCAGGAGTCATTATTTAACCAGTTGTTCAGGTTCCATGTAGTGTGGTTTAGAGTTAGTTTCTTAATCCTGAGTTCTAACTTCATTGCTCTGTGGTCTGAGAGACTGTTTGTTATGATTTCCATTCGTTTGCATTTGCTGAGGAGTGTTTTACTTCCAATTATGTGGTTAGTTTTAGAATAAGTGTGACACGGTGCTGAGAAGAATGTATATTCTGTTGATTTGGGGTGGAGAGTTCTGTAGATGTCTATTAGGTCCAGAGCTGAGTTCAAGTCCTCAATATCCTTGTTAATTTTCTGTCTCGTTGATCTGTGTAATATTGACAGTGGGATTTTAAAGTCTCCCACTATCATTGTATGGGAGTCAAAGTCTCTTTGTAGGTCTCTAAGAACTTGCTTTATGAATCTGGGTGCTCCTGTATTGGGTGCATATATATTTAGGATAGTTAGCTCCTCTTATTGCATTGATCTCTTCACCATTATGTAATGCCCTTCTTTGTCTTTTTTTATCTTTGTTGGCTTAAAGTTCGTTTTATCAGAGACTAGGATTGTAACCCCTGCTTTTTTTTGCTTTCCATATTCTTGCTAAATACTCTTGCATCCCTTTATTTTGAGGCTATGTGTGTGTTTGCATGTGAGATGGGTCTCTTGAATACAGCACACTGATGGGTCTTGATTCTTTATCCAATTTGCCAGTCTGTGTCTTTTAATTGGGGGCACTTAGCCCATTTACATTTAAGGTTAATATTGTTATATGTGAATTTGATCCTGTCATTACAATGCTAGCTGGTTATTTTGCTGTTAGTTGATGCAGTTTCTTCATAGTGCCAATAGTCTTTACAATTTGGTATGTTTTTGCAGTGGCTGGTACTGGTTGTTCTTTTCCATATTTAGTGCTTCCTTCAGGAGCTCTTATAAGGCAGGCCTGGTGGTGATAAAATATCTCAGCATTTGCTTGTCTGCAAAGGATTTTATTTCTCATTCACTTACGAAGCTTAATTTGGCCTGATATGAAATTCTGGGTTGAATATTCCTTTCTTCAAGAATGTTGAATAGTGGCTCCCACTCTCCTCTGGCTTGTAGGGTTTCTGCAGAGAGATCCACTGTTAGTCTGATGGGCTTCCCTTTGTGGGTAACCCGACTTTTCTCTCTGGCTGCTCTTAACATTTTTTCCTTCATTTCAACCTTGGTGAATCCGATGATTATATGTCTTGGGGTTGCTCCTCTTGAGGAGTATCTTTGTGGTGTTCTCTGTATTTCCTGAATTTGAATGTTGGCCTGCATTTCTAGGTTGGGGAAGTTCTCCTGGATAATATGCTGAAGAGTGTTTTAGTGTTTTCCAACTTGGCTCCATTCTCCCCATCACTTTCAGGTACACCAATCAAACGTAGGTTTGGTCTTTTCATATAGGCCCATACTTCTTGTAGGCTTTGTTCATTTCATTTTTTTTCTCTAATCTTTTCTTCACACTTTATTTCATTAAGTTGATCTTCAATCTCTGATATCCTTTCTTCCACTTGATCGATTCGGCTATTGATACTTGTGTATACTTCATGAAGTTCTTGTGTGTGTTTTTCAGCTCCATCAGGTCATTTATGTTCTTCTCTTAACTGGTTATTCTAGTTAACAATTCCTCTAACCTTTTTTCAAGGTTCTTAGCTTCCTTGCACTGGGTTAGAACATGCTCCTTTAGCTCAGAGGAGTTTATTACCTGCCTTCTGAAGCCTACTTCTGTCAATTCGTCAAACTCATTCTCCATCTAGTTTTGTTCCCTTGCTGGCGAGGAGTTGTGATCCTTTGGAGGAGAAGAGCTGTCCTGGTTTTTGGAATTTTCAGACTTTTTGCACTGATTTTTCCTCATCTTTGTGGATTTACCTACCTTTGGTCTTTGATGTTGGTGACCTTCAGGTGGGGTTTTTGTGTGGACGTCCTTTTTGTTGATACTGATGCTATTCCTTTCTGTTTGTTAGTTTTCCTTCTAACAGTCAGGCCCCTCTGCTGCACGTTTGCTGGAGGTCCACTTCAGACCCTGTTTCCCTGGGTATCACCAGCGGAGGCTGCAGAACAGCAAAGATTGCTGCCTGTTCCTTCCTCTGGAAGCTTTGTCCCAGAGGGGCACCTGCCAGATGCCAGCCAGAGCTCTCCTGTATGAGGTGTCTGCTGACCCCTGCTGGGAGGTGTCACCCCGTCAGGAGGCACGGGAGTCAGGGACCCACTTGAGGAGGCATTCTGTCCCTTAGTAGAGCTTGAGCACTGTGATAGGAGATCTGCTGCTCTCTTCAGAGCCAGCAGGCAGGAACGTTTAAGTCTGCTGAAGCTGCACCCACAGCTGCCCCTTCCCCCAGATGCTCTGTCCCAGGGAGATAAGAGTTTTATCTATAAGCTCCTGACTGGGGCTGCTGCCTTTCTTTCAGAGATGCCTTGCCCAGAGAGGAGGAATCTAGAGAGGCAGTCTGGCTACCGTGGCTCTACCAAGCTGCAGTGGGCTCCACCTAGTTTGAACTTCCCAGCAGCTTTGTTTACACTGTGAGGGGAAAACCGCCTACTCATGCCTCAGCAATGGTGGACGCCCCTAATCCCACCAAGCTCGAGCATCCCAGGTTAACTTCAGACTGCTGTGCTGGCAGCAAGAATTTCAAGCCAGTGGATCTTAGCTTGCTGGGCTCCATGGGGGTGGGATCCGCTGAGCTAGACCACTTGGCTCCCTGGCTTCAGCCCCCTTTCCAGGGGAGTGAACAGTTCTGTCTCACCAGCATTCCAGACACCACTGGGGTATGAAAAAAAAAAAAAAAAAAAAAACTGCTGCTAGCTTGGTGTCTGCTCAAACAGCTCCCCAGTTTTGTGCTTGAAACCGAAGGTCCTGGTGGTATAGGCACATGAAGGAATCTCCTGGTCTGTGGGTTGTGAAGACTGTGGAAAAAGTGTAGTATCTGGGCCAGAGTGCACCGTTCCTCATGGCACAGTCCCTCACAGCTTCCCTTGGGTTGGGGAGGGAGTTCCCCAACCCCTTGCGCTTCCTGGGTGAGGTGCTCCTTCTCACCCTCCGTGGGCCGCACCCACTGTCTAATCAGTCCCAATGAGATGAGCCAGGTACCTCAGTTGGAAATGCAGAAATCACCACCTTCTGTGTTGATCTCACTGGGAGCTACAGACCGGAGCTGTTCCTATTTGGGCATCTTGCCAGCCCCCCACATTTCTAATTCTTACTCTCCCACTCTTTCAGCCAAGATATCAGTGAAGATATTATGTGACTGAGATTTGGATGTTCAGATAGAATATTTCTTTTTATGAAACAGATGAAATACTATGTTACTAGATTCCTGAAGAAATTCATACACCTCAATTTTAATTTTAATACCAAATCAATTAAATAATATTAGCAGCAGAACTCTTAGAGTTCCAGCACAGAAATGTTTACGTGCTGAAATGCTGTGTTGTCATTTTGTAATCCTAATTAATTTTTCATGCATATGTATGAAACAGTGCAGTACAATGGGAAGATTGCCAGACCAGTGATGAGGAAGCCTGGAAGCCAGCCCTGGTCTGTCCTCTTCCTAGGCATCTAACCTCGCAGCAAGTCACCTCCCAGCTTCACTTTCCTCCCAACTTCACTTTATAAGATGGTCATAACACCACCAAGCCAATGTGCCCCATAGCTTGCTGTGAAAAGCACCAACAGCAGAGGCTGAAAGGAACCTAGGAAAGATCACAGATGTGTGAGAAATCTGGGCAGAGCCCTCTTCTGATAGGACTCCCATGTCCTCTGAGCAAGTTTACTTAACTTTGATACTTTTCTGCTGGATTCTAGAATGGCTAACATCCTTTCTACACTTAACATCCTCTCATGAGTTCCCCTTCTCAAATTCCTAGCATCTCTCTAGATTTCAGTTTTGCACATTGTTTTTAAGCTACCATGTTTTGACCTTTCTTAGATCACCTCAAGTTGCTATTTTTAATTATTTTAGGCACATAAGCTTCATCATTAGGGTATCCATTCCTCATAGGAGTGTTTTCCACACCATACTTATGACTCATGAGTCATACTGATTTTGACCATTACTTTTTACAAATATCAAATCGGACAGAAAATAATGGAGCACATCATGCTTAGTAAGGCTACCTATTGTTCATAAAAAGTATTTCAAGTACTTGTGTATATATATATGTGTTTTACTAGGGTACAATATAAAATGTGTTTCTTACTGTTGGTTACAATAAAAAAGGTAGAAAGTGGTGCTCCGCACTGTAGAACAAATCCAATCGCCATTCCCTTGCTTAGAATCTTTTAATGGTGACCCACTGCAGAGGACAAAGTTCACTACCTTTAATGTGAACTACAGGGCCTTGCACAACCCTACCTTTCAGAATCATGTTATTCCACGCAGCCCCTTGCTCTCTGTGTCCCAGTCACAAATGAACCTTTTATTTATTTATTTATTTTTACTGAGACTGGGTCTTGCTCTGTCAGCCAGACTGGAGTGCAGTGGAACCATCATAGCTCACTGCAGCCTAGGGCTCAAGTAATCCTCCCACCTCAGCCTCCTGAGTAGCTGGGACTACAGGAACATGCTGCCGTGCCCAGTTCATTTGTTTGTTTGTTTTTAAGAGAAGGTGTCTGGCTTTGTTGACCAGGCTAGTCTCAAACTTCTGGCCTCAAGCAATCCTCCCCTATCTTAGCCTCCCAAGGCATGATTACAGGTGTGAGCCACCACACCCAGCCAAAACCTTTTAAATTCCTCCTTAACAAACATATTTTCATTAAGAAGCTGCTGTGCATTAATGTTCTAGGTACATGAGACAGTCCTGAGAACAAAATAGACCAGTTTCCTGCCCTCATAGAGCTTACATTTCAGTCCTTAAATCCAGCATGTGCCATGCCTTCAGAGATTGTGCTCATCACACGGCTGCATTCTTCCCCGACCCTCCCCTCACTCATCCTGCACACTGTTGAGCTAATTATCATTCCTTCAGGCCATAGATCAAGGGCTCAGTCGTGATTTCCTCAGGGTCACCCTCCCTGACATGTCTCCACCATTCACTGAATGATCCTGAGTGACTCTTAAAGAATCATTCAGCAAACAAGAAAATAAAGATATCACTAATAATAGAAAACATGACTAGAAATTCTCAGAATCTAAATGAAGGTCATACCCTCCCTGTGGTAGATACTCCATACAAAATATAAGTAAAGTCCAAAGCACTCACCAGTTCTTACTTAAGAGTCACTCGTTAAAAATGAATCCAATTCTATTATTTGCTCTGTAGGTTGAAAACAGGTAAGAGGATCTTCATAATTTTAGATTTAGTGTCAAGAAGAATGACAATCTTCCTTTTGCACTTCCTTTTATGTGAAAATTCAATTATGACCAAAAGGCCATTGGAGGATGTAGGAGCTTGGAGGAGGAAATGTAGTGTCTGCTGGACACTGTCTCATCAGAGCATAGCACACTAGGCCACTAACAGTATCTCAACTAGCTGGCAAGGAAGATGGCTCCCCAAAGCCCATGCACTTTCATTACTCTGGTCACATTGCTTTCTTTGCTTGAAATGCTCTTCCTCTTACCCTCCTCTATAATCTTGCACCTACTTTGCGACTTAGTTCACATGTGTCTTTTGTGAAACCTCTGACTTTCCTTTAAAGAACTGATCACCCTCCTCTCTGTCCTCATTGACACTGTAGGTGCTGTAATTTTCTTCTGGCATTATAAATAGTGTCTGTCTACCTCACTAGATTATGCGGTCCAAGTAGGCAGGAAGTGCATCATATTCATTTTTTTCTTATTTCTGGTATAGTGCCTGACACTAGGGTTTATTCTGTATGCTATGAAGATTTATTGAATATTTATAGTCTCCCTTTAAAAGGCTGTTAAGTCATTCAGTTTCCTCCAACACCAAGGCAAATCTTTACACAACACTTACAAATATTCTGCCTACTCTCTGACCAATCTTCTGTTGTTTGTTTCTATTCCTATCCTTCTGAAATATTTTCTTCATCCATTGCTGAGATCCAATAAAGTAAAAGAAAAGATGAAGAAAACATAAGCACAATTACACTAATATTAAAGACAAAGTAAAAAGGGCATTGTCTCAAATAAGATTTGACAATGTCTGTCGTTATATGTGCAGGTGAACATATTTAATTAATATTGCATCTTAAAGGGCAGATCTGGGTGGGGCGTGGTGGCTCACGCCTGTAATCTCAATACTTTGGGAGGCCAAGGTGGGAGGATTACTCGAGCCCAGGAGTTTGAGACCAGCCTGAGCAACATGGGGAGACCTTTCCTCCCTCCTTTTTTTGGGGGGATGGAATCTCACTCTTGTCACCCAGGCTGGAGTGCAGTGTCGCGATCTCAGCTCACTGCAAACTCTGCCTCCTGGGTTCAAGTGATTCTCCCACCTCAGCCTCCCAAGTAGCTGGGCTTCAGGCATGCGCCACCACTCCTGGCTAATTTTTATATTTTCAGTATAGACGGGGTTTCACCATGTTGGCCAGGCTGGTCTCAAACTCCTGACCTCAGGTGATCTGCCTGCCTTGGCTTGGATTACAGGCATGAGCCACCGCGCCCAGCTGGAGATATTTTCTCTACAAAAGGTAAAAGAATTAGCTGGGCATGGCGGTGCATGCCTATGATCCCATCTACTCAGGAGGCTGAGGTGGCAGGATGCCTTGAGCCCAGGAGTTTGAGGCTACAGTAAGCCGTGTTCACACCACTGCACTCCAGGCTGGGCAACAGAGTGAGACTCTGTCTCAAGAAAAAAAAAAAAAAAGAAAAGAAAAACTAAAAAAAAGGACTGATCGGAAAACCCAGACTGAAGTTATCACACAGAAAATTTCTTAATAAGCTATAAGAGAATACTGCAAGTTTCTTTCACTAGGTCCATATGGCCTTTAATGTTTTTAACATACCTATGTCACGCATCCAAAAAGTTGTTCAAATGGATATTCTTGGCAAGTTCAACAGTAACAGAGATGTGAACTAAGTTATTGACATTTAATGATTGGGATATAACAAGGGCATCAAATAAGTTATAAAGTAGTGAGTTATCTTTTTGCTGTAGAAAGTTAGAAGGGCAAAACTAAAGCATGAGACAAATGATAACTTATATGATTAAAGGGTGGAAAGTTGAAATTTATTTTATGCAGTTTAAAAAACTGACTACACTGTCGGATTTATTGGCTCATGTCAGGATTTTCTGCCTACAAAATTAACAAAGGGCTGATCAAAAGGTTTTTCTGAGGTGAAGAGGTTTTGACAGGAAGTGGGAAGGTGATTCATCAGGCTTCTTCAATGGCTGAAATTAAATTGGAATTTTCAAGTACTGGTATGTGTTTGTTACCTTCTACTATGCAAAATAAACTGGTTCTCTGGGCAAACTTCCTCACTGAGAAGGTTTAATGGAAAGGTAAACTGTAGTTCTTAGTAGCATGTTGGTTAAAAAGCACTTAAGGCATGTTTCACCAGAGGACTATTTCCCAGCCTTCATTTATTCACTCGACAAATCTTTATGGGAAACATAATCTGTGCCACATATCATGTGAGGCATCAGGGATAAAAGGATGGCACTTGTCTTTAAGGAACTTAAGCTCTGGTGGAGAGAAACAGGCCTATAAACAAACATGAAAGAAGCATTGTGGGAGTTGTGACAGAGGGACTAAGAAGATACGAAAAAGAGAAGAAGGGGGTTAATTTTGATTGGAGCAAACGAAAAAGATTTCATAGAAAAGATCACATTGAAAAGATAACATTCCAGCAGTGAGAAGTTGGAGAAGGAAATGAATGAATAAGTGTTCAAGACAGCGTAGAGGTCAGAAAAAAGGCCTCCTAACAGAAGTGTTTGAATATTTGGGGGACCTTCTAGTTCAAAAGAATGTACTTCCTGTATATTTTACAGAAAATAGATTTTTGTTACCAATTTCTGAATTGGCTTCTGAGTTCACTGGTTGTTGGTTTGTTGGATTTTATTATTTATTTATTTATTTTTTGAGACAAGGTCTGGCTCTGTCATCCAGGCTGAAGTACAGTAGCACGATCTCAGCCCACTGCAACCTCTGCCTCCCAGGCTGAAGCGATCTTCCCATCTCAGCCTCTTTGCCATGTTGCCCAGGTTGATCTTGAACTCATGAGCTCAAGCCATCCTCCCACCTTGGACTCCTAACGTGCTGGGATTACAGGCGTGAGCCAACGCACCTGGCCGGTTTGCTGGATTTTGAAATTGTTATTTTGTTCTCTCCATTTAGTATGCCCATGTCTGGTAGGTCTGAGAACCTTTAAAAGCAGAGAAGATGGGCAAGGGTTCAATCTATATATTGCACTTCAAAACTTCCTGGAGAAAAAATGAAAGCAATTGTGTGTAATAGCTCAGTGAGAGTGATTTTGGTACTTATCGTGTCATATTTTGGTACTTAATGTATTTTGGTACTTATTGATAAACTATAAGATGAGTACCGCTCTTGATGACACTGAGGGCTAAAGAAGGTGGGGCCATATAAATTTGATACAGAGATAGTCAATATCCAAAGTTTCCATTGACACAGAGATACTGCAGCTCAAATTCCCACATTTATGCCAGCAAAAGGTAAAAATATAGGATTTCCTGGAAGCGTACAGGGAATAGGTGACCATTACAGTTTATCTCTAGTTAATCCTTGTTAGAAACATTCCAAATGCGGAGATTATCACTCAGTAGTCATGGAGTTAGTGGTGATATGCCCCACTGGTTTCATAGAGGCAGTAGCCTTCCACTGACCCTAAACCATTTCAGTCTGGGAATAATGTGCTGACTACTGAACTCTGTGTTCCTTGGTCACACCCTGCCCTTTATCAGAGATGAGGAGCCTAAAGCTGAGGATTATAGAAAGATTATGCTGAAGCACTGAACTGAACCAAGCTCATTAAAAGTACTCAACCCATAAAGCTCCTAACCTCTTACTTCATGTTTGTCTTATTTGACGCAATTTCTAAAACAATGATTCCAAGTTCTCTTTGAGTCTATAGTCACACACATATTAAAAATAAAATAGTTTCAGTTATTCAGGATGAATAAGTTCTAGAGATCTAATTCATTATAATAAGCATGGTGACTATAATTAATAATACTACACTGCATACTTGAAGTTTGCTAAGACAGATCTTAGATGTTCTTACCACACACCAAAAAAGGTAACTATGTGAGGTGATAAATATGCTAATTAGTAATCATTTCACAATATATACTTGTATCAAAACACCATGTTGTGTACCTTAAATATATATGCTTTTTATTTGCCAATTACACTTTAGTAAAGCTTGGGGAAAGAAAAAAGAATCGGTAAAAGACACTTGGAAAAATATAGCTCTTAATACTATGACTTCATGTAATTGTCACAGCAACTTTAGTTTGGATGTCTCTGCATACCATGATGTAATCAATCAAAAACGTCCATGTATTGGCTGGGCGTGGTGGCTCACACCTGTAATCCTAGCACTTTGGGAGGCCAAGGCGGGTGGATCACAAGGTCAGGAGTTCAAGACCAGCTTGGCCAACATGGTGAAACCTCATCGCTACTAAAAATACAAAAATTAGCTGGGTGTGATGGTATGCACCTATAATCTCAGATATTTGGGAGGCTGAGGCAGGAGAACTGCTTGAACCTGGGAGGCAGAGGTTGCAGTGAGCAGAGATCGTGCCACTGCACTCCAGCCTGGGCAACAGAGCAAGACTCCATCTCAGGGGAAAAAAAAAATGTCCATGTTTCAATAGCAGGTGTTGCCCTGAGGTCTTGTTTTTCTGGTAGAACAGGTCCTCAGAAAGTCCACAGTCTGTACATGTGGTCAAGAAGCAATGCCATTAAACTTGACCTTTCCTCTTACTCCATGCTAAGAGTGATATGCCAGAGATTTTAGGTGCTGGTTTTTCTATCTCTGGTGCTAAGTTTGTCAGAAAGAATAAACGAGTCCTTGAAACACTGGAAATGAAATTACATATTCCAGCAAAAGTTGTAGAATTCTCCTTTGCTACAGGTTGGTGAAGTCATACATATAGATGATAATACTGTAATTCATGATGTTTAAATATGAAAGAATTTGCTTTCCACTAAATTTATAAGTTCATTCAGTGTTTACACTGAAACAGTAGACAAAATTCTATTGGGAAAGGATGCTGGGAGACTAATCAGTGGTTGATACTGTCACTATAAACACAAGAAATGTGAAATAAAACATAATAAATTAAAATTCACAGCTAAGTTCAAAGGAAAAAAAATTACCCTGGCATAAGAAATAAAATACTCAAAGCTAAGCAATGAGTATACAAGCTGGCACTTAGACATCCTAGTAAAATAGCAGATCCAGAAATAAGTTCTTATATCTAGGGACTAGGACTTCAATGCGTATGAAGGGATGAGAGACAGCTCTGGGATCATGCAAGGCAGAGAGCTGGAAATAAGACCCTTTCATGCAGCTGGATCCATGGATGGGTTATCGCCTCCATGAAAATGGAAGCAGAAACATGACCAATGCCTCAGGTAAGTATTGTCATTTGCCTAGAGCTCAGGGTAGAGAAGAAATTCTCCAACAAAAAATAAAATGCCAAAGAGTGATTTAGACCCAAAATCTACATATATATGTATATGGGGTCTGAATGTATAGTATCTTTGTAATGTAATAACCACAAACTGAGGATTAATATAAAAATTGATCTCAAATAGATGGGACTCCTTCAGAGATGGCAAAATCACCACTTAAGGAAGCAAACCAAAAAATCCTATACTTCTGAAAAGCCATAATCTCACTTTTAAATTATTCATGGTCCAAGTAGAAATCATAATTAAATTTGTAAAACAGAATTGAACAAAAATAAAAATACTATATAACAAAATTAAAGGTAAGCAGATAAAGCAGTATATAGAAGATATATTATAGCATTAAAAAATATATATACACATATTTATTTGAAAAATAAATATATGTTAAAAAATGAAAAACTGAAAATTAATGAGCTAAGCATTCGCTCAAAAAGCTACAAAAATAATGGCATAGATCCAAACAAATGAGGAGGAAGCAAATATAAAGACAAGATCAGAAATTAATAAAATAAAAAAGAATGAGAGGAAAAGAAAGTGAAAAACATTAAGAATAGAGAAACCTAACTATAAAAACCGAAGCAGCTTTTTATTTTTTTTATATTTTTAAAATTGTTTTTATAGAGAAGGAGTTTTACCATGTTGCCCAGACTGGTCTCAAACTCCTGAGCTCAAGCGATCAGCCCACTTCAGCCTCTCAAAGTGCTGGGATTACAGGCATGAGCCACTGTGCCCAGCCTAGAAGCAGTTTTTTAAATAATAAAAATATTACATTAATACATTTGAAAATTGAAAGACGGTACAAACTTTTATAAAAAATATATATACATTTCCGGGTGTGGTGGCTTATGCCTGTAATCCCAGCTACTTGGGAGGCTGAGACAGGAGAATTGCTTGAACTCGGGAGGCAGAGGTGGTCGTGAGCTGAGATCGTACCACTGCACTCCAGCCTGGGTGATAGAACAAGACTCTGTCTCAAAAAAAAAAAATTCTGCTGTGTGCATTTAACACACTATTGTTAAAACCTCTCTAAGGCACTGCACTACCTACTAAGGGATATTCTTTTTCTCTTCTTTGAAAGATTAAGCCTGTCAAGCTTTCTTCAATGTTTCTGTTCTAACTTAATATCCATAAGCAGAAATTACATGGTTCATTTAACTCCAATGCACTATTATGAAACAAACTTAACATACTTGTTTAAAAAGTGTGTTACCTTCAAAAACAAGCTTATATTTCAGAAACAACTTTTAGAATCACTTTATTCCTTTCTTGCTTAACAATGCTGGGAATAAAAGTCAATGTGTCCTGATGTTCAGTTTACTTAGAATTCAGCCTCTAAAACAATCCCTTAGTAACAACTTTAAGATAATCTTACAAGAACATTAGAGAAGCTTGGAGATGTGCAAGAAAAAGCATTTTTACAATAAATTCTCAATTATATGTGATAAACGGAAATGAACATGACACAGAAAATATAGACATTAATTAGACATTGAATGGGTCACAGAGCACTCATGAGTATAAGACAGTGTTGTATATGTATCATAAGAAGGGTAGAAAAATGAAATATGTTCCTTCAGAACCCTTGGAAAACATAAGAATATAAGGATAAAGAGGACAAGGATAAACGATGTAGAGACATTTATTAATAAGCTATATTCAGAAATGCCAAAGAAATATGATGTCAGGGCGCCTGAATCAAGTGTACCCAAAGCTTTGCAGGCTAGATAAACTTTAAGTGCATGGATTAGAAGTGACAGACTATTTTAGGCTGTGCTGAAATCCAGTATCGGCCGTATACCTTTTCATTCAATTTCTGATAAAAGTGCTATTGCTCAGTAGTCTAAAGGCAGGACAAGACAAAAAAGGAAGAGGAGGCCGGGGGTGGTGGCTCACACCTGTAATCCCAGCACTTTGGGAAGCCAAGGTGGGCAGATCACCTGAGGTCAGGAGTTCGAGACCAGCCTGGCTAACATGGCAAAACCCCGTCTCTACTAAAAATACAAAAATTAGCCAAGCATGGTGGCACATGGCTGTAGTCCCAGCTCGGAAGGCTGAAGCAGGAGAATTGCTTGAACCTGGGAGGCGGAGGTTGCAGTGAGCCAAGATCGTGCCACTGCATTCCAACCTAGGCAACAGAGCAAGACTCCATAAAAAAAAAAAAAAAAAAAAAGGAAGAGGAAACGAAGAAACAGGGTAAGGAGCTATTACACAGCCTCATGAATCCACAAATGGAAGAAGTCAACAAAGAATCATACATCTTTAAAGCTGAGAGCAGTGGTAATAGTCAAAATACTTAACAGAGGCCGGGCGCGGTGGCTCACGCTTGTAATCCCAGCACTTTGGGAGGCCGAGGCGGGCGGATCACGAGGTCAGGAGATCGAGACCACGGTGAAACCCCGTCTCTACTAAAAATACAAAAAATTAGCCGGGCATGGTGGCAGGCGCCTGTAGTCCCAGCTACTCGGAGAGGCTGAGGCAGGAGAATGGCGTGAACCCGGGAGGCGGGGCTTGCAGTGAGCCAAGACTGCGCCACTGCACTCCAGCCCGGGCGACAGAGCAAGACTCCGTCTCAAAAAAAAAAAAAAAAAAAAAAATTTAACAGAGGTATGGACTGTGCCCATCCAATCCCTGCCCATGCAGGGCTCAGACACTGCCTGGACGTCTCCCCTGCAGTGCAAGCCCAAGGAAGGTCAGGGGAGTCTGGGAAGCCGGCGGTAGGAGGAATGCCCAGGGAACTTATTTGCTCACCACTATGTTAGTGTTACAACCCTTTAACGATGGTGAGGCTGCATGGGTGCATACTGGTCAGTGCTAGCTGCCCTAATTATATGGGCTATAGAGAGCACGACAGCCATGCTCCCTGGACTCCCTGTGCATCATTGATTCATGTTACTGGGCCTTCTCTTTTTAGAGAAAGGTACCACAGCTCCTCCGTGTTCCATCTCAGAACTCTGATGAGCTAGCCCAATGTTTACAATCTAGAAACCAACAGCACGTTCTAGGACTAAAACAAGACTTATGAATAAACAAAATTCTAGTACAGAGATTTTATTGTTTTGAAATCTAAAAATTGTATTACCAGGTGCAGTGGCTCATGCCTGTAATCCCAGCACTTTGAGAGGCCAAGGTGGGCAGATCACTCAAGGTCAGAAGTTCGAGACCTGCCTGGCCAACATGGTGAAATCCCGTCCCTACCTAAAATACAAAAATTAGCCAGGTGTGGTGGCACACACCTATAATCCTAACTACTCGGGAGGGTGAGACAAGAGAATCACTTGAACCCGGAAGGCGGAGGTTGCAGCGAGCTGAGATCATGCCACTGCACTCCAGCCACTCCAGCCTGTGCAACAAAGCAAAACTCTGTCTCAAAAAAAAAAAAATTATTTCTCTTTTAAATAACCAAAAATTCAAACAGTTCTTAGCGGGGCTGTCCTTTGCACAATGGTAAAATTTATTTGTGGAAGATCTCATTGTCAGAATCCCTTTACTTCCTTCTTCCTATTTTATATTACAGAGAAAAATTTAATCTTAGATAAACACGTTGTTTAATTTAATTTTCAAAATTTCAAGATGGTATCGGTCCCATCAGATCTCCCTCCACCATCTCTTTCCTGTGTCCCCCCCTCCCCTTGTTACCACTGTCCTTTTCCCTTCCTGATTCTCTTTTGCCTTCACTGGGCCTCCCTAAGTCCTACCTCTAGTCTGCTGCCTCTTTACTCTGATTCTTTATTTGCCTTGTTATTTTTCTGTCCTGACATAAGAAAGAGGATGAGAAATCAGACACTGAAGAGATAATAGATGAGGAGAGCAGGAGATTCCCATTTTCATTCGGTTGCCTTTTTCAAGATGATGGGGTAGCTTTCCTCTCTCACTATTGTGTATGTGGCAGGGGAGGAGCAGGCTTGGGGAGCAAAGGGCAATTTACACATTGAAGAAGCCAAAGAAAAGATTGGGGTAAAGAGCCCAACTTATTCCCCAAACTTTCCCATCCCCCATTATAACTCCCACAGCACGGCCACACAGATTCGCAGGGACTAAACCTCATCGCACTCAGAGCCTTCTTTGCATTTTCTAAGATGATAATCAGCTAATATGATGAACTTATCTGAATCCTCACAGCTGCTCACATTTTCCTGAGGGAAGATTAACTCCATTGCTTTCCTCCCCTTTTCAGGAAACACACAGACACACACACACACACACACATACACACACACACAGTTTTAAACAACGGGCTTTTGGAAACAACTCCACTTTTGTGATCTAGCCAGTGGGAGCACCTCTAATGCCAAGAATTTGGAGTGCAAGAACGAAGCAAGTTTGGTGTGCTGGCAGAGCTGAGGGGAGCTCTGCCCCTTCGCTTCAGTATAGTTTATATCAGGCACCAAAGCCATTGTGTATTTCTTTCCCCTAGTCCCACGGCCAGCAAAGCTCCCTCATTCTCCCCTCACTTCGTGTGGCCAAAAAGCATTAGACATATAAGGCAGTCCTTTAAGAAGATCATGACATGTAATTCAAAAAGGGAATATTTGCATATATATACACAGAATGCCTATAAATCAATAATGTAAAAAAAAGACTGATGGTCCAGTTTCTAAAATGGGCAAAATATTTGAACAGGTACAACAAAAGGATATCAAATGGCCAATAGATTTGTGAAAAGTTGTCCAACATCATTAGTCATTAGGAAAATATAAATTAAAACCACAATGAGATTCATTATCAACTAGCACTGGACATCAAAATAGCTAAAATTAAAAGAACTGGATGGACACGGTGGCTCACGCCTGTAATCCCAGCACTTTGGAAGGCCTAGGTGGGTGGATCACCTGAGGTCAGGAGATCAAGACCATCCTGGCCAACACGGTGAAACCCCATCTCTACTAAAAATACAAAAATTAGCTGGGTGTGGTGGTGCATGCCTGTAATCTCAGCTACTTGGGAGGCTGAGCCACAAGAATTGCTTGAACCTGGGAGGCAGAGGTTGCAGTGAGCCAAGATCACGCCAGTGCACTCCAGCCTGGGTGACTGAGCAAGACTCCATCTCAAAAAAAAAAAAAAAAAGAACTGACAAGCAACTGGAACTCTTCACTAACTGTTGGTAGGAGTGTACACTGATACAATCACTTCGGAAAGCAGCCTGAAAGTATGTACTAAATGAAGCGTATGTTTGCCCTATGTCCCAGCAATTCAAATTCTGAGTATATACCCAACAGAAATGAGTACATACTTACGTTCACCAAAAGACACACATGAAAATGTTCATAGGACCTTTTCTCATAATACTGCAGTAAAAAACTAGAAATAACCCAAATATCCAATGGTAATAGCATATATAAAATAAACTGTAACACAGTCATAAATAAAATATTACATAGCAATAACTATCGCTGATTAAAAATATGAATGACTCTCATGGACATAATATTGAGTGAAAAATGCCAGACATGTATCATATGATTCCAATGAAATGAAAGGAAAAAGAACAAAATTAATCTATGGTGAATAGAAGTCAGAATAGTAGTTATTTTCATGACAGGGCATGGGGGAGTGCACAAGAGCGCCTTCTGGACTAACAGTAATGTTTCCTATTTTTATCTGGATTGTGGTTACATGTATATACACAAATGTAAAAATTAATTGATCTGTACACTTAATATTTTTATATTTTGCTCCACGTAAGATATACCACAATTAGAAGGGAAAGAAGGGAGAAGAAAAGAAAGAAAAGGGAGAGAGAGGAGGGAAGGGGAGGGGAGAGGAGATCAGATTTATTATATCATGTCACTGCTTTAAACAATGTGATTTAGTAAGGAAGTACCAAAGAACCAATGGTAACTTTTGTAATCCTATTTCCTGCTTTGGTACTAAGTCCCTAAAACCAAGTAGTATTTCCAAACAATATGATATTTGTTCTTTGGTATTTCTGATCAGAACATAGTTTTCTTTACAGCTCCATTTTATAAATGATTCATCTTAATGCTATTTGTCCCTGAACAATAACAGGCTTCATGGATAAAGTTAATTAAACTGTAAGCCTGGAACCTGGAAAAATAATGTTCAAAAAAATTAATTAAACTGTTTACCTAGACCTAGGGATTATTTCCAATTAAAATCAGCATAGGCATACAAAAACAACAATTTTTCCAAAGGTTTACACAAAAATGTATCCTTTGCCAAAAGGGTGAACAACGAAATATTTTCATAGCTATCATGAAATAAAGTTAATATTTCATATTAAGGGCTTAAGTTGTAGCAGCTGAAAAAGGTTAAAACATCACAATACAACAGAAACCTGCCTCTCACTATAGGAGTCGACTGAACCAAAACATATGCAAAAATATATAAAGTGATAAAAATATGCTTTTATATTATATATAAGTATATCCATAAAAGCAACTACCAAAAAAGACTCAACTATCTCTCCCACACACAAAAGTACCCAGCTAACATATATAAGTTACTTCATATTCCTGCTCAGGAAAGAAAGCTCACACTTCATCTGTGAGACAGAGAAAAAATTGCTATTTTTCTGAAGTGTGACTCACAAAGACAAACTAAACAAATGAGATCAATGCCTTGCTTTTTAATGCAACTGATCTGTTTATTTCATAGTATATTTCTGAAAGAATACATTAATTTTGACAAATTTTGGAACACTACTATGGTTGATTAAAATTTTTTATTGGACATGTAGAATTGAATTCTGTAAAAGAAAACTAGTTTCACTCATAATCTTATGAAAAAGCATAATGCTGTCCAACTCGAGCCAAATCAAGGGTGCCCAATTTAATTTCACCACTGAGTTCTTACAAATCAATTAAGAAAACACAAACACACCAATATTAAAATGGGAAAAGAACATTCCACAAAAGAATAAATACAAGTAAGTGGCCAATAAACATATAAGGCAATTTTCTAATTCCCTAGTAATCAAACAAACACAAATCACATAACAAAATGCAATTTTTAAACCAAAAAAATAAAAGATTTAAAAAATGATAAAAAGTCACAGAGGAAACTATAAAGGAAGATATGGCAAAGAAATTTTAATCCCAAGTGTCACTTCAGTACTGAGCTGAGGATAACTAAGTGAAAATAAACATAAACTAGATCTTGCAATCAAAAAATTGTTGAAAATGGTACTGACTTTATGCCAGTGTTAATTTCTCTGCTTAGGTACAGTCTCTTTAGGTTTAAAAGTACAAAATAGTCCTAGCTATCTTGATAAAGAATTCTGTTTTCTTTTAAAATAAATAATATTGTAAAAATCACTGTTCTTTCTCTCAGCTAGCCATCCCTCTGATATAAACCTAGCAATTTTACAAGATGGCGATAACCAAAATACTGTTTCTTATATGGTGGCATCTTATTCTAATCATCAGCAAAGTACATAAAAAGAAACAACTTGAGAAATAAACTTGCCAACTGGAACCTATAAAGTAAAAAGCATAATTCATAAAGTCATATGTCAGATGGTATTTTTCTCTGCACACTGAGGAGTGATGCCAGAAATTATTCTACTCTAGAACTGAAGTATGTTCTCCTTTTTAAGAGGCTCCTGCTTAAAATGAAACTTTTTAACACACATAAAATTACATATTCAAAATATTATTAAACCGTAAGAGCCTTTGCTCTTAAATTGCTAATAATAAAGTTAGAAGGGGCAATTCAACAAAACATTTGCCAAAAATTTATGAAGAAGACAGGTTCTGGGCTGGGGATAGAGGGAGGTGCAGGTGGAAAAGGGGATCAAATCTCTCCTTCCTTCCTTCCTTAAATTTATTAAATAAGTGCATGGCCAAAACACTTGATGTTAGCCCCAGGATAGTTCAGGACCTAGAAAATTTGGGAGGTGCCAAGATGAACATGGCAAGCCTATCTACACAGTGATTTTCAGACTTCTGAGGAAGTTTTTCAACACACATAGAAAAGAAGTGCACGTGATTTACCCCTCTACTATTGTGGCAGCAGGAGCTTGAAAAGGATTCATAGCACAAGCCAGGTTCATGGTGAGGTGGCATAACTAGACATCCAAACAAGGATCTGCTCAGAGTAAAAGGGAGTGCCAGTAATAACTGTGGAGGGAAAACAGGCATAAACCAGGACACACGGCCTTCCTACCAATGCCCTAACCTGGCACACTCATGGCTCAATAAATGTTTTAAAGAGTAGCAGACAGGACCTGAAATAATTGCTCCAATGGAAGAATAAAAGGTCACTGATAATCTTTAGGGCACCTGAGAATTCACTAGTCATGTTCATGGATGATAATACATAGGAAAAAGCTATTTTTGAGTTATTTTTATGGGTCTTCATAATTTTGAGTTATTTTTATGGGTCTTCATAATTTTGTTACCATGAGAATCTAAAAAGCTCCTCTCTTGCACTATACCAAGCATAGAGTGCTAGAGACACCCCTCCCCACAACAAAATTTCCTACCCTCACTCAACCCAATTGAGCTAACCCGTTGTTAAACCCATCCATCTGGGGTTGAGCAGAATTGCACACAGCAATAGAAAAAACTTTGCATGGATAGCAAATGTCCTGTAGAGTATCTAAAACCCTTACTAGAGTGGAGGTATGACAAGAATAAAAATAATTAGCACCTGTTGAACAAAAAAGAGACAGGGAGGTGACAGCAGGAGGGAGGAGCAATGGTGCCTGTAGGAATCAGCTGTGAGTATAGAGGGACGTACAGTCCTTTCATGCCTAAGACCCCATGAGGGGAGCAGAGCCTTTTCCATCTCTCCTGGGTATGAAAGCAGGTTACAAGATCATCTTCCTCAGCTTCCTTTTCCCTTCTCACTTCTCCCAGTATTTATATCACAAACTTTTTTTCCATTCAGAGTTCAAAGATTTTGTAATTCCAGTGACAGTCTTACTATGGAAATTCTGATAATTCAATATGTTCCATAAATCCTTATAACTTCATACTGATATTTTATTAATTTGCACATCAGGTCCTAGATTATGACCAACTGGCTTAGCCTTATTCCTTATTAACTTGGGTTCCACCTCTGGATATTTTCTTCCTTGTTTTACTATACTTTTAAGTTATGCTACTTTGTTATATTTTATGTTCCATGGTAAATCCCTTGAAATCCTTACTAAAAATACAGTTACAAGAATAAAAGAAAAGAGAGTAGATGAAATTCGAGCTATTGTCTCAATTTTACTTTAAGCAATGTCAAAATCAACTCTGTTTCCAAATCTACCCTGTCTCAACTCTGTCTCCTCTAAAGCACGGGTCCCAAATCCTGGGGTCATGGACGGATAGTGGTCCAGGGGCTATTAAGAACCAGGCCACCTAGCAGGAAGTGAATGACAGGCAAGTGAGCGAATCTTCATCTGTCATTTACAGCCGATCCCCATCACTTGCATTACCACCTGAGCTCTGCCTCTTGATGGTATGTCTAGCAGTGGCATTCGATTCTCATAGGAGTGTGACCCCTATTGTGAACTGTACATACAAGGGATCTAGGCTGCATGCTCCTTATGAGAATCTAATGCCTGATGATCTGAGGTGGGGCTGGGGCAGTGATGCTCGCACTGGGGAGCAGCTGCAAATACAGATTAATATTAGCAGGGAGGTTTGCACAGAGACCATAATAAATCAATTGCTTGCAGACCCATATCAAAACCCTATCAGTGAGTGGCAAGTGACAATTAAGCTGCAACTGGTGGCAGGCTTTAAGTCAGAATCTGACACTTATTTTAGTCCACACACAGCCTATCCATTATTTTATTTACCACTTCTGTTCACACCTCTTTCCTGCACTATGCACTTGTCTCAGTCACAGTTTTGGTAAGCTCACAAGCCAACCTTAGCCAAAATTAGTAAAAAACAAATGTCACTGGAGAGCTTCTTTGAAAAACAGGGAAAGACCCAGTGATTAGACAGCAGAAGACTATAAGACTGCCAACAAAACGAAAGCTGCGTTTAAAAGACAATACCAACAGTCCTACTTAAGTTACAGGTTCATTGCAACAGGTTATTCACATTCTCTAAGCCCACATTATATAATATGTTGTGACTGGCTATCCAGTGAAGCCGTGAAACCATCAAAACTGCTTTGCCACATGGAGACCAAGCACTTGCATTAAAAGATGAGCCTTTGGCAGTTTTTGTTGTTGTTGTTGTTGTTTTGTTTTGTTTTAACGTGAACACCAAGAACAGAAGCAGTTATTGAAGGCCATCACATCATCAAATGTGCCTGCACTGAGAGCATCATTCTTAGTGGCTAACTGCATTGCTAAAGCCAAGATGCTCTTTACTATTGGTGAAGAGCTGATCTTGCCTGCTGCTAAGAACATTTGTCATGAATTTTTAAGAGAGGCTGCAGTTCAAAAGGTGGCACATGTTCCTCTTTGGGCTAGCACCATAACTAAACAAACTGATGAATAGGATATTGAAACATAATTGTTAGAGAGGATTAATGAGTCACCGTGGTATGCAATTCAGGTTGACGAGTCTACCGATGTTTACAATGAAACAACAATGCTTGTTTTTGTGCAATATATTTTTCAGGAGGATGTGCATGAGGATATGTTATGTGCACTGTTATCACCAACCAACATCACATTTGCAGAACTATTCAAGTCTTTGAATGACTATGTATCAGGAAAACTGAATTGGTCATTTTGTGTCAGTATATGCATGGGCAGAGTAGCTGCCACGACTGGATGGCTTTCTGGCTTCACTGCTCAGGTCAAAGAGATTGCTTCTGCATGCGAGTCTATGCACTGTGTTATCCAACAGAGAAATGCTGGCTAGCCAAAAACTGTCACCTGAACTTAACAATGCCTTGCAGGATGTGATTAATATTATCAACCACCAATAAAGTACATGTCCTTAACCCATGTCTGTTTGAGCAGCTCTGAGAGGAGATGGATGCAGAGCACACACATCTTCTCTTATACACAGAAGTGAGATGGTTTTCTAAAGGTAGATCACTGGCCAGAGTTTTTAAGTTATGAGAGCTGTTTCACAGATTTCTTTTAGAAAAATAGTCACCACTGGCAGCACATTTCAGTGACACAGAATCAGTGGCAAAACTTGCTTACTTGTGTGACATATTCAACCTGCTCAATGAACTCAATCTGTTACTTCATGGGAGAATGACAACTATGTTCAAGTCGGCAGATAAAGTGGCTGCATTCAAGGCCATACTGGAATTATGGGAGCGATGAGTGAACATTGGGATTTCTGACATGTTTCAAACATTAGCAGAGATTTTGAAAGAGACTGAGCCAGGGCCTTCTTTCTCCCAGTTGGTGCATGATCACCTATCTCAGCTTTCAAAAGAGTTTGAGCATTACTCCCCAACCACAAAAGACACCTGAACTGGGAAGAATGTATCTGTGACCCACTTGTGAATAAGCCAGGTGAATTGACGTTGTCTGAGTTAGAAGAGGATCACCTGCTTGAGATCACAAATGACGGTGGCCTTAAAAGTATGTTTTACTTTTAAAACATACTTAACATACTTAAAAGTATGAGAAAACTTCAAATCTCCATACATTCTGGATGGAATCAAGCCAGAATATCCTGAGATTGCCACAAAAGCACTGAGAAGCATGCTTCCATTTCCAACATCCTGTCTTTGTGAAGCAGGGTTTTCTTCAGTGACTGCAACCAAAATGAGATTATGGAGTAGACTGGACATAATGCAATTCGAGTGTCACTCTCTCCCATCACCCCCAGATGAGACCATCTAGATGCAGGAAAACATGCTTAGGGCTCCCACTGATTCTACATTATGGTGAGTTGTATAACTATTTCATTATA
Organism: Nomascus leucogenys; assembly: GCF_006542625.1. NCBI lineage: Eukaryota > Metazoa > Chordata > Mammalia > Primates > Hylobatidae > Nomascus > Nomascus leucogenys. The sequence goes on along the minus strand of NC_044383.1, from coordinate 92,824,053 downwards.
TATTACAATGTAGTAATAAGAGAGACAAAGTGCACAATAAATGTAATGCACTTAAATCATCCTGAAACCATCCCCGTCCCCTTCATCCCCTGGTCTATGGAAAAATCATCTTCCATGAAACTGGTCCCTGGTGCCAAAAAGGTTGGGGACCACTGCTCTAAAGAACAGGGCCCCAGTTACCCATGGGAAGCCCCCAGAGGACCAGTGGGTCAAAGAGGAGTCTCTGTAGCCTTGTTTTGGGTCACAGTTTAAACTCATGCTATTTTCCATCCTAAACAAAGGTGACACTGACCTCACACCATCAGCAGTAAGTGCTCTGCAAGCTGCTCCTCAATAGAGGTGATGTGCTGTGCTGAGTTCACACCTGCTCTCACCTGGTACCTGCATGGCCAACACTACACATCTGCAGGAAGACTTGCCTTGTTAGAAATGCAGTTTATGAACAAGGAAGCTTTTTTTTCTCTCTGTGCAAAGCTGACTGGCCAGACACAGGGTTGAGAACCACAATTATAACTTCCCTAGCCCCATGTACTAATCACAAAAACTCACCAGCCCAGATAGTCATCAATGATGTGGTTCTAAGTAGTATATTCACACTGGAACACTTAGGAGATTGCATATGAAAAACTGCAGGAGGAAGTTATCTGGTGCAAACTTGCCAAATATGAACAATAGATGTGGAAATAAAGAACCAATCAGAGGAAAAACATGTGTGACATATCATATAATACATTCATATGGGAGCCTTGTTAGAGATCTGTTCATACTAGCACTTTTTGTCTGTTTTGTTTCACAGTCTTTCAGGAACTAAAGTCCAGCCTTTCAAAACTATAAACTATTCTTCTATTCTAGTCTGTGTAAATTTCATTTACACATTTACATTTATGAAAGGTTTGAGACTTAATATATCTGCTGTATTTGATTCTATAGTAAAAGATTACTTATCACTTAAGCAAAGGATAAGTTTGAGACATGCATTTATGAACATTAAACTAGAGAAAGCTTGGTTCTGGCCACAGCTTTGCCACTGAATAGCTGGGTGTCCTTGGAAAGTCCCTTTTGGGATTTCAGTTTCCTGATCCCAACTGGGCTAGATCCTTGGTTCTCAAACTTTAATGACTACTTATGGAGGTTAAGATGCAGACCTCAGATCTATCAAATTTGAATTTCTAGAGGAACAGAAATCTGCTTTTTACCCCTGAGTGATTTTGATTTGGATATTTAAGTAACACATTTTGAGAAATACTAGACGAGATAATATCTTCATATACTTTTAAAAAATCTTAAAATTCAGGTTCCATGACTAGTTCAAGTTGAACTCACTACCTCCATTCCAGAAAAGGCTACCTCAAGAGTCTTTCTGCCCACTTGATTACTTACTTGCCTTTCGTGGACATAGAGACATAAAAAAAACAATTGCAGGATTTCCCATTAGCCCTACTTGGATATCAATAATTTTGTAGTAAGCAGATTACTTAATAGTAATAAAGTCATGATGTTCTAATTATAATTGTCTTTTGCAATGTGGCTAACTCAAGGACAATGATTCATCAGGTCATATTATAGTTAATCATAATTTTTTATAATAATCACAAGTATATGGATTATCATCCAAAGCTAGCTTTTGCATGCCAATAGCACAGAAACTATTTCTGAACACTTAGCTTTTGATTCTGGCATAAATATTAAAAATAAAATCTAAATATTACAAAAATATGAAAGAAAATTATAATTCTAACAGAGATTACATTCTTTTCCATTGTATAAAGAGCAATTGGTAGAAAATTTTATTTTTATTATTTTTATTTTATTCTTGGCCTTCCAAAGTGCTGGTATTACAGGCATGAGCCACCGTTCTTTGCCAAACAATTCATTTTTAAAAGCCAACTTTATCTAGAAAGCAATAGGGAGTTTTCACAAAACTGGTGACACTGAAGGAACAAAAATTTCAAAGTCCAGATGTTTCAAAATCTGTCAGGAATGCTGCTAATAACTGGTTTGATTTCCCATAAAACCTAATAAAAATTTCTGTATCTCCTAATATTCTTTTACAACATAGCAGAGAATTTCTTTCTCTATCAAAAGAAGAATTTCCACAAAATAAATCAGATTCCCCATGTAGTTTTTGCCCTTTGCATCAACAAAGTCCTCATGGATGCTACTCCCCTTAAAGTGCTATGTCCTAGATGTAGCCAGCAATTAGGCCCCGCAATTTTGACTACTGACCACACGTGTACTGTCAACATGTTTTTTGCAATGCCCATGGCTGGTCTCCCAAATCTAAGGCTATTAAGAGCTCAGGAGCCTGCCCCTCCCTGGCTGCTGCATGCCTTTGTTTAGAGGTAGACAGGAAACTGACACAGCTGAGGAGGACTGTTCATTGCTTCCTGGTGTCCTGCTTCAGTGTCTCTTAGAGGTGCTTCCTTCTAGAAGTGAGTGCATATCTATCTTCCCTTGGTGCACCATAGTCCAGCAGTTTAGATGTACTCTGGCTGTACCCCTGTAACTAGATTAAGTCAAACATTGTCCATGCCGTGTCCATATCTCCTCAAGATAATATAGCCTGGGACAACTGGACTTCCAACCACCTGGGGGCTTTCTGGCCAGCAGGAGCACACATTGCCCAAAGCAGAAAGTACCAGAGAAACAGCACCTGCAGGATCAGCCCTTAACCAATGACTGGCAGAACTTGGTGTTTTAATACTCCAGCTCCTCTCCCCAAAGATGGCATAGCTCTGAGTTCTACAATGGTGTCCAGAATTTCCCAAGAGGATCAACCTCTTTTTACCAACAGTGGAAACTGGCATTATAATTTCCCCTTTACTGGCTGGCTCCTTACTCACTTTCCACAGGTATTTCCTGAATTACATCTATACTTAACATCCTTGTCATAGAGTTTGCTTCTAGCTGAACTCACCTAAGATGCCAATCTCCTAGGTAACTTTCTCTCAGTAAAACTGTCTTTCACTGGATATGGTTTTTAGCACTTAGGATTCATGGTTGAAAGAACTGAACTCCAAGGAGGTAAAATGCTTTACCTAAGGTAACACACCCAGGAAATGGCTGAACCATGAGCAGAATTTAGGAATTTTGGCCACAAGACACTATGATTCAAACCTGCAAAGAAAGCAATACGCTATTTTATTAAGTCAACAGACACATTATGACTACAAAGAAGTCAGACATAAATTTTGTAAGCTTTTTTGTCCCCTGAATTTTTGTCATTAGTTAAGTTCTTCTATGCTGCATATAGGAGTGTCTGGACATACCTCAGTTTCTATGTTATGATCCTATGCTGAATTTGTAATCAAACATACAGACACAAATGGATGTACATCTTAAGAGATTCCTTGAAATAGTATTTATGTAATCCACTCTTTCAAGTTATGTGCGTAAAAGAAATACATAACTTTTGCAGTTTTCCTCTTTCCCATTTGCAATCATCCAAGATGTTTAAGATTTCTACTCAGAAGGGGTTTGAAACATCTTGATTTTGATGACTCTACTTTTCATCCAGGGCACCCCCACTGAAAGGGTGGAAAAACTATCATTGGAATGAATTCAATTTCCTTACACATTACACATTGCTGCTTATTGTACTTACATGAAAAACTTTCCTGTAAAAATTATAAACTAAACTATGTAATTCAGAGACTTTAAGACCAGAAGAAACCCTATGATAAAAGACTGAATTCACCCTTCTTATTATAAATGAGGAATCTAAGCCTCAAGAAAGTCAAGTGACGTCACTGAATAAACATAGCTAATATTAGCAAAGATCCAAGTCTTTGGATTTCTGGTTTAGTTCTTTTCTCAAATTGTTATGATTACTCATCTTCTTTTCTGAATTCATCTAAATTATTAGAACACAGAAGAAATTCCAAAGGTTGTCACAGAAACAGGTAACATCACCTAATCACACTCCCCTCTGTGCTAACCCATCAGAGTCATTTAGGTGGCTAGTCCATCAGCCCTCTGACCCACCACCAAGCTCTGATGCCTCAGAGAAGCTGGATTTCAATTACTCTGGGTTGCTGTCCCAGATCCAAGCCCTGAATTTTGGGTTCCAGAATCTCTTGGGAATTCAAATAGTAACCTTTTCAAATCACAAGTTCCCAAAGGAAATTACTCTAGAGATATTTGAAATTGCTCAATATTTAAATTTCCTAAATATATTGTGTTCAATGCTACTGAATTTCCACTTAAGAAAAAAACTGAAGCTGCATGTTGGGACCTGAACATGAACAGCTCTGATCAGAAAGGTATCTTGTGGGGTGACAACTTCTGGGGTTTTTCTTTTTTGAAATTGCACAAGTCAGGGCAATGTCTTTAGTTATCAAACTCTAAACATGGAAATGCCCTAGAGACAGTGTATTTCAAAAGAGCACAAAGTTAAGTGAGAGTCAAACTAAGGATTCAATGGCCAGCCATTTGTTACTAACAACAATCCATTATTTTCTACATATAGAATTTATTATATTAAAATTGTAATGTTCACCTTAGTGTGATCTGTAATTAGAATGTAAAAATCATGGCTGAGCATGGTAGACACGCCTGTAATCCCAGCATGTTGGGAGGCCAAGGCAGGAGGATTTTTTGAGGCCAGGAGTTGGAGACTAGGCCTCAAGCAATCCTCAAGCTGGGCAACACAGCGAGACCCTCATCTTTACAAAAATTGTTTTAAAAGTAGCCAGGCATGGTGGTGCACACCTGTAGTCCCAGCTACTCAGGAGGCTAAGGTGGGAGGATTGCTTGAGCCCAGGAATTGGAGGCTTCAGTGAGCTATGATCGTACTACTGCACTCCAGCCTGGATGACAGAGCAAGACCTCATCTCTTAAAGAAAAGAAAAGAGGCCAGGTGCAGTGGCTCATGCCTGTAATCCCAGCACTTTGGGAGGCCAAGGCGGGTGGATCACAAGGTCAGGAGATCGAGACCATCCTGGCTAACCTGGTGAAACCCCGTCTCTACTAAAAATACAAAAAATTAGCCGGTCGTGGTGGCACATGACTGTAGTCCCAGCTACTTGGGAGGCTGAGGCAGGAGAATGGCATGAACCCAGGAGGCGGAGATTGCTGTGAGCCAAGATCGCGCCACTGCACTCCAGCCTGGGCAACAGAGCGAGTCGCTGTCTCGAAAAAAAAGAAAAGAAAAGAAAGCAAAAAAAAGGTTATTATTTTACTTTACTAATCAAATAAGTGTTTTCATTTACTCTCTTACTTCAACATCATTTTGTTCTATTTGTATTTATTTATTTATTTTTGAGACAGAGTCTGGCTCTGTCACCCAGGCTGAAATGCAGTGGCGCGATCTCAACTCACTGCAACCTCTGCCTCCCGGGTTCAAGCAATTCGCATGCCTCAGTCTCAGCAAAGCAGCTGGGACTACAGGCGCCTGCCACCAAGCCTGGCTAATTTTTGTATTTTTAGTAGAGATGGGGTTTCACCATTTTTTGGCCAGGTTGGTTTCGATCACCTCAGGTGATCCACTCACCTTGGCCTCCCAAAGTGCTAAGATTATAGGCGTGAGCCACCACACCTGGCCGGCATCATTTTATTCCATTAATTTTGTTTTTAAAAAAGGGAAGAAGAAGAACAACAGGAGGAGGAGGAAGAAAAGACATTGCAATAAACCAGTAAAGCTACAAAACACATTTTTCTCTTTCTATCTGCTGTAGTTAGTGAAATATTTGTGGAGCTACAGTGGAAGAGGCATTAGCTAAAATTCTGAAGACACAGTTGCGACTCTCATTAAACAATTTCATGCCTCAATTGTTTAATCTGTGAAATGGAGACAACCAAACCTAACTACCTCTGGAAATTATCTGGGAAGCCCATATGTGCTTCCTCTGAAATACGTAGTGTCTGTAAGAGAGGGCAACCTGGTAGCAGCAGCTAAAGAAGACATATGGGTATGTGTGTCTAGGCACAGCAATCCCCACAGGCACTTGGGTGGTGCAAGACCGAGGTGAGTGGGGAACAGTGCCAAGGACCGAACCCTGTGGAGTGGCAGTGATGGGATCTACAGGCCCCACACTTCCACCTTGCCACTTTGCACAGGGAAATGAATGGGAATGCCCCATACCAGCTTCAGAACAGAATTTTGGAGATGTTTCAGAAATAAGTTGAGAAGCTGGAGAGGAATAGCTAGAGAGAAGATTAGAATGGACACAAGGTAGGGGAAAGTGAATCCTGCCCTCTGTCTACTCACCTCTGGGAAGACCACAGGAAGAGGGAAAAGAATGCTCAAGGCTTCCAGAAAAGAAGTGGTGAGAGCTGTGTGAGGGATGACTGGGGGGTGACAGGGCTCCCCTAAGCCTGAGGCTTCCCACTTCTCACCATGCTCTCATACATGGCTTCAAGGGAGCCACTCAACAGGCTGGTTAGGGAGCAGGGAGATTGGTATCATCCCCATTTTATGGAAAAATACCCTGAAGCACAAAGAATTTAGGTGATTTGCTTAAAGTCACCTAATTTGTAACTGAGAAATCTAAAATTAAAACCCAAGTCCTCTCATTTCTATACCAATAAATTTTTGTTTTTGTCTTTTCTGCCATCAATGGTCATTGGTAAATGATAGAAATTTTGTATACTGAATTTTAAGTAAATTATACTTATTTATACCTGTGGTATGATACACTAAGAGTAATTCACAGTTCTAAGAGCATGAAATATAATGTGAATATCTGATCAACAAAGACATATTTAAAAATAAGTTAAAAATAGATAAAATTTATTTAAATCTTGGACAGACTGCGAATGAAAAAATATATATATAAAAACCCACTAGGACTTATGAGTTACACAGTCATGGAATAAGCCTTAATATTCTCTCAGTCACAGATTCTGTCAGTGATAACCTGGTAATCACAGAAAACACTGACATTCTTCCATTACATTTATTGGATTTAAAAGGCCTGTGAAGTATTGACAGCCCCTAGCAAGTCTGATGACCGCTTTGGCATTTGTTTTTAAAAGTCATGACTCAGATCTAGAGCTGAAGCAAAACGGAATGAAGTTAACTTTTTGCTACATGCTTTGTGTCTCCTTTAAGGAAGAAAAGGGTTTTTGTTCATATAAGGGAGCATGCCTAAAACACGGTATCCATTCAGCTCACAAAACCCTGAGAGTGCTTTCTACAAGGGAGCAACACATGAATGAAGAAGGACTATCCAAGTGGAGATAGAGGACTGTATGTATGGATAGGCAAACTGCCCAGAAACCAGGAGGAAAAGCAGAAGGGAATTAGTCATGAAAGCCCAGGTTGAAAAGGGAAATGAAACAATTGAACTAATATTATCCAAATAAAACAAGAGAACTGGAAACATTTGGCAGGGAAGGTATCTTGCTTGCCTTTTAAGTGCAGGTGTTCAATACAGTGCTTGCAAGAATTGATTGCTCCTTTTTCTCTGTTCCAGAAACAATTTGCTTATATTTCTGTAAGTGTCATTTAATTTAGTCTATGCCATTTTTCAGTAACACCAGCTTAGACCTGAACTAATTTAACTCCCTTACCTAATCCTGAACTGTCTTTTATCCTTCTGGAGTACAAAGCCCTAAACCTAAAATATAAAGAGCATACCACTTGGATTCAGATGTCAGCCAGGTTCTCAGCAGAGAACCGATAGTACGCACAAAGAGATAATTGAGAAGTGTTTAAATAACTGACTAGTTACAAGACGTGGACAGGTAAGGGAAAACCACTAAGGAATGGTAAGCAGATCAGGGCTCCCAGTGGCAGGGAGGGAGTGAGTACTGGAACTGCCAAGATCTGAGCTATAGAAGAGGTCGACCCATCAGAAGCTGTGGCCTTCTGCGAAGTAACAAAACCATTACCTAACTCCAGCCTGACCTCCTACTCTTGCCCTCTCCTCCAAAGCTTCCCATTGGCAGAACCTAACTGTTATAGAAGCCAGAGGACAAAGAGCTAGGTTCATGTAGTCATTAAATACAGCCTCTGAGCACAGAGGAGGATGGTTCTGGAAAAACAAATAGAGAATATCCAGAGACTGAGGTTCAAGATGTGGATAAAGGTTTTATACAGAGGGAAATGAGTAAGGAAATCATTTTACATGTTTTAATGAAGTAGGGAGAGGCTTATGATAAAATGTGAAATGAAAAACAAAACAAGACACAAAAGCCATCTAAATTACTCTCTCTAAAATTTCATCTTTACTGCTAAGCTATATGAAAATATGTACCAAAAAGGAAGGCAATGTTAACAGTGTTATCCATAAGTAGTGAGATTGTGAATTATTATAACTATAGCAGTCCTCCCTTATGCATGGTTTCAGTCACTCAGTCGACCGTGGTCCAAAAATGTTACACACAATAAGATATTTTGACAGAGAGAGAGAGAAATACCATATTCATGTAATTTTTATTATAGTATATTGTTATAATTGTTCTTATTATTTACTGTTGTTAATCTCTTACTGTGCCTAATTCATAAATGTAGCTTTATCATAGGTACATGTATACAGGAAAAACATAGTATATAGAGGGTTCAGTGCTATCAGCAGTTTCAGAAATCCACAGGGGATCTTGGTATGGACACCCCCAGGGGTGAAGGGGAACTACTCAATATGCTGAAGCCTCCAAAACAGCTAAGCCAAGTGTATCAAAAAATAAATGTATCAAAAAATAAAACTGGAGTCTCAAACCATAAAAGAATAGTTACTTGAGACGTTCACCGATCTGACCATTTCCACAGAACTGGACAGGACATTTAACAAGTGATGCTAACCAGTTGAGCCTCTTTAAGGAAGATAAAGTGGTACCTTTGGGCCTGGAATCCGACTCATGAGATGAACACAAGAATAAATGGGGCATATTTCTCTATTACCTTCCACAGTTCACATCATACTTTTTCTCCCACCTCCACCCTAACCCCTGCCAATGCTCTTTTTTATTTATTTATTTATTTACTTACTTACTTACTTACTTACTGAAAGACAGGGCCTCACTCTGTCTCCCAGGCTGGAGGGCAGTGGCTTAATCACAGCTCACTGCAGCTTTGAACTCCTGGGCTCAAGCAATCCTCCTGTCTCAGCCTTTCGAGTAGTTGGGACTACAGGCACATGCCACCATGCCTGGTTAATTTCAAAAATTTTTTTATGGAGACAGGGTCTCACTATGTTGTCCAGGCTGGTCTCAAATTTTGGCCTCATGTGATCCTCCCACCTCAGCTTCCCCAAGGTGTTGCGATTATAGGCATGAGCCCCCACGCCTGGCCACAGTGCTCTTTAAACAAGGTATATACAGAGGTCTGCATCATTATCTTTAGAAACTTTAATCATCAAAAAGGGTATGCCTCCCCCACCTCAATATGGCATTCAAAATAAAAACAATTCTAAACCCTACAACAAAATTTAATATCTGAAAATAACACAGAACTTTCAGGCGTATTTTGGCTTTTCTCTCTCTCATTCCTGCTTTGCTGATGTTGTAAGTACATGTTTAATTTACCAAGTAGGTAATCTAGCACTGAGTACATATATCAGTAAAGAACTTAGTGCTAGAATGTATGTATGTGTATATATGTATGAATGTGTCTAGCTATATCTACAAACATATATATCTATATGTATATCTTTAGATTATAGATATAAACAGAATCATCCATTTAGAGAATTTATATACACTAACATCATCAAGTGTTCTCTGGAATTCCTTTAGCAGTAACAATTACACTCAAGAATTATAAATTATTCATCCTCTGTGGGGATTAAGTTCTTTTATCTCTCAGCCTCTGTCTTGAGCATATTTGTTTGTTTTTAGCGAGACATCTTGCTCTGTTGCCCAGGCTGGAGTGCAGTGGCACGATCATAGCTCACTGCAGCCTTGAACTTTTGGCCTCAAGCAACCCTCCCACCTCAGCCTCCCAAGTAGCGGGTACTACAGGTTCATGCCACCCTGCCCAGTTACTTTTTTTTTTTTTTTTGGAAGAGACATAGTCTTCCTATGTTGGCCAGACTGGTCTCGAACTCCTGGCTTCAAGCAATCCTCCCACCTTAGCCTCCTATTGTGCTGGGATTACAGGCGTGAGCCACCGTGCCTGGCTTTCTTATGCGTATTTGAATATTTTCTCTTTTTTATTATAGCGGTAAGTGTAGCAACTTTTTATCATTTTAATGGTGAATATTACAGCTTCTCTAAAAGATAGGGGAGTGAGACTCAATTTGCCAACCACAGAACTTGAACTGGTTTGCCAGCCCACACTCCAGGGCCTCACATACAGCAGGTGTCTATAAATTTTTGTTTAATAAATAAATTATACTAGTGCAGTTTCACTATCACAGTTACTTACCTTTCTGAGTGTGACAAACACAGTCACTGAAAACCATACATCAAGACCACTTTGGAGAGAAGTAGTAACATCTGCTCAGTTATAGTCACACATAAAAGAAGCAAACCAACCTTCTGCTTCAATTACCATTATCACTGGGTAATTGTTTTTAAAATTAGAGAAAGTCTATAATGAAAGAGCGTGGTTTAAGACAAAGTAGCAAATTTCCAGTTGTACTTTGGAAAATGAACAGTATTAATGACTATAATCATTTAGACTTTAAGCCAACAACATGTAATCTAAATACCAGAGCATATAAATTTCCAGTCTGGTAAAATGGAAACAGAAAGTTACTCTTTTCTGTGACCTACTGACATAGAAATTAGCCTGTGTATATAATAATATTCACAGAAACTAATGAACATTCTTAAACATAATTTTAAAACTCTCTCACATACATAAAAATCAAAATAAAACTCAGTTTTGAGAGAAATGGGCACTAAAGACAAAGATTATTTACAAGGTTTTCATAATCCTTTTACATCAAACCCTCTAGATCTACATCTTTCACGCCAACAGTATTGCCTACAAATTTGAAGTTTGGGTCACCAGCATTTTCTTTCCTCCTTTGGGGCTGTGACCTTTATGCAGAGTGAAAAATCCTCAACATTTGTCACCTTAGATTCCTTTACGTACTCAGTGAATCATCCCAGTAGCAGGTACTAAGACTTTGTGGCTAGATTGGAAATCAGGTGCAACAGGTTTAGTTAACACTTCAGGAACTGAGTCACAGATTCTTCTTAGAATCATTTCAAGTCAGGGGTTCCCAGGAAAACAAGAATGCCCCATTAACTTTATAAGGCATATGAATTCTTTGTTCCTGGATACCCTTCTGTACAATGGGACCAAGTAGGGTGCATGTAATCAAAAGGAGGAAATGCTTCCCTGCTCAGGGAGATAGCTCTGAGAGTAAATGGGTACCTACATTTCTAAGGAAAGCTTTATTCATTAGCTGGTTACCTCCCCTGTACACACACACACACACACACACCCTCTACCAACTACTCATTCAACGAGCTTTAGTTTTTTCATGGTGTGGTGAAAATATTTTGAGGTTTAGAGCCAGAAAGAAGTATTTCAAATACTGCTCTGTCATTTATTAGCTAAAATACTTCTTTCAGGTTCTGTCTTCTCAGTTATAAATATGAAGGTAGAAATACCTATTTGGCACAGCTACTATGAAGATTAAATGAGATACACTGATATGAAAGCAACTGTCACATAATAAAGAATTGTTCATGTCCCTTGTCTTATATATACTTGACAAAAGTTCCTTATATTTATTTAGTTTATAGGAGAGATTGAAAATTACCTGGCCAAAAAGAATCCTTTCCCTTCATTCCCGCATGCCACATCCATCTTTCTCAGTGAACATGCTCAAACCCAACTGTTGTTATTAGGTTGATGCAAAAGTAATTGCAGTTTTTGCCATTAAAAGTAATGACAAAAGGCAGGGCGTGGTGGCCTACGCCTGTAATCGCAGCATTTTGGGAGGCCGAGGTGGGCAGATCACCTGAGGTCAGCAGTTTGAGAGCAGCCTGGCCAACATGGCCAAATCTCGTCTTTACTAAAAATACAAAAATTAGCCAGGTGTGATGGTACGTGCCTGTAGTCCCAGCTACTCAGGAGGCTGAGGTGGGAGGATCACCTGAGCCCAGGGAGTCAAGGCTACAGTGAGTTGAGATTGTGCCACTGCGCTCCAGCCTGAGCAACTGGAGACCCTATCTAAAAAAACAAAAGCAACGACAAAAACAAAGTAATGACAAAAACTCAATTACTTTTGCACCAACTTATACTTTTGTTCTTTGTTGATCAGTTATGGAGTGGCATTAAGATATAAAATGGTGCTCCTCTTTGTTTAACTTCTGCTGGCTTTGTAAATTAGAGGAATTGTAGCCAATGTATGCTTATACACAGAAAGGCAACCAGAAATCCTGCAGTGAGAAAGCAGATGCATAAATTGCTGAGGAGCGTCTCTGTACGAAGAAACTACATGATGATGGTGACATCGCCTCTCTACATCGTCAACAGTTATCAGCTATTGTGACTGGTTGCCTCCTCATGGGCATACAAAAAACCTTTTAATAAAAGTGAAACAATAGGAAAGGATACAATTAAGTGCCAGCAATGCACCTAGCTACTAAGACTTCTGGGCCAAAGTACTTGAAACCTTTTACAGGGCAAGATTACGACAATCACAAAATGCAAATCAGTAAAGGTCAAAACTTTGGAGCAAATGCAGACATTCAGTCCTACTTTGCTTTTATCTTGAAAGAAATCCAAAATCTAGTTTTAGACAAGCTTGTTTAAACATGTATACTGATACACAGGAATACAAGTGCGCTTGTTTCAAACCCTAAGTATGTTCCAGTGAAGGACTCCTGATTGATAATAGAGTCCACTCCAGACAAAATTGTTTTGGATAGCCAATACAAAAGAAAATAGTTCTGTAATCCCACTCTTGCAGTAACTACATTTTCTTGTTTTGCTGATAGTAACAACCACTTAGTTCATGGGAGCTAAATGGTGGGGAAGGAAGCCAACAGTGGGGAAAGAGGCAGGGCAGTAGAGCCAAGAGTGGCTGGCAAGGCCTGGGTGAGCCTCCTCTGCCCAGGCTTGAAAAGGGCCAGTTCTTAGGTTTGTAATAACATGCATGATAAAGGAGACATTGAATTTCAGTGTGAATGTCAACAGTTGCTTCAAATATTATACCTTTTCCTAACAGCAGATGTAAAAAGTCAAGCTGTGCTTTCATGAGATATTTATGAATCCATCAGTATTATGAAAACATTTAAGTGACAAATTATGAATACATTATGCTATGTGTCACAGCACCAGCATTACTTCAAGACTTGTAAAGGGAGTTCTTGCACAGGTACAATATCATACTGATAGGCTCCATCACTTTAAGTGACATTTTGTTGTTATAAAATATGGCTTGTGTAAGCTTTTTTAAAAATCATGAATTGAGTTATTTTTATTTTTGTTGGCTTTTTTTAGGTGGTGGGTGAGGTACTAATTATAGTAGAAACCCAGAAATTATCCAGTATGTCAATAACCAGACTATAGGTGCCGGCTGAATAACTAGTAACTCAATCTAGGAATCAGACAGTCTCATCGTTGTTAGTTTATGAAACTAAGGGAAGATTTCCAGGGGAATAGTCATCAGGAAGTCAGGTGAGTCAGCTGGGCTCCTGTCAAAGGTGGGTAGAGGCCACGAGTGGAGGTATAGTACGCAATGCAAGAGAACCCAAAAGAACAGCTAAGAAAAAAATCAGAAAATCTGAGTTTTAGTCCTGCTTCCTCCACCTGCATTACCTTCCATGAACTTCAGTTTCCTTATCCTCAGAATGAGGGTATGGGCTTATTTCACAGAACCCTTATAAGCCTCAAGTGGGATAAAGTATCAACAATGGTTTTCAATCCTTGAAGTGTAAGGTCAATGTAAGGTGGAACCTGCATTCATTGCCAGGGAATCCTCAAGAATAAGTCATGAGGTAAAACCAATGGATTCAAGCAGCAGGGCTTCTAGAGGCCTAAAGTTAGAGCAGCCAGGAGCAGCTTTCTGCAGCAACTGGTAAAGCAACTACTTGAGGAATTCTGCCATCCCTCTTTAGCATGGGCAGCAACTAGAGGACCCCCCATCTACCACTTATCTCTGACCTCGCATTCTACTGCCTGTGCCAGGGCAGAAGAAGGGGTACGAAGTAGGTCCACCTCTTGGTAATGCTTTTTTCTGACACAGCTTGGGCAGAAGCCCCAAACTCAGCATCTAGACATGATACTTTCGTTTATAATATATACTTTTGAATTTCTGTTTTAAAATCTTTTTTCTTCTAAGATTTTAATGAACTTATATTTCTATTAATTAGCATATTTTTCTTTCCACTACTTAACATAGAAATTGTCTAGTACCAAAACTTAATTTATCATATGTATTTTAATTTCTACTTGTGAGATCTAGAGGCTAAATGAACTCATATAAGAATATAAAGAAAGCAGCATTAACCACAGTGATTAACTTGCAGTGATTAAACTGCAGTGATTAACCACAGGAACTCAAGACCACTGGTTGGGGAATCCCAGCCTCACTCTTAATGAGCTCTGTGACTTTGACCAAATAATCATACCCCTCTGTGCCTGATTTTTCCTCAATATGGGACTAATAATAGTGCCTACCTCTGAGGAAAGTTATGAATTAACTGTAGTCGGTTAGTATTTGTAAAGCACTTAGAACTGTGTCTGATACGTAGTGCATATTGAATAAACTGCATCTCTCAATCAAATATTGATGGAAAACAATGTTTTCACAGACATGGTCTGAAGTTATCATAAAGCACATGCTTCCTCTATTTTCTTATCTTATATGCAGCATATATTATTTTGACCCTTGATCCTAATCATAAGATTAAAAAATGAATCCAAAGACTATCATGAGCTTATGCTACTACTTATAAACAAATTTGAAAAAAATTAAGAGGTGTACTGTGCATGGTGACTTTATGTAACTGTTGGCCAAATCTCTTATTTGAGCTGTCGATATTACCTTTGGAATAACCCTAAATTCTAATGACTGAGACTCAGTTAGGGTTTCTAGCTTGAAATGGCACAAACAACAAACACAACCAGCAGCTAACTTTCTTCCCCACAGTATCTTTTGCCAAGCTTAACACCAACCTACTTTTACTCATTTAATTGCCATTTATGAGACGGTAACAAACAAAAGGTACTTGTTAATTGTGTTTCTTTTTGTGTGTGTTAGCTACGGGTGCAACCTTTACTTGTCTATAACATGCCAGAGGGCCGGGCGCGTTGGCTCACGCCTGTAATCCCAGCACTTTGGGAGGCCGAGGCGGGTGGATCACAAGGTCAGGAGATCGAGACCATCCTGGCTAAAACGGTGAAACCCCATCTCTACTAAAAATACAAAAAATTAGCCGGGCGTGGTGGCGGGCGGCTGTAGTCCCAGCTACTCGGGAGGCTGAGGCAGGAGAATGGTGTGAACCCGGGAGGCGGAGCTTGCAGTGAGCCGAGATTGCGCCACTGCACTCCACCCTGGGCGACAGAGCGAGACTCCGTCTCAAAAAAAAAAAAAACAAAAAAAAAAAACATGCCAGTGAGAGAGGTTGGGGACACTGCAAATGGATTCTGATTCTCTGCCTCATTTGTATGTCCTTGGGCCTCCAGGTACTTTGTCAAAATGTATGCTTTCATGAGATATTTATGAATCCATCAGTATTCTGAACACATTTAAATGACAAATCATGAATAAAATATATTATGTGTCACACTACTAGCATTACTTCAAGCTCTGTAAAGGGACTTCTTGCATAGATAACAATATATTGATAGGCTCCATCATTTTAAGTGACATTTTGTTGTTATAAATATAGTTCCTTCAAGCTTTAAATTTTTTTTTGAAAACAAGAATTAAGTTATGGTTTTTTTTTTAAGTAGTAGGTGAGGTACTAATTATGGCAGAAACTCTTAAACTATTCAGTATCTCAGTAACCACACTATAGTATCCACTGTATACTGGCTGAATAATTAGCAACTCAATCTAGGTCTCTGTTATGAGAGGTCATTGCTTTTCTTCCACTGAACAAAACAATTCAGAAGATGCACAGTGCTGTAAAGGCAGCCCTAAGCAAGGGCTCACTCTCTAGAGGGAAGACGTCTCATATATTTGAATCTGTACTGGTATGTTCATGAGGCATTTGGGTTAGCCCAATGCAGCTATGTTTTAAGGGAACTGTAAATGAGCTAATGAGACTCATAAGCAATTTGCTGGTCGTTCTTGCGAAGCTCCTCACAAGCATTAGACAGTCATACATCCTGTATCTTGAAAACTCACTTTGGGACAAGTTTTTCAAGGTAGACAGAAGAACACACCATTCAAGCTTCAAACGATCTTCTCATGTTGACCAGACACAGATTTTCAATACATAAGTCACCTTTCTTCTGCATGGACATTCCTGAAACATAACTGACCCCTTAGCTGAACTCAAACTTTAAGACAGATGTGTGTGTGTGTGTGTGTGTGTGGGTGTGTGGGTGTGTATCTTTTTTAAGAGATGGGATCTCGCTATGTTGACCAGGTTGCTCTCAAACTCCTGGCCTCAAGTAAGTGATCCACCCGCCTCCACCTCCCAAAGTGCTGGGATTACAGGTGTGAGCCACCATGCCTGGCTCAGATATGTATTTTTAATGTTCATAGTAAGATATGTATTTTGAATGACTATTAGGAATTAGAAACTATTTCAATATCTAATATGTTTACTACATTGTTTTAACTGTGGACAAATACTACAGCAGCAACTCACTATCTCAGCTTACAAAAAAGATGTACTCATTTATTATTATGATTATTTTAGAGACAAAGTCTCACTCTGTCACCCAGGCTAGAGTGCAGTAGCATGATCATAACTTACTGCAGCCTCCAACTCCTGGGCTCAAATGATCCTCCCACTTCAGCCCCCCCAGGAGCTGAGACCACAGGTGTGTGCCACCACACCTGGCTAATTTTTTTTTTTTTTTTTTGGATAAGCAGGGTCTGAGTTTGTTGCCTAGGCTGTCTTGAACTCCTAGGCTCAAGCAATCCTCCTGTCTCAGCATCCCAAAGTGCTGGGATTACAGGCATAAGCCACCTACAAATAAGATTTATAATCAAAAGCCATACATTCTGGCAAAACTATTAATGAGAAAGGGAGTAGATATGTATTTGAACTTTTTTTTTTTTTTTTTTTTTTTTTAGACAGAGTCTGGCTCTGTTGCCAGGCTGGAGTACAGTGGCGCAATCTTGGCTCAGTGCAACCTCTGACTCCCTGATTCAAGTGATTCTCCTGCCTCAACCTCCCAAGTAGCTGGGATTACAGGCGTGTGCCACCACGCCCAGCTAATTTTTGTATTTTTAGTAGAGACAGGGTTTCACCATGTTGGTCAGGATGGTCTCGATCTCCTGACCTTGTGATCCGCCCACTTTGGCCTCCCAAAGTGCTGGGATTACAGGTGTGAGCCACCACACCCGGCCCGGTATTTTTTTTTAAAAAAGCTAAGGAAGAAAAAAGAAGTGAACTCAAGTTTCAAAGGTCTTACTAAAGGTCCCTAAAAGGGTTTATGTCACTGCCACTTGATTATGGAGAGTAGATTATGATGGAAATTGTGGAAATAGAGAGTGGATAAAGTAATTCAATGACAGAGATAAGTGGCAAATGATTATCCTATGCTAAACTCAGACTCCCAAATCACTTCAGGAAAAACTCCTGTAATGTCAAGTATAAAGTTTAGCCTTGGCTTCCTCAGTGAGATATATTAAGACTTTTTTAAGGCACTGAGAGCGCATGAAGGGTCTCCCTTTTAGAGACCAACATGAACATCCAAATACTCAAAGGTACTTCAAAGCTTAACAGACCTGGTTACGACTTCTGGGCTTCTGAAGTTTTTACTCCACTCACAAAGTAACAATGTATGTATTAATACTACTACCATTACTATAAAGACAACAATAATTACAACTATCACTGCCACTATTGCCCCTGCTACTGACCACCACCTTTCCTCTATCCAGCACTTGCTTTGAGCCAAGCCCTGTGCTGGGTGCTTTACATAGATAACATCCAATCCTCCTACGGCTCCATAAGAGAAGTGTAATTGCCCCCATTTTACAGGTGAAGAAATTGAGACTTAAAGAGGTTAAAAATCTATCCCAATGGCAGAGGCAGATTTGAAACTAAGTCTGCCCAACACCAAAGTCTACTATCCTTTGACTGTGGCATGCTTTCAGAGGTACTATTTACTGAGTTTCTGTTATCTGCCAGGCACTAGGCTAGTCACTTTTTAAAAAAATATATTTATAACTCTCAAAAACAATGCTAAGAGGTAGGTCACAGATCATAAAACAGAAGTTAGCGGGGTAAACTAACTTCCCAAGAAGCTCACAGCTAGTGGTAGACTTACTTTTAAATTCCTGGTTTATCACTGGTGAAATAAAATAAACCTAAAAATTAAAACTCTTTCCTTTAGTATAAGGAAAATAAGAGGGAAAACTCAGTACTAACCAGTTTAAATCTAACATTACATAAAACAAAAATAGACTTATCTGGCTATGTTCTTTATGCTAGAAAATAATTAAACCTGTTTAGAGTTCTAAGCAGCAAACCAGCCACAAAAGACTGGAAACTGGAATCAATTTTAAGTTATGAAGACGAACACTCTACAGTTCCACAATGCTTTCAAATAACATTTTAAATGATTGTTCTTTTTCTGAAGAAAAAAGAAAAACCCTCCAAACAACAATAGTTTATCCTTACAACATTCTAGTGATATAAACAGGGAATTAGTTGTTTTCTCTTTATAGAAGGGAAAGGTCCACTGAGTACAGAAAAACTAAGGGATCGTCTATAGTTCTGAAACTTGGGCCTGCTGGCCTTCAGTCAAAGGTAGATCTCTGCCTGCCCAATGAGGATGCTCTGCCCTTGACACTGGCTACACTTTTCCTCCAACTGAAACAAGGCAAGCGGATTTTCACAGGATTATGAAGCCCATCCACTGCCTGAATTTGGCTCTCCTGCAAGGAGCATTAATATCTGCTTCTAGATGTGGGGTTCAATTCAGTTCAATGGTGATAATTTTTAATTCACTGCTTTTTAAAATATACATATATATAGTTTCTTAAACAAAGAACTCAATGGAAATAATTCATTGCTTTTGACCTTTAGCTAAGGACCCACTTCGAATCAAAATAACAAGTATGGCCACATGTGGTGGCTCCCACCTGTAATCCTAGCACTTGGGAGGCCAAGGCGGGAGGACTGCTTGAACCTAGGAGTTTGAGACCAGCCTGGGCAACATAGTGAGACCCTGTCTCTATTTATGGTTTTTTTTTTTTGGTTTTGTTTTGTTTTGTTTTTTTGAGACAGAGTCTCACTCTGTCACCCAGTCTGGAGTGCAATGGCACGATCTCGGCTCACTGCAACCTCCACCTCCCAGGTTCAAATGATTTTCCTGCCTCGGCCTCCCAAGTAGCTGTGATTACAGGCATCCGCCATCACACTTGGCTAATTTTTTG
The DNA here is from genome assembly GCF_006542625.1 of Nomascus leucogenys. Taxonomy (NCBI): domain Eukaryota; kingdom Metazoa; phylum Chordata; class Mammalia; order Primates; family Hylobatidae; genus Nomascus; species Nomascus leucogenys. The sequence goes on along the minus strand of NC_044383.1, from coordinate 92,804,641 downwards.
TATTTTTAGTAGAGACAGGTTTCACCATGTTGGCCAGGCTGGTCTCAAACTCCTGACCTCAGGTGATCCACCCGCCTCCATCTCCTAAAGTGCTGGGATTACAGGTGTGGGCCGCCACGCCCGGCCTTTTTATGTTTTAATTTTTAAATATTTTTAATATTTAAAAAAACCAAAATAACACAAAGTGGCTTTAATAGATAAAATCAAAAGAAAGTACCACTTTCATTATATAGCAGAAAAATACACAAAATTCCTACTCAAAAGGAGGCATAGGCAAGATACTAGTAAGAAAAAGGGAAACCACTCCCACTGGTTGAGCACATACTATGTGCCAGCCACTGTTCTGAGCACTTGAAATGCATTAAGTCGTTTATTTTTATAACAACTCTTATGATTCCCATTTTATGAATGAGAAAATTGTGGCACAAAAATGTTAATAACTTTCCTAGGATGATAGGATTCGGTGTCACGATAAGTATTAACAGAAGAACAAGAATTTACATCCAAGTAGAGAATCCACATTCTGAACACATTATTCACAAGACAGAGTATAATTTAAAATGTGGTAAATGACAGTGCCACTAGTGGCTGCTAAGTGGCCTGGCCACAGCTCGCCATGCTCATTCCACCACACCACTAGACCCTCTAACGGCAAGAGAATTATGGGCTAGACAGGCGATGGGGCTGACTCAGGAGGGCAGCAACTCTATCTTTGTGAAAAATAACATCATATGACCATGTTTACCAAAACCAAGCTGAAAAAAAAACTTAAAGAGTAAATTTTGGAAAGAGAAGTAGCCATGTTCAAATTATTTTATATAAAGAAAAAATTGATTAGAATGTCTATACCAAAAGCCACAAATATTTGCAGAATATGAAAATCCGACTTTAATAAACTTTAAATCATCTTTGGACTGGCAAGCTTTTCTTTTTTTTTTTGAGATGGAGTTTCACTCTTGTTGCCCAAGCTGGAGTGCAATGGCATGATCTCGGCTCACTACAGCCTTCATCTCCTGGGTTCAAGGGATTCTCCTGCCTCAGCCTCCTGAGTAGCTGGGATTACAGGCGTGAGCCACCACACCCAGCTAATTTTTTGGTATTTTTAGTAAAGATGAGGTTTCACTATGTTGGCCAAGCTGGTCTCAAACTCCTGACCTCAGGTGATCCGCCTGCCTTGGCCTCCCAAAGTACTGGGATTAGAGGCGTGAGTCACCGCATCCGGCTGGACTGGTAAACTTTTCTAGGAAAAGAAGATCTTCCTAGAGTTGGTTTTTCCCCTATCCAAACCTATTTTTTCCATTAGACCTTTGCTTTGATGATGATGATGATGACGAGGATGCTTTTGCATTTACTGAATTTCTACTTTGTGCTCAGAAACGTATTAAGGTTTTTGCACTTAATAACATAAACTTTCATTTAATATTCATGACAACCCTACAGAGTCAGCATCCTATTGTCTCCATATTACAGATGAGGAAATTGAGATTTTAAGAGGTGAAGTAACTTGCCCAAGGTCACAAAGCTAGTAGATAAATTCATTTTTTTCCGATCTAAACACCCATAATATTAATCAAATGAGCAAATATGGGTGGCTACCTGACTGTCCCCTCCTTATTTAGAGACAAAAACCACAGTGAGTGCTGCACATTCCAGCCAAATTCCATCACTTCCAAGTCCTGGACAGAAATGAACGGATATAGTCAGGAGGCTCAAGAGAGCCACACGGGGCAAAGACTGGCTAGAAATCTAAGGGTGCTTTTGCTACTCTCTTTAAACCAGAAAGAAGTACACTCTCTTAGAAGTAAATGAAATATTTATAAAGATGATCTAACTAGAAAAACATCCCAAAGACAGACTAGTACGTTTAGTTTTTCAGAGCATTTATTAATACGAAGTTCATTAGGGTTCTGAAGGAAAAAATGAAGTGTTTCAAGACTGCACTAAAATACAAAAAACTCAAGGAGAGAAGCAAATCTCGTATTTTAAATTTTATACTAAAATGTATTTACATTTGAACAAATTACCTATAGCTGTGTATTATTATGTTTTGATAGATAGTAAATGATGAGACTAGATCTTAAAAGGAAAACTACGATGGAAATGTTTAAAATATTTACTGAGGTAATAGAAAAGAACTTCAATGTTGGGTACATTAAGTAGTGTAGTTAGAAAGTATAATCTATAATTAGGCACAGTAAATGTTTGAATAGGTAATATATTTCTACTACAACTGATTACCAATGTGGATAATAAAATATAAGAGAAAAATAAAATGACTTCTTAGCTTTCCTACCCTTATGCCCTCACACCTAGACCTGCCCGCTCCAACCACTTGCGCTTCTCAGGAAGTGCCACACTCTTCTAAGTACTGGTGATGTGCACAGTGCAGCCCCTGCCTGGAACTCGCTGCTCCTCCCTGTTTCTGCCTAAGCCACTTCACCTGTCCTCCTTCAGGAAGCCTGCCTGATCCCCTCCTCTGTGCTGGCATCTATCATTGCACGTTTTGGTATCCACAAGAGACTAAGAATTCTTTGATGACACAATTATTACTGTCTCTCATTGTTTTTTATATCACAGTACATGGCACTTAGCTAAGGTACTCAATACAATAAGTGAATGAAAATAGATTGTAAAATTGACTTTTTTTTTAGAAATAAAAGGAGAGGCCGGCGCGGTGGCTCATGCCTGTAATCCCAGCACTTTGGGAGGCCGAGGCAGGCGGATCACGAGGTCAGGAGATCGAGACCCTCCTGGCTAACACGGTGAAACCCCATTTCTACTAAAAATACAAAAAATTAGCCAGGCGTGGTGGCGGGCACCTGTAGTCCCAGCTACTCGGGAGGCTGAGGCAGGAGAATGGCGTGAACGCGGGGGGCGGAGCTTGCAATGAGCCGGGATTGGGCCAGTGCACTCCAGCCTGGGCGACAGAGCAAGATGCCATCTCTAAAAAAAAAAAAAAAAAAAAAAAAGAAGAAGAAGAAACAAAAGGAGAAAACTGTCTAAAACGCAAATCTTGCACAATTTTATTCTGGCCCTCATTATTCATAGGATGCGTTTTAAAAACACATATAGAAGGATTTACTGGACATTGTCAATTGTCCATCACTATAAATATTTCACACCTCTGAGCCATGTAAATACGCTGTTACTTCAAATTGATTATTATTCAACAAATGCATAAACTCTGATGGTATAGCTGAATAATTACACATATAGAATAAAACCACTTCAAAACCATGATAAAAATTAAAAAGCACAATGGTAACTACAGTTTGGATAACTAGGTGGTCTCTAGCTCTGCCACTGGCTGCAATGGGGAGAAGCCATTTATCCTTCGGTCTCAGTTTCTCCATCCGTGAAATGGGGGTAACCATTCCTGCCACTTCCTCCTCCCTTCGTATGTTGCGAGGAGAATGGGGGTATAACATCTGTAAGAGCACAGATCTTACAGATATTCACAATAAAGAACTTTACAATAAAGACACTAGCTCAAAAGCAGTGCCTACCCCCAAAGCAGAGTTCCCACCATCACTTAGGACGGTAACAACCCTCACTCCCCGCCGCTCTGGTTAGTAGGCTGATGCGGGAGGCTCCTGCATGAAGACTTTGTAGTCATACTAAAGGCCACATGGGTGGGCACAAGTTCCTCTGCCGGTGCTTGGTCTGAGCCAAAAGCCGCGAGCAACCTGGTCACCCCCAGCGGCTACGATCGCTCCCCTCCGGAACCCGGTACCCTCCCGCGGAGTGAAACAGACCCCGGGGCTTTCCCCTCCTCCAAGTGGGGTCAGGAGTCCAAGGGCCAGCGCAGCAGGATTAGGAGGAGGAGGAGGAGGAGGAGGTGGGACTGGAGGGCTCCGGCGAGGAGCTCACCTGGCCTCGCCGGCGGGCGCCGGGAGCTGGAGCGGGTGCGGAACGAACACCCCACAGTCAGGCGGCGCCGGCTGCTGCTTCTTTTTGGAGCGCCAGAGGTGGAAGGAGGTGTGCTTCTTAGGGGGCCTGCACGGGCTGGGCTCCCCGGAGTCGCCCTGGGCTGGCGGGGACAGCGGCATCGTCTTGTCCTCCTCCCGCTCCGACTGCCGGGACGCGGTCCTCTCTGCCGCCCAGGCCCTGTGGAAGAACACACCTGGGCGCCAGCTCGCCCGCCTTTCTCAGCGCGCCATGGGACCCCGCCCCCTCGTCGCGGATGCGGGGGACGGCAGCGGGTTGCAGAACCAGCACCCAGCGCAGCGCGAGCAGCACTGCAGCCCGAACTATTGGGGCGGAGGCGGGGACCCAGCTGCGGGAGAGCGCCCCCGCGCGGCGCGGGCGGCAAGGGGCGCTGGCCCAGGTGCGGCGCGCGCGCCGGCAGCCCCAGGTGAGGCCGACACGCCCCGGCTTCCCACGCGCGGAGGCCGTGGGACAGCGACACCTACTGGATGCTCTGGGCACCGCGTCTCCCGACACTGCATCGCAGGCTCTAAGCTGGGACCCAGAGCCAGGTCCGGCTTCGACAGCGCCTGGGGTGCAGCGGCCATTGTCGCCTGCGGAGTTGTTGGCCGCTCTTGGCCTGTGACAGGCTGGCAGGGTGAGTCGCTGCTTAGCCACGAGCCCCGCCTGGAGAAAGATGGGAGAGGCACATCCCGGGGCTGAGCCGCCCAGCAATTAGGACTCTTCCACTCTGATCTTTGGGTGGCTTGGGCAATGTCATGTGCTGGTGGCTTCTGTTCCTGTTCATGAACACGGGTGGCAACTCCGCCAACTCCTCTCCTCTGTCAAGAGTCTGAATAATTAATTTGTACTCACATCTCATAAAACACAAAAGGATTAAAAAAAAAATGCCAGAAGGGAATTAGGCATATTCCCCAATTCCCCAAGAGCTTAATAGATCCCTCACAGTAAATTAAATGCCAGTCCCACAAGGTATTTACATCATCTGCATTACTGTTGATGACTTTCTTGTCTTAACTTCACAGTCGTGGCTAAATAGCAAAGGAAATTAATACTTAAGCAAAGTAAGTAAACGAACAATTATTTCGGGCATCATTAGAGCAAAAAAGTGCAAGAACTAAGCACTACTTAAAAATTCAATGCAGTACAAGATCCTCTTTCACGGTAATAAGTCTTTATTTTCCTCTTTGAAAACACAACTCATTCATTCGTTTATTCACTCATTCAAGGAACATTCATTTTTATTTTTTATTTACATTTTTATCAAGATGTAATTTATAGACAGTAAAATGCACAAATCATAAGGGTAAAACTCAAACTTTTACATATTTATGTGGTTGGGGTGTAAAAAGTTTTTTAATGGAGAGTTGACATTGTCCTAGAAAATTCTTCCGTATGTGGCTTTTAAATATATGATTATAGGCCAGGAGTGGTGGCTCATGCCTGTAATCCCAGCACTTTGGGAAGCCGAGGCAGGCAGATCACTTGAGGTCAGGAGTTCGAAACCAGCCTGGCCAACATGGTGAAACCCCTTCTTTACTAAAAATACAAAAAAAAAAAAAAAAATTAGCTGGGCGTGGTGGTGGAGGTGCGCCTGTAATCCCAGCTACTCAGGAGGCTGAGGCAGGAGAATCGCTTGAACCCAGGAGGCAGAGGTTGCAGTGAGCCGAGATGGCGCCACTGCACTCCAACCTGAGCAACAGGACGAGACTATGTCTCAAATAATAATAACAATAATAGGTAAATATATATGATTATAAAAATATAGAATACTTTCAAAACTTTAGAAATCTCCCTACTGTCCTCTTGCAGTACATTACCCCTCCCACCTGTAAAAGTTAACCATTATTTCATCCTCTTTTGCTGGAGATTAATTTGACCTTTTCTGGAATTTCATTTTAGTGGAAAATCACAATATGTACTCTGTTTCTGGTTTGCTTTGCTCAATATTAGTCGGTAAAAATAATCTATATTGTTGCATATATTGTAGCAGTTTTTTGTCTTGTTTTGTTTGAGACAGGGTCTCACTCTGTCACTCAGGTAGGAGTACAGTGTTACCATCACCTCTCACTGCATTCACTGCAGCCTTGACCACCCGAGCTCAAGTGATCGTCCCACCTCAGCCTCCTGAGCAGCCAGGACTACAGGCACACACCACAGCACCTGGCTTTTTTTGTTGTTTTTTTTTTGGGTACATTTGTAGAGACTGGGTTTTCCCATGTTGCCTAGGCTGGTCTCGAACTCCTGAGCTGAAGTGACTTGCCTGCCTCAGCCTCCCACCAAAATGTTGAGATTACAGGGGTGAGCCCCTGCACCTGACCCATAGCAGTTTTCATTTAAAAAATTATTGTATACTGTTCCATGATATGAATATGCCACAATTCATTTATCCATTATTGTGGATGGACATTAGGTTGTTTCCAGTTTGGGGCTATTATGAATAAAGCTGATATGAACCTTCTGAGATGTACACATTCATTTCTGTTGGATACTTATACCCCGCAGTTCAATCTTTGGGCAATACAATATGCATATGTTCAGCTTTAGTGAATTCTGCCAAAAAAGTTTCCCATTTATATTCTTTCTAGCATGTTTGAAATTTCCAGTTTTTCAATATCTTCATCAACACTTGATATTAACAATCCTTTTCATTGTGGCCATTCTGATGGGATGTGGTGGTATCACGTTGCAGTTTTAACTTATATTTCCTCAAGTTATTGAACTTATTGAGTACTGTACTAATTATGTGCCAGGCCCTGACTTGGCAGAGGAGGCAATGACAGATGCATAGATTATATATATATATAAAATCATCCGATAGATATATCATCTGATATACATATATGTATATATATATACACACACACACACACATACACACATCAAAGGCTAAAAGAATCAGTGGAGGTATGTACAAGGTATTGGGGAGTTTAGAAAAGTTACTAACTTAGCGTGCTAGTTTGGAAGGGAGGAAGGGGCGTGGTCAGTAAAGATTTACTATGAAGATGGCCCTTGGATTGAACGTTAAAGGGCAAAGGGAACAGTAAGAAATGGCAAAGAAAAGGGAAAGGGAAGAAGGAAAAAGAAAAGAAAAGAGGGAAAAGGGACAAGAAGAAATCTTTATGCACACTCAAAACTATTTCTACATTCAGTAACTTAGTCTTTCATTCCTGGCTTTTCCAAGCAGAATTTTTCACTCCACCCCTCGTTTGTGCCACCAGTGAATCAGGAACATATTTTTGTTATCACACTTTTCAGGTTGCATCAAACTGGTTTACATTTCTATATCTCCTATTAGCCTCAGAGACACTTAAGAACATTTCTCATTTATCCTTATATTTTCCAGATGCAAACGTCCAGTAAGTAAAGTAAGTAATCAAATGAATTGGTGTACTCACTCAGTTGGACACCTAGGATGTTTCAGACAGGTCTTTTTTTTTTTCTTCTATTTTTAAGAGATGGGATCTCACTATGTTGCCCAGGCTGGTCTGGAGCTCCTGAGCTCAAGTGATCCTCCTGCCTCAGCCTCCCAAAATTCTGGGATTACAGGCATGAGCCACCATGCCTGGTCTCAGACAGATTTTTTAAATTGTACACTTCATAAAAAAAAATTTTACAAGTCTCTTTTTCTCAATTATGTCCTCAATGACTAGCACAGCACATGGCGCAGTGTAGGCACTCAACATGTATTTGTTATAAGAGTTAAGAAAGTAGAACTCTGCATAGAAGGATAAGACACAGTACCTGAGATTAATCTAGTGAGAGAAATAGACACTTAAGAAAACATGAATAGTAAAACTTGGTAAGTGTTCTAACCAATGTGGGTCAGTCGCTGTTATTCAGTCACTGCAAGAAAGAATCCACTCAGACTTATTTAGGCAGAAATTAACCTACCACGGGATTTTAGGTGGCTCATAGAATATTCGAGAGACCCAAAGAGCAAGACTCTGAAGCCCAAGCATCCTCAACCACTCCAGGTAGCTGTTTTGATAAACACCACTCTTACCATCTCTCAGCACTATGGGCTACATGCCAGCAGCTCTGCCACTGGCCACCCCAAGGATCAAAGGCCTCTTCGCACCCATCTTACCAGACGATTAATTTCCTGCCTCACTCCCATTACCAGCACATATATTGCTCCCTTCAAGCAAAAAAGTTCCCTGCAGGTATATCTGATTAGAAGAGCCTAAGTTATTTAAGTGTTTCCTAGCTACAAGGGAAATTTGGGTTTTTGGGGTTCTACCTTAGAGAAATGGAATCCATGTGGCTAAAATTTGCCAAACGTAGTGGAGGTATTCAAAATAGGCGAGGCAGCCAAAAGTGTGGACGGTGGTGACTGCTGAAGGAAAGGGCAAAGGGCTACGGGAACACAGAAGAAATGACTAACTCTGCTGTTGGCTCAAGGAAGTCATCAGCAGGGAGGTGACAGGTTTATGAGCTTAACTAATGCATAAGAATTTGCTAGATGAAGAAGAGAGGGTGGACAGTCCAGGAAGAGTAAACAACATGGGCCAAGGCCCAGGCTTGTGAAAGGACATGCATTGCTGGTGAGGACTAATCAGAAGCTCTGTGATGTTGGACAAGAGAGGGATGGGGTGGGGCAAAGTGGCAGGAGGTGATTCTGGTAAAATCAGATATAAATCATGCATAGATGATATATATCAAAGACTAAAAGAATCAGTGGAGATATGTACAAGGCATTATGGGAGTTCAGAAAAATTACTAACTTAGTCTGGTAGTTTGGAAATGAGGAAGGGGAGTGGTCAGTAAAGATTTACTGGATTGCTAAGCACTTGGTAAGTCATGCTTTTAAGGAGTTTGGACTTAGTTTTGTAGGCACTAGGGACCCAGCTTACATTATTAAGTAGAGGAGTGACACGAACAAACTTGGGTTTTATAAAAAGAAACCCTGGATGGAGTGAACTAGGAAGAAACTAGGAAAGTGAAACTATTTGAGGGAGACCAGCTAAGAGGTTGGTGCAAGAGGTCAGGTAAGAGGTGATGGGGTCCCCTACCAAGGCAGTGGGATAGGAATGGAGAGGAGGGGATGGACACAAGACACGTGTAGAAGATGGAATCACCAGGACTTGTAGTGAGTGAAGAAGAATCCATCAAAGATGACTATGAGGTTAGGTTTCCAGCTTAGCTAAATGGATGGAAGAAAAGCCATTAACTAAAAAACAGAAATATAGGAGAAAGAAAGATCAGGTTCTCTGGGCATGAAAATAAATTAAGTTTTAAAAACATTGAGATATGGCATCTATATACGCAGAGATGTCTAAGAACTCATTGAAAAATATGGTTCTAGAGATCATAGTTCAGGACTACATATGTAGATTTGGACATGACCACTGGATAGGTGGGAGTCGATGCCATGAAATCGGATGAAATCCCCCAGGGCAAATGTGTAGAATACGAATAAAAAAGGAACAAAGATAAAATCCTGGGCAACACGAACATTTAGGTGTCTTGCAGGTAAGGGAGAGCCTACATATAACAGAGGCTAGGTACAGCAGCTGGAGACTAGAAGGGTATCTGGGCAGAGCATTAGCCCTTTGGCCAAGGTCATGTGATTTCTATGTTCAAGCTTTGTGCTTGGGCCGAGTCCTCTATCTTATAATGCTTTATTTTTATTTTTATTTTTTTTGAGACGGAGTCTCACTTGTTGCCCAGGCTGGAGTGCAGTGGCGCGATCTCGGCTCACTGCAAGCTCCACCTCCCGGGTTCAAGTCATTCTCCTGCCTCAGCCTCCCAAGTAGCTGGGGCTACAGGTGCCCGCTACCACACCCAGCTAACTTTTTGTATTTTTAGTAGAGATGGGGTTTCACCGTGTTAGCCAGGATGGTCTTGATCTCCTTTTACTCCTCTCCCTCTATCTAGCAATCCGAGATCCATTTCAAAATTTCCCTTGCTTTTCCAAGAAGCCAACTTTCTCCAACCTGCACAGATTTTTTTTCTTTCTCTAACCTTCTATTATAGTTTCTATCTGAATTTAAGTTGACATTGTGGTAGATTATTAAAATGTCCACGATACTTTTCCCATAAAGAAGCAAAGTTTATTTTTTCACTCGTTAATTCAGGGCTGGCCATGAGACTTACTCTGGCAAGTGAAGCATTAGCAAATGTAATGCAAACAGAACTTGAGAAATGCTTGTACCCCGGGGCTTACCTCTTTGCTTCCCTTGCAATCTTGCCGCCATGTGAATGTGCCTAGAGTAGGCAGCTGAATGAGGAGATCTGTGTGGCCAAGTCACCCCCACATCATCCTCAGCCAACAGAGCCAACCATCAGAAATAAGGGTGAGGCTAGCTGAGACCAGCCAGCCCCCAATGAAGCCACAAACTGGCTGCAGACACATGAAAGAGCCCATTAGAGATCAGCTGAGACTGTCCCAGATGAGGACTTCCCAGCAGAATCATAAGCTATAGCAGCAGTGTTGTTTTAAGGCACGAGGATTTTGTTTTTGTCTAAAAATGTTTGTTACCCATGAAACCAGGATAAACATAATTAAAAAATAAATAAAATAAAAATTAAAATACTTGTTGAAAAAAAAATAATGACCTAGCATGAAGTCAACAAACAACCAACCCAATTTTGAGCACTTTTTGTATCTTAACCTCAGAGATATACAATGAATGGAAGCAATGACAAATCTGAACTACTACATAAAGATTCAATTATGTTCAAGCTACTTAATAAGAAAATGCATCTTAGCCCAAATTAGCTGTATCACCTCTAATGAGATTATAGAAAAAAAAACACACAAAAATCACTTCTAAGATGAAATAGAAAAAAAGGTGCAAAGTGTTTACCTGCATTAGGTGAATTAAAAATCTGTTTAAAAATTATTAAATCATTTTGATAGATAGAAGAGAGTTCTTGAACTGGTCTTCACGTCAAAAACAATTTACAGTATTCTTATTATACTTTATTGGAAAGATACTATTCAATTAAGCCACTAAATTTTGAGGTGATTTGTTATATAACAATAGAAAACTGATACAGATACTAGAGGATTATTCTCTTTTACTATATTATTAAAGCAAAGTCATATTTTTGAAGTCTCCAAATTACAAATTAGCCATATTTTAAAGTCAATTGTTTGAAATGTAAAATACATTGCCTCATAGAAACAGACATATGTAGTGACTCTCTTCATTGACTAGTCTATAGGGTCATTTTAACATATAGTAAGTCCAAATTCCTTATTTGCTATACAGAGAAAAATATCAAGAAATATGCATAGAAGTTGCCTTGCGTCTGCTCCAGAATACCAACCTGTGTCTGTGTAAGGTAAAACTCCACAAGGGAGGGCAAAAAGCAAACAGCAGCCAGTTGGCTGAGTAATTCCCAGAGCTCACACAGGACTGGAAGATGGGCCGGGCGTGGTGGCTCAGGCCTGTAATCCCAGCACTTTGGGAGGCTGAGGCGGGCAGATCACGAGGTCAGGAGATCGAGACCATCCTGGCTAACACAGTGAAACCCCGTCTCTACTAAAAATACAAAAAAATTAGCCGGGCGTGGTGGCGGGCAACTGTAGTCCCAGCTACTCCGGAGGCTGAGGGAGGAGAATGGCGTGAACCCGGGAGGTGGAGCTTGCAGTGAGCCGAGATCGTGCCACTGCACTCCAGCCTGGGCGACAGAGCGAGACTCCATCTCAAAAAAAAAAAAAAAAAAAAAAAAAGACTGGAAGATGTTCTGGGAGACTCTGACCAACAGGAGTAATGAGTCCACACTGAACACTGGGGAATTCAACAGAGACCACAGAGGGGTCACACAGTAGAGCAGCTAAACTAACCCAGAGCAAAGAGTTTGCGCTAAAAAAAAAGAAGTTTAAAAACAAGCCCCCAAAGCATCACACAGATCCATAAGTAGTTTAACAAAACAAACTTCAACATTCTACATGAAGATTGTTTAAAAGTAATTTAACTGCATCCCAGAAAAACAATCCAAAACTCTTTAAAGGAAGACAACAAAATCCTGCCCTCAACAAAATACAATGTACAATGTTCAGCATCCAATCAAAAATTACCCAACATATAAAAAGGGAGGAAAATGTGTCCCATAAACAAAAGAAAAATCAGTCAATAGAAACGCACCCGGAAATGACAGATAATGGAGCTAGCAGACAAGAACTTAAAACAATTATAATATATTCAAGGACTTAAAGGAAAGCATGAATATAATGAGCAGAGAAAGTAAAGACATGAGTATAATTCAAGTAAAAACTTTAAAGGTGAAAAATATAATATCGGTAATAAAAAAATCACTATTGAATTAACAGTAGATTATTCACTGCAGAAGAAATAATCAGTGAATCTGAAGAAATAGCAGTAGAAACTCTACAGATAGTTTCTGGGTAAAAGAAAATATTTTTTTTTTTTTTTTTTTTTTTTTTTTTTTTGAGACGGAGTCTTGCTCTGCCCAGGCTGGAGTGCAGGGCGCGATCTCGCTCACTCGCTCCGTTCACGCCATTCTCCTTCAGCCTCCGAGTAGCTGGACAAGGCCCCCAACACACCGCTAATTTTTGTATTTTAGTAGAGAGGGTTATGTTAGCAGGATGGCCGATCTGCTGTGATCGGTCGGAAAGGTGGACAGGCTGAGCAGGAAAAAAAAAAAAAAAAAAAAGAGAATGAGAGAGGGTGTTCGGGGAGAAAGGAGGGAGGTGAGCAAGAGAGATTGAAAAAATCTGAAGAAACAATGGCAAAATTTTTACAAATTTAATACACAGCATAAATCCACAGATGCAGGAAGCACAGTGAATCACAAATAGAATAAACACAAAGAAAACCACATCAGAATAATTTTTTGAAAACCAGTGATGAAAAGAAAAATTTTAAAGAAGGCAGAAAATAAAGATATTGTATGTGTAGGATAAAAGGTAAGAATAAATACATTTTTTTTTTTTTTGCCAGAAACTAGGCAAGCTAGAAAATAATAGAACAACTTTGAAGTGCTTAAAGGGAAAAAAAAAAAGACAACCTATACCCAGTGAAAATATTCTGTGAAAATGAAGACAAAAATAAGGATGTATTCAATCAAACGCAATCTAAAAGAATGCATCACCAGTATCCCTCCCTGCATTACAAGAAACGCGGCGCTTATTTTTTTTTTTTTGAGACAGAGTCTTGCTCTGTTGCCCAGGCTGGAGTGCAGTGGCATGATCTCAGCTCACTGCAACCTCTGCCTCCCGGGTTCAAGCAATTCTCCACGATGTCCAGCTAATTTTTATATTTTTAGTAGAGACACGGTTTCACCATGTTGGCTAGGCTGGTCTTGAACTCCTGACTTCGTGATCCACCTGCCTCAGCCTCCCAAAATACTGGGATTACAGGTGTGAGCCACCGCGCCCGGCCTACCAGGCACTTTATTAAAGGAAGTGCTTCCGGCAAAGGAAAGTGATGTCAAAAACTTGGGCCTACATGAAAAAATGAAAAGTGCTGCAAATGGCAAAAGCAGATGGTCCCTGATTTATGATGATTCAATTTACTGTTTTCAGCTTTACAATGGTGCAAAGGTGATAGGCATTCGGTAGAAATCACACCTCAAGAACCCATAAAACCATTCTGTTTTTTACTTTCAGTATAGTTTTCAATAAATTACATGAGATATTCAACATTTTATTATAAAATAGGCTTTTTGTTAGATGATTTTGCCCAACACTAGGCTAATGTAAGTGTTCTGAGCACTTTTAAGGTAGGCTAAACTAAGCTCTGATGTTCAGTAGATAATGTGCCTTAAATGCTTTTTTGACTTACGATGGGTTTGTCAGGACATTACCCCATGATAAGTTGAGGAGCAGATGAATATGGGTGACTGCAAAGGACTTTTTTATCATTTGCAAATTTTTTAAAAAGGTAATTGATCGTTTAGCACATTGAGAGAATTATGTATAAAAGTAAAATAAGTGACAACACTAGCAAAGGAAGGGAAGTGGAAAATGGAAGGATACAAAATGAGAGAAAGAGAATTACTACAATGATCACCCAGATATGTGTCACTCCGACTTATCAGTTGTTAAAATCTTGCCACTTTAATGTTAAATCCTCTCTCTCTCCAACTCAGCATTAGTTTTGCTGAATTACTTGAAAGTAATATGCTGACATCAGGACACTTCACTCATAAATATCTCAATATGGGTCCTCTTAAGTACAAGAATAATCTCCTATGCAAACATAAAACAATTACCACACTCAGAAAACTCAATGTTGATACAGTGCCATCATCTAACATAAAGCCCATGTTCAAATATTCCCAATTGCCCATAGATCACATGCTTTGAACTCAAAATTGAAAATCTCTCCCAGAAGGAAGTTCCCTACCTTTAAGATTACAGTTGTCCTTTGGTATTCATGGGGATACCCCTTCAGATGTCGAAATCCACAGATGCTCAAGCCTCTATTATAAAATGGTGTCGTGTTTGCATATAACCTATGCACATCCTCCTGTGTACTTTAAATTATCTCTAGATTATTTATAGTACCTAATACAATGTAAAAGTTATGTAAATAGTTGTTATGCTGCATCATTTAGGAACTAATGGCAATAAAAAGTTTGTACATGTTCAGTACAAGTGCATTCATTCTTTTTTTTTTCAAATACTTTTTATCTGTGGCTGGTTGAATCCACAGATGTGACACCCATGGATATGGAGGGCCAGATTTATATTTTTTACCTTCTAATCTGCACAACAAAAGGAAAATGCTTGGCTTACTCTCATCTCTCTGGAATTTCAGGTCAGTCATTCTTTTGTGTGAATGTTTCCAAGTCAGGAATCCATCTGTACTTATTTTTGTTACTTTTAACATTTATTTATGTAATTCTTGGATTAAAACCCATCTTTATAAATTTGGGGAGCTAAATGATAAGAACTTATGAACACAAAGAAGAAAACAGGCCGGGCAGGGTGACTCACACCTGTAATCCCAGCACTTTGGGAGGCTGAGGTGGGCGGATCACTTGAGGTCAGGAGTTCAAGACCAGCTTGGCCAACATGGTGAAACCCTGTCTCTACTAAAAATACAAAAATTAGCCGGGCATGGTGGCATATGCCTGTAATCCCAGCTACATGGGAGGCTGAGGCAGGAGAATCACTTGAACCAGGTGGCAGAGTTTGCAGTGAGCTGAGATCGCACTACTGCGCTACAGCCTGGGTGACAGAGTGAGACTCCGTCTCAAGAAAACCAACCCCCACCCCCCCAAAAAAAAAACAAAGAAAGAAACAACAGACACTGGGGTCTACTTAAGTGGGAGGGTGGGAGGAGGAGGAGGAGCAGAAAATATACCTATTGTGTACTAGGCTTAATACCTGGGTGATGAAATAGTATGTACAACAAACCCCTGTGATGCGTTTACCTATGTAACAAACCTTCATATGCACCCCCAAACCTAAAATAAAAGTTAAAGTAAATAAGTATATAAATAAAAGCGAATGCCTCAGAACTCGTTTTTGTTTTGTTTTGTTTTTTAAAAAAGAGCAGAGATTGTTTTTCCCTAACCCCAAATGTATTCTCAGAACCTAACAAGTGCTTGGCACATAACAGGTGTCCAATAAATGTTTGTGGAGTGAATGAATGGATAAAGTGTTTAAGTTGGGGAAATGCCTGTATCTACTTTATATATCTCTGCATCTCATAGAATTGGACCTTCAGTGGGAGTAAAATAGATCCTTATTAAGTAAAGGAATATTTCGCACCGTAGCTAGAAGTATGCTTTGACTGTTCCTTTTGCACTTCTACATTTTAGAAACAGAAGAGTAATATAGGGAATATTGGATTTGATCTTCAATTCACTGCATCAAACTGTAGAAATTTAGTAACTATAGGGGGAACTATTACTGTGACAATAGAGAAATTAGTTTTTCATAATATTAATACAGCCACATATCACTATCATATCATTCATTATGCACTTAGTGTCAAACCTGTACTAAGTACTTTACATGCATTTTTAAATTTTATTTTTTAAAGTCAGATTTATTGAGGTACATGTGACTTTCAGCAAAACTCATACTTTTTAGTATGCAGTTCTGTGCAGTTTAATAAGTGCACGTAACTACCGTCACAACATAAAACATTTCCATTACCCCTCCCCGCAAATTCCCTTATGCTCTTTTTTTTTTTTTTTTTTTTGAGATAGAGTCTGGCTCTGTCACCAGGCTGGAGTGCAGTCGTGTGATCTCGGCTCATTGTAACCTCTGACTCCCTGGTTCAAGCCATTCTCCTGCCTTAGCTTCCCGAGTAGCTGGGATTACAGGCACGTGCCACCAAGCACAGCTAACTTTTTTTGTATTTTTAGTAGAGATGTGGTTTCACCATGTTGGCCAGGATGGTCTTGATCTCCTGACCTCGTGATCTGCCCACCTTGGCCTCCCAAAGTGCTGGGACTACAGGTGTGAGTCACTGCGCCCAGCCTATACTCCTTTATATACACTATTTAGTCCTCCTAATTACCTTAGTAGACATTACTATTTATTATTTCCATGTTTTGGAGAGGAAAAACTGAGGCTAAGAGCAGTTTAGGAATCTATTGAGGGTTGTTGCATAGTAAATGGCAGAGCTTGGACTCCAAATCCTATGATCTAAGTACTTCACCACGCCATCAGTATTTTGTAGTACTGTATTTCATTTGTTCAAAATTGTATTTCCCATTTTGTTACACAATGAGATGGTTAGGGAGTTGTGACAACAGGAGAAAATTAAAATGAATTTTTCAAAAATACAAAGAATAAGGTAAATGAATTACAAGCTAGATTATATATCATAGTAGAAGTGTACCCTCTCTATGTTACACAACATTAAAGCCAAGTGAAGTTTTAGTTGATTGATATGGTAGTGAATATTTCAAAAGCTTGTGAATTTTAACTTTACTTCACAACCAAGAAACCCATTAGTCGCTTGACTGTAGAAATGTCCAAGGATAAGATGTGGGAATTAGCAGCTGCCTGACATGTCAGACCTAGGTGGTCACCATCCTCAAGTAGCTTACCATTGAGTTTCACAGATAAAACAATCAGTCTTTTGTAGTTACTGTTTTATTTAGGGTTCTGCCATGACGGTAGCCTTAGTTGGCCCCTGGTTCTGATTTGGTCTTCCTGATTTCCAGAAACCCCTCTACCAACTGTTGCTGAAAAAGCAGCAGAAGCCAGAGAGGCAACCTTACAGAGGTCATGTTATCATACCTTTGCACAAAGTGAGCTTCTCGGCTGGTTCAAGCTGTAGGAAACAACGAATTATTCTAGTTAATTTCAAAAACCTAGTCTGTTTTAGAAATTTATGTTAACAACCCTAAAAACATGTATTTTATCAAAGAAGTTTTTAACACTGAGTGGAAACACATTTCCACTGCACAATCTAAAGCCAAATAGATTGCTTTGAGCTAATCATGTGTGTTCAATACACATCGTTTTACCTAGATGTTTGCTTATAGCTACATAATTTAGTTATTCTCCTATCTACATTCAATTAAAACTGTATGGCCCCTGGTGATGACATTTTTACAAACATCATTGCCATTATCCAAGTCTGAGTCCCAGGAGACACATGCTAAAATTTTTCTTCTTATCATTCTTATCATTTCTTTGTATTATTAATATTAATGCTTTAGCAAACAAGAATGCCTAGAGAGAGTGATTTGTGAGCTAATTATAGACAGTCTTCACTATGTAAATAAGGCCTGTGTACATAGTTTAGGATTTCTCAAGATGGAGGCAATGTATTAGAAAAATCCTATATCATGTTTATTTTACTATATTTAATAGTTGGAAATTTTTCCTTCAGTAGCAATTTTTTTTTTTAGCAAAGCAAGAGTGATCTAAAGACAAATATGGTAAATAAAGTAGATGATCCACATACATTTTTTTTCTGTGGGGGGAATAATTAGCTGAATTTATAATGTGAATAGTTTCATTTGTGTATTTCTTTAACTGGCTTTAAAAGCAATTACAAAAAGTTTTGTCAATGCCTTGAGTAATTACATCATTATTCAACAAGCATGTGGTCTTCTGGAGCTTCAACTTTGAAGGACAACATATTTTATGTTTCATTATGCTTGCTTAAAAATAAGTCACCTATCCTCAAAAAACTAAAAATAAAGCTACCATAGGATACAGCGGTCCCACTCCTAGGTATATATCCAAAAGAAAGGAAATCAGTATATCAAAGAGATATCTGCACTCCCATGTTTATTGCAGTACTATTCACAATAACCAAGATTTAGAAGCAACCTAAGTATCCATCAACAGATGAGTAGATAAAGAAAATGTGGTACATGTACATAATGGAGTACTATTCAGTCATAAAAAAGAATGAGATCATGTCAATTGCAACATGGATGGAAACAGAGGTCACTATGTTGAGTGAAATAAACCAGCCACAGTAAGACAAACATCACGTGTTCTCACTGATTTGTGGGAGCTAAAAAGACAATTAGACCCATGGAGATAGAGAGTAGAAGGATGGTTACCAGAGGCTGGGATAGGTAGTGGGGTTGCGGTGAGGCAGAAGTGGGAATGGTTAATGGGTACAAAAGTAGTTAGAAAGAACGAATAAGACCTAGTATTTGCTAGCACAGCAGGGTGACTATAGTAAATAATAATTTAATTGTACCTTTTAAGATAACTAAAAGAGTATAAATGGATCGTTCATAACACAAAGGATAAATGCTTCAAGGGATAGATACCACATTTACCTTGAGGTGATTATTATGCATTGCATGCCTTTATCAAAATATCTCATATAACCCATGAATATATACACCTACCGTGTACCCACAAAAAATTAAAAAGTCATCTAACTTTAAAGTGATATCATCCTAACTTTATGTCCTAAAGTTCATTCAAGGCCTTAATTCAAGGATTTGCATGAGCTATAAAGAGAATTTATGGCCGGGCTCGGTGTGTAATCCCAGCACTTTGGGAGGCTGAGGTGGGTGGATCCCTCGAGGTTAGGAGTTCAAGACCAGTCTGGGCAACATGGTGAAACCCTATCTCTACAAAAACTACAAAAATTAGCCAGGCATGGTGGTGTGTGCCTGTAGTCACAGCTACCCAGGAGGCTGAGGTGGGAGGATCGCCCGAGCCCAGGAGGTTGAGGCTGCAGTGAGCTATGAGTGCGCCACTGTACTCCATCCTAGGTAACACAGCAAGACACTGTTTCAAAGGAAAAAAAAAAATAACTTGGCTGATTACTACTTTTTCGAGAGAAAAAGGAAAGAGAATTTACTGGCAATTAGGGTTAACACTGAAATTTTTAATAAATACATCTTTCAGTTAATCAATAAGCATTGCCCAAGGTAGTGCTAAGTGCTTTATGTGGGACCTGAAACATTCTTCAGGAGATTAAAATCTAGTTGGACACCTAAGACTAATAAACATCAAATAATTAAGGGATAAAGTAAAGAAGTTGCTGCTGTAAATGTTTATCATTAGTTATTAGTTTACTAAACTAATACATAAAAACTAACAGTAGATTTTATTTTTGTCTCATATCTTGGCCATACCTTAGTCCACTATTACTCCGCCTTCTTCCTAGCTTGGCCTAAATAACTAACCAGGACGACACTCATACCTGACACATTCAAATTGCTTGGATGCGATCCTGTCCTGAAACTAAGATATACATCTACATACCACACAGGCTAAGCATTGACTACCTATGGTAAATTGAGAACATTATATAATTCTTCCAGATGAGTGAGGGCTTTGCAAGAGAGGATGTAATTATTATATGAAGAAATGAAAATAACAATCTCCTTTCTCATTTGCAATGCTTATTAAATTGTGTGAATTACATATTACCAGATTGTTTATTCATGTTTGCTTTGTTCTGAAAAAAGATTTGAGACTGTTGAATGAAAATAGGTAACACATAAGCAATGAGCTGTGTGGGTTCTTTTCCCTACTCAGAAACATACAATATAATTTCATATACTGTAGTAATGGCATAATAAAGTGGCTTAATAAGCAGCCAGTTTCAAACACTGCTTAACTGGCTAGTTATGGATAATTTATGCATGGGATAATGTAGCCCACCAGTTGCTACATTTATTTAGCATCCAGAGGTTTTGAGTAAATGAATCAATCAATTCAATTTAAAAACTAGTATAATTTATTTCCTCCTACTTAATTGACATTGGCTCTGATGTATCCATTACCTCAATTATGGAATTCTAGATTCAAGTCCACAGTACCAGATCTTGGACAGGCTGTCATTTTAAAATAGAATTAAATGAGCTCATGTACCAGACATGGCTAGTTGCCAATACTCATTCTCCCTTCTTCAAAACATTACCCTGATTCTGTTTGAGGTGAGAACACTCTCTAACTAAAAATACTTGATTTCCCAGCTTGTTTTCCAGATAGAGGTAGTCATTTGGCACAATCACAACCAGTTAGATGTGGGTGAACGTCTGTGGGGAGGATTTGCTTCCTTGAATGGAATGGTAAATCTTTGAGAGGAGGAAGTCCTTGGCCTCCATCCTCTCTGTCTTCTTTTCGTCTTCCTTCCTGAGACATGAATGTTATGCCAAAGAAGCCAAACCCATCTTATGGCCCAGAGGATTGCAGGGCAGGAAGAAAGAAGCATTTGGAACAATGACGCCACCATGGGGCCACTACCCAAGCCCTAGACTTCTTGTAATGTGAACAAAAACTAAAAATCTAATTTTGGTTGAGTTTTCTGCCACCTGCTGTCAAATTACAAATACTATAAAGGTGCCCAAAGTGGGTGCCAAAAAAATGTTAGCAATTACGTGAGAGATTCCTACAGATCAGGAAATACTTTAGGAAAGCTTTAATTAATTAATAAATTAACATGAAAAAGGGGAGTAAGTCTAATAGCAGGGAGGTAAAAACAATGATATTATTAATATTTATTATTATTTTTTTAACAGAGATATAGTCTTCCTGTGTTGCCCAGGCTGGTCTTGAACTCCTGGGCTCAAGCAATCCTCCATGCTTGGCCTCCCAAAGTGTTGGGATTACAGGCATGAGCTACCACACCCAGCCAATAGTTATTATGGTTAATTTTCTGAGTGCTTACCATACACCAGACACTGTGTAATATTGCATATATGATATAAATATAAATATGTATATAACATACAGCACATATATAAACATGTTTATTTGTTATGTATATATAACATACGTATAATTTATTACTATAACAATACTATAGGGTTGCAACTATTGTTACCCCTATTTCATAGGTGAGAAGAATAAAGCTTAGGAAGGTTAAATAAATGTGGCTACAGGCACATGCCACCACACCTGGCTAATTTTTTGTATTTTTAGTGGGGACAGGGTTTTGCCATGTTGGTCACAGTGGTCTTGAACTCCTGACCTCAGGTGTTCCACCTCCCTTGGCCTCCCAAAGTGCTGGGATTACAGGTGTGAGCCACCACGCCTGGTCAAAACATCCTGCTTTTTAAACGAAGTAGCTGGTTAAGACATGTAGGCAAAAAAAGCAATGTAGCAGCAACGCATGAAGAATAGGTTTATCTGTTAATCCCTAAATTGCTGGTATTTGAGTATCAGGAACTACAGAGACATCTAGAGGGGAAGAGGAAAGGTCTGAAACCGTGGCCAAGAGACACAAAGCTATGCACTACCCTTCAGAACTTCATGATGGCAAAGGGCAGTTTAAAGTGTTGAACTTTTGTTTACGCTGATGTGTATATATTAAAATAAGACGTATTTGTTGAAGTGTGGTGGTGGTCAGGAGAATACACTTCACAGATCTACTGAGTGAGAGTGATTGATCAAGAGCCCAGGGACTGAGCATGCTGGAGACTAGAGGGCAGTCCTATTCCACAGGACTCCTCTGACTGATGACTTTGGCTTGAGACGTCTCAAAATTTCTTGTTGCACCTACCTTAGGCTACACTGGCTTCTATCCACCTGCTCCTTTGCTCCACTGACAGCTGGCTTTCCAAGCTCCTCCTCTCTCGCTATATTTTCCTTTTCTTTTTCTTTTCAGACTGAGTCTTGCTCTGTCGCCCAAGCTGGAGTGCAATGGTGTGATCTTGGGTCACTGCAACCTCAGCCCCCTGGGGTTCAAGTGATTCTCCTGCCTCAGCCTCCTGAGTAGCTGGGATTACAGGCATGTGCCACCATGCCTGGCTAATTTTTGTATTTTTAGTAGAGGCAGGGTTTCACCATACTGGTCAGGCTGGTCTCGAACTCCTGACCTCAGGTTATCCGCCCGCCTCGGCCTCCCAAAGTGCTGGGAATACAGGCATGAGCCACAGAGCCTGGCCTTCTTTTTTTTTTTTTTTTCAGTGGTGTCCCCATGTTCCCCGGGCCAGTCTCAAACTCCTGGGCTCAAGCGATCCTTCTGCTTCAGCCTCTCAAAATGCTAGGATTACAGGAGTGAGCCAGCATGCCGGACCTCCCTACATTTTCTATCACAGAGCTTTCTGCTAGTGAAATATTTGCAAATTTAATCCTGTCCTGGAGTCTGCTTCTGGGAGGACCCAGACTAAAATGAGTGATAAATGTCTTCTTACGAAAATGCCTCCAGTCTAGACTGCTCTCTCAAACTCTAGATCTCTTTAGATGTTACCATAAAATTCCATAAGGATACTTTGCAGGTAATCCCCCACCTTTTCAATAGGCTTAGTTTTTCCAGAGCATTCTTAGGGTCACAACAAATTTGAACAGAAGGTACAGAGATTTCCCATATATCCTCTGCCCACACACATGTATAGCCCCCCATTAACAACATTGCCCACCAGAGTGCCATTAACCAACTTTGAGCCCTAGGAGACAGATGCTAAAAATTTTCTTCTTATCAGTTTTATCATTTTTTTGTATCATTAATATTAATACTTCAGCAAACAACAATGCTTAGAGAGAGTCATTCATGGGCTAATTTTAGACAGTCCTCACTACATAAATAATGCCTGTAGTTTACAATTGATGAGCCTACATTTACACATCATTATCACACAGTGTCCATAGCTTACTATAGGGTTCACTCTTGATGTTGTACAGTCTAGGGGTTTGGATAACTTTTAATGACATATATCCACCATTCTAGTATCATGCAGAGTAGTTTCACTGCCCTAAAAGTCACTGGTGCTTTGCCTGTTCATCTCTCCCTCCCTTCAACCCCTGATTTTTTTTTTTTGAGATGGAGTCTCACTGTGTTGCCCAGGCTGGAGTGCAGCCACGTGATCTTGGCTTACTGCAACCTCTGCCACCCAGATTCAAGTGATTCTCCGGCCTCAGCCTCCTATGTAGCTGGGATTACAGGTGCCCACCACCATGCCCAGATAATTTTAGTATTTTTAGTAGAGACAGGGTTTTGCCATGTTGGCCAGGCTGGTCTTGAACTCCCAACCTCAGGAGATCCAACCGCTTCAGCCTCCCAAAGTACTGGGATTACAGGCGTGAGCCACCACACAGGGCAACCACTCGTCTTTTAAGTGTCTTTATAGTTTTACCATTTCCAGAATGTTGTGTAGTTGGGACCATACAGTATGTAGCCTTTTTGGGCCGGCTTTTCTCACTTAGCAACATACATCTAAGTTTCATTAAATCTCTTTTCATGACTTGATGGCACATTTCTTTTTAGTGATGAATAATATTCTATTGTCTGTGTGTACCACAGTTTATCCATTCACCCACTGAAGGATATCTTGGTTGCCTCCAAGTTTTGGAATTTGTGAATAAAGCTGCTACAAACATCCATATGGATACAAGTTTTTGTATGAACACAAGTTTTCAACTCCTTTGTGTAAATACCAAGGAGCACAATTGCAGGATCAGATGGGAAGACTGTGTTTAGTTTTGTAAGAAGCCACCAAACGGTCTTCCAAAGTGGCTGTACCATTTTGCATTCCCACTAGCAATGAATGAGACTTCCTGTTTCTCACATCCTCGCAGGCATTTGGTGTTGCTAGTGGGTAATCTTGTTTTGGCATTGGTCTTGGTTAACAGCCTGAACACTAAGACCTCAGCTGCCCTCACAAACTGACCCAATCAGTCACTAAAGTCCATTGATTATTCCTCTTGAACATTTCTTCTTTCCACCCTCTTCTTTAACCCACTGCCTTGCCTTTCTCATCATTTCCCAGTTGACTATGGTAGTTTTTCAATTGCTCCCATTGCCTCCAGAGACATCGCCAGTCAAAACACACTTTATGTTAGCCGGGTGTGCTGGTGTGGGCCTGTAGTCACAGCTATTTGGGACAGTCCTAACTACATAAATAAGGCCTGTAGGTTACAATTGATGAACCTGCATTTACACATCTATCACGCAGTGTCCATAGCTTACTACAGGGTTCATTCTTGGTGTCGTACAGTCTAGGGTTTGGATAAAATTCTAATGACACGTATCTACCATTCTAGTATCATGCATAGTCATTTTATGCCCTAAAAATCCTTGGTGCTTTTAGAGAGGCTTGCTGCCTCAGGAGTCTGAGGCAGGAGGATCATTTGAGTCCAGGGCTACAGTGAGCTGTGATCGCACCACTGCACTCCAGCTTGGGTGACAGAACAAGACCCTGTCTATTAAACAAACAAACACTACGGTCTGAGGAAACTTCCAAAACCACACATCTGGTCATATCATGCCTTTAATTGAGACTTTCCATGGATCCCCTCTGGTTACAGTGGCTTTAGAACCTTTTTAACATGACCCACTGGAATAAAAACATTCCACATCAGGACTCAATAAACACATTCTTATTTAGGATATGCATGTGTATGCATAATATATATAACTAAAGTAAAAGTTTTATGAAACAAACTTACTCCTGCGACTTGTGATGCACTTTGATATTTTCTATGTTATTCTATTCTGTTCTGTTCTACAGAATTTTATTTAACACAAGAAATTATTGCAAACCACTAAATTAATCTCACAATCTAGTAACAGATTATAACTAATAGTTTGAAAAACCCAGAGGTCTAGAAGATGAAGTCCAAATTCCTTTCCTTGGCTTCTGGTCCTTCTCTTGATGTAAGCTTGGACAATAATTCCAGCTTCATTCATCTCACCGGTAAAACCATTGAATGCCTGCTATGTGTCAGTTACAATGCGGGGAATTAAATAGTGAGTAATGAATGGCTCAGTGCCAACCAGAAAAGACAGTGCAGTATTTTGTGGGACACAGACCAGCAAAAGTCTATTACCGTTCAATGATAAAATTAAGGTAAATACTGTTAAGACAGCCCATAATAAGGAGATATTCTTGGGGGAAGTAGAGAGAGCTTCCCAGAAGAAACCTCTGAAGTGACATCTAACAGCTAAGTAGGAATTAATCAGGAAAAAGGGGTAGTGAAAGGTATTGTCCCAGCCAGAAGAAGTAGCCTGTTTATTGGAGGCAAAAGAGGGCGTGAGGTTGTACCAGAAGGGTGAGCTTTTTGAAGACTAAAAAGTGATTCATTGTGGCGAGAGACTCACAGCTCCTGCAGGCATAGGGTAGGAGACGCAGATGGAGAGGTAAAGAACGCCCCCTGGAGGATATTGAAGGCCACACTTCTCTTCTAGGCTTTCAGATTGCATCCCAGGGAGCCCAAGACTCCACAGAGGGGCCCTGGGGACAGAGGGAGAGTATCAGATGAAGGCCAAACAGGCCAGACTTTCCTTACCACCTTCAACCTGAGTAGCAGCGGCACAAGCATTGCGGCGTTTTACATTGACCCATTTTGAAGACAGTGAAGAAAATAGAGTGGAAGAAGGCAAGACTGACAGCTGTGCCAAACTAGGAGAGTGGCAACAAGAGGGTAAGAGGACAGAAGTGGCCAGAATTTAAAGTTAGGAGAAAGAAAAGACAGCACTGGGGATTTAATTTTGAACAAGTCCTCATATTTTACACCTTCCATGTCTTTGTATATGTTGTTCCCTCTGCCTAGAGCAGGATTCTTGACCTTAATTATTCATTTTTTTCTTTTGCAATGCATACCTTAGACTGTCTGGGAAATCTAAGAATAATGTATTATTATTATTATTATTATTTTTTTTTTTTTTTTTGAGACGGAGTCTCACTCTGTCGCCCAGGCTGGACTGCGGTGGGCGATCTTGGCTCACTGCAAGCTCTGCCTCCCGGGTTCATGCCATTCTCCTGCCTCAGCCTCCCGAGGCATCAACATACACATTACTACAAAGAAACCCCAACATGTTAATATATAGTTATGAAAATATTAGGAACACAAAGTTGTGTTATATTGTTTCCTTATTAATGCAATAAATAATAAGGTCTTACGGTGAGCCTTATAACTACTGTAACTTCAAAGTAGTGAATAGTAAGTATTTCAAGGATCTAAATCAACTGCAATGTGAGTTGAATATATCTGTGATTCTATTTGTGACAAGTTACAAATATTGCCAATACTACTCCAGTTTGCGGCCTGAATTTATAATGGAAGGAAATGCTAAATTTCAAACTGGAGGTTACTGAAAATAAAGATGAAATTATTTTCCCAACCAAAGTCTTCAAATCCTTGAGTTGGAACCATGAACCCCTTGGTTATAGCCCTGGCTTAAAAGCCCTTTCCTTCCTTGTGCACCTGTTATATTCATTTATCTTCTAAGGTTTATCTTATATGTTGCTGCTAGTTATTCTTGAAGCTAGATTCTGATGGCAGTTGTATGTAGTTCAATTACAGCCTGTGAGGGACTGCTGTGGTCCTTTGTTTGCTTGTCAGTTCTCTCCCACACTGGAATGTGAGTTCCCTGAAGGCAGAAATTATTTCTGATGTACGTTAGTATCCTGAGTGTCTTGCACAGCCTTGCATCGAAAAGCCAATTGAATGAACAGACACACTGTTCCATGAGAACACTAATCACTTTAAATTGCTGGGGAGGGGTTGGAGTGTGTAGAAAATGATACTTTACTTGTATTTCTCTTTCAGTAATACAGAAACTTCATGTTACAGTCAGTGGATGAAAAGAATGTAAGAAAACTGCCTAGAATAAGGCAGTAAAGAAAATAAGGATGCATAAATGGTGGATAGAAGTGTGTGACAAGTAGAGCATGAAAGAATCCCATTGAAAAAAGAGTAGATTTGGCTGGGTGTGGTGGCTCATACCTGTAATCCCAGCACTTTGGGAGGCTGAGACAGGAGGATGGCTTGAGTCTGGGAGGTTGAAGCTGCAGTAAGCCACTGCACTGCAGCCTGGGTGACAGAGTGACATCCTGTCTCAAGAAAAAAAAATAAACATAAAAAATAAAACATGCTGCTTGTCCCTAACATTCAAAGACAGGCTTTAAAAACTTATCTCTGCCAATTCTAACAATTAATATATGTAGGCAAATTATCCCACAGAAAGATCCTCAGCATAACAGTTGTTGATAAAAGTGTCTATTAAATTTTAATTAGTACATTTTAAAGTAAAAAGAGAAATCATCTAAATGTCCCACTCTGTAATTAAATGTGAATTACATTTTAGAATATTTTATTTAAAAAACACATTGCACCCTGAAAAGACATCGAGGAAACTTAAACACATAGTACTATATAAAAGAAACCAATCTGAAAAGTTTATATAATGCCTAATCCCAACTGTATAACATTCTGGAAAAGGCAAAACTATGGAGACAGTAAAATGATGACTGATTGCCAGGAGTTAGGAAAGAGAGAGGGATAAATAGGCAGAGCACAGAAGATTCTTAAGCAATGAAACTCCTCCATGTGATACTACAATTGTGGATACATGTCATACATTTGTGAGAACCTATGCAACATACAACACCAAGTGTGAACCATAATGTAAGCTGTGGAATTTCGATGATAATTTTGTGTAAATGTAGGTTCACTGATTGTAATAACTGTACCATTCTGGGGCAGAATGTCAATTGTGGGGGTGGTTGTGTGCACGTGGGTGGTGGGGGGATATAGAGGGTATATGGGAACTCTCTCTACTTTTTGTTAATTTTGCTGTGGACCTAAAACGGCCTTAAAAATGAAGTTTATCAATAAAAAAAACATGTTGCTCCCTCTTTCAAGTTTATTGTGTAAAAACTTAAAAGTGTGAATCATATTTTTGTAAAGAATCTATGGAGCGATGGGTTTTGATACATACAACATATAGCCTATATATAATATAGTAACCATTTAAAAACTATGAAAAGAAATGCTTTTTTAAAAGTGCCATTTTAGTCAAGACTTTTGCTCCTTCTGAACTTTTATGACACTTTTTCCCTTGACCACTCCTGCCTTGCGCTTTGCTACATCTCTTGTGTAATGCTCTGTTTCCCAGTTTAGATTGTAAGCAATTCTAAGGCAGATCTGTGACTTAGATCCCTGTATATTCCCCCCAGCCCTGGGGAGAGGACATTTCTAGCAGAATGAACATGGTAGGCAAAGGCACAGGGATGTGAGGACCAAGCTCAGAGAGAGACCAGGGAGCCAGACAGCTGATGAGAGAGGAGCTGGAAAAGTGGATTCGGGTTAGATTTGGATTTTGTTCTGTAGGCAGTGAGGATTTAGTTTTTATAAAAATAGGGCAGGGGCATAATCAGAACTGTGCTAAAGAAGATTACTCTGGCAGCAGGTTGTAAAATGGATTGGCACAGGGAGGAGAGGCATACAGTCTAGTGAAGGACATAAAAACAGCAGCTCCTATTTATTGAGAGCTTACTATGTGCCAAGCACTGCGATAAAAGTTTTATGTGCATCATTTCACTTAATCCTCACAAGTCCACGAAGCAAGTTTTATCATTTTCTTTATTTTAGCTTGAGGAAAACGGAAAAGCGGAGGCTTGGAAAAGTTACTTAAGAGCTAAGTTCTTGTGCATGTGACCTGTTCAGTTGCACAAGGTCTGGCACCGGCTTTCATGCTCTGCTGTCTCCATCTTGAGATTCTTAATTTTTAAACAAAGGGCCCTCATTTTCATTTTGCCCTGGGCATCAAAAATTATGTAGCCAGTCCTGGTTAACTAATTTGCCTGTGGCCATATAGCTAATAGATGTCAGAGCAAGAATTTAAGAGTTCATATCTCAACCACTCTGCTCTGCTGCACAAGCTGATGATCCAAATCAAACCAATGATAGAATGTGAGGGAAAGTGGATGGATTTGAAAGAGAATATGAGGCCGGGCGCGGTGGCTCAAGCCTGTAATCCCAGCACTTTGGGAGGCCGAGGCGGGTGGATCACGAAGTCAGGAGTTTGAAACCATCCTGGCTAACACAGTGAAACCCCGTCTCTACTAAAAATACAAAAAAAATTAGCAGGGCGTGGTGGTGGGCGCCTGTAGTCCCAGCTACTCAGGAGGCTGAAGCAGGAGAATGGCATGAACCCGGGAGGTGGAGCTTGCAGTGAGCCAAGATCGCGCCACTGCACTCCAGCCTGGGCAACAGAGTGAGACTCTGTCTCAAAAAAAAAAAAAAAGAGAATATGAGTTAATACTCACAAGGTTTAGAAGCCTTTTTTTTTTTGGAAATTAAAATAATTTTGTTGTGAGAATGTTTTTAGGATTTCACAAGATCTTTTACAATAACCAGATGTTTCCTACTGGGAAACACTATCTTTACATTTTTTTTTTTTTTTTTTGGCAGAGTCTCGCTCTGTTGCCCAGGCTGGAGTCCAGTGATGCGATCTCAGCTCACTGCAACCTCTGCCTCCAGGGTTCAAGCGATTCTCCTACCTCAGCCTCCCGAGTAGCTGGGATTACAGGCACACACCACAATGCCCAGCTAATTTGTTTATTTGTAGAGACAGGGTTTTGCCATGTTGGCCAGGCTGGTCTCAAACTCCTGACCTCATGTGATCCACCAGCCCTGGCCTCCCAAAGTGCTGGAACTACAGGCGTGAGCCACCGCACCCGGCCTATCTTTACCTCATTGAGGGTGCTGTTGGCTGGCCTTGCTGGCTGGGAAGCTCTGAGCTTTACCTCTGGTAGACTGTGACACCTGTTGACAACAATGCATTATTGCAAGAATCTATTTTACTATTTTAGAAATCAGGCTATTTTTATTTTTACTTTTTTTTTTAAAGACTTGCCCTTCAGTTTTACACTTCCCAGATTATTTTTCTTTCTGATGTTCATTGAAAAAAACAGACTGAAAAACTGCCTGGCTGATTCATCCTTGACTTTATTAAGAGTTTTTTTTTTTTTTTAAGAGACAGTGTCTCACTGTGTTGCCCAAGCTGGAGTGCAGTGGTACAATCATAGCTCACTGTAGCCACAGACTCCTGGGCTCAAGGAATCTTCCCACTTCGGCCTCCTGAGTATCTAGGATTACAGGCATGCACCATCATGCCCAGCTAATTTTAAAAATGTTTTGTAGAAATGGGATCTCATTGTGTTGACTAGGCTGGTATCAAACTCCTGATCTCAAGCAATTCTTCTGCCTTGGCCTTTCAAAGTACTGGGACTACAAGCATGAGCCACCATACTGAGCCTGGAGCTTTTTACAGAAAAAAATTCATTTAGAAACAGTAAAAAAATCTGATACAAAGATTTTTTTAAGACAATATTAATTTATAGGATGAAAAATTAGAACACAAATCCATAATAGTTATGAGTGTAGGCCAGGTGCGGTGGCTCATGCCTGTAATCCCAGCACTTTGGGAGGCCGAGGCGGGCAGATCACCAGGTCAGGAGATCAAGACCATCCTGGCTAGCATGGTGAAACTCCATCTCTACTAAAAATACAAAAAATTAGCTGGGCATGGTGGCGGGCGCCTGTAGTCCCAGCTACTCCAGAGGCTGAGGTAGAGGAATGGCGTGAACCCGGAAGGCGGAGCTTGCAGTGAGTCGAGATCGCGCCACTGCACTCCAGCCTGGGTGACAGAGTGAGACTCTGTCTCAAAAAAAAAAAAAGTAGTTTTGAGTGTATATGTATCTCTAAATAATATTTGGCATATTTCTTTAATTTAACCCTGTGGAATCCATCTGTGTAGACAGGTAGAGAAGATTCAGTAACTGGAGTTATACATACAGTGTCTTATAACATGCTATTTTTCAATGGAACCCTATATTTTATCTGTAACAGTAATAGAATTGCATACGGTGTTGTAGAGTTCACATGGTAGTCACAGAAAAGCTACTCCAAACTGTGATCTTTAAAATATATATAGGCATACCTTGTAGATATTGAGGGTTTGGTTTCAGACCATTGCAATAAAATAAAGAGGGCTAAAAACTAACACAATTTTTTTGGTTTTCCAATGCGTATAAAAATTAATGTTTATACTATAGGTACTATAAGGTAGTCTATTTAGAGTGCAATAGTATTGTCTAAAAAACAAATGTATATACCTTAATTTAAAAATGGTTTAGCCAGGGATGGTGACTCACACCTGTAATCCCAGCACTTTGGGAGGCCGAGGTGGGAGGATTGCTTGAATCCAGGAGTTCAAGACCAGCCTGAGCCACATAGCAAGACCCCATATCTACAAAAAAAAATAAAAGTTAGCCAAGCATAGTGGCATGTCCTTGTGGTCCCAGCTACTTGGAAGGCTAAGGCAGGAGGACTGCTTGAGCCTGGGAGATCAAGGCTACAGCGAGCCATGATTATGCCACTGCACTCCAGCCTAGGTGACCGAGTGAGACCCTGTCTCAAAAAATATATATACTTTATTGCTGAAAATTGCTAACCATCATCTGAGCCTTCAGTAAGTGGTAATCTTTCTGCTGTTAGAGGGTCTTACCTCAATGCTGATGATCAGGGTGGTGGTTGCTGAAGGTTGGGGTGGCTGCAACAATTTCTTAAAATAAGACAATGAAGATTACCACATTAATTGGCTCTTCATAAAAGATTTCTCTGTAGCATGTGATGCTGTTTGATAGCATTTTACTCACACTAGAACTTCTTTCAAAATTGGGGTCAATCCTTTCAAACTCTGTTGCTGCTTTATCAGCTAAGTTTATGGAATATTCTACATAAACTTATGGTTTATCATTTCAACAGTGTTCATATGGTTGTCATTTCAACAGTGTTCACAGCATCTTCACCAGGAGTAGATTCTATCCCAAGAAACCATTTTCTTTGTTCACCCATAAGATGTGGCCCCTCATCTGTTAAAATTTTATGATGAGATTGCAGTAATTCAGTCACATCTTCAGGCCCACTTCTAGTTACAGTTATTGCTATTTCTACTACATCTGCAGTGACGTCCTCCACTGAAGTCTTGAACCTCTCAAAGTCATATTTGATTATTGGAATCAATTTCTGCCAAATTCCTGTTAATGTTGGCAACATTTTGACTTCCTCCTATGAATCACAAATGTTCTTTTTTTTTTTTTGAGACAGGGTCTCACTCTGTCACCCAAGCTGCTGGAGTGCAGATTACAGCTCACTGCAGCCTCAACCACCCAGGCTTAAGTGATCCTCCCATCTTAGCCTCCCAAGCAGCTGGGACCACAGGCACATGCCACCACACCTGGCTAACTTTTTTATTACTTATGGAGATGGTGTCTCATCATGTTGCCCAGGCTGATCTTGAACTCCTGGGCTCAAGTGATCCTCCTGCCTCAGCCTCCCAAATGCTGGGATTAGAGGAGTGAACCACCACACCTGGCCCACAAATGTTCTTAATGGAATCTAGAATAACGAATCCTTTCCAGAATATTTTCAATTTACTTTGCCAGATCCATCAGAGGAATCACTATCTATGGCAGCTAATGCCTTAGAAAATGTATTTCTTAAACAATAAGACCTGAAAGTCAAAATTACTACTTGATCCATAGGCTGAAGAATGAATGTTTTGTTAGCAGGCGTGAAAATAACATTAATCTCCTTGTACGTTTCCATCAGAGCTCTTGGGTGACCATGTACACTATCGATGAGCAATAATATTTTGAAGGACTCTTTTTTCCTGAGCAGTAGGTCTCAATAGTGGGCTTAAAATATTCAGTAAACCGTGCTATAAACACGTGTGCTGTCATCCAAGATTTGTGTTCCATTTCTAGAGCACAAGCAGAATAGATTTAGCATAATTTGTAAGGGCCCTAGGATTTTCAGAATGGCAAATAAACATTGGCTTCGACTTAAAGTCACCAGCAGCATTAGCCTCTAACAAAAGCATCAGCCTGTTCTTTGAAGCCAGGCATTGACCTCTCCTCTCTAGCTATGGACATCCTAGATAACATCTTCTTCTAATAGAAGGCTGTTTTGTCTATATTGAAAATCTGTTGTTTAGTGTAGCCACCTTCATCAATGATTTTAGCTAGGTCTCCTGGGTAACTTGCTGCAGCTTCTACATTAGCACTTGCTGCATTACCTTGCACTTTCATGTTATGGAGATGGCTTCTTTCTTTAAACCTCATGAACCGACCTTTGCTAGCTTCCAGTGTTTCTTCTGCAGCTTCCACACCTCTCTCAGCTTTCACAGAATTGAAGAGAGTTAGGGCCTTGCTCTGGATTAGGCTTTGTCTTAAGGGAATATTGTGGCTGGCTCAATCTTCTATCCAAACTATTCAAACTTTCTCCATTATTAGCAATAAGGCTGTTTTGCTTTCTTATCATTTGTGTGTTCACTGGGGTAGCACTTTTAATTTCCATCAAGAACTTTTCTTTAACATTCATAACTTGGCTGTTTAGCCCAAGAGGCCTGCTTTCGGCCTGTCCTGGCTTTTGATATGCCTTCCTCACTAAGTTTAGTCATTACTAGCTTTTGACTTAAAGTGAGAGATGTGCATTTTTTTTCCTTTTACCTGAACACTTAGAGGCCATTATAGGGTTATTAATTGGCCTAATTTCAATATTGTAGTGTCTCAGGGAATAGGGAGGCTAGAGGAGAGGGAAAGAGACAGGGGAAGGGCCAGTGGGCTGAGCAGTCAGAACATGCATGTTTATCAGTTAAGTTCACCATCTTAAATGGATGTGGTTCATACTGCCCCGAAACAATTACTGTAGTAACATCAAAGACCACTGATCACAGATCACCATAACAGATATAATAATAATGAAAATGTTTGAAATATTGGGAGAATTGCCAAAATGTGACAGAGACATGAAGTAAACACATGCTGTTGGAAAAACGGCGCCAAAAGACTTGCCTGATGCAGGGTTGCCACAGACCTTCAATTTGTAAAACACACACTCTGTGAAGAGCAATAAGGTGAAGCACTATATAACGAGCTGTGCCTCTGTTACGCTTCAGTGGTGGTCAGGCAGCAACACGTTAGAAAGACCACACTTTAGAAACAGCTGAAGTGTATTTAAATTTATTTATTTATTTATTTTTGAGACGGAGTCTCACTCTGTCGCCCAGATTGGAGTGCAGTGGCATGATCTCGGCTCACTGCAACCTCCACCTCCCAGGTTCAAGTGATTCTCGTGCTTCAGTCTCCCAAGTAACTAGGACTACAGGCGCGTGCCACCACACCCCACTAATTTTTTTTGTATTTTTAGTACAGACGGGGTTTCACCATTCTGGCCAGGCTGGTCTGGAACTCCTGACCTCAAATGATCTGCCTACTTCAGCCTCCCAAGATGCTGGGATTACAGACATGAGCCACCGTGCCCAGCCCAAATCCCATATATTTTAGATTTTGCTAATTGCATACATGAGATCCCATTTTTAACATTTACCATACTTTTGGGCAAGCCAAAAATAAAAACCCATCTCTGAGGTTCACTATGCTAATTAGCAAACCATGTGATGTGGATCAAGATGGTGATACTAGGCGTCCTTGTGATATGTGCTCCTGAAGTGTGGTCTTTTTAATGTGTTGCTGCCTGACCATCATGGAAGCCTGGAATTCTCAGTTTGTGTGAGTAGAATTGAAGCTTACGTACTAGTAGCATATTCATAATATCACATTTTGTATGCTGAAGTAGGTTAATGTATGTTACAGCAATCATACAGGTTCTGCAGTTCCAGCATGTGGAACTCCAGTTTGTAGCCTTTTTATATAGGAATTCAAGCCAGCTTTGTAGGAGTCTCCATTCTAGCAGGGGAGAGGTATCATTTGAGTAAGGATAAATGGATAGAGGAACAGAAGTGTGGTTGTGTTCTGGGAATGCACTGCGAGTGTGTAGCCAAATGGAAGAAGAAGTGATGCCTTTCCCTGTACAGGGGACACCGAGACAGGATACGGTGATGGTGGAAAACTTTAACTGCTAGTGACTGCTGGAGACCCACTCTGCTAATGGCAGTGCATCTCAATTACTTTCAGTGTGCCTTGCTGATTTTCTCCCACAGGCATTGATGAAGTAACAAAGAAAACGACCACTTTCTACCTAACCTCTAAGCTACATGGAACAATTTAGATTATGAGGTAAAACTGACGGGAATCCTAGAAGAGAGCGCATGTTCAGCCTAGTTTACTTTGACAAACATTTAATAAATGCCAGGCATTATGCTGGGCATTGGTGATCAAAAAATTACCGACGAAACTATGAGGACCAACAAATCCAAATTGGATGGGTCAGCAAATACTTTCCAAAACATGAATTGAGTCTTAAAAATAAGTGGTGTGTGCCAAGTGAAGAAGAAAGAACGTGGCAATGGTTCTGGCACTGGGGGGTAGTGTTCCAGGCAGCAGGGACAACAGCAACAAAGTCATAGAAGCATGGCATAGCCTTAGGGCTCAGAAGTCTTACAAAATATTGGATACTGTTGGATTTTTGAAGCGCAAGGCAGGGAGAGCAGGGGAAGGAAGCTAGAAGGAAAGAAGAAATTAGCCATAAAGGACCTTGTTTATCATGCTAAGAAATTTGGAATTTGCCTAGAAGGAATCAATAAAAGGTGTTAAACAGAAGAGTGACATTGTTAGAATGCATTTTAGATAACATGCACTGGTTGGACGCTGGGACAGGTAGAGCAGGACTGGAGGCAGGGAGATCAGGGGAAGCTATCCTAACAGTTCAGAAGTGAGGAAGTTTGTTAAAGGAAGCATTTTAATAGGATGGGAGAACATTTGAGCGTATGTATAGGATGAAGGAAGAAACTAGTAGTAAGGGAAATCTGGGAGACGGGATAATTAGTTGGAGCACAGTCATAAGAGTTAGAGCTGAAGTATTAATAGAAGAATTAAATTAGGCTTAAATCATTCCTCTGAAACCAACAGGACAGAGATAAAAGAGAGCAGAATGGGACCTTGGGTCAGGAAGTAATAGCATGTTAACCAGTGATGGTTAGAGTTCATGGAGGCAGTCAAGATAACTTACATTTTAGGAAAGTAGATTTAAATAAGTTTAGAATAAAGTTATGATCCCACAGTTTTGAGTCTTGCACTTTGTGAGGTGTGCAAAATAAAAGCCAGACTTTACAACTACAAACTATTATAGTGAAAAGAAAAGAGAGCAATTTATTAACAAAGACTTCTTTGGAGTCTCTCCTTAGAAACCAGAATTTGGGAGGAGTTGCGTATTTGACTTTTGTTGAAAAGAGGACTTTATAAACAGGTTCGCACGACTCAAAGGCTGCCTGAGAGTGCCGAGACTAGCTTGGTTGGGGAGACCCTACCTCAGTGGCTCTAGAGGAATTAAAGACACGCACACAGAAATGAGCTGAGAGCCCTGAACAGAGATTTACCCACGTATTTATTAACAGCAAGCCAGTCATTAGCATTGTTTCTATAGATATTAAATTAACTAAAAGTTTCCAGGGATGGGCCGAATTAAAGGAATAGGTTGGGCTAGTTAACTGCATCAGGAGCATGTCCTTAAGGCACAAATCTCTCATGCTATTGTTTATGGCTTAAGAATGCCTTTAAGCGGTTTTCCGCCCCGGGCGGGCCAGGTGTTCCTTGCCCTCATTCCGGTAAGCCCACAACCTTCCAGGGTGGGCTTTATGGCCATCGTAAACACGTCACAGTGCTGCAGAGATTTAGTTTATGGCCAGTTTTGGGGCCAGTTTATGGCCAGATTTTGGGGGTCTTGTTCCCAACAGAGAGTCACCCCCAATAAGCTAAAGCTTGGAGGAAATGGTAAGGCCAACCAAAAAGAGCTCTTTAAAAGTTATCTTCATAGAAAAAAAATTAAAAATTTGCAGTGCCACTGATTTGGAGAAAAGGCATAATGTTCACAAATGGAAATGAAAGAGACCAAACATAAAATTCCCTTTATTTCCAAATTTTTGCTCAAGGAGCATGATCATCATATAGAAATGAGTGTAACAACTATTTAATAGGAACACTGATAACTGGACCATATCCAGAGGAGAGATATGGCATGTGAAGAATGGCTGAAAGAAATGACAATGTTTATCCCTGAGTGCATTACGGGGCACAAGAGCTACCTTTTCATATTGAAATGCTGTCTTTTAGAACAAGGGTTAGTTATTTCTGTTGTATGTTGTAGATGGGTGAGGAAGAGAGAAGGACAAGGGGAGAAAGGAAGAAAACAGGGTCAATTTATAAAAATTACAAGAAGTTGAATTTTAAGTCAAGTCAAGTAATCACCTTTCACCTATTGGGTTTCTTCATACATAGTTTCCCCCAAAACAATTTTTTTTTTTTTGAGACAGGGTCTCTCTCTGTCACCTAGGCTGCAGTGATACAATCATAGCTCACTGCAACCTTGACCTCCTGGGCTCATGTAATCCTCCTTCCTCAACCACTGGAGTAGCTGGGACTGTAGGCGCATGCCACCACGCCCTCCTAATTTTTGTGTTTTTTGTAGAGATGGAGTCTTGCCATGTTGTGCAGGCTGGTCTTGAACTCCTGGGCTCAAGCTATCCTCTTACCTGGGCCTCCCAAAATGCTGGGATTACAGGCATGAGCCACTGTGCTTGGTCCCAGCATTTTGTTAGGAAATAATTTTGAACACACAGCAAAGTTGAACAAATTTTACAGTGAATACCCATTTACAATGAACCTAGATTCTACCATCTAGATTCTACCATTATATTTTACCATTATATTCTACCATTAAATTTGGTTAATCACATATTTATCCATCTATGCGCCCCTAAATCCATCTTATTTTTTAGATACATTTTAAAGGAAATTTTATATACTTTTGTCTGACACTGGGAAGGCAATGCACCTTAATCCCACAAGCTTTCTTACAGAGACTAATGGCTGTTAACTGGGGACACCGTAGTGAGGATTTCTGCACTGAGTAGGTGAAGAGGACCAGAACTGTGGCTTTCAAACTTTTCTGACTGCTACCCTTACTAAGAAATGTATTTCACATTCCTATCCAGTGTACACCATATACATACTGAAGTAAAAATTTCGGGAAACAATATTTACCCTTTACATGTGTGAAGCATGCTGATATTTTCTATTTTATTTCATTTAAAAAGATGCTGGGCATACTTCCCTAACTTGATTTAGATACCCACTAATGTACCGTAATTTAGCATTTGAAAATCATTGTACTTGGTCTAACTCCAAGAAGATTTTTCTTTTTAAAAGAATCCTGTGGCTACTACTAGAATTTTCCTTATGTTCCCAATTATCAAGAACTTGTTTTGAGTCTCAGCACAGTACTTACTTAACATGCATGGCGTTAGGGCACGTGTAATTAAGAGAAAAACCTTAAATGCCTGGTAAGACTTCTGGATAGAGCCAATTCAAACATTCTTTATTAGTAAGTTTACCAATTATTATTATTTTTTGAGACAGAGTCTCGCTCTTTCGCCCAGGCGGGACTGCGGTGGCGCTATCTTGGCTCACTGCAAGCTCCACCTCCCGGGTTCACGCCATTCTCCTGCGCCTCAGCTTCCCGAGTAGCTGGGACTACAGGCGCCCGCCACCGCGCCCGGCTAATTTTTTTTGTATTTTTAGTAGAGACGGGGTTTCACCGTGTTAGCCAGGATGGTCTCGATCTCCTGACCTCGTGATCCGCCCGCCTCGCCCTCCCAAACTGCTGGGATTACAGGCGTGAGCCACCGCGCCCGGCCCCAATTATTTTTACAAAGAGTAAGATAAAGATATGTACTCTTGGATGGGTGGGAGGGTTCAGTACTCACATAGTCTTCTGTTAAATTAGGTTATTAATGCCTGCGGTGGTTCCCACAAAGTAGAGAAGAAGATCAAATGAGAAAATCGATGGGAAAGTACTTTGAAAACTGTTCTATTGATACTGTTGTGTGATGCCAGGAAGAAAGGGATGTTGCGATCCAGCTCTGGGGAGGCAGTGTTTCAGTATTTTAAAAACTGTTCTTGTGGAACTGTTACGTTAACCTCCCCAAGCCCCAATAACTACGCTTTGACGCAAGACTCTCAGAAGTGGGTAGAAGCTATGAACTTGGAGAGGTTTGGCCCCGAGTTCAAGCGTACTGCCCAGTTGGCGCATGCTCAAGAGCGACTCGGGCCTCCTCGCGGGGTTGGGCAGAACACGGAGGGCGGAGTTCGGGCCACGTGGGGTCTCGTGACGTCATCTCCGGGCGCCGAGGGTGACTGGACTTGTGGTGCGCTTCCAGGGCTCCGCAGCGTTGCCGGTTGTGTTCGCTGGATACCAGAGGGCGGAAGTGCAGCAGGGTTCGGCGCCGACCTCCGCGCCGGTGCTTTTTGCGGCTGCGCGGGCTTTCTGGAGTCCTGCTACCGCGTCCCGGCAGGACACTGTGTCAGGCGGGCAGCTTGCCCCGCCGCCCCACCGGAGCGCGGAATCTGGGCGTCCCCACCAGTGCGGGGAGCCGGAAGGAGGAGCCGTCGCTTCGAGTAGGGTACGTGTGTGTGTCCACCTTGTGTGAGGAAATTCCTAGAGGAGGAGGGCTGGGGAGGGGCCAGGTAGGTGTGGTAGGAGGGAGGGGTGAGTAGTTGCCTGGAGGAGCGCCCGCCCGGCGGCGATGGCGGGTGAAGGTGGTTCCTCTGGGCAGAGGTGGAGTTGGCGAG
The DNA here is from genome assembly GCF_006542625.1 of Nomascus leucogenys. Classification (NCBI taxonomy): domain Eukaryota; kingdom Metazoa; phylum Chordata; class Mammalia; order Primates; family Hylobatidae; genus Nomascus; species Nomascus leucogenys. The sequence goes on along the minus strand of NC_044383.1, from coordinate 92,765,026 downwards.
ACGCCGCCCCCGGAGCCCTGGGGCTGGTTTGCGGGTGTGGCCTGCGGGGTCCCCCTTGGGGTACATGTCTGTTGCTTACTAAGGTAGGAAAGCGAGAGTCTAGTCGCAGGCTCTAGAGTTCAGTTCAGGACCTGCATTTTTCGTGGAACACAGTTATTTAAACCTTTATTGCACAGTGCAGTGTGAGTCTGTCCAAACTCCGTGGGTATGTCCTCCAAACAATTTACCTATTTACGATATTCCCTGTCTCAATAATAATATTTAGTGCTACCAAAGACATTTTCTGTTGGCAAGACACTTTTACATACTTCATTTGTACTTTGGATTATTTTAAAATTATCCTGAACTTGAGGAACCTAGGAAACTGTTGGTTCTAGATTTTTCTGAGGTGTGAGGAGGCACAGCATGTCTTGAGCAATCAGAACCCGGAGACTTATCAGACAGTAGCTGAACTTCCAAAGCCTTCCAGAATTGGCTTGTTAAATTTCTGAGACCTTGAAACTGGATACTTGGCCCTGAACTGAACTATTTGTGATTTCCGTAGAGGGAGTTTCTGGTTGAATTTTGAATTTGAAAATAAGGATATTGTGCTCAGGGTAGTAATTGGGAGGTATTTTACACTAGATTTAAGCCTGTGCTTTTATCTTCAAAGATATGCTACTTAAAATTGGGGGAAAGTGTACAGAATGGAACTGTATGGATATGGATTTTTAGAATAGTGCACACACCTCAAGTGTGTGTTTATTTCATTAATTTCCCCCAAACTGAGTACCTCGTATGTGTTAGGCACTGGACAAAACAGTAAACAAAACAGTGAACAAAAGAATAAAAATCGCTGCCATCGTAAAGTTCCACTTTGGGGATGGGGTGAGAAGACATTGATACAAAAATTAAGATACAGTCTTTCCTGTCCTTCGGCATCTGTGGGAGATTGTTTCCAGGACCTCCCGTGGATACCAAAGTCCTCAAATGCTCAAGTCCCTGATATAAAATGGTGTAGTGTTTGCAGATAACCTATGCACATCCTCCTATCTTTAGTTCAACTCTGCATTATTTATAATACGCAATACAACTGAAATGCTATATAAATAGTTGGTATGGTGTATTGTTTAGAGAATAATGACAAAAAAGAGTCTATACATGTTCAGTACTGACTTTTTTTTCTTCCCTGAGTATTTTTTCATCCATGATTGGTTGAATACAAGGACAAAGAATCCATGGGTGGGAAGGGCCAACTGTATATGTCAAGTGGCGGAAAGTGCTAGAGAAAAAAACCAAAGCAGTGCAGGGGTATAGGGAATGCCAAGAGATGGGAGTGGTGGCCATAGAAAAGATGATATTAACGTGGAGGCCTACAGGTGATAAAGAAGGGTGCCACTTGGAAAGAGCTACCACTGAAGCCCTGAGGCAGGCACATGCTAGCTAGTTTGACTGGAAAATAATGAACAAGAGGGAAAGAAGTAGTGGATACTTAGGTGGAAATGGGGCCAAGTCATTTAGGACCATGTAGGAATTTATAAGAACCTTAATTTGTACTTTGAATGAGTTGGGTTTTGAGTAAGGAGTGAGTTGATCTAACTTGTGTTTTAAAAGATCTGATTGCTGTGTTGACTGTATGCAGCAGGTGCAGAAATAAGAGTTGTTATTATGCCATTGACTGCATTTATTTATCCAGGTTAAAGGTCAAGGTGACTTGAATCAGGGTAGTAATAGTGGAGGTAGTGCGAAATGACCAGATTCTAGACTTTTGAGAGCAGTCAGGTAGAAGAAGGGTCAAGGACGACTCCAAGGGTTATGGACTGAGCAACTAAAGAATAGACCTAGGCCAGGCATGATGGCTCATACTTGTAATACCATCTTTGAGAGAATCTCCAGCCTGGGCGACATAATGAGACCCCGTCTCTACAAAAAAATAAAAAATTAGCTGGGCATAGTGGCATGAGCCTGTAGTCCTGGCTACTTGGGAAGCTGAGATGGGAGGGGAGGATCACTTGACCCCCTTGAGCTCAAGGTTACAGTGACCCATGAACCTTCACTGTAGTCCGTTCTGGGTGACAGCAAGACCCTGTCTCTTAAAAAAAGAAAAAAGGACTTTTCCACTTAGCGAAACGGAAAAGACCACAGAGTGATAATGATAGGAGAACTTTCTGTTGGGAGGCCGAGGCGGGCGGATCACGAGGTCAGGAGACCGAGACCATCCTGGCTAACACGTGAAACCCCGTCTCTACGAAAAAGACAGAAAAAAAAAAAAAAAACCCGGGCCTGGTGGCAAGTGCCTGTAGTCCCAGCCACTGGGGAGGCTGAAGCAGGAGAATGGCATAAACCCGGGAGGCAGAGCTTGCAGTGAGCCGAGATCGCGCCACTGCACTCCAGCCTGGGCAACAGAGCGAGACCCCGTTTCAAAATAAAATAAAATAAAATAAAATAAAATAATGATAGGAGAGAGAAGGAAGGAAGATCTGAAATGGTTTTCCGTTTTGCATGTGTTAAATTTCTAAATGGAAATGTCGTATGTGGTGGTATATGTGAAGCCAGCCAGTACAAAAGAGAAGTCTGGACAGAAGATAAAACTGTGAGAGTGTAAATGTATAAGTGGTATTTAAAACCATGTGAGAGATCTTCAAGGGAGTGGTTCAAGGACTGAGTCCTGGGGCATTTCAACATTTAGAGTTTGGAGAGATTTACACAATTTCCTCCCTCCCAGGGTGGGACTGTTGAGTAAAATTCCTCTTGAGAATCACTGATTCACAGTAACTGGATAGAAGGAAATAGAAAGCAAGGTCATTAGCTGAGAGAGAGAGAGGAGGAGGAAGAAGTGAACATTTGAGGGAGGAGAAGCTATGGAATAGTGATGTAGGAAAGTGGGAGAATAAATGGACTAGGGAAAAGTAGGAAACTAGTGTTTATGAATTTAAAGGAAGACTAGCCAGCATAGATTATTATCGTTTTATGTTTACATGCTTAGTCTAGTAAGTATTTGATATTTCTAGATAGTTGGGGGTTTTGTCAATGAAAATTACTTCAGGTAGTAGGTTCGTTTTTCTTGGTATGTAGTGTGAAAGAAACTATTATGCATTATATTGTTGTCACACCGTGCCATTTTCTGAATGACTGATTGGTTAACAGATGTTGTTGGTGGGCACCTACTCTGTCCCAGGCTCTGAACTAGATGCAGAAAATAGGACAGTCAAGAATAGCCCCTGCCCTCAAGAAACTTTTACTTCTAGTAGATTGCATCACAGGTTAGAATTTCTTTATTTCAAAGACATTTCCTTGAAATTGGGTGGATGGTGATGATGGTGTAGTGTATGTAGGAGAGGGAAAATCTTTCTAAAATAATAAAATATGCCGAATTTGAAGCGTGACTATACTGATTTGGAAAGGAGTTTAGGGAGAAAATTTCTTAAGTAGCTAGATTCATATATTTATATATTTTTCCCCATTATTTAACAAAAATTTCAAAGCCTACTATGTGCTAACTGTACTAATATTGGTGATAAGAAGGTACTTATGACTAAATTTTGCTGTCAAAGAAATCCCAGTTCAATGTGGGGAGGGGCAGGAGAAAGATAAGATAAACAGATAACTGCATTGCATGATAGTGCATGCTATTAAAGAAGTAATTAGACTGGAGGCTGCATAGGGGAAAGCTTCCCAAGGAGCTGATACTAAGCCGACACTTAAGAGGATTAAGAGTTGGCCGGGCGTGGTAGCTCACGCCTGTAATCCCAGCACTTTGGGAGGCCGAGGCAGGCGGGTCGCGAGGTCAGGAGATCGAGATCATCCTGGCTAACAGGGTGAAACCCCATCTCTACTAAAAATACAAAAAATTAGCTTGGCGCGGTGTCAGGCACCTGTAGTCCCAGCTACTCAGGAGGCTGAGGCAGGAGAATGGCGTGAACCCGGGAGACGGAGCTTGCAGTGAGCTGAGATGGCACCACTGCACTCCAGCCTGGGCGACAGAGCAAAACTCTGTCTCAAAAAAAAAAAAAAAAAAAAAAAAAGAGTTGACCCAGAGAGGATAAAAGAGTTGGCCAAAAGAGGAGGGAAAAAGCGTTCAAACAGAGGGGCCATGGAAATATGAGGAAACTGTGTACTAAAAACATACATCGTTGCCGGGCGCGGTGGCTCACGCTTGTAATCCCAACACTTTGGGAGGCCGAGGCGGGCGGATCACGAGGTCAGGAGATCGAGACCACGGTGAAACCCCGTCTCTACTAAAAATACAAAAAATTAGCCGGGCGTGGTGGTGGGCGCCTGTAGTCCCAGCTACTCGGAGAGGCTGAGGCAGGAGAATGGCGTGAACCCGGGAGGCGGAGCTTGCAGTGAGCCGAGATTGCGCCACTGCACTCCAGCCTGGGCGACAGAGCGAGACTCCGTCTCAAAAAAAAAAAAAAAAAAAAGAAAAACATACATCGTTTATTGAGTGGTTACCAAAGGGACTAAACACGTAACAGCCCTGTGAAAAGTATAATTATCTTCATTTCACAAATATGAGAGTCAAAGAGGATGGGTTTGTTGTTCAAGACACGTAACTAATAGGTGGAAATCAGGGTTTAAACTCATGTCAGTCTGATTTCAAAGCCCCTTAACTATCTTATTGTATTTTGCGTGCTGTCAGCATCTAAATCTTCCCTGCCCTTGTTCTTTATCCCTCATTTTTCACCAACTTCTCTTTCTTCCTTGGAAAGATTCATCTGTTTCTTACCAGTCCATGACTATCTCTCTAGGTCAGGCACTCATTACTTTTTGCCTTAGTTGCTGAAATTATTTCCTGGCTAGCTTCTCTGACTCAAGGCTCTCCTTTTGTGCACTGCTACCAGATAATTGTTTTTATTTTACCATTCTAAAACCTGTAGGCACTATAGGACTGGTGGATGAGATTGAGATTCCCCCCCAGTCTTCCGTTTGGTATGTTTCATGGTCTAGTCTCATTTTATTTACATTTACAGATTTGACATTAGGGGGATAATAATGGCTTGCATTTCCTAGCACTTACCATGTGTCCATTATTGTATCAAACACTTTATGGATTTTTTTTTTTTTTTCAGAACAACCTTTTGACTTGGGTAATATTAATTCCACTTCACAAGTAAGGAAATTGAAGCTTAGTGAAGTAAAGTGACTTGCCTAAAGGTCACATGTGATGTTAAAACATGTTATGGTATCAGCTCTTTCCTTACCCAAAATTTCCTTAAAAGTTGGCACATATATTGCGCCTGCCCACTTAATACCTTTATTGATGCTATTTTGGCCTGTTAGACTATTTGTCATCTTTTTGCCTGTCCATATTTTACCCATTCTTCAAGTTCCACATCTTTTAAAATTCTTCGAACACTATAGGATGTATTAATATCTCCAACCCCCCCCCTTTCCCCTGCCCCATGAAAGCTCTCACAAAGTATCATTTAATTATACCAGGGACATATGGATGTTTTGGAGTTGGGAGGGATGATGGCAATCAATATAGTATGATGGAAAGAATATGAGATTAGAAACCTGAGTTAGGATGTGGCTTCTAATTTTGGCTCCGCCATTTATTAGCCACAAGATTTTAGAAAAATCGTCTGACATCTTCATCTCAAATTTGTCATTTGTAAAACGGGAACATATAGGCTTGTGTGTATCACATGTGAGGTAACGTAAAATGTATAGTGTTTCTGGAGTTACTTGATATTTAAAGTAGTATATAATCTACTGTTAACTAATTTTTATTATCTGATCTCACCTGCTTACCTCATTTTTTGGGATTCTGTTTGGTTCTATAATTTTATATTCACACACTGTCTTTCCAACAAATTCAAATTCAGTAAGCATTTTTTGAGCACCTACTGAATTCCAGATACCATTCCAAGTTATCAGAGGTGAAAAGATGAATGAGATATGATCCTTCTCCCTAACGGAATCTACTACAGTGTACTGGAGGAGACGTACAAATAAATACTATTGATATAAACTTACAAGGGTAGAGGAAAAGTAGAGGTGCCAAGAGAAAAGAAGGCGAGTTCTGCCTGAATCATGTGTAGAAGAAAGGTTATTTTGAGCTGAGTCCTAAAGGATGTTTAAGTTGGAAGACAAGGTGAAGAAGGCTGCTTTAGGGGAAGGGTACCACCAGCATGGGCAAAGGCACAGAAAGGACAGGAAGTGCATGGTATGTTTAGTAGATTTGGAGATTATACTTTGTTAATGACTGAGGTTTTTAAAAGTCCATTATTGTTGTTGTTCTAGCACCTGCCAACACAGCTAGGCATATCAAACGATTAAATATTTGACTGTAAATTGCATATTATTAGCAGTGTTTACTGCAAAATTTTTAGCTTTTTTATACCTATAATTACTACTTATGTTATATAATGCTTTTGATTATTATTAGTTTTTGAAGTCTTTAAATGTTGACTTTTAAACATTTTTGAGACATGTTCTTGTTCTGTAAATTATAATAGTAGATAACCTTTATAGTACGTATTATATGATAGACGTTGTTCAAGTGCTTTACATGTATTCATTTAATTCCTGTATCTAATGTGGTAAGTGCTGTTTTCCCATTTTACAGGTGAGAAAACAGAAATAGAGAAGTTAAATGACTTACTTGAGGTCACACTGTAAGTGTTGGAGCTGGTTTTGGCTCCAGACAGTCTGGCTCCACATTTTACATTTCTAACTTCTACTCTATAATGCTTCTCAAGAGTTAAATTTTGTTTTATTGCCTCCTTAAAAAAGGATTATTGAAAACTTAACATCCTTTAGTTTTATTCATGTATCCCCAATTTTTCTTACATATTTTTAAAGTTAAGTGTATTCACTGGAGACATGCTTTCTTATATAATTTATTATAGGTAAACATTAATATTGAAAGATTAACATTTTAAGATCCTATAAATTTGGGTCTGTGTATTTTGAGGCAGTAAGCAGCCTTGTTTGCAGTTTTCATAAATCTGTTTTGCAGAGTTTGTTTGTTTTGCAAAATTTGTATCAGCTCTACTACATTATACCTTTAGCTGCCTTGGCTGAGTTAGTTCTTCCCTTGAGGTCTTGCAAAAAATATACATGTAAGCAACAATGGTATATGGGAAATAAAGTACCAATTTATCTTTCACTGGTTTTTGTACTTAAAATCCTACTGTAGAACTTTGGTAAACTTTGTTGGAACATAAGACTTTAAAACTCAAGCCTGTAGTTGGAGTCTTGAGGTGTTCTGCCTTCTAAGTCTGTATTTGTATCTCTTTTGGGAAGGGACTCAGAAACAAAGAGCATCGGTCATTCATTTTACTGTTCGTGACATGTGGAAGAGAGAAACAAGAGAATGTTATGGAAAGAAAGAGCAGGATGGTCAGGGTTCTCGTCTGGCAGCCTAGAGGGGAGAGAAGGGAGCCACACTCACTTGCATGATATTTTGGTTTATGATGATCCCTGCCTATTAATAAACATGGCTCAAGTGGTGCCCTGGAATCTGACCAATCAGATTACTATTCCTCCTTGAGAGGACAGTGCTTGAAGAGGAGGGAAGAGCAATTGTCTTGGATTATATTTTCTATCTGCTTCTTATGAGAAGAAAAATAATATCAATAGTGACAATATAGTGACTTCAACTTTAAGCTTGTAATTAACTTTTATTAAATATTTTTAGTAAAGGAACTCTTCATCTCAAATTATTTTTCTCTTCATCATCAAAAGGTGAATCTCAGTTGCAGCTGTTGACTAACGATGTATCATGGCTGCAGAAACAACTGCATACCACCTTTATATCAGATTCAATTTTAGATTTACTATTTGTCATAACCTAGATTTCATTATTTTTTGCCACTAGTGAATTCACTTTAAAAAGAGCAAGCTATTAATGTAATCAGGACGTAGTGAGGTCTTTCCTATTTTCAGTGAGTTAATTTTTGTCATTTGTAAACTTGGAAATTTTTTGCTAAATGCAGAAACTCAATAGTTGTTTGAATTTGTAGCCTATCAGTGTGGAATGATATGAAGTTTACATTGCATGTATATCATTTGCTTAAAGTAGTTGTTTTATAGATATATTTTAATGAAAGTTAAAACACTAGTAGTATGCTGGAAAGAGCACTGGACTCAGTTTAATAACCAAAATTCTTGTTGCCTGGTACTTTTATGTTGGACATATTTTTTCCACCTCTTGCAATTTACTTACCTGTAGATGACATTGCATCCAGTTGACCTCCAACTTTTTCTTTTTTTAATTAATTTATGACCGTCTTAATGTCATTGGTCAGTGGAAGAGAAAAAAAGGGAAACAAGCTCCTTGAATAATTCAGTGTTAATAATTTATATTTGGCTAAACTTGTAAGATTTAAAATGTTTTCATAGGATACATTGTGGTAGATTATGAATTAGCTGCCTATCAAAGATGAGAAATATTATTTGGATAAGTATATTGAATCTTAGTATCCAGGTACCACATGTTGAGTTACTCTAAGTGTATATTATCAACAGTATTTATTTCAGCATTTACTCATGTCGTGTATTGTGGTGTGTTATTCAATTGTAGAATATTAGCATTGGAAGACACTTGGATATTACAGAGGTCAAAAGCCATGTCCTTATGCTATACCTAGAATATTGTTTTGTAGATCTAGTCCTATATTTGTGGTATAGAGAATATGCTGAGAGGTCCAAGTGGAAGCATTTACTGTTTCATTGGGGCCAGAGGACTGTGAGCATGGTTTGCAGAGTAGGGATCTGAATAGGTTGAGAGAGGAGCATACTAGGTAGGGGAATAGTAGGATACAGAGAAAAGTGTTCAGGGGGCCACTTTTGGTAGAGGGTTTACAAAAAGAAGTACAGTAATTAAAATGGAAGTATTGGTGGGATTAAATTGTAGAGAGGATGAAATTTAGAATGGGGAATGGGTTTATAGAAAGATTTTTTCCCCAATGTGAAAGAGATATTTTCTAAGATGGGAGAGTAGTTTTGCAGGAAGAGAGGAAAAACTATCTGGAGTAGGAAAAGGTGAATATATTGGATGGGGCAGGGGTAAATGCGAGAATGATCATTTGGAGTTGTATTGTCAGGATTCATAGGGTATAGGTGAAGCTTCTTTTTAGATAAGCAGTAGACTCTTCTGGGCTTGAAAGACTGATGCAGATATAGTTTCATTTTGACTGTGGTTCATTACTTAAATATGCAATGAATATTACTGGCATATGTAATTTTGAATTACTTTTCTGATTCCTTTACATAAATAATAATTTTACATTTAGAATTTGTTGTACTCTTTTCTTTGGATTTATACTAAAGATTGGTGATCACATCTTTTTTTTTTTGAAGTGGATAATCTTTATCGCATTGATTTTTTTAAAATCTTTTGTTTTCTAGCAGGTTCATTCATCGTTGCAAGGATCTGACTAATGCTCTTCATTTTATTTTCAGTTTGGCTTTGGTTGAAATAAGAATTTAGCCTGTATGTACTGCTTTAACTACTGGAAGAATGACAGATGACAAAGATGTGCTTCGAGATGTGTGGTTTGGACGAATTCCAACTTGTTTCACGCTATATCAGGATGAGATAACTGAAAGGGAAGCAGAACCATACTATGTAAGTACATTGATTGTGGCAAATGGGAAATTTAACCTTGTCCATTTTTGTAAAAAAAAAAAGCTCTAAGAACTTGGAGGCCATTATGTAACATTTTATATACAGCTAATTCATGCTTATTTTGGAAAAAAAATTAACACAGATAAGCATAAAGAAGGAAATAATCACCTCCAATGCTACCACTCAGGACAAAACCACTGTCAACATGTTGTCATGATGCCTTCTGGACTTTGTTTTCCTTACATGTATGTGGGTATGTTAATGGAATCATCAGCTATGGTGCCTTCTTGACTTTCTTTTTCTTATGCATATATTCATATATAATAAATGTGTGATAATGGAATAATAAGATATGTGCTTTTTTCATAGGAAGAGATATTGAAAATAATAGGTTCAGATTGTATTCTTTTGTAGTTAGGAGATTCCAAGCAACTGTTTAACAAAGTGTTTTATAGCTTAAAGAACATATAAACATGCACACATACACACACACGATATGTTCACTGAGCTATTGTATGCTAAATGTGAGCTAATATGTAATATATATTTAATATATATTATAAATTGCACATAGACTTGCAGGTGTGAGTTAATGGATTATGTATTTTACAAACACTTTTCAAATGTCTTCTGATTTTGGTGCGCTTTGTTTCCCTTTTCTAAGTGCATGTATAATCCCAGTTTATGCCTGTGTCAGAGATGACATCCTGCCTGTTTACTGAATAGCCCATAATAGGCAAAGATATTCTCAATTGTCGTTACTGTTTTTTCTTTTTGTGTCTCAGGTATGCATTCTAGTGTTTATCTGGAGATGATGTGGAAAAGTAGAAATGTATTTGTGATGAGAAAATGCTTCTTCTGTTTCACTTTAATAAAGTCTGCCATTTGCTTTCCCCCTCATCTCTCTGAGAGGCAGTGCTGCTCCTCAGCGTGCTGCAGCTACAGAAAGTCAGATTACTGGAGGAAGCTACTTATTAAGGAGCCCATTCGTTCACTTTTTGGGTATAGGACTGTTGTTTTGTTTTTGTTTTTGTTTTCCTCTGTGCATCCTCAGCATCTGGCACAGGTTCTTCAAGTGGTACTACTTGGTGCATAAATGTTTCCCCAGGCTCATGTTGGGATTTTGTTTGAAATCATCTTTTTGGGTTTTCTTACTAGAAATGATAGTTTTAGAGAAGTTTGGCAATCTTGTTACTGGTACTTAAGCTTATATATACGTGAATAATCTGAACTTTGGAAATTTCAACCGTTTTCTGTCTAGAAAAACATCCACAGTTAAAAACCAAGTATGGTCATAATTTTATTTTTAGAAGAATTTCATTTGTTAGAGGTATTTTTTCTGTTCTTGTTCTGTAATATAGGTTAGGATACCATTTTTTTTTTTCCAAACAAGTTTTTGCTGTTTTAATTACAACTTTTAACCTTCATTGGCTTTGTAATAGTATCTAAACCAAAGAGTATATAAATAGAGTATATTTGGCCAAACTGACAATAACTGAAAAATAATTTAAATCTGTTCACTTTTATTTATTTATTTATTTATTTATTTATTTATTTATTTATTTATTTTTGAGACAGAGTCTCGCCCTGTTGCCCAGGCTGGAGGGGGCAGTAGCGCCATCTCGGCTTATTGCAACCTCCCTCTCCTGGGTTCGAATGATTCTCATGCCTCAGCTTCCCAAGTAACTGGGATTACAGGCATGTGCCATCATGCCCGGTTAATTTTTATATTTTTAGTAGAGACAGGGTTTTGCTATGTTGGCCAGGCTGGTCTCAAATTCCTGACCTTAAGTGATCTGCCCGCCTCGGCCTCCCAAAATGCCGGGATTACAGGCGTGAGCTACTCTCCCCAGCCTGTTTACTTTTAAATCAAACTCTAATGTTTGACATACTTCCTAAAGTTAAATAAATTTCATGTAAAGAATACAGTCTTTTTTCTTTATAGACCTGTTTAAATTGGAAAAGACTGTTGTGAGCACTAGAGCGTAAGTTGTTTTCTAGTGTTTCAAATCAAATTGAAAATGGCAAGAGTGTTGACGGTAACTGTAGGAGAAAGAGGATTGTCTTGTCTTACAGGTAATTGCTTTTTTCTTGAATTCTTCCTAATTCTTCACCCAGAGAAACCTCTTATACAGTCATGATTTGTGTTTTTGAAGACTATTGGGTGACAGGCATATAATAAACATAAAACAAAAAACTAGAATTTAAAACCATATGGCACAATCCAAATTTTGCTATTTAAATACGTACATGCATCAGTGTAAGTTAATACAAGGAAGAAAATATATAAAACATTAGTGATGACTAGTCTTAGAATTACAGATGAGGATTTTAGTGCCAATATAGCTGTAGTTCAGATATGTCCCTGGCTGTCAAGCTGGAACATATTTTTAGTATTAATATTACATATATTTTCTGCATTTTGATTTGTTGCCTCTGTGCATAATCTTTCCGCCTGTATCCTATATGTTTATCACTGAGCATTATGTTTTATTTTTCAGAGAATATTGGGAAGGAAATTTGTAGAAACTAGGTAACTTTTCAGTTTGTATTTTTTCGTTTATGTTCATTTAAACTGTTGCTTTTCATTTAGATTATCCAGTATAAAAACACATATACTTATTTGCATTGCTATTTTGTGACTTGTTTCTAGAGGAAATCGTGATTAGACCCATGGTCATCAATGTCATGGACCCTTAACATTAGGCAGCGATCCTTTTACGTATCCTTAGTCAGGTGTCTGCCCTTTTCCACTATGACTATGTCTCTGAGCCCTGACCTCGTCCTTCACTCTTAACAGGTGACCTCACTTCCTCCTTCATGAAGAAAATAGAAATGGTATGATAGGTGTGATAGGACCTCCCTTAACTTTCTGCCACCAAATCTGCAAAACCTGTCTGCATCACACACATTTACTTCTCTTTCCCTCTTGTTATAATGGAAGAAGTATTCTTCCTTCTAGGCAAGGCCCAGCCCTCCATCTATCTTCTGCCTTCTCAGGAAGCTGGTGGTATCTGATCTTCTCCCACCTCCACCTCTGCCTTCTCTATTTTACTTTCAACTTCTTATCTGCTGGCTCCTTCACAGTTTTTAGTGTTGTCATAAATCCTTCCTATCCTGAAACAACAACCCTCTGTTGACCCCATCTCTCAACTTTGGCTTTTCCTCCATGGCTAGACTTCTTAAAAAGGTTGCTTATAGTCATTCTCTGCCTTCCACCTCCTACCAGTTAGTTTTCTGTAATCACATTTTCATACTATTCCAAGAAAACTGTTCTTGCCAAAGTCACTAATGATATCTTTTTAGCCAAGCTCAGAGTCTATTAATTTTCATTTGCTTTATCTCAGCAGTGTTTGATGTTGTTGGTTGTTTCTCCCATCTTGTGGCACTGTCCTGTTTAGCCCTGCAGTGCTCGGTATCCTTGGTTTTGCTTTTGCCTCTCTGGTTTTTATGTGTGTGTGTGTATGTATGTGTGTGGCCTTTTTTGCCAGATCTTTCTCCTTTGTTTATTCCTTAATATTGGTGTTTCTTAGGGCTCTGCTTTCTTTTTTTTTCACTTCACTTTTTACCCCCTGGAGTTCTTGTCCATTTTTATGTCTTTGTCAAGCATTTATATCTTGACAATTCCCAGTATTTTTCTCCTGAGCTCCAAACCTATATATTTGTCTGCTGGAGATCCTCACTTAGATGTCTTATAGGAGCTCAAACTACATATGTTAGAAACTGGACTCATTAGCTTCCCCCCCCCAAGATAATCCGGTCATCTGCATTATTTTATTCCCTTCCTATTTTGGCAAGAAGAACTACTCTTACTTGAAACCTGGGACTCATCGTTTGGTGCTTCCTTCTCTCTTATCCCAGATATTTAGTCGGTAACTTACTCCAGAGACCTCAGGGTCTCTCAGACTTATCTGATCCCTTTCATCCCCCACTGCTACAGCCTAGACCAGACTACTGTTTAAAAACTGATCAGGCCAGGCACAGTGGATCACCTGAGGTTAGGAGTTTGAGACCAGCCTGGCCAACATGGTGAAACCCCATCTCTACTAAAAATACAAAAAATTAGCCGGGCATGGTGGTGGACACCTGTAATCCCAGCTACTTGGGAGACTGAGGCAGGAGAATCACTTAAACCTGGGAGGTAGATGTTGCAGTGAGCCGAGATCTTGCCTTTGTACTCCAGCCTGGGTGAGAAGAGTGAAACTCCGTCTCAAAAAAAAGATCAAATTGCACAGTAGTAACCCGTTTCCTGCTTTTAGTTTTCCCTTCTTCCCATTTTCTAGTCTGCAATTGGAGTGATCTTTTCAAAACACGTATCTTATCTCGTTACTTGCTTGCTTAAAACCTTTGTGGCTTTTCATCATTTTTAGGATCTTTCATTTAGTTTACAAGGTTCTTGATAATCTGGCCCCTGGCTTCCTCAGCACTATTCTGTCTTAACTCTCTACCTTCCTATCATATTCAGCTTCTTAGACTTCACTCAAATGTGCCCATCTTTGTTTCTCTGTATTCATTCCATGCCTTTTGTCTTGCAGTGTCCCCTGTTTGGAAAAGGCAGAGGTATCTGCCACACCTACACACACCCAGACTTCCACACTCATCCATGATCATTTCACTCCTATTTGTCTGTTGACTCTTTGCCTTAAGATACACTTCGTGTCAAGGCCTCTCCTGAAACTCTAGATCAGGTTAAATTCCTTTGCTGCTTGCCCTTATAACATTCTTTACTTCCTCCTTGCATTAATCACATTTGTAATTTTGGTTTTTTGTATCTTTTTTGCTGTCTAACCTGTATGCTGTATAAGGGGAAGGACTCTTCTGTCTCTCTCAATGCTGTATCCTCATTGCCTAGTATGATGCTTTACACATTGGAGTGGAACAGAATTCTAGTATGTTTTACTTCTGTTTTTGTCCTAGAAAGGTCTCTAATTTTAAAATTGAAAATTGTTGGACAGAATTGGACTTCGCATAAAGAAATAAAATTATGGGCAACTTTTTTGGAAACATAAGTATTCTATATAATTGCATAAAATATGTATTCTTTTAAGCTGTATAGATAAAAATGAATCACTTCTATCAGAGTCATGGAATACTTTATACTAGGGCTAAATGAGGAAAAAGAGAATGATAGTTTCCATTGTAGCTGACAGTATTTCCAAATGTGGTTAATCTTACTCAAAGTAAAAGAACTAAAAGAACATTGAAGACATACGTTAAGTGAAATAAACCAGACACTAAAGGACAAATATTATATGGTTCCACTTAAATAAGGTACCTAGAATAGTCAAATTCATAGAGATAGAAAGTAAAATGGTGGTTACTGGGAGCTGGGGAAGCAGGGAATGGGGAGCTACTGTTTAATAAGTACAGTTTCCATTTAGCATGATGAAAAAGTTCTGGAGATGGATAGTGAATGTATTTAGTATTACTAAACTGTACACTTAAAAATGGTTTAAATGGTAAATTTTATACTAGGTATATTTTACCACATTGAAAAAAAAGAACTTAAACCAATGAAATACACCTAAAAAAAACAATGGGTAGTATATATAGTCTGCAGGTAAAAGGCAAGAAGATGATGTCTTTTCACTGTTGTTTTCATTTTTATTTGTTTAAATATTTCCTATGTAAATTGTATCCATATGTACTATAGAATAGTCACTCTTAAATCTTAGAGTGATTTCTTAGTGTTTCTATGGATGTATTAGTTAAAGATTACTCCCACAGGCCAAACGGAACAGAAAATTGCAGCTACATTTCAGTGTGGATTCTGCCTTAAAAATGAGTATTCTTTTAAAATTACAGTTGTTGGCTCTGCCTCACTTAACCTTTGGCATCTCTGACTCATTCAGCAAATATTTATTGTGTGCCTCCTTTAAAGCAGGCACTATTTTGGGCAGTGGAAATGTAGCATTGAACACAATAGACAAAAATTCCTGTCTTAATTGAGGTTATAGTCTAATGTTCTTTTTTCCTTATTGTAAAAAATATTTTATTTCATAAAAATCATTTGTGAATTCTTTAGCAACTTTGAAGCCAAGGCATGTAGTACAACACTCTCCAAAATCCGGAGCTGATCTATCCATACCCATTAGCTGTGGTGTTTCTTCCCTCCTGCTGTCTCCATAAGTTAGTATTATTTTCTACAGAATAGATTACTATGTAATGCCCATTAATCATTTTTGAATTAAAGTTCAGGATTTACTAGTAGAGACCTTATTAGACTAATAGATTAATTATACTTACATATTTTTTGAAAACAGCTAATTTGCCATGCTGTTTTGCTTTTTTTAAGAGACTTTAATGTCACATCTGTATTTGTCATTTCTGAAAGAGTACACTGAATCTTCTCTCTGCCATTTATTTAAGAATAGCATGTTATTGGCAAGTTATTTAAAAGTAAAACAGGGGCGATAATACTTCCTGTAGGGGAAAAAAGTGCTTTTTCTTATATTAAATAGTAAGAATTCCTTTTTCTTTCTTCACTAATCACAGTTATTTCTTTATAAAAGAAGAACTTATATTCTGTTGAATGCATAATACTATTCAACAGCTTGTTCATAGTATTTAGTTCCTTGTATTCCATACTGGAGCATGCCAACTATCTCCCTCCCATACCCCTGTATTCTGTAGCCCCTAGGATCAATGTCACGTTCTCCTACCTAGTTGGTATCTATTATCTTGGACTTCCATGATTAAATATAAGTTCCTTCAACCAGAATATCTCTTTTTGTATATATTTGCCAGCTTAGTAGTTCTACTTGATTTATTAGTCAAAAGATACCACCTTGAATAAAAAGCATGAGAGATGGTGCGGTTATAAAAGCAGCCAAAAGAATGACAAAGCAGTTTTATCAGCAAAAGAAGTCAGACGCTTAGGAAAGCAAGAAATGGCTAGAGTGTCTACTGCAAAGGAGGAAAACCATAAATTTTTGCCAACCTCCTTCTTTTATCTACTTGTCGGTTCTTTATATAAATCATAATTGATTTTCCAAAACACTCTCCTGTTTTATTTTTGGGTACCTTTTCTGGGGAAAAAACACTGACCAGGTTCTTCATACTGTTTTTGTTGAGGCTTTACCTAGCCCAGCATTCTCTCTCAGCCTTCAAAACATGATGGACTGGTTGAGAAGATTTGATTGATAAGTCAAAGTATACTTTAGAACTCGAGTTGATTATCTTCTTAGAAGAGTTTAATTGACTCAGATGAATCATTTTAATTTTTAAGTTAAATTTTATAGAATCAATAAGTATCCTAAATAGTATGCCATCTAATTACATTTTTATTTAGTGTTATAGGAAGATTGTAGATCGATTTGTTTTGATGATTCTGGGCGTTTATGTGGTAAGCTGTGCTTAAAGTAATGGCCCCATAAGAAATATTAAAACATCTTAACCTTTAACCTTTGATCTTCTATAAAAAGCAGTAGACTTTGTGTGGGATATTCAAAATAATGCAAAGAACACGGCTGTTTTTCCTTAAAATTCAAAAACCTACGTAGTATTTTTTAAAAATAATAACTAGTAAATAAATACGGTTTTACAAATTTTCATTTCAGTTGCTTTTGCCAAGAGTAAGTTATTTGACGTTGGTAACTGACAAAGTGAAAAAGCACTTTCAGAAGGTTATGAGACAAGAAGACATTAGTGAGATATGGTTTGAATATGAAGGCACACCACTGAAATGGTGAGTGAATTTTTCTGCATTATTAAGCATTAAGTGTATACTAGCTTTAAAAAGGTATAGTGCCCTGAAACAATTGTAAAAAAAGTCCTGCAAGGATAGAAGTCATTAGTCTAGCTCATACAATACGTGAAGTTTAGAGTATTATTAGAATACGTTATTGAAAATATTTCTGCCTTCTGTTTGGATGCATGAATGACTGGACAGATTCATATATTTTTAGCAATAGATTTTTATATGGTACAATAAGAATATATTTGGTTATGGGCTATTTTCAGATATATTTAAAACTCCCTTATGAAAAGTCATCTCTTGACATTATTCAATTTTATTTCTGACACCAAAACATTTATAACATCTTTATATACATGATTACCTTAAGTGGCGTTGTTCAAACTGATAGCCATATTTAGTTGACCACTGTGCCAGAAGCACATCTTAACTAGGCTTGGTTTAGAGTATTTAAAATATTGATTTCCTTTTTAAGTGAAAAATAAATTTGATGTTTTGCATTTTAAAGAAGGGTAATGAACTGATAAGAACAGATACTACACGAATCCCAGCACTTTGGGAGGCCGAGGCTGGGCGGATCACCTGGGGCCAGGAGTTCGAGACCAGCCTGACCAACATGGAAAAACCCCATCTCTACTAAAAATACAAAATTAGCTGGGCGTGGTGGCGCATGCCTGTAATCCGGGCTATTCGGGAGGCTGAGGCAGGAGAAATGCTTGAACCTGGGAGGTGGAGGTTGCGGTGAGCTATTGCACCATTACACTCCAGCCTGGGCAACAAGAGTGAAACTCTGTCTCAAAAAAAAAAACAAACAAAAAAAAAGATACTGAAATCAAATCCTAAACCTGGGCTTATCCATGTACTAATGATGTTTTTTTGTGCTTCCTCTGTTATTGGGAGTTCTGTTCATTGTGCTTCCAAAAATATTTAATGAAACTGGAAATTACAGAGAGAAGAATGTAAAAAAAAAATAGTTCAAGGTATGCTGGATGTTAATGTTGAAATGCTACCATTTGGATACAGTTGAATGAAAAAAATACAGGCTAAGACAGATTTAAATGAAACATGAAAAATACAAGTTGGTTAAAAATGGACTTGCTCTCTGAATTGGGGAATATTAAAATGAAGAGTTTTTGAAAGAGCTTTAGGATAGAGGAAAGGAAGCTAGTTAGGTCTTTAATAAATGCAGCGATGTGAATCAAAGGACTATTTATTAGCAAGGAGAGAAATTTTGGAACTCATCTTGTGCTGATGAGATCCCAAGAATGAGTAGATTTTTCATAATGGATTACAACCGTACAAGGTTGTATTTTGGGTCCCGCCTCTAATCCTTTGAGATGGTTTTGGGAATTTATGACACAGTTGTCTTGTTATAGCATTCTTTCTTTAAATCAAAACAATACTGAGCTTCATGATCATGTATCAGACTCCTCTGATTCTTCTTGAGTACTAGACCTCACGCAGCATAGATAAGGCAGTGCTTCCCATTTCTTTTTATTTCTCAGGAGAATTGGAGGTTTTGGAATGGGAAGGTGGCTTAAAGGAAGTGTAAACGGAGCAACAATTATTAAATAGAAGAGTAGAATGACAGGATGGAGGGGGAAACAGTGTGGGAGAGTAGCAATGGGATATATGTATGCACTTGACATTTCTATCTATAGTTATTTACATTGTATTGTATTATATGTATTACAGATTGTCTCAAGATTTTGTGTGACTAGCGGGGCTTTTCAGTTTTATTGTAAAGCAAGATTTCTCAATAGGGTCACTATTGACATTTTTAATTTGATAACTCTTTGTTGTGGTGGGCTACCCTGTACATTATAGGATATTTAACAGCAGCTCTGGCCTCTTCCTACAAGTGCCAGTAGCACTTCCTTTGGTCTTGATTATCAGAAATGTTGCCAGATGTCCCTGAATGGAGGCAGAACCGCCCCCAGTTGAGGAACTCTGGAAAATTTGGGAAACCTCAATTTAGCTTGTAAAGTAAGTGATTACTAAGTCATCATCTTTCAGCTGCTGTTTTACGCTGTCCCTTGTGGTGGTTATTCTTGTATTCAATATGGCTTATATTTTATAGGTTTATGGGTAAATAGTGTTTGGACCCATTTCTCCTTGTCACTGCAAAACAATGATTTTGGCTTAAATATTATACCATGTTCTTACTTTGTCAGTATTTATCCCTTTGGAAAGTCTTTTATTAAAGAGTAGAGTTCTTTTCCCTTTTAGAGAGCTTATGTGAAAGTAATTATATTCAAGTATCTTTATGGTAGTGTTGGGGGTGTTAACTTTTTATGTGTTATATCACTTCCACAGTTATGTCATGCTGTAAGCTCGTTATATCTAATGACTTTTGATGCATCTTTTCCTTGAGTGTTTTTAAGTACTCCATATATATGAGGCGTGAATAACTTCCAGGGGCATAAATGTAATCCAGGGCCTCTGGGCTTAGTCTTGATCTTTTCTCTCTTTGCTTCCAGTAATAGCAGTTTTCTCTTATGTTAAAAAATGTATCTTTCTGGAAATAGGCTATCGATATAAGAATATCTGGCATTTAAGTAGTGGGCTTCGCAAAATAGGATAGTTCTATGAATTTCCATCAGTGTAGGAAAGCAGCTACCGCTAAAGTGTTGGAAGACTTGGACTTTTGAGACCATACAAGTGTCTTAAGGATAGAGAAGCATTTATTTGAGTTGGATAATAATGTCCTTCCTATATTTATTCTTTGGAGTTTTAAATAAATTCAGGTAGGAAAGGAAATTCGTCGCCAGATAAGACAACTCATAAATGAGGGAAGAAAGAACAGAAATTGATGTTTCTTCTCTCTTTATAACCTTGTCACTGATTCTATCCCTTAATTCAGTTAAGTTTGTCTTTTCATACAAGGTGACAGTTCTCAGTGGCAAGAAAAAAAAAACTAAAGTCCTTGACAAATCATGACTTTCATCATACTCAGATGGCAAAAATATGACTTTATCTTCCTGTTAGTAGGACATAGATGAAGAGTACTGGGGCTTTGTTTTTTAAACAAATGCTTGGTTTTAAAGATTTTTTAAAGAAATTAGTACATATAGTAAAATTAGTTATAGATAATAGCAGAATGGAGTATTCTTAAAACAAATTATTTTTCTTTTACTGTTAATTCTTTCTTACTATTCTTAGTTCATCTACTTGGCTAACAGACTCTGTGAGAAGGGAAAAATAATCCCAAGCATATAATTAATGTGGAATAAAATTCATCTTTTTTTTTTTTTTCTTTTGAGACGGAGTTTTGCTCTTGTCACCCAGGCTGGAGTGCAATGGCATGATTTCGGCTCACTGCAACCTCCACCTCCTGGGTTCAAGTGATTCTCCTGCCTCAGCCCCCTGAGTAGGTGGAATTACGGGCTCCTGCCACCATGCCAGTTAATTTTTGTATTTTTAGTATAGTAGAGACGGGGTTTCACCATATTGGCCAGGCTGGTGTTGAACTCCTGAGCTTAGGTGCTTCACCTGCCTGGGCCTCCCAAAGTGCTGGGATTACAGGTGTGAGCCACCGCGCCTGGCCAATTCATCTTTTTTGGAGTATGGTTTGAAGAGTTTTTATTTATTTATTTATTTATTTTATTTTATTTTATTATTATTATTTTTTTTTTTGAGACGGAGTCTCGCTCTGTCCCCGAGGCTGGAGTGCAGTGGCGCGATCTTGGCTCGCTGCAAGCTCCCGGGTTCACGCCATTCTCCTGCCTCAGCCTCTCCGAGTAGCTGGGACTACAGGTGCCCGCCACCACACCCGGCTAATTTTTTGTATTTTTAGTAGAGATGGGGTTTCACCGTGGTCTCGATCTCCTGACCTCGTGATCCGCCCGTCTCGGCCTCCCAAAGTGCTGGGATTACAAGCGTGAGCCACCGCACCCGGCCGGTTTGAAGAGTTTTTAAACAATTGTGTACAATTGTGTAGCTACTAACAAAATCAAGATAATAAGATATTTAATTTGAGAAAATTCCCTGGTGCTCCTTTACAGTTACCTCTTCCTTCCCCCAGACTCACAGCAATTACTGTGATCTAATTTCCATCTCAGCTGTTTTACCTTTTTCAGAATGCCATATAAATGGAATCATGTAGTATGTAGCCTTTTGTGTCTGAATTTTACCTCGAGTAATGTTTTTGAGACTCATCCTTTTTGCATGTATCAGTGGTTTTTTCCTTTTTATTGCTGAATAGTATCCCACTGCATGGTTGTACCACAAATTGTTTGTTTATTCGTTAACTGATGGACATTGGATTGTTTCCATTCTGGGACTATTTTGAGAAAAACTGCTGAAAACACCTAGAGGTCTTTCTATGTCAAGCCACATATATTGTAAAAGAGAAAAATTTAATTTCGTTTTCTGAATGTTCCTTTATTTTTTATTTTTATAATTTAAAAAAATTTTACTATGGAGCGCTTCACAGATTTGGGTGTCATCCTTGTGCAGGGCCATGCTAATCTCTGTATCGTTCTAATTTTAGTACGTGTGCTGCCAAAACGAGCATGAATGTTCATTTTTAGTATATGGAAAATGTGATTGATTTTTGTGTTCTGCAACCTTGCTGAACTCACACACTAGTTCTAGGAGTTTTTTTGGTAGATCCTTTGGGGTTTTCTATGTAAACAGTCTTGACATCTGCAAATAGAAATTATTTAATTTTTCCAATCTGTAGGCGTTTTATTTCTTCTTTTTTTTTCCTTATTGGAGTGGCTAGAACTTCTAGTGCTGTGTTGGATAAGAGTGGTGAGAGTGGACATCTTCTGGTGTTCTTAGTTTTATGAAGAATGTATTAGTCTTTCACAATTGTCATGAATAGATGTTGGATTTTGTCAGATGCGTTTTCTGTGCTAATTATATGATTGTTATCACTTTTCTTCCTTAGCTCGTTGCTATAATAGATGACATTTGTGAATTTTTGATGGTGGACCAACCTTGTATACCTTTAATAAATCTTATTTGGTTACGGAATGTAATTAGTTTTATACATTGTTGGATTCAGTTTGCCAAAAAATATTTCGCTGAGGATTTTTGTGTCTTATGTTCAGAAGAGGGATTGAAGTTTTCTATTTTTTCTATTGTCTGATTTAGCATTAGGGTTATACTGGCTTTATAAACTGAGTTGGGAAGTGTTCTGTTCTGATGTATTTTTTGGAAAAGATCGTGTAAAAACACATTGCTACTCTATAGTTGTTTGTGTTTGTCTCACGTATAGAGTAAGTCAGTATTCACAGCAATCATCAAATTACTTTGGTTTGCATTTGTAGTTACATGCTTGCAGTTACAATGAAATGTAATCCTGTTTCCAGTGAATCAGAATGCAGCAACTTTCCGAATAGGAGGCATTTATTTTAGTGACATGAACTTGGGCAGTAGTTCTCCACTTAATTCTTGAAGTGTTTGATAGATATCTCTAGTGAAACCACTTGGGTCTGGAGGTTTCTTTTTGGGGAGCATTTTAATTACCAATTCAATTTCTTTGATATATATAGATATACTCAGCTTGCCTATTTCCTCTTCATTGAGTATTGGTAGTTTATGGGTTTTGGGGAGCTGGTTTGTTTTTTCTAAGTTGTTGAATTTATGAACATAGAGTTGTTTATAGTATTTCCTTATCTGTGAATGACTTTAGGATCTGTAGTGTTGTATTCATTTTTGTCAGCTTTGTTAGAGGTTTACCAATTTTACTTATTGTTTTGAAGAGCCAGTGTTGCGGTTCATGGATTTTTCTCTCCTTTTTAAAATTTCTAATTTTGTTGGTTTCTGTTTTTTTGTTTTTAATAATTTTATTCCTTCTGCTTTCTTTGGTTTTATTATTTTTTTTCTAGTTTCTTGAAAAGGAACTTAGGTTATTTTTTTGAGCTCTTACCTTAATTTCTTTTTTAAATTGTAGTAAAATGCATGTAACAAAATTTACCATCTTAACCATGGTAGTGTTAATTACATTCACAATGTTGTACAAGCATTTAGTGTTATACATATCTATTTCGGCCAGGCTCTAGTGTAGTCCATAAATTTTGATATGTTCTGCTTTTATTTTCATTCAGGTCTGTGTATTTTTAAAATTTTCTTTTGAGGCTTTCTTTTGGAACCTTAGTTTTTTTTTAGAAATGTGTGTAATTTCCACATTTAGTGGTTTTTCTGTTATCTTTTCATTCTAGTTTGATTCTATTGTAGTAAAAAAAGAGCTCACTGTAATTTTGGATCTTTTAAATTTGTTGCTGTTCGTCTCCACTCTTGATTCCCTCATCATCTAGCCTCTAGATTCTGATTCTGGCTTTTAAGTATGCCTTAAACTCCCTGCTTTGTTTTTCGGGATTCAGGCCCATCTGATTTCTCACATGGATTGTTTTAGTAGCCTCTTAATTTGTCTTCCTGCTTTTAATACTATTACTTTTAGTTTATCTTCCCCAGTGCCGTAATTTTTCTTTCTGAAATGCAGATCTAACATTGTTGTTCTCCTCAAGAACCCTTTTCTGACTTCTCGTCATCTACTGTGTAAAGCCAAACACTAAAGCATGATGTGTGTGTAAAGGTTGTCCATGATCCCACTTCTTTCCAGGCATACTAAGCTACTTGTTTTAATGAATGTTGGATAATGTTTTGGGCTTCTGTTTCTTTGCTCATCTAATTTGATAAATCTTTTTTGCTCTTTCCAGCATCCTTTGTTTTGGTTATAATTAATTATTCATTCATATATTCCCTCCTGTAGCTCATACTTCTAACTTCTAGCTTAACTATGACCTTTTTTGTGGTTCTTTTTAGCCCAAAGTGATCATTTCTACGTTTGTGCCATCTCTAAACTATGTGTGTACTTCCTATATTCTTGTCATGTTACAACTGTATATTGTAACATAATGGTTGTTAAGGATGCTGACTCTGGAGTCAGAAACTAGATTTCAAATCCCAGCTTCATCACTTACTAGCGATATAACCTTGGGCAAGTTATTTGACCTCTTTGTATCTCAGTTTTCTTGTCTGTAAAACAGCGATAATAATGGTACCTTGTACTTCGTAAGTTTGTTTCAAGAATTAAGTGAGTTAATATGGGTTAAGTATCCCTTATCCAAAATGGTTGGGACCAGAGTTTTCAGATTTCAGATTTTTTCAGATTTTGGAATGTTCGTATTATATACTTACAGTATTCCAAATCTGAAAATTTGAAATGCAAAATGCTTCAATAAGCAGCAGTTCCTTTGAGCATCATGTCAGTGTTAAAAAAGGTTCAGATTTTGGATCATTTTTCTTTGTACTTAAACCAGCAGCATGTAGGAGGGGATAAGTAAATGTTTGTTCAGTGAATGAATGAATGAATCTAAATTTGCCCCTTGCTTTTATTTGGAAAACTGAGACTCAAATAAGTAAGGCACCTTGCTCAAATAAGTAAGTTAGGACCCAGATTTTGAGAGTATCAGTTCAGGGCTCTTTTTACCACACCTACTAACATTTTGTTTAAAAATTTTTCTCCCATTTTATCTGTTCTCTCTAATTGCTTATGTCAATTTGTCCAAATTCGAATTAAAAAAATTTTTAAGAACAGTGGTATACTTATAATGAATACTCAATACATTTGTTGTTGTTGATTTGTAGAGAGCTTACAAGGAAGTTATGTCTGATTAGAGCTTTATCTTTGCATCTTTAGCTTTAAAAAATTACATGGGAAGTGGAAAGTGCTGGCCTAACTCAAAATAGAGTCTCTTTCTTCAGACTGAGATGTTAATCAGCAGAGGGTGCTCTAACATTGTATTTTAAGGGGTGAAGTTTCTTACTACCACAACTGATGTTCACATTTTATATTTGTTACTTTTATATTAGAATTATTTTAAGAGACCAGTTCTTGGTCCTTCCGAAGACTACCTTGTAAGTAAACCCTAATTTTGGTTTAGATCTTAGACCTTCAAGCACAAAATTTAGAACAAGCTTCTCATTTTGTCAACTGTAAAATAAATAACTTTAATGGGAAATTTTACTCTGTGCAAATTGACTTTCAGGACAGGTGGTGAAAGGAAGAAGTTGAAATTACTTTTTGAATTGTAAAAAAAATACATACTCTTGGGCTACATAATTTTGGTCAATGATGGACCGCATTTAGGATGGTGGTCCCAGAAAATGATAATCTGTATTTTTATAGTATCTTTTCTATGTTTAGATGCATACATACTTATCATTGTGTTACAGTTGTCTAGAGTATTCAGTGTAGTAATATGTTGTACAGGATTATAGCCTAGGAACATTAGGCTATACCATGTAGCCTAGGTACGTAGTAGGCTGTGGCATCTAGGTTTATGTAAGTACACTGTGATGTTTGAACAGCAAATGAAATTGCTTAACAATGCATTTCTCAGAACATATCCATGTTGTTAAATGTCCCATGGCTGTATTGATGTTGATCTTAAACATAGACATGATAGAATGACTCAGAATTTAATACTCTTTGTGATTTCAAAAGTAAATTTTAGCAAAATGCTTTAGTGAAAACCTGCATATAATTTTTTAAAAAACATTTAACATTTTAATCATAAATGCTAACAGATTCTTCGGTCTTATTTCCAGTCTTTTTAAGGTTGTGAATTTCTGGAACTTAACCCATTTATGCAGGAGGTTAAAATTTTTGTGTGTGAAAAATCAGACCTTGTCAATGACCTTGAACAGTTTACATAACTCCCACAAGCTTAGTGTTCCAATAATGGAACACTAGGCATAAAGGGGTTAACAATGTAAACTAGATTTTTGAAATGTGACTTACATAAATTTTATATATGTGGTATCCCTTCATTATTTTTGAACTTTTTCATATATAAGAATATGCTTAGAAAGTTGTGAAACACTTTGCTACTCTATAGTTGTTTGTGTTTGTCCCATGTATAGAGTAAGTCAGTATTCACAGCAATCATCAAATTACTTTGGTTTGCATTTGTAGTTACATGCTTGCAGTTACAATGAAATGTAATCCTGTTTCCAGTGAATCAGAATGCAGCAACTTTCCGAATAGGAGGCATTTATTTTAGTGACATGAACTTGGGCAGTAGTTCTCTAGTATGGGGAAAATTGTTTCAGTGCTGATTTTAGAATACTTGTATTAGTTTGCTCTCTGAGTACAGATATTTATACTAGAATCGTGTCCCTTAGAATATCCATTATTGCTACACCATGTGCCAATGTGCACACGTGCACAAACATACACACACATATAAATGGAATAATGAATAAAAAAACAAAGAGCAAAGAAATATTAAAATATATTCATTTCGAGAATTGAATATGGACGACTAGAGCAATGTAAAGAAGAAAAAGAATGAAGTGTAAAAATAGGCCTAATACTGTTCTCATGCAGTCATTTTCTACAGGGCAATACATTGAGCCTTTAGCTAGTTGGGTCCTCTTATTTACACAGAAAATACAGTTCTGGATAAGAGTTGGTGTTCTGTATCCATGGGTTCTGCATCCATGGATTCAACCAACCATGGATTGAAAATATCTGGGGGAGAAAGCAATAACTAATAATAATACAACAATAAAAATGAAACCACAAAAAGTCCAATATGGTTTAACAATGATTTATATAGCACTTACATTGTAATAGGTATTATAAGTAATCTAGCAATAGTTTGAAGTATACAGGAAAATATGTGTAGGTTATATGCAAACACTATGCCATTTAATATAAGGGATTTAAGCATCTGCGAATTTTGGTATCCAACTAGGTCCAGGAACCAATCCCCCACACATACCAAGGGCGGACCGTATTCCAGGTTCAGATCCTTACTACTTCCTTTTCTATTAATTTTAAGTTAGATGGTAGAAGTAGCAACATAATAGCCAATAGTTACATTATGATTTACTTCAGGTGTATGTGGTTTCTGTGTTGTGGTTAGAAGCCTCCTCACAAAACTGTATATAATGTCTGTTTAGAAGAGTTGTACAAATTGGTACTTTTGAAATCCTTGATGTAAATCAGATTAAAGTGTAAGAGAAACTCAGTACCTTTAATTTTTGCCAGTTCTGTTTTCTTTTATAGATTTTCTTGAATATCAATAGATTCATCAGAAATAAGCAATCTGGGAATTCAGATAGCATATTTGGAATTAATATCTTTGCATGAAAATAATTCTAACATAAAAATTTGTGTTGAACCACACGCTAATTATGGAATTTGACAATAGAAATAAGTAAATGGTGATCTTACTCCTTCGTTTTTCTGGTTCATTTTTATTTTAAAAAAATCATTACAGGATGATTATTCATTTTTATAATATTTAGAATGTTTTTATGTTAATACTTTATTTATTTTTTTATGGAGATGGAGTCTCCCTCTGTCGCCCAGGCTGGTGAGCAGTCGCACTATCTTGGCTCACTGCAACCTCCGCCTCCTGGGTTCAAGCAGTTCTCCCACTTCAGCCTCCCAGGTAGCTGGGATTACAGGCGCATGCCACCACGCCCACCTAATTTAAATTTAAATATAATTTTAAGGAAGCATATGTTTAAATTTATCTCTTAATTCTTAATATACCAAGACAAAGGAGTTGTCATCGTTTACCATCCGGGACCAGTGAAATTTAAAAAAAAAATTTAAGATTTTGACCGGGTAGCGCCGGGCGCAGTGGCCCATGCTCCAATGAACTTTAAAATATATAAATACATTGTGTGTGTGTGTGTGTGTGTGTGTGTGTGTGTGTGTGTGTGTGTATTTAAGTCATCTTGCAAATAATTTAGAGATTTAGAATAAAGGAATAGTGTATAACAACGTTATTAGAAATTTTAATACAGGTTTAAGTACAGCAAATTTACATTTTCATTTCATATTTTTCTAGTTTTAAAGGTATCTAAAATGGTCAACATCCCCTGAATGCAACTAATTGCTCATTAATTTTTATAGATTCAAATATACCTCTGAGAGGTTCTAGCTTATTACTTCTGGCCCTTCTTGCATCTAATAGTGTTAATAATACTTGAAGAAATCTATAAACCTTTTGCCAGCTTATGATTTCATTATGAAATATTTTCTTTTTTATGTGAATCAACACCAATTAGACAGAGCAGCCCAGTACTTTTTTTCATTTCTGTGTGATCTAATTCCTTCAGTCTTCTTTTTATATAAATAGACCTTTTGCATTTGCCCACTATCAAATAAATTTGTGTAAATAGCATAAAAGATGAAATAATATTGTCACATTCTTTTAGTAAAATGGAATGGTCCAGGTTTTTGTCATAAAATAGCATGTAATGAAGTTTTTTCTGTTGATGACTAAGCTGTTAAGATTACCATATGTTCCTTTTTGTCCTTAGAAATATATTGTTCTTCTATTAGTTCTTGAGCTATGGAAAATTTAAGATATCATCTAAAGACTCAGAGTTTGAGATTTCACGTAAATGATCAATTTCACTATTGTCATTAAAGTCTAGAGTACTGCTGTCTCTCTTTGTATTTTGTCCTGATTTGTCTAATAATTGTGAAACATCTTCCTCTGTCAGTTTTTTTCTCTGCCATTATAGGTAGAAAATGAGAAACTTGGAATTTTCAACTGTGTTAATGATGGCTAAAAACTGATTCCAGAATGGAGTTTGCTCTCTTTTTTCTTTTTTCTGAGACTGAGTCTCGCTCTGTTGCCCAGGCTGGAGTGCAGTGTCACAGTCTTGGCTCACTGCAACCTCCACCTCCCAGGTTCAAGTAATTCACCTGTCTCAGCCTCCCGAGTAGCTGGGACTACAGACACATGCCACCACGCGCAGCTAATTTTTGTATTGTTAGTAGAGACAGGGTTTCACCTTATTGGTCAGCCTGGTCTTGAATTCCTAACCTCAGGTGATCCACCCGCCTCAGCCTCCCAAAGTGCTGGGATTACAGGCATGAGCCACCACGCCCAGCCTGCATGCTTATTTTACACTTTCTTGAAAGATGTTTCAATACTTTAGGCAACACGTAAGAAAATGAAAGAAGGGTACATTCTTCTATCATCCTTCTAGGCATCATGTTATTTTTTCAAATTCTTACTGTTTTAGTGTCTTATTGGGAATAATTGACAAATAATGATGAAATAAGTTATAGAGGGATGAAATAGTAAAATGTTTCAATATATAGGAAACAATATGATCATTAAGACCCTAAAATATATCTTAGATTTATAAAAGGGTCCAGTGGCTCCATATGGTAATTACTACATGGAGTAAGTTTTATCTTTTTTTTTTTAGAGTGAGTTTTTCTGTTCTTTGGAATACCTTTAAGAATGAATAAAAGTCATGAAGTGTCAATCATTAAAATAGTTGGAACTGCTCAAAAAAGAAACTCAGAACCTAAAATTGGCTCCATTGGATCTTTATGTTGTACCTAGGGTTAGTCTGTGGACTGCTTCGATTTATGCATTCATCAGCTTTTTATTATGTACTTTGTTCAGGATTCTGTGTATAGTTTTCTCATTTTTAAAATATTTATAGTTTTCTTGTTTTTTAAATATTGAGGGTTAAAAAATAATTGATGATTGAGTCTTATGTTTAACTTGTATTCTGATCCAGATATTTCCTTTTAAAGTTATTTGGGCTGGACATAGTGGCTCATGCCTATAATCTCATTACTTTGGGTGGCCAAGGTGGGAGTATTGGTTGAGCCCAGAAGTTTGAGACCAGCCTGGGCAACATAGTTGGACACTATCTCTATAAAAAATAAAATAATTAGCTGGGTATAGTGGCACATGTCTGTATTCCCAGCCACTCAGGAGGCTGAGGTGGGAGGATCGCTTGAGCCCAGGAGGTCAAGGTTGTAGTGAGCTCTGACTGCACCACTGCATTCCAGCCTAGGTTGCAGAGTAAGACCCTGTCTCAAAAAAGAAAAAAAATTACTTGATTTTATATTATAGATTGCTTTAAGATATGATATTTGGTTTAGAATTTGCTTACAAATTCACAAAAGTGTTTCACACATTTGTTAATGGCAGGGAATATGTAAAACACTGGATTGCTAGTAATTTTATGTGATCTCGAGTGAATCTTATCTAATAGATGAGACTATTTTGCTTAGCAGAGTTCTTTGTATTTTCAGTGCTGTTTAGAATTTGGAAAGCAATATGGTGTCACTTTTGAAATGTTAAGTCTTTTTAATGAAATCCAAGTAAATAGAACTTTAATTAAGTGCCTACTTTCATCTTTAACCCTGTTGCAGATACCTAAGAGAGATATTCTAAAAAGTAAATTGAAGACGTTAAAAGGTCTGTTTTGTAAAAGTGTAAGGTATTATTTAGAGCTTGTTCAATTTTAATACTTCAGAGAGAAGGATCAGAATTGGATTAAATCTATAACTTGTGTATAGTACTATATGTGTGTGTGTGTGTGTGTGTGTGTGTGTGTGTGTGTGTGTGTGTGTGTATTTTTTAATTTTAGGTTTTGACTGAGGCGAGAGTTTTTCCTGGTTCCAGAATTTTCTTCAGTATTATTTTCTGGATATGAAAGGATTGATTAGAGAGAAATTTAAGGGTTATTCTTAAGAGATATAATGCATATGAGACCAAAAGTACCCCCACTGTTTTACTTTTACCGACAGGACATCATCCTAAATTCTTTTTTTTTTTTTCTTGAGACAAGGTTTCACTCTGTTGTCCAGGCTGGAGTGCAGTGGCACAGTCTTGGCTCACTGCAGCCTCTGCCTCTCAGGCTCAAGACATTCTCCCACCTCAGCCTCCTGAGTAGCTAGGGCTGCAGGTGTGTGCCATCATGTCCAGCTAATTTTTTGTGGGTTTTTTTTGTATTTTTGGGTAGAGACAGAGTTTTACATGTCAGTCTCAGGTACTGGAACTGGTCTCGAACTCCTGACTTCAAGTCAGGTGATCCATCTTGGCCTCCCAAAGTGTTGGGATTACAGGCTTGAGTTACAGTACCCAGCCCATCCTAAATTCCTACCAAATAAATACATGATCTCTAGAAACTGTTGACTTTTCCATAATTCTGTAAAAGTAAGCAAGCATAAATTATATATACAATTATGTACATAAACATATATGTATGTTTATATATATAAGCAAATGTGTACTGCTCCTTGCAGAGCAGGGCTATCCCATAAGCATTGTGCCCAGAGTAGCACAAGCATAAATAATATTAACTGACATTTGAATCTTGGTCAGAATTACTCATTTTGAGATAAATTTGATATGTTTTCAAATTTTGCAGCTCTTAAATCTAGGAGTAACTCATTAATAGATTATACAGATAAAGACAGGACTGTGTATAACACCAAGTAGTCTTCTTTTTGCCTTTGTTGTGAGTACAGGTTGAGCATCCCACATCCCACAATTTGAAATCCAGAATCTAAGACTACAAAATCCAAAACATTTTGAGCACTGACATGACACTCGAAGGAAGTGCTCATTCCAGCATTTCGGATTTTCAGATTTGTGATGCTCAAATGGTAAGAATATGATGCAAATATTCCAAAATTTGGAAAAAAAAAAAAAAAGCTGAAATCTGAAACGCTTCTAATCCCAAGCGTTTTGGAAATGGAATACTCAACCTGTATTATTTAATGCTGATTAACCAAGTAAGCTAATTTACTTTAGATTTTTTAAAAGGATGACTTAAGGTTTGTCCCTTGAAATCTACAACATTTGTATTAGTCATGTTTATTTATTGCTAAGTTATTTACTTCGCTGTGAGTAATGGTTATATTAGGAAATGTTCTCTTATTTTGGAACTTATTTTTTTAAATTTAGAATTAGGTTTCAGAAGAATATTCAGTGGCTTGGGAAAATGTTGACATATTATGTGAAAAAGGTTATAGTACAGTTTGTAAAGGATAGTCCCAATCTGTATTTAGATATGTATGTGTAGGTAAAAGACTGGAAATTTATATGCTATAATGTTAATAGTAATAACCACAGAATAGGTGATTTGTATGTGTTTTAGATGCCCATCTTGGTTCTTACAGTTTTTTAAAATTTTAAGTTCTAAAAGTAAAGAACATATTTAAATAAATTTACAAAAATCAACTGTCCTTTATGAATACCGGGATGACAGTTAGATGCAGCAGTACTGTGACATAACAGTTCACATGTCTGATAAAGAATGCCTTTGCCCACAATCCCATTGTGCATATTGAGGTTTCTATGGCAATGAAGTGGTTAGAAGGAAACCACCTGATGCCTGGAAAATAGATCATACTAGCCCAGGCACGTAACTATAGAATGTAGCCTTCCTGTGATTTGTGATTAAAGCCCCTGACATTTGGTGTTAAAAATATGTGTTGGAAATTTATTTTGGAGTTGTAGTTATAACTTCACATATTTATTTTCTCAAAATATACCGTTTCATTTTTAGGCATTATCCAATTGGTTTGCTGTTTGATCTTCTTGCATCAAGTTCAGCTCTTCCTTGGAACATCACAGTACATTTTAAGGTATAGTAAATTTGCATTTCTCCTTTGTCCCATTTGTGATACATAATAAATAGACTTCGAGTAGAATTTTCTTTTCAAGTGGTTTATTGCTTTTCCCGTGACACTGTTTTAGTTGCTAAACTTCGATTAGTGTTTGTCTATAAGATGCTTTTCAATTTTTTCCTAACTCTTGGCAGAAACACTTAAACTTTTAATATATGAACTGCTTTTCTTTATTAGTGCTTAATACACTGTTTAAAATTTACGAGTTTTTGGGCCAGGCTTGGTGGCTCACGCCTGTAATCCCAGCACTTTGGGAGGCTGAGGTGGGTGGATCATGTGAGCCCAGGAGTTTAAGACCAGCCTGGGCAATGTAGCGAGACCCTGCCTCTATAAAAAATAAAATTTAAAGTTTTGAAAGTTGGTGTTAATTTTTAGAAGTCGGCTAGTAAAAACAAAAATCCTGCATGTAGACGTGGACATGGAAGTACAGAGGGGACAACCTAATACTATTGAGTAATTCTAAGGCTATTTTGAATGAATTAAGAGAAGGGTTAGGAGATGGAATTCCAAAGATTTGATCTACCTTTGTTTTGAGAAATGTTCATTCCTGTAGTTTTTAAGACCAGACTGAATTTAGTGTGACCTAATTTTGTCTGAATATTTTATGAAGTGCTGGTCCCTCATTCCCTTAGCCACCTTGCTTCTGCTCTGTTCCCCTCCCCCAATTCACGAACACCATTTGGTTTTTGTGATTGGAAACACTTATATTAATTGATTACGAACAGTGATTCATTCTCAAATAGCAATGATTCCACCATGTCAGTCTCTTATATTAGTTGATCACGAACAGTGATTCATTCTCAAATGGCAGTGATGTCACCATGTCGGTCTCAGGTACTTGAACTGGTCTTGAACTCCTGATCTCAAGTCAAGTGATCCACCTGCCTTGGCCTCTCTCCAATATATTATTGGAGAGAGACATGTAGAGTTTGAAAAAGTAATTTAGGTGTCTGAGTTTCTTTCCCATCAGGGGTGTCCATTCATAGTTACTGCCCAAAGGTTGCTCATTCATTCTTCATATGATGCTTTTCCTTCCTGTTTTACTGAATTTGAGTTTGTGGGTCATTAGAGCTTATTTTCATGTACATTTATTATAATGTGCTTTCCACAATACCATGTTATTAAACACGTTAGTTACCAAAGAACAGTACAGATTGAGCACATAGTGTTGGTATGCATGAATTTCATTTACCATGTTACATGCAAAGCAAGGAATGCTTGCATATACAACAATTTAAGTTTAGAGAGGTTTGGAGATAAAACTACTTCAAACATATTAAGGGTAGGGGTGCTATATTGCCTGACGAGTCTTTTCTGTTAATGTTGGAAAATAATTCCAATAATTAGATTTTTTTGTGTGAAAAACTCTAAAATACTTTGAAATCCAGATTAAAATATATCATAGCTGTCTGCTTGTTTATTTATTTATTCACTCATTCATTCATTCAACAAATACAGAGATCCTTCTGTGTGTCAGGTTCCTGAAACCCTTTCAGTGGATTCGTCAGGTCAAATCTGTTTCCACGATATAATAATATCAGGATGTTATTCGCCCTTCCCATTGTGTTAACATTTACACTGATATGCAAAAACAATGGTGGTTAAAACTGTGGGTGCCTTAGCACAAAGCAGGGCATCGTACCTCACTGTACTAGTTGTCATTGTTTTCTTTATAACCACACACTTACAGTAAAAAGAACACCAGTTTAAGACTGTTCTGGATGAAGTAGTACAAAGTATTAATTATTATTAATCTTGACTCCTAAGTACATGTCTTTTTAGTATCCTGTATGATGGAATGGGAAGTACAAATAAAGCTCTTCTATTGCATGCCAAATATGGTTGTCTTGAGGAAAAGCACTTGTGTAATTTTTTGGTTGCCAGCTGAACTGGCCACTTATTTTTATGAAACACCATTATTTTACTTGAAAGAATGATTGACAGACAAACTGGTTGTTGAGACTTTGTTATTTGTTAGACATTTTCTTGAAAAAGAGTAAAGTGAACCTCTCACTGCAGGGAAAACAAGTGATAGTATTTGTTGTGAGTGGTAAAATTTCAACTTTTAAGTGAAAATTCGAATTTTGGAAAACATGATGCCACTGTAAACTTGAAAGCTTTATTCTTAAATAATTTTCTGATGAGATTGATGGTCATTTTAACTTCTGATGTTTTAAAAGTTTCATATAGTGAAAGGGTCAACATTTGGAATGCGTAAGTAAATCAGTGAACATTTCCAGATGACCAGTGCTTGATGTTACAAGATTATGCATGTGTAAAAAGATCCATTCAAAGTGCAACATTAGAATAAGAAATCTTAATGTAACAGTATAAAATGTTCATTGATGATGTTTCAGATTCCACATTATTATTACAATAAACTGGATGGGCACGATACCTCACACCTGCAGTCCTGGCACATTGGGAGGCTGAGGCAGGAGGATTGCTTGAGCCCAGAAGTTTGAGACCAGCCTGGGCAACATAGACCCCATCTCTACAAAAAGTTTAAAAATTAGCTGGGTGCAGTGGTGTGCACCTGTAGTCCTAGCTACTTGGGAGGCTGAGGCAGGAGGATAGCTTTAGCCCAGTTATTCAAGGCTGGAGTGAGCCATGATCAGACAACTGCACTTCATCCTGGGTGACAGGGCAAAACTCCGTCTCTAAAAATAAGTGAATGAATGAATGACAGGGCAGACTCTGTATCTAAATATAAATAAAATAAAATAATAAAATAAAATAAGCCAAGTATGGTGGCATGCACCTCTAGTCCCAGCTACTTGGGAAGCTGAAGTGGGAGGATCACTTGAGCCCAGGAGTTTGAGGTTACAGTGAGCTGTACCACTCACAGTGATTGCACTCTATCCTGGGCGACAGAGTGAAACCCTGTCTCAAAATAATAATAATAATAATAATATAATAAACTGAACTTGTTAAATTTGGTGTAGTATTGAAGAATATCCACAAAGCCAAAAAGGCTATTAAAATACTTCTTTTAAACTACATTTCTTTGTGAGCCTGAATTTCCTTTATATACTTCAACCAAAACAACATATTCTAGAATACTGAACGTAGAAGCAAGTAAGGTAATCCATTGGTTGTCTATTAAGGCATTAAAAATATTTGCAAAAATACATATTAGTGTCAGTGTTCCTGTTTTTTTTGTTGTTGTTGTTCTGGGAAATACAGTTGATTTTTGCAGAAATAAAATTTTAGCGTTAATGTGTAGTGGTTTTATTCTTGGTATTTTTAAGTGAATTAATGTTTTTTAAATGTTTCAGCTCTAATTTCTAGTGTAAATATCAGTAATATAATCCACATAAATATAAACTCTTTGGGATCCTTAGTAGGTCATACATTTTCTTCCCAGTAGGAAAGTTTATTAGCAAATAGAAAAAAGAATCTTACAGTTAATAAGGAAATTATAGAGAACATTTAGAGTTTGTTCAAGCTATCAGTGTGTTTCTTTCAGCTATTCTTAGTTATTCTTTCTGATCCTGGCCTGTTAGAGGAAAGTTATTGCCCAGATTTTTTTTTTTTTCTATATATATACTAAGTTCCATTCATTTGGGGGAGCATCAGGACCTAGGTTACTTCAAAGGTTATCTTCAGATGTTTAATTGATAGCTTGTACTGATTGGTGTAGGCCTGCCTCTATTGTACTGCCTTATAGATTTTTGATTGATTATAATGAAACTGGGTAAGTGTTAATTTTCAGGCAGAAAATCAATGCTTTTAGTGAGGAAGCGGTTTTTCAAGTTTGTAGAAAATAGTTTATTCATTCAACAGATTGGATGTATTGAGTAACAATTTAGTGTCACTTGGTGTTTCTGCATTTATCTTATGTGATTTTGTATTGAGTATGCGACATAATGTTGATGTTTTAACCAGACTTCTTAGAATTTCTTTTACAATTGTTTTCAAAGGTATTAATAGATTTTGATTAGATTTTGTGCAATATCAAAGCTTCTAAGAGATCCCGTTGCCTCTGCCACACACACACACACACACACACACACACACACACACACACATTTGGATCAGTAGTTCTGACGAAACTCTTCAAAAAAACACTGTTAAAAAGTTTTCAAACAGACATATTTCCTCTAATTTTTAACTGACTTTGATGTTTGTGATTTGTATAGGTTTGTAATGTTTATAATAAATGCATTTTAATGTCTACAATAGTGATTTTCAAACTTTAATGTACTTTCAAGTTACCTGTGTCTCTCTTACTAAAGTGCAGTTTCTGATTCTGCAGCGTTGGGTTGGATTCAGAGATTCTGCATTTCTTACAACTGCATAGGTAATGCTATGATACTGTTCCACCAGACCACATGTTGATTAACAAGAGTTAGAGAACAATGAAGATCTAAAAGTTAATGGTAATTGTCTGTAGAACCGAAAGCTTTTAAGGGTGAATCAGAAAATTAATATTTTTATAGGCATTTTTGTGTTTTCTGTTTTCTGGGAGATAAATATAATTGTAGAGTGTTAATTGCTTTATAACATATAGATTTGGATGTATGTTTTGTTTACCAAACCAATGAAAATGGTACCTTCTTCAGGCTTTTCTCACTAGTTTTTAAGGACATTTTGATTCCTAAACTTGGTGAGACTACCAAGAAAATTATCTCATTTCTGTCTCCCCAATTTTTTATATTAAAAAATTTAAACATGTATTAGAAAAATTAATTGTGTGGCAGGTCAGTGACTCATGCCTGTAATCCCAGCACCTTGGGAGGTGAGGCAGGTGGATCTCTTGAGGTCAGGAGTTTGAGGCCTGCCTGGCCAACGTGGTGAAACCCTGTCTCTACTAAAAATACAAAAATTAGCTGGGCATGGTGGCAGGTGCCTGTAACCTCAGCTTCTCTGGAGGCTGAGGCAGGAGAATCGCTTGAACCTGAGGGGCGGAGGTTGCAGTGAGCCGAGACCATGCCACTGCACTACAGCCTGGGTGGGCAACAGGGCAGACTCCATCTAAAAAAGACAAAAAAAAAAATTGTGGTCCAGTGAATACTCGTAATACCTTTCACTTGGATTTGCTGCTTTTTAACATTTTGCCACCTTTGCATTTTCTCTTTCTCTGTATTTTTTTTCATTAATTCTGTAGGCATGCTGTTTGCAAAGCGACATTACAGTTAAAAGATTACTTACAGTATGTAGATTTTTTAAAATTAAAAAAATTTTTTTCTCTCTTTGTCCATGTTGAGAACAGTGCATGGAATTTTTAAAAAAGGAGTTAATGTGATTCAAAAGTTTAATGACATCAGGTGAAAATAGTGGGGTCTTTAAAATGCCCAGTTCTGTTGCAAATCCTAAATAAAGTTTAATAGAGTAAACAAATCTTATAAAACCTTGGTGTTTTTCTTTCTCTTGGTAACATGGTGCTGATTTGGTATGTTTTGGTTTTGAGGAGAGGAGACATTTTAATTTTGAATGTTGACAGCAATGATTAGGGGTAAGAGCTCACATTTGTTAAGTAAAATAAGATCAACATTCAGATAAGTGCTTATGTGCTGAACTCTGCTGAATGCCAGAGATAACACAAGTTAGGTTTTTGAACCAACTGTCTTTCAAGCACAGTGGGCAAATCCTGTTTTGCTTACCGTGCTTGAAAAGGCCCTGCATTGGTCCTGACTGTTGCTTGAGTATTTTTGTGTGACTGAGCAAGCTTCTTTTCTGATGGACAAGTTTTTTCATGCTAGGCCAAGAGCCACTGTGTTTCTTTGAGGGAATTTATCACGTCCCTCCTTCTGTTATGTGTTGTTGACATAGGTCTATGGTAGCTTTTCTTTCTTGAAGTTCTTGAGTGTATTTCATGGTCTCTCCTTTGCTTCTATCACTGCCTGCACTTCCCAGCTATAAATGTTGGTAGCTGTTTTATAGTATCTATCAATAGTATGTTGTATTAGTTATCTACTATTGTCTGACAAATTACTACAACCAGCTGAAAACAACATTTGTTCTCTGACAGTTTCTGTGGGTCAGGATTCTGGGCATAGCTTACCTGGATCTTCTGCCTAGGTTATGAGGGTGTCATCAGGGTGTTGGCTGGGCTGCATTCTTATCTGGAAGTTCAGCTGAGGGAGAATCCACTTCTAGACTCAGTTTGCTGGCAGAATTCATATCCTATGGTTGTAGGATTGAGGGGCCTATCTTCTTGTTGGCTGTCGGTAATAAGCTGCATTGAGCACCTAAAGACCGTGTGAAGTTCTTGTCATGTGGACTTTCCCAACATGCCTACTTGCTTCAGGGCAACAAAGAAAGTCTAGAGGTAGTCTGACAGAATCTTACTATATAACATGACTTAATCACTGGGGCAACATCCCATCACCTTTGCCGCATTCTTTGAGTTAAGAGCAAGTCACAGGTTCTGCCCACATGCAAGGGGGAAGGGATTATAGAAAGATAGGAATACCAGGTGGTGGAGATCATGGAGGGTCATGCAAACTTAGAACTTTATGAAATAAGGCTTGTTTAGTCATTTATTCATCAGATATTTATTGATGTTAACATATACTTTTAGCCGTGACAGAGTAACTGGTATTTGAGTTTTCCTCTAGTCATCAACAATTAGAAAACAAGACCAAAAATATGAAGTGGAGCTGTTTTTAGCACTGAACCTTAGAAAGGGAACAAACAAGGTGAGCCCCATTTGCTTTGGAACGGTTGCCTGACGGTGGTAAGGAGAGTGGAGCTCAAGCAGAGCAAAGAAGTTCAGTTGAGCTGAGGATGCACAAATTGGAGTTCTGGGCTGCTGAAGTGGTTGGAACTTGCTAGGCAGGGTATCAGAGAAGAAGGAGCCAAAGTATATATGTGTGTTCTCGCTGGGTGCTTGGCTGAGGCCTGGATTGCACATGCATAGCTGATACTCTGCAAGGTCTAGTAGAGAGTGGATGTTGTAGGGTTAAGAGTGGAAAAAGATACTGAACGTCTTATGATGCTGGGAAATGTTGGATTCCAGCTCATTCAAAGTGGAGAGACATCTGGCTACATACTGGGTAGTTACCTGAGATGCCAGAAAGGCCATGATTTTGGAGTAAGGATCATACATCAGAGCAGGAGTTGGCAAATGTGGCCCACTGACTGTTTTTGCATGGCCTGTGATGTAAGAGTAGTTTTTACATTTTTAAGTGGTTGGAAAAAAAATTAAAATATTTTGTGACATGTGAAAATTGCATGAAATACAGATTTAGTGATGACCATAAATAAAGTTGTATTGAAATGCAGCCACTCATGGAAATTCATATACATATTGTCTATGACTGCTTTGCGGCTGCAACAGCCTAGTTGAGTATTTGCAATAGAGACTGTATGACCTGCACAGTGTTAAATATTTACTGTCTAATCCTTTACAGAAAGTTTGCCAATCTCTGTTGCCAGTCTGTAACCCTAGAGTAAGAGTTGCTCTGGACCTGCCTTTTTAGGATTAAGGAGAGGTGCCAGTAAATTAACTGCCAGCCAGAACGAAACTTAGCGTCTTAAAGGAAGACAGTATAATCTAGAATCCTTACAACATATTCACAGTGTCCACCATACAATCAACAACTACTCGACTTGCAAATAAGCAAGAAAATATGGTCCATATCAAATAAAAAAAAATTTTACTCTCAATAGAAACTGACCTAAGAGAATCCACATCTTGGTACTACTGGAGAAATGAATTAAAGCAACTATTATAAATTCAATAACTTAAGAGAAAACAATCACAAAATTGTAGAACTGTTTAGAAAAATATCTGAAATGAGGAATTTACTACATGGGCTTAACAGCCAATTAAAGATGGCAGAAGTAAGGTTCTTTGAACTCAAAGACAGATCCATGGAAGTTACCCAGTTTGGAGAATAGAGAGATAGAAATTAGTATAGAGGAAAAACAGAGCCTCTGGGATAATATCAGACAGTCTGCGTGTAATTGGAGTTCAAGGAGAGGAGAGAGAATGGGTCGGAAGAAATATTTTTAAGAAATAATGATTACACTCCTCAATGTCAAAGCTATAATAATCAAGACTGTGTGTGGGGTGCCTACAGAATAGGAGAAAATATTTGCAAATCATATACTATCTAATAACAGTTTAATATACAGATTATGGAAATAACTTGATAATAAGAAGAAATCCAATTAAAAATTAGTCAAAGGATTCTAATAGATATTTCTGTAAAGAAGTTCTATAAATGGCCAGTAAACACATGAAAAGATGTTCAGCATAACTAGTTTTTAGGGAAAAGCAAAAAAAAAAAAAACCATACAATGAGTTACCCCTTCACACCCTCTAGATTAGTTATCATCAAAAAGATGATGCACAAGGCTGGGTGTGGTGGCTCATGCCTGTAATCCCAGCACTTTGTGGGGATGAGGCAGTTGTGTCACTTGAGCTCAGGATTTCGAGACCAGTGTGGTCAACATAACGAGAGCTCATCTGTACTAAAATAATTTTTTAAAAAATAGCCTGGTGTGGTGGCATGTGCCTATAGTCCCAGTTATTTGGAAGGCTGAGGTGTGAGGATCACTTGAGCCTGGGAGGAGCAGTGAGTCCTGATCGTGTGTCTGCAACCCAGCCTGGGTGACAGAGTGCAACCCTGTCTCAAAAAAAAAAAAACAAACAAAAAACAGTAACACATGACGGAGAGGGTATAGGTTAATTAGACCCTTCACACGTTGCTGATGAGAATGTAAAATGGCGTAGCCTTTTTGGAAAGCAGTTTGGTATGTCATCAAATGATATACTTACCATGTTACACAGCAGTTCTACTCCTAGTAATACTCCCAAGAGAACTGAATATGTAATTCTGATATGCAAAATAGGGAAATAACTTGTGTCCACACAAAAGCTTATACATGAGTGTTCATAATAGGCAAAGTGGAAATAACCCAATGTCCATCAGTTGATGAATAAACAAAATACTGTACGTATCCTTACAATGGAGTATAATTTGGTCATGAAAGGAAGGAATTACTGATAATATGCTACAACCTTGAAAATATCATGTTAAGTGAAAGAAGACACAAAAGACTGCACATTATATAATGCATTTATATTAATTGAATAAATAACTTTATGCCAATAAATTTGACAGATGGACAAATTCATTGAAAACACAAGTCACCAAAACCGACATAAGAAATAACAGAAATGAATAGCTCTTTATAAGTAAATTTGATTTGTAATTTTAAAAGCCTCAGAGAGTAAAACACCTTGCACAGATAGTTTCATTGGTGAAGTCTATAAAATACCTAAGAACCAGTTGGGCGTGGTGGCACATGCCTGTTGTCCCAGCTACTCAGAAGACTGAGGCGGGAGGATCGCTTGAGCCCAGGAGTTCTGGGCCATAGTGTGCTATGCCAATTGGATTTCCGCACTAAGTTCAGCATCAATATGATGACCGCCTGGGAGCAAGAGACCACCAGGTTACCTAAAGAAAGGTGAACCAGTCCAGGTCAGAAATGGAGCGGGTCAAAACTCCTGTGCTGATCAGTACTGGGATTGCGCCTGTGACTAGCCACTGCACTCCAGCCTGGGCAACGTAGTGAGACCCTATCTCTAAAAATAAAAATAAAATGAAATAAAATATTTAAGAAATAATATTACAAACTTTACAAGCTTTGTTACTCTGTACAAGCTTTTTCCAGAAAAAGAGACACTTACCAACTTGTGTTAGAGGCCAGAATAACCCTGATACTGAAACCTGATGAAGACATTGAAAGAAAATTATAAGTCAGTATATTTCATGATCAGGGATGCAAGAGCCTTCAACAAAGTACTAGCAATTTGAATCTCGTAATAATTAAAAAGGACAGTACACACCATGACTGAGTTGAGTTTGTCCTAGGAGTACAAAATTGATTCAACATTCAAATCTCAATCCACGTAGGCCAGGTGCAGTGGCTTGCGCCCATAATCCCAGTACTTTGGGAGACTGAGCCAGGAGGATTACTTGAACCCAGAAGTTCAAGACCAGCCTGGGCGACATAGGGAGACCTCATCTCTACAAAAAAATTTAAAAAATTAGCTGAGCTTGGTGGTGTACACCTGTGGTTCCAGCTACTCAGGAGACTGAATTGTGAGGATCGCTTGGGCCCCAGAGGTTGAGACTGCAATAAGGTGTGATTGTGCCACTGTGCTCCAGCCTGGGTGACACAGTGAGACCCTCTCAAAATAAAAAAATCTCAATCCATGTAAATCACAGAATAAAATAGAAAAATCAATAGATACAGAAAAAGTCATTCATGGACAGAATTTAATACGTATTTGTCATCAAAACTTACAGCAAGCTTAGGAATAGAAGGGAATTTACTCAATTTGACAAAGGATAGATATGAAAAGGCTACAGTTAAAGTCATGCTACTTGATGGTTTATTGAATGTTTTACCCTAAGATCAGGAAAAAGGCAAGAATGTCTGCTCAGTTTAGGCACTTCCATAATGCATCGTATGTGTTCTTAACTTTGCTATTAAAAATTGTACAATAAAAACCGCAGGACTTATGGAGGAAAGGGTTACTTCTGGGGCAAAGGGTTAGGGGCACAACATCCACAAACTTACACTGACAAAAAAACAGGAACCTAGTAAAAACCATACCATAGTTTTACACAGGTAAAATGTATGAGAAATGCATAAATACTACAATAAATATG
Organism: Nomascus leucogenys; assembly: GCF_006542625.1. Taxonomy (NCBI): domain Eukaryota; kingdom Metazoa; phylum Chordata; class Mammalia; order Primates; family Hylobatidae; genus Nomascus; species Nomascus leucogenys. The sequence continues at coordinate 92,721,710 of NC_044383.1, read as the reverse complement.
GCATTTCATGTTGCAAGGCTGGAACTTTGCTTGCAGAAATGGGCATGGAAGACTTGCGCCATGACAGGTGAAGTGAAAGGAGGATTTTCTGGAATCGGACAAGAAATTGTAGCACCTGATGTAGATGAGTACAGCTCATAACATGAATTGAAGTAGGTAGTCCATTTTGGAGGTGTGCACATGGGTGCATTGTATGTTTTCCTAGCTGATTGTTTTAGCTAGGTGAAATTCTCTGTTCACCTAGCATTTCTTGTGAACGGTATTTACATATGCAACCATAAAATGCACATTATACTCAACTTGTTCCCTAGTAGTTGCTTTTAAACAAATGCAAAAAACTTAGTTCGCAGAACATATATGAATTTACCAACAAGCATATGAAAAGGCACTCAACATCTTTAGTCATCATGGAAATGTAAATTAAAACCACAAAGAGACATTACATTACACTCACTAGAATGACTAAAGTGAAAAAGATTGACAGTAGCAAGTTTGAGGACATGGGGTAACCAGAACTCTCATACATTGCTAGTGGGAGTGTAAAATTGTACATCATGTTGAAAAATAGTTTGGCAGTTTTTAAGTAAAGTTAGAACATATACTTACTCTGTGACCCAGCATTTCTTTTTCCAGCTGTATACCCAAGACAGGTGAAGACGTGTCTATAAAAGACTTGTGTATTAATGTTCATAGCAGCTTTTAAAATAATAGCCAGTATCTGGAAACAATCCCAGTGTCTATTAACAAGTTTTTAGATAAACAGATTGTGGTGTATTCATTAAATGGCATGCTACTCAGCAACAAAAAGGAATTAATTACTGATATGTGCAGTAACAGGAATGAATCTCAAAAATATGTTAAGTGAAAGATACTAAGTTACACAATACTGCAATTCTGTTTCTATGAGATTTTATTACAGGCAAAACTAATCTGGTGTTATGTCATTATCAGTGATTTCTTGGGAAGGGAATGAGGGAACTGACTGCAAAGGGCACAGAGGAACTTTTGTGGGTGATGGTAATGCTGTATACTTGGGCTGACAGTTACTCATTGTCAAAACTCATTTAATTTTACTCTTGATTTCTGCATTTCACTATGTGAATCATAAATTTTTTTATTAATAAAGTTTATTGAGAGAGATGAGGAATGGTATCTTTAATCACTTTCTCTCTAATTCCTGCTTTCCATCAGTGTTTCATAGTCACTCAGGAGCTTCTTTCTGTATCTTTTCATTTCATTCTTTTTATGAAAACTCCATGACAGGGATAATTGAATGTTGTTTATGAATACAGTAACTGGAGTAGGCTATAACTAAATGCTATTTTTTTTGCCATTTTTAGTTCCGCTTAAATTTATTAAAGGACATATAGGATAATAACTTTGTAAAATAATGTTTGAATATAATGATTATCTTAAATATTTAAGTCTTTGGAGGAAGTGATATTGTACAGTGGTTAAAATGTAGGACTTGAGTCAAATTAGCCTTAAATCCTAGCCCCATGACTATCAAGCTGAATGACACTTGTGACTTTAGACATTCCCTAAGCTTTAATTTTTTTATCTGTAAAATAGCAATAATAATAATGTTTACCTCAAGTGTTGTGAGGATTAAATAAGATAATCCATATAAAAAGTTTTAATACAGTGTCACAGTAAGTGTTCAGTAACTGTTAGCTGTTATTATCTTTTTTTCAGTGAAAAGTGCATCAGTCGTCTCATTTACATAACTCCCTATATGTCCAGTGATCACTGCTTTAGCTGCCTAAAAGAATCAGTGAAGTTATAGAATGTAAAGTTAGCTATTTGACTTTAAAATCTACTTTTTAACAGCTTTATTGAGGTCTAATTGACTTACAGTAAGCTTAATCTAGTCAAAGTGAATAAGTTTATGCCACAATTTATATGTTCATTTACCTGTTGATATTTAGATTTGTTTTCTGTTTGGGGCTGTTACAAATAAAACTATTGTGAACATTCACATAGCAAGTCCTTATATGGACGTAATACTTTTTTTTTTTTTTTTTTTTTGACATAATACTTTCATTTCTCTTAGGTAAATGCCTAGTTGTGGAATGGCTGGGTCAGATGGTAGGTGTCTGTTTACTCTTCTTAAGAAACTACCAGACTTTTCCAAAGTGGTTATACTATTTTACATTTCTGTTAGTAGTGTGTGAGGGCTCCATTCCACATCTTTGCCAATACTTGGTATGGTCAGTTGAAAAGCTATTTTTCAGATTATTACCCTTTGATGCCTTTTTTCATGTTGTTATAAAACACATAAGAATTATTTGGGAAAAGTACAAAATGGGCCAAATAGCTAAAGATTTTTAAGTTAAATTTTAAAATATTTTGGGTTATTTCAGTGCTAAGAGATAGTTTACTAGAAATATTGAAAAACTGGGGGATATAGTTCTCTTTTAAGAGGTTAATTTTGTAATGTGTGTGTCCTGTTTTATATGTGTATTGTTTCCTTTGATAGAGTTTTCCAGAAAAAGACCTTCTGCACTGTCCATCTAAGGATGCAATTGAAGCTCATTTTATGTCATGTATGAAAGAAGCTGATGCTTTAAAACATAAAAGTCAAGTAATCAATGAAATGCAGAAAAAAGATCACAAGCAACTCTGGATGGGATTGCAAAATGGTAAGTATAATAGTGTTTAATTGTAGAATACCACTGTATAAAATATGATACAGCCATAACTCTGTGGGTAATTGATATATTTTAGAATTGGTGGTACAAGTTTAAATTGTAGCCTCTGTGCCCAGATTTGCACAGAAACTACTTTTAGTCATCCCTTACATTCTGCTCTTTTGGTGTCCCTCTGTTCATGGATTCTCTAGCATTAGACTGATTGCTTAGCCCCTAACATATGGCATATGTCATATAAACTTGGGTTTAGCTTCTGAAGGAAATGCCATTACTCTAAGGATGTGGTCTTTGTTCCTTAGGCATTACCCTTCTGTGGTCACAATGGAAAATTCTGGGTATGTACAAAGATATCTCCACTTGTGTGGGGATTGAACTCCAACCTCTGCTTTCTCAGGACAGTAGACTTGCTTTGTGCTTCAATTCCCCTTCTCCTTGCTGTGGTTTGGAAAATACTCCCAAGGAAAAAGCTAAGTGGAATGTGGTGCTCATCTCTGTATCCCTCATGTTTTGGAGAATGTAAATAACTCTGTGATCTTGCCTGCATTGATCACCTTCTAGTGCCTTCAAACAGTTGTTTTATGTACAGATAGTCCTCCCTTTACATGGTTCCAGTATGCAAGAATTTCAGTTATCATGGTTTAGTTAAGTAACACCAGGTCCCCAACTGTGTGGTTCAAATTTCAATTACCATGGTATATTAACTGCAGATAATTACATAAAATGCAAACTTTATTGCTAGTTTAGTCCAGGAATCATTACGTAACAACAGATGAGGTTATGATTGGTGATAAATTATGTCACTTCTTTCCATGTCTGTCAGTGATTGGCCTCTCTATGTCTATTATTCATTTTACCCACAGATAGCAAAGCACATAGTCGTGTTGCCTCCTTGTCTCCAGCAATAAGCCCATGTAACATTTTATAAAAATGGATAATTGAAAAAGGGAATTGGCCAAGAGAGATGTAAATCCAACAAAGAAACAAACTGATAATGTTGGGAATGAATTTTGAATAGAAAGAAATGGAGTTATGGAAGCGATAGCTGACTTTGGAAATGTTGACATGGCTGCCCTTCAAGAGACTAGATTATGCAGCCAGAGGAACTTACTGAGGAACTTATATGCAGTAAAGGTGAACTTATTGACATAAATAAGGAAAGTAGTTGTGACAAAAGGATGAAGATGTCCCAAAGGATGTGATGCTATAAAAAACTTCATATTAAAGGAACTCTCAGATATTTTATGACATTGAAATACAAATAATAAAATGTTAGAAGTTGATTAAAATGTAGAAAAAATGACTTCAATTCACCAAGGCATGGGAAAGATACTTGCCCATAAGTTATATGTTGAGAAAGCAAGCACTCTTCAAACTAGTTCTTAAGTTTTTACAAAGAAATAAAACACTTTTGGCTGGGTGTGGTGGCTCATTCCTGTAATCCCAGCATTCTTTAGGAGGCCCAACTGGGAGGATCGCTTGAGGCTAGGAGTTGGAGACCAGCCTAGGCAACATAGCAAGACCTCATCACTACAAAAAAATCTAAAAATTAGCCAGGGCATGGTGGCATGTGCCCACAGTCCTAGGCAGGCTGAGGCAGGAGGATTGCTTGAGCCCAAGGAGTTCAAGGTTACAGTGAGCCATGATCATGCCACCACACTCCACCCTGAGTGACAGAGTGAGACCCTGTCTCTAAAAAAAAAAACAATTAAATAAAATTTAAAAATAAAACACATCAGTTCTCAGTGTTTCTAATGTGTTAAATTATAATGTACTAAATATTAGGATTTCTTTTAACTTGTTATTTTTTAGTATACATTTATTGTGGTGTTTTGTTTTGTTGTGTTGAGATGAAGTTTCACTCTGTCACCCAGGCTGGAATGCAGTGGCACAATCTAAGCTCACTGCATCCTCTGCCTCCCAGGTTCAAGCGATTATCATGTCTCAGCCTTCTGAGTGGCTGGGATTACAAGCATGTGCCAACATGCACAGCTAATTTTGTATTTTTAGTAGAAGCAGGGTTTTGCCATGTTGGCCAGGCTGGTCTCGAATTCCTGGCCTCAAGTGATCTGCCCACCTTGGCCTCCCAAAGTGCTGGGATTATAGGCATGAGCTTCCGTGCTCAGCCTGTAGTGTATATTTATAACCAACGGTAAGAGTTTTTAATGTTTTGACAAAATTTTTTTAAAGATTGTGGAACAAACGTAATTGTCCCCATTAGTTATTAAGATCACTTTGCTTAGTTTCAACTTGCATGATTACTTCTCCCGTCCCATCCTATGATGCAGAGTGAGGGCATGTCCTGTAATTCTTCTGTCCTCAACAGTGTTTTTGGCCAGAGAGTTAGTCCAGTAGATGTTCTTTCATGGCAATGACTAGAATAAAACAGAAGAAAACCTTCACCTGCCATAGTTTTTAAAAACTGTGGTCTAGTTTTAACTTTTGGACTATGCTATTACCACATCAAATGGGTGTTTGTAGGTATTTAGTATTCGTTAAACTTTCCTTTTACAAAATTTAGGGCATTTCTGTGGTATCAAGAGCAAGTAAGGCATGTATTTTATGACAGTGTATATACTGTAAATTACATTTTTTCATTTCTCATTTCTTTGTTTTAAAATTTTTAGATTTGACCTAGGTTACATGGAGTTACTCCTTAGTTTCATATTTATACATCTGGCATTTCTCAACTAGATTATAAGCTTTGCAAAGTTAAGCACTAGGCCTCTTACCACATTTTTATTACTGAGTTCACAAATTCTTATTAAATGATTAAAATAATTTACACCTCCTTAAGAAGGTGTACTGCCTTATTTCTTGCTGGTGATTTGAAGATTAAATGATATTTTAGGAGACTTGTAAATAAGAAGATAGCCTAAATAGAAAAAGATGAGGATCGTTTAAAGAGAGAAGGATTTGCGTTAACTTCACAATTGAAGTTAATAATTTAATTAGACAGTTAAGTAGGTGTTCTTAAAGTCTATTGTGAATGGCTGAGTCTGTTAAAAAGAACTCAGTGGTTCAGCAGAGGATTCTAAAACTGATGTAAATGTTTTATTTGGGGCATTGGAAGATTGGGTATGGAGGATAATGATTAAGCGTTAGAAGAACAACAAAGGCCTGGTTTTTAGTTTCAGATCTTATTAGTCCTTAGGTCAAGTCAACTGCTTTGAGCTTCAGTTTCTTAATCTATAAAACAAGAGAATATCTGTTAAGTTTGCTTCATTGATATCTGTAGAGGCCTTATGAAACACTAATACAGTTTATGTGAAAGTATTTGAAAGGGAGTAAAGCAGTCTTGATGAAAAGAGTTAGTGAGAAGTCACTTTTAGATTCCAGGAGAGGGCTGGCAAATACGATCATGGACCAGCCATCTGTTTTTGTAAATAAAGATTTACTGGAACCCAGCCACACTCATTCGCTTATGTATTGTCGCTGGCTACTTTTGGTAGCAGAGTTAAATCATTATGAGGAGACTATGTGGCCCACAAGCCTAACATATTTATTATCTGGCCTTTTAAGAAAGTGCTTGTCAGCCCATAAAAGGTTGGTTAACCAAGCTACAGCTCATGTTTATCTTTGACCTGAAGTCTGACTCAAAATGTTACACATTCAGAACTGGGTATAACATAATGTAGCTGACTTAGTCTAATAACTGCATTTATTACAATTTTTTTAGGCATAAAATTACTTTTTTTTCTATTTCTACCTTGGCTCATACTGTTTCTTGAGTATGTGACTGTTGTAAAGTTTTCTTTATTAAATTTTATTAAATTAATTTTAAAGTGACATTTGATTAAATCCAGCTTAATAATGTTTGGTTAAAATATACTTTATTCCATTTTATTTTTGGTTATAAATTATTTTTGTAGCTATTATGTTTGGTTTTATTTGTGATGATTATGATTAAGCTTACACTACTATAATTGAGCTAACATACCTCTCCTAAGACTGAGTAGTCTTGTGAGAGATCTCCACAGCAAAGTCTAATGAGAGGTATGCTGTGGATACTGAAGTCCTTGGTACTTTATTTTCTGTTTATTCAGAATGAGAATATTCATTTTGGAAATCTTTAGCTTGGTAAATGTTGCTTGTAGAAAATATATTTTGGAGTAAAATGCTGAATGTTAATTAACGTAAATGGGCAAAAGGTGGATGTTTTCTATTCTGATTCTTTTATCAGGAATACTTTTTTCCCTTTAACTTCTACTGATGTTTTAATGCTCATCTCAGTTGTCACTTTCTATAAGAAGCTTTGCTTCTTTTATTGTTTTAGTCAACAGATATTTATTGAGCACCTAATGTATATCTGACATGCTAGGGGGTAGTGATCATCCAGCACTGATGGGACAAACATGGCTCCTGTCTTGACAGAGCTTTATAGAAAAGTGGAGGCAGAACTGTTAATGCTTTCAGCTTTCATGACCTTTTGTCCATTTAGGCATTTTTTTCTCTTGTATTTTATCACATTCTGGTATATTATATGGTTTATGTATTTTGCTGGCATATCAATTAGCCTGGTTGGGGTACATCTTTCATTTTTGTATCCCCAGCACCTAGTGTGGTCTTTGGCAGAGAGTAGAGAAACTAAATATTAACTGCATGACTTCTTTATTTTATTCCTTTCTAATACTAACAGGAAATAATATTAACAATTTTTCATAAATAGTTTCCTATTACAATAAAGGAAGTGTCTTGTTTGAATTTATTTATGGAATTGGATTTTATGTAGAGTTTTTTCTTCCAAAAGAAGTTTTTATTAATTTGTGAAGTCAGAAATATTAAACCTTTCTGTTAGTGCAGTTGTAAATTTCTCAATATTGTGACATAACAGATGGCACATTTATTTCATTTAGAACTGCACCTGTAGATTATAACAGCTAAACAACAATTTAAACAATTTTTGAATACTTTCAAATGCTAATTTTAATTTCTCATAACTCTGTGAAAGAGAAATAAGAAAAGCTTATGAAACCAAGAAAACTCATTTAGGACATACTGTGCCTTTCAGTGTTTTTTTTATGAGTTTTCATTTTATATATAAAAATATTTAACCTCTCTGTGAAATAGTTGATGGCCACAAGAAATAAAAGAAAGTAGCATTTTTATTTATGAGCAGTTGTTACTACAAGTGCAGGCTATTTATTTAATATCAAGTTGTTTTTCTTATAAGCTAGTGATTTGAGGAAATGTATTAAAAATGTTTTTACCATGACTTAGTTTCTTGCTTTTCAGAGTATACAATCTAAAAAAGGCGGGGAGGGTTGGCATTAGATACATTCTGTAGACTTGCAAATAAAGGCAAGGTTTAACTGCTAATATGTTAAAAGTGTACAGTGTTTCTAAAATGTGGTTAGGCTTTTTCAACTAACTAATATTTTAGAGACATTATTTGATAGTGTGCCATTTTAACTTAAAACTGGTTTCTAAGAGGAGATGGTGATTAGCTAATGGTAATTTTATAACAAGTCACAACATTTGGAAAATACTTTTGTTTGGTAGGTAACATAAAAGTTAAATGCAGCGGTTCCAGCTCTTTGGAGGTTTGTGTGATATAGACAGGTGGGTTGTCATTGCATTGCCTTGTTTTTACTACTTCTGCTTATAGTAGAATAAGTATTGGACCGAGAAACTATTGTTTTGAGATGGAGCACCAGACCTGATCTATTTATTTATTGCAGTGTCTCTTATCAGTTGTATGATCATAGCAGGTCACTTTTCTCTCTAAGCTGGACTTTTCTTTCTTTTCTTTTCTACCCCTTCCCCAATTCCCCTCCCTTCCCCTAGGCAATGTCTGTAAAGCTGGAGTTTTATTACAAATACGAAGGTGATAATACCTCCTAAGACTCAAATTCAAGGATTGTAAAGCAATAATCACATACACCTTAATTCTGATGATAGATGTTTTCAGTTCATTTCAAAAGGACTTCCTGGATAAATAAATTTTATTGTTCTCCCATCCCCCTCCTTCTCGGTCTTCTTTTTAAGCAGGACTTACTGGGTAGAAGGAAATAGATAACTTTCCAGAAATAACTGGGGTAACATAGAAAAACTGCTAAAACAGAAACAAGAGTTTTTAGACTTAATGCAGCTACTACCTGTCTGTGTATTTTAATTTCTATGATTTTTGTTACAGTGTCAGGTTCTGTTCTAGTTGTAGGTGGTATAAAAGTAGATTCCTAAGTAGAACTGTAGGAGACATAACTACTCTTCTTGAAACTTTTTTCTCATTGAAAGATTGATGTTGGATAAGCTTCCTTTTTTACAGTCTTTAGCAAAATTCAGATTTTTGTCAGTCTTTGGAACACTTAGATTACATTGTATAAATAAGAGCAAAGAAAATAGTAGAATGAATCTATATTGGTCACTCAGTCTCATCTGTTACCAGTATATGGCCAGTCTTGTTTCATCTATTATTTTTCATTCCTTGTCTGTATTTTTGGAAATTTTTCTTTCTTCCATTGCCACAAGTATTTCTCACAGATTTTATACTCTCATGTTTAATCAAGTCTTGGAAACAACATTCATTGTCTTTGATCTTCATGGCTGCAAATTCAGTCTTCATTATAGGAGAATCATGCCCAGACCGTAGTAGTGTGGATTAGCTGGGCAATATTAAGAACCTATACTATGTGCCAGCCTCTGTGCTAAGCACAGGGGACCCTGGGTAAATATGACAGGCATGATCCCTTCCCTCTGAGTGTGTAGGGTAGCAAAGGAGCCAGGCATTAAACAGATCACTTTCATGTAATTGTTACATTTATAACTGGAGTTGTAGAGGAAGGAGGAAGGGCTAGAGAGATTGGTGTGGTTGTGATGAAAGTTGTTTCAGGCTGAAGAAATGATCTGGGCTAGGCTCAGAAGCAAAGAGCCTACTGAGTTCTGAGAACTGACTAGAATGTGGTGATCAAGACTGAGAGTGGTAAGGGGGTCAAACTGGAAGTCAGGCAGAGACCCTGCCTGTTCAGGGCTTTATAGGCCATTTTAACAATATTGAACTTAATCCTTGGCAGCAGGAACAGAGAGTGGGATGGTAGGAGACCAGTGAAACATTTTAAGCAGACCTATAACAGAATCAAATTTCCCTTTTTAAGACATCCCTTTGGCTGCAGTATGGTTAATGAATTAGAAAGAAGCAAATGGGAATTGAAAAGGACTGAGTGGGAGTCTATACCAGTGGTGATATGTGTTATGTGTCCTATGATGATGAGTGCCATGAGAGAAAAAGCAAAGGAAGATGAGAAAGGACTTTGTTGGGAAAGGGCGTTGTTATTTTAAATAGGATGGTCAGGGAAGTCCTCACTGATTGGATGACGTTAAATGAAGACCTGAAGCAGTTTAGGAGATCATGCATATTTATATGGGATTAAAAACTTCCTAGGCAGAGGGAACAGCAAGAGCGAAGACTAAAGTGGGAATATTCTAGGCACTTCCAGAGAACTAATCCTGTGCATAGCTTTTAAAGGTGTAGATAAACACAGGTTTTTCTTCAAGGATTCCCTTCTCTATTTCCCACCACTTTTTTTTTTTTTTTTAAAGCATTCTGTGTAGCAAAAATGGCACTTGTCTATATCTAGTTCTTGTGGGACACAAAGCATTTTTTTGGCCATTGGTTTTATGCTGTTTGCCATTAGCAATTAGCATGTCTTGGATAAACCTCATTGGCTATGATATTGCCAGTACACAAAGCTTCGTTTATACTATTTTGAAAGCAGTAAAGTGCTGAGAATATTGACCAATTAGAATTGAACCTGTTTACATTAAGGTGATCAGGGAAGACGTCTGATTATTTTCACAGTCTAGTGGCTAGAGAGTCCTAGAGGAAGGTGCCTGCAATTCAGTGTCTGATGAGGGCCCTCTTCCTGATTCATAGCTATCTTCTCTTTGTGTCCTCACAGAGTAAAATAGAGCTTTCTCTGGGGTCTCTTTTCTAAGGACAGTAATTCCATTTATGAGGACTCTGCCCTTATGACCTAATCAGCTCCCAAATGCCCCACCACCTTATCTATTATGTTGGAGGTTAGGATTTCAACATGAATTATAGGGGAATGTAAACATTCAGTCCACAATAGGTATGTTTTGAGAAGTCAAAAGAAGATAAGCATGTCTTAGGTATAGTGACTGAGGAGGAAGTGTGGCCCAAGATGAGTTTGGAGAGATGAGAAAGAACCAAATTATCTAAGGCATTGTAGGCCAAGGAAAACAATTTGGATTTTAAGCCATTGGAGGACTTTTAAGCAGGGGAGTGATGAGATGTAGAATATGATATAAGAGCTGTTCGATGTAGAATGGAATAGGAGTCAAGAATGAAAGTGGCTGTAGTAATAGTCTTAGGTATAAGAATATGGTGATATTTAGGGTGATGATGGGAGAGATGGAGAAAAGTCAGTAAATTTGGGGCTTATTTTAGAGGTAGATTGGTAGAGCCTGTTGTTAGGCTGGATGTAGAGGATGGGTTAAAAACAAGGAAAGAATTATTCCTGGGTTATGATTTGGGCAGCTGCATGGAGAGTGGTGCTTTATACTGAGATATGAAATATTAGATAATGAGATGGGAAGTAAAGCCTATTTGAGAGGCCATCTTGGGGGCTAAAAGTTTGAGATGTCTAATGAGGCATTCATGTAGAGATACACTGAATTAGATTTTGCTAAAATTAAATATTGTGAGTGTGGGACAGCAGATGGAGAATGCATAATAGACTAGAATCTAATGCTGCAGCTTCTAGTTTCATACTGTGTTTACTTTCCGAATTAGTATGGGAATTTTAGCTTCAAGAATATGGCAGTGAATGTGTCACAGTCATACAAAGCAATGAAATATGGAGCCACCTCATTTATGTTTGCTTTTTTTGTACGTACAGTTGAGCTAATTAGGTCATTTTTGTTATTATTATTATTTGCCTGTAGTACATTTTGCAGGAAGGTGAATAATTCCAACCTGAAACTCTGTGTGTGGCATTTAAGAATCTACAACTTCGTGAAAAAATTGCTTAAAGCAAATTTGTAACCTGCTTGAGCATTCAATTAAGTTTTACTATGGAACAAACAAGCATTTTACTATATATATTATATATTTTAAATCAATCTCTTGGTGTTCTTTCTGTAATTAAAAATGAGGGTGAGATTTTTAGAGTTCATGCATTTGCATTTTAATATAAAGCAGTAAAAAATTTGCTAAGCTTCTGGAGAAAGATTGCTCCTGAAATCACATGATTTAAATGAATAAATTAATTTTGTAATAATTTGGATTATAGCCTCCAACAGTGTTTTGGGTAGACTTGGCAGTGAGTATCATGGATAATAAAACTTGGTGAAACATTTAGGCATTTATTTCGCAATACAATGCAGATTATACTAACATTGTTGGAAAGAGTCCATTAATAACAGTGGATTGTCATGTATCCTTCATCATTGATAAAGAATACATTTTTGCATATGAAATTCAGTTGATAAATGTATAAGTCTGTGTGGCTAGGTCAGTACTTCAGTTTATACTCTGATTAGTCATTGAAAATATTTTTAGTGACACTTTAAGAATACAAAGGCTTAATTTTATGTACTTTTCAAATAAAATTTCAAATCATCTAGAATAAAATGACTATCATATCTTTTATTTTATATTTGATCCGCTTTAATGAATTTTAAAAAATATATGCCTTTTAAGATACTGTCCTTTTTTTAATATATAAGTTAAGTTTGGGAAGGTCCAAAAAACTTTTCCTTATGAATGTTGATACACTGTATAGAGGAAATTCAGACAGATATCTCTCTGATCAATGATTCTCACTCTTGGAGTCATGACCTATCATTACTGTTTGAATTTACAGCATGATTCCTCTTAAAAAAAATATACACCCACATACATACATACACACTAGTATTTATAGATAAACTTATTTTTCAAGTGATTTTTTTTGTTTTGAAGCTGCTGCTTTTTGTTTGTTTGTTTGAGACAGAGTCTCGCTCTTTTGCCAGGCTAGAGTGCAGTGGCATGATCTCCACTCACTGCAACCTCCACCTCCCAGGTTCAAGGGATTCTCCTGCCTCAGCCTCCTGAGTGGCTGGGTCTGCGGGTGCATGCCACTACGCCTGGCTAATTTTTGTATTTTACTAGAGATGGGGTTTCACCATGTTGGCCAGGATGGTCTTAATCTCCTGACCTCGCGATCCACCTGTCTCAGCCTCCCAAAGTGTTGGGATTACAGGTGTGAGCCACCATGCCTGGCCCCCGCCCCCCCACCCTGCCTTTTTTTTTTTTTTTTTTTTTTTTTTTAAAGAGAAGTCTCATCATGTTGCCCAGGCTGGTCTCAAACTCCTGGAGTCAAGTGATCCTTCCATCTCAGCCTCCCAAAGTGCTGGGATTATAGGCAAGAGCCACTGCGCCAGGCCTGTTTTGAAACCTTTTAAGAACTTTATGATTCTCTTTAAGAGAATGGAAAACTTTTATTTTATTTTACTTTAAGTTCTGGGATACATGTGCAGAAGGTGCAGGTTTGTTACATAGGTATACATGTGCCATGGTGGTTTACTGCACCTATCAACCCATCATCTATGTTTTAAGCCTTGCATACATTAGGTATTTGTCCTAATGTTCCCCCTCTGCTTGCCCCCAACCCACTGACAGGCCCCAGTGTGTGATGTTCCCTTCCCTGTATCCCATGTGTTCTTATTGTTCAGCTCCCACTAATGAGTGAGAACATGTGGTGTTTGATTTTCTGTTCCTGTGTTAGTTTGCTGAGGATAATGGCTTCTAGCTTCATTGATGTCTCTGCAAAGGATACAAAATCGTTCTTTTTTATGGCTGCATAGTATTCCATGGTATATATGTGCCACATTTTCTCTATCCAGTCTAACATTGATGGGCATTTGGGTTGGTTCCAAGTCTTTGCTATTGTAAATAGTGCCGCAGTAAACATACATTTGCATGTGTCTTTATAGTAGAATGATTTATAATCCTTTGGGAATATACTCAGTAATGGGATTGCTGGGTCAAATGGTATTTCTGGCTCTAGATCCTTGAGGAATTGCCACACTGTGTTCCACAATGGTTGAACTAATTTACACTTGCACGAACAGTGTAAAAGTGTTCCTATTTCTCCACAACCTTGCCAGCATCTGTTGTTTCCTGACTTTTTAACAATCCCCATTCTAACTGGTGTAAGATAGTATCTCATTGTGGTTTTGATTTGCATTTCTCTAATGATCAGTGATGATGAGCTTTTTTTCATATGTTTGTTGGGCGCATAAATGTCTTCTTTTGAGAAGTACCTGCTCATATCCTTCACCCACTTTTTGATGGGTTTCTTTTTTTCTTGTAAATTTAAGTTCCTTGTAGATTCTAGATATTAGACCTTTGTCTGATGGGTAGATTGCAAAAATTTTCTCCCATTCTGTAGGTTGCCTCTTCACTCTGATAATAGTTTCTTTTGCTGTGCAGAAGCTCTTTAGTTTGATTAGATTCCATTTGTCAATTTTGGTTTTTGTTGCCATTGCTTTTGGTGTTTTAGTCATGAAGTCTTTTCCCATGCCTGTGTCCTGAATAGTATTACCTAGGTTTTCTTCTAGGGTTTTTATGGTTTTGGGCTTGACATTTAAGTCTTTTATCTACCTTGAGTTCATTTTTGTATAAGGTGTAAGGAATGGGTCCAGTTCCTGTTTTCTGCATATGGCTAGCCAGTTTTCCCAGAACCACTTATTAAATAGGAATCCTTTCCCCATTGCTTGTTTTTGTCTGGTTTGTCGAAGATCAGATGGTTGTAGATGTGTGGTGTTATTTCTGAGGTCTCTGTTCTGTTCCATTGTTCTATATATCTGTTTTGGTACCAGTACCATGCTGTTTTGGTTACTATGGCCTTGTAATATAGTTTGAAGTCAGGTAGCGTGATGCCTCCAGCTTTGTTCTTTTTGCGTAGGATTGTCTTGGCTATACAGGCTCTTTTTTGGTTCCATATGAAATTTAAAGTAGTTTTTTTGTAATTCTGCAAAGAAAGTCAATGGTAGCTTGATGGGAATAGCATTGAATCTGTAAATTACTTTGGGCAGTATGGCCATTTTCATGATACTGATTCTTCCTATCCATGAGCATGGAATGTTTTTCCATTTGTTTGTGTCCTCTATTATTTCCTTGAGCAGTGGTTTGTAGTTCTTGAAGAGGTCCTTCACGTCACTTGTAAGTTGGATTCCTAGGTATTTCATTGTCTTTGTAGCAGTTGTGAATGGGAGTTCACTCATGATTTGGCTCTCTGCTTCTCTGCTGTTGGTGTATAGGAATGCTTGTGATTTTTGCAAATAGATTTTGTATGCTGAGACTTTGCTGAAGTTACTTAACAGCTTAAGGAGTTTTTGCGCTGAGGCGATGGGGTTTTCTAAGTATACAATCATGTCATCTGCAAACAGAGACAATTTGACTTCCTATTTGAATACCCTTTATTTTTTCTCTTGCCTGATTGCCCTGGCCAGAACTTCGAATACTATGTTGAATAGGAGTGGTAAGAGAGGGCATCCTTGTCTTGTGGCAGTTTTCAAAGGGAATGCTTCCAGCTTTTGCCCATTCAGCATGATATTGACTATGGGTTTGTCATAAATAGTTCTTACTATTTTGAGATATGTTCCATCAATACCTAGCTTATTGAGAGTTTTTAGCATGAAGCGATGTCGAATTTTACTAAAGGCCTTTTCTGCATCTATTGAGAGAATCATGTGGTTTTTGTCATTGGTTCTGTTTATGTGATGGATTACGTTTATTGATTTGCGTGTGTTGAATCAGCCTTGCATCCCAGGGATGAAGCCGACATGATCGTGGTGGATAAGCTTTTTGATGTGCTGCTGGATTTGGTTTGCCAGTATTTTCTTGAGGATTTTCGCATTGATGTTCATCAGGGATATTGGCCTGAAATTTTCTTTTTTTGTTGTGTCTCTGCCAGGTTTTGGTATCATAAAATGAGTTAGGGCCTCATAAAATGAGTTAGGGAGGAGTCCTTCTTTTTCTGTTGTTTGGAATAGTTTCAGAAGGAATGGTGCCAGTTCCTCTTTGTACCTATGGTAGAATTCGGCTGTGAATCCGTCTGGTCCTGGACTTTTTTGGTTGGTAGGCTATTAAATTACTGTCTCAATTTCAGAACTTGTTATTGTTCTAGTCAGGGATTCAACTTCTTCTGGTTTAGTCTTGGGAGTGTGTATGTGTCCAATAATTTATCTATTTCTTCTGGAATTTCTAGTTTATTTGCATAGAGGTGTTTATAATACTCTCTGATGGTGGTTTGTATTTTTGTGAGATCAGTGGTGATATCCCGTTTATTATTTTTTATTGTGTCTATTTGATTCTTCTCTCTTTTCTTCTTAATTAGTCTAGCTAGTGGTCTATTTTGTTAATCTTTTCAAAAAACCAGCTCCTGGATTCATTGATTTTTTTTTTTTTTTGAGGGTTTTTCATGTCTCCATCTCCTTCAATTCTGCTCTGATCTTAATTATTCTTGTCTTGTGCTAGCTTTTGAATTTGTTTGCTCTTGCTTCTCTAATTCTTTGATTGTGATGTTAGGGTGTCGATTTTAGATCTTTCCAGCTTTCTGATGTGGGCATTTAGTGCTATAAATTTCCCTCTTAACTCTGCTTTAGCTGTGTCTCAGAGATTCTGGCACATTGTCTCTTTTTTTCTCATTGGTTTCAAAGCACTTCTTTATTTCTGCCTTAATTTCGTTATTTACCCAGTAGTTATTCAGGAGCAGTTTTCATGTAGTTGTACAGTTTTGAGTTAGTTTCTTCATCTTGAGTTCTAATTTGATTGCACTGTGGTCTGAGAGACTGTTTATTATATTTTCCATTATTTTGCATTTGCAGAGGAGTGCCTTACTTCCAATTATGTGGTTGATTTTAGAATATGCGTGCTATGTGGTGCTGAGAAGAATGTGTATTCTGTTGATTTGGGATGGAGAGTTCTGTAGATGTCTATTAGGTCTGCTTGGTCCAGAACTGAGTTCAAGTCTGAATATCCTTGTTAATTTTATGTCTTGTTGATCTGTCTAATATTGACAGTGGGAGTTAAAATCCCCCACTATTATTGTGTGGGAGTTCAAGTCTCTTTGTAGATCTCGAAGAACTTGTTTTATGAATCTGGGTGCTCCTGTATTGGGTGCACATATATTTAGGATAGTTAGCTCTTATTGTTGCATTGATCCCTTTACCATTATGTAATGCCCTTCTTTGTCTTTTTTGATCTTTGTTGGTTTAAAGTCTGTTTTTTCAGAGACTAGGATTGCAACCCTTGCTTTTTTTTTTGCAGTCCATTTGCTTGGTAAATATTCCTCCATCTCTTTATTTTGAACCTATGTGTGTCTCTGCAGGTGAGATGGGTCTCCTGAATACAGCACACTGATGGGTCTTGATGCTTTATCCAATTTGCCAGTCTGTGTCTTTTAATTGGAGCATTTATCCCATTTACATTTAAGGTTAATATTGTTATGTGCGAATCTGATCCTGCCATCATGATGCTAGCTGGTTATTTTGCCCATTAGTTGATGCAGTTTTTTCGTAGTGTTGTTGATCTTTATATTTTGGTGTTTCTTGCAGTGGCTGGTACTGGTTTTTCCTTTCCATATTTAGTGCTTCCTTCAGGAGCTCTTGTAGGGCAGGCCTGATGATGACAAAATCCCTTAGCATTTGCTTGTCTCTAAAGGATTCTATTTCTCCTTTGCTTATGAAGCTTAGTTTGGCTGGATATGAAATTCTGGGTTGAAAATTGTTTTCTTTAAGAACGTTGAATATATTGGCTCCCACTCTCTTCTGGCTTGTAGGGTTTCTGCAGAGAGATCCGCTGTTAGTCTGATGGGCTTCCCCTTGTAGGAAACCTAACCTTTCTCTCTGGCTGCCCTTAACGTTTTTTCCTCCATTTCAACCTTGGAGAATCTGATGATCATGTGTCTTGGGGTTGCTCTTCTTTAGGAGTATCTTTGTGGTGTTCTCTGTATTTCCTGAATTTGAATGTTGGCCTGTCTTGCTTGGTGGGGGAAGTTCTCCTGGATAATACCCTGAAGTGTGTTTTCCAACTCGGTTCCATTCTTCCCGTCACTTTCAGGTACACCGATCGTAAGTTCGGTCTTTTCACATAGTCCCATATTTCTTGGAGGCTTCATTCGTTCCTTTTTATTCTTTTTTCTCTAATCTTATGTTCATACCTTATTTCAGTAAGTTGATCATCAATCTCTGATATCCTTTCTTCCACTTGATCAATTTGGCTATTGATACTTGTATATGCTTCACAAAGTTCTTGTGCTGTGTTTTTCAGCTCCATCAGGTCATTTGTGTTCCTCTCAAAACTGGTTATCCTAGTTAGCGGTTCCTATAACCTTTTATCAAGGTTCTTAGCTTCCTTGCATTGGGTTAGAACATGCTCCTTTAGCTCGGAGGGGTTTGTTATTACCCACCGTCTGAAGCCGCCTTCTGTCAATTCATCAACCTCATTCTTCATCCAGTTTTGTGCCCTTGCTGGAGAGGAGTTGCGATCATTTGGAGAAGAGGCATTCTGGTTTTTTGAATCTTCAGCATTTTTGTGCTGGTTTTGTTTTCTTTTTCATCTTTGTGGATTTATCTACCTTTGATCTTGGAGGCTAATGACCTTTGGATGGGGTTTTGTTGTGGGGGTCCTTTATGTTGATGTTGATGTTGTTACTTTCTTTTTGTTAGGTCCCCTCTTCTGCAGGTCTGCTGCAGTTTGCTAGAAGTCCACTCCAGACCCTGTTCGCCTGGGTATCACCAGTGGGGGCTGTAGAACAGCAAAGATTGCTGCCTGCCACTTCCTCTGGAAGCTTCGTCCCGGAGGGGCACTGGCCTGATGCCAGCCGGAGCTCTCTTGTATGAGGTGTCTGTTGACCCCTGTTGGGAGGTCTTTCCCAGTCAGGAGGCACAGGGATCAGAGACCCACTTGAGGCAGCCTGTCCCTTACCCGAGCTGGTGTGCTGTGCTGGGAGAATCCCTCATCAGGATCAGCTCCTTTCTTCAGAGTTGGCAGGCAGGAATGATTCAATCTGCTGGAGCTGCACCCACAGCCGCCCCTTCCCCCAGGTGCTGTGTCCCAGGGAGATGGGGGTTTTGTCTGTAAGCCCCTGACTGGGGCCATTACTTTTCCTTCAGAGATGCCCTGCCCAGTGAGGAGGAATCTAGAGAAGCACTCTGGCCACAGCCACTTTGCTGGACTGTGGTGAATTCCGCTCAGTCCAGACCTCCCAGACTCCTTAGCACCGTCAGGGGAAAACTGCCTACTAAAGCCTCAGTAATGTCAGATGCCCCTCCCCCCGCCAAGCTCGATCGTCCCAGGTTGACGTTAGACTGCTGTGCTGGCAGTGAGAATTTCAAGCCAGTGTTTCTTAGCTTGCTGGGCTCCGTAGAAGTGGGACCCACTGAACGAGACCACTTGACTTTGTGGCTTCAGCACACTTTCCAGGGGAATGAATGGTTTTGTCTCTCTGGGGTTCCAGGCGCCACTGAAGTACGAAAAAGACTCCTGAAGCTAGCTCGGTGTCTGCCCAAATGGCTGCCCAGTTTTGTGCTTGAAACCCAGGGACCTGGTGGTGTAGGCTACATGAGGGAATCTCCTGATCTGCAGATTGCAGAAACCGTGGGAAAAGCGTAGTAACCCAACCGGGTAGCACAGTACCTCACAGCTTCCCTTGGCTGGGGGAGGGAGGCTCCCCGGCTTCTTGCGCATCCTGGGTGAAGGAATGCCCCACCCTGCTTCTGGTCGCCCTCCATGGGTTGGATCCACTGCCTAATCAGTCCCAACAAGATGACCTGGGTACCTCAGTTGGAAATGCAGAAATCACCTGCCGCCTTTTGTGTTGGTCTCACTGGGAGCTGCAGACCGGAATTTTTCCTATTCAGCCATCTTGTCAACTCAAGAATGGAAAACTTTTTAAGAACTTTATGATTTTCTTTAAGAGAATGGAAAACTTTAGATGTACTTACTTTTCTAATCCTTTTTTGTTTTGTCCATTAGCTTCTTATCACCCTTCTCTAGATCACTGTTTCCCAAAGTATGCCAAAAGCATTAGCGTTACTTGGGAACTGATTAGAAATGTACCTTAGACCGGCCGGGTGCAGTGGCTCATGCCTGTAATCCCAGCACTTTGGGAGGCCGAGGTGGGTGGAACACAAGGGCAGGAGTTCAAGACCAGCCTGACCAACATGGTGAAACCCCATCTCTACTAAAAATACAAAAATTAGGCATGGTGCATGCCTCTAATCCGAGCTACTCAGGAGGCTGAGGCAGGAGAATCACTTGAACCTGGGAGGCGGAGGTTGAAGTGAGTCGAGATGGTGCCACTGCACTCCAGCCTGGGCGACAGAGCGAGACTCCGTCTCAAAGAAAAATGTGCCCTAGACCAACTGAATGAGAAACTCTGGGTAAGTCCCAGCAGCCTGTTTCAGCAAGTCTTCCAGAAGGTTTTGACTCACTAAAGTTTGAGAACCACTCCTGTGGAGCAGGGTTTCCCAATCTCTGTACTGTTGACTTTTTTGGACTGGATAATTCTTTGATGTGGCTGTGAGGGTTGGGGCTCTCCTGTGCATTGTGTAATCTTTAGCAGCACTTCTGGCCTCTACAGACTAGATGCCAGTAGCACACTGCCCCCTCCCCCAGGCCCCACCTATGGTAATAATTGTTTCATTTTTTTCAACCCAACTTCTACATCCAGCCTAACGATAGGCTGTGTCAATACTGTCTCCAAAATAAACCCCAATTTATTGACTTTTCTTCATCTCTACCGTTATCACCCTAATTACCACCATATTCTTATGAGAACCACTACTCTAGAGGGAAATGATGTGGAGTTAGTAGGCAAAACTGCTTCTCATTTAAAGTAGCAGTGACCACTTGTTGAGTGCATTTAACTCATTCCAAGTTCTGTTCTGGGTACTTTACGTGAATTGTCACTGCCATCACAACAGCTGTGCCAGATATGTTTCAAAGTTCACAGTGTGGGCTAACCCATTTATGAAGTTTCTCATCTATTCCAGCAATTCTTCCCTTGAGAACTATTATGTCCTGTTGTCATAATGACTTATTTGGCTGCATGTGTAACTATATTCTTTTTTAAACAAAGGGATTTAGCATATAAACAAAACAGTTATTTTAACCATTTACCTCTTATATGTAAGTTTAACCATGTAAACGTCTTCTTTTTTCTTTTTTTTTGAGATGGAGTCTTTCTGAGTCTCCCAGGCTGGAGTTCAGTGGCAGGATCTCAGCTCTCTGCAACCTTCCGCCTCCCAGGCTTAAGTGATGCTCCCACTTCAGTCTCCTGAGTAGCTGGGACTACAGGTGCCCGCCACCACGTCCAGCTCATTTTTGAATTTTTGTAGAGACGACCTTTCACCACACTGCCCAGGCTGGTCTTGAACTCCTGGGCTCAAGGGAGCTGCCCACCTCAGCCTCTTAAAGCGCTGGGATTGTAGGTGTGAACTGTTGCCTGGTGAACTATGTAAACTTCTCATTGCAAAGTTAACCATAACTGTTTCTGGATGATGATTATTTACTTTTTCTGAGGTGACTACTAAATGACAAATGAATCAATAGTATGCTGTCGTTGCAGTAAGACATTCTGCTTACATTTTTTGAAATAATGTGTGTTCTGTGTATTTTCCTTTCAGTTCTAGCTCACTTGATCTATCTCTGCATATCTTAACAACTCTTCTTTCCCACTCTTTAACTGTAATTTAAACTTACCTAGTCTCTGTTCCATTCCTTCGTTACCTTTCTAGGGTATGGATGGCTAGATACACATTTTAGCTCAACAATCAATAGTTAATGCTGGTTCATGTATTACGTATTTCCAGGTGTTACATGCTTTTAAACAAAAGCCTAGAAATCATTTGTATTGAGAATGTCAAGCCCCCACACCTGACCCCTGTGACATTTTATGTTCTCAAACTTGGCCTGTGTAGACCAGTTCTGATTAGTGGCTGTAGTGATGAATTCTGGTTGTTAGAATTCTGTATATTAATGATGTCATCTCCTGAACCAAGAAAGGCAGTGCAGTTCTATTGCAGCGCTAGTTTCTTGGTACTCATTGGATACCGTTTCTCTTTTACTACTTTAGAAACTATATAAGGTTCAGAATCCTTTTATGTGAAAATCACATTTAAGAATAAAACTATCTGTGCCACTGGTATTTTAATTAACATTCAGAGAATTGCAAGATTTTTACCCAAACACTGGAAAAATAAGCAACTTATAAAAAAGAGGGGTAAAATGAACACGTTTGTTCATCTAAAATACAGCATGTGTAGTCCTGATTATTGTCTTCAAAGTGCTTTTCTACTTAAGAAGCATTTCTTCCCACAGTGTCCCTTTAGTATCCAGACTATGCTTAAGTTCCTGGAGCTCTTCTACATTTAGTTTATTTCTCTCTTTCCCATTAGAAGGATATAAAAGTATCCCAAACAGCATTTCAAATTAGAGTTAATTTTCATAATTCTAATTGTAGTTAAATTTCAAATTCCAAGCCACACTCAGAATGTCAAGATTTTGTGGCTATTTTTTTTTCTTTTTTTTAAAATTATACTTTAAGTTCTAGGGTACATGTGCACAACGTGCAGGTTTGTTACATAGGTATACGTGTGCCATGTTGGTTTGCTGCACCCATCAACTCGTCATTTACATTAGATCATTAGATGTTTCTCCTAATGCTATCCCTTCCCCCAGGCCCTCACCCCCCGACAGGCCCCAGTGTGTGATGTTCCCCGCCCTGTGTCCAGGTGTCTGATTGTTTAGTTCCCACCTATGAGTGAGAACATGCAGTGTTTGGTTTTCTGTGCTTGTGATAGTTTGCTGAGAATGATGGTTTCCAGCTTCATCCATGTCCCCGCAAAGGACATGAACACATCCTTTTTTATGGCTGCATAGTACTCCATGGTCTATATGTGCCACATTTTCTTAATCCAGTCTATCATTGATAGACATTTGGGTTGGTTCTAATTCTTTGCTACTGTGAATAGTGCTTTTACAGCCATTTTTTCTTAAACTATCTTCTTGTTTTTGTTAATGCTTAGATTTTGTTCCACAGGTACTTTAACCTGCATGTAGTTTTCATGTATTTAAAAGTCATTATTTTTATGTAAGATTTAAAAAACTCTATAACTCTTTTACATATTTTTTGAAAGATGAAAAAATATTAATATTTGTCCACCTAGAATGTAAGAAAGGAGCAGAAGAGACAAGGTGATGAAGGGAAATATAGGAAGTGAGAACAGAAGGAAGACAACTTCATGGACTTGTTGAAAGGGGAAGTGCTTTACAATTATAATACAGCTCATTCTCACCAGTATTTTTAGCATTATTTATTTTTCAGGTGTTAGTACTCAATATAGTAATGCAATTCACATATTTGAGTGAGTTGTAAATGAAAAAATCTGAGAAACTGGGAGGATAATTTCAAATTTTAATAACTTTATTCTTATTTTTACTGTTAGGATTCTTGGAAATCCTGATTGAAGTTTTGGACCTTACAGGATACACTATGTGCATCATGTATCCCTAAAAGTTATGGGATACATTTAAAACAATAATATTTAGTCCACAATAAGCTAATTATAGGTAATAAAGTATAATTTGTAAAATTCTGGGTGGGCCATGTGTTTTGAGAAATGTATATCGTTTTCTTTTTTTTTTTTTTTTTTTTTGAGACGGAGTCTTGCTCTTTCACCCAGGCTGGAGTGCAGTGGCGTGATCTCGGCTCACTTCAAGCTCCGCCTCCCGGGTTCACGCCATTCTCCTGCCTCAGCCTCTCCGAGTAGCTGGGACTACAGGCTCCCGCCACCACGCCCGGCTAATTTTTTGTATTTTTAGTAGAGACGGGGTTTCACCGTGGTCTCGATCTCCTGACCTCGTGATCCACCCGCCTCGGCCTCCCAAAGTGCTGGGATTACAAGCGTGAGCCACCGCGCCCGGCCGAAATGTATATCGTTTTCAACCAACTTTGTTTTGCAGTGAATTAGTTGTTATATAACAGTTTTGAGGAAAATACTTCTTGAACAGTCCCAGTATAGCTAAAAGTTGAACTAAGATGAGATTTTTCAGTTTCACTCATTATTGTCCTTGTCTTCTTTTAAAGAATAGTTCCTAATTGAGTAATATTTTCAGTTGATTATCACAATGCCTTTCTTCATGTACTCATTAAAGAATTATGGCTTAATGAACATGTTGAAACAAGTAATAGTTATTTCCGTAGTAGCAGCTACTGTTAGCTGTACTGTTCTGTCATCTCTAAATACTACAGGAGATGAGATTTGTTGAATTACTATACTAGATGCTACCATAATTTTTGAAGCATAGAACCTTGGAATTTTTGATAATATGAACATGCCATTCATTAATAGTTTCCCAGATCTCAGTCATAAATTATCTTGAATTGGCTGAACATTGAGTGTTAGCAAACAAGCTGTTTTATTTATAGAAATGTAACTAAAAATCTTCTGTGTCATGGTAGCAGCCACTAGCCTGATGACCTTGGGCATGTCGTGTAGCTGCTTTGAGCTGCAATTTTCTCCTCTCTACAATGAGGAGAGCTGTATCAGTAAGTTGTGTGCAAATTAATATAAAATCCTAGGGTTTTTTAAATTGCTAAATTCTTTGCAGGTGTATAAGTTATTGATAAAAGTCATCACTGGTCCCACTGTAATGAGAACCAACAGCTTTTCCCTATTTCTCACTCTAGTATTGTTTTTTTTTTTTTTTTTTTTTGAGACGGAGTCTTGCTCTGTCCCCCAGGCTGGAGTGCAGTGGCGCAATCTCGGCTCACTGCAAGCTCTGCCTCCCGGGTTCACGCCATTCTCCTGCCTCAGCCTCCTGAGTAGCTGGGACTACAGGCGCCCGCCAACACACCCGGCTAATTTTTTGTATTTTTAGTAGGGACGGGGTTTCACCGTGTTAGCCAGGATGGTCTCGATCTCCTGACCTCGTGATCCGCCCGCCTTGGCCTCCCAAAGTGCTGGGATTACAGGCTTGAGCCACCGTGCCCGGCCTTATTGTTTGTTTTTAATAGCACTTTTGACTAGCCTTTTTTTTTTTTGATTCAGGGCCTCCTTGCTCTGTCACCCAGGCTGAGGCGCAGTGGTAAGGTCATGGCTCACTGCAGCCTTGACCTCCTGGGTTCAGGCAATCAGTTTTCCCATGTCAGTCTCCCAAGTAGCTGGTACCACTGGCATACACCACCAATGCTTGGCTAATTTTTTTTTTTTTTTTTTTTTGGTAGAGATGGGATTTACCTATGTTGCCCATGCTGGTCTCAAACTCCTGGGCTCAAGCAGTCCTCCCGCCTGGGCCTCCCAAAGTGCTAGGATTACAGGCATGCTCCACCATGCTCAGCCCAGCCTAAACTTCTGATATGCTTTTTACTTAAGTATAATATCTATTACTTGGTCATGTCTGCCGTTTGAGGGGATGGGGAGTGGGGGTGGGTGGGAAGGACTTGAGCCATCAAGCATTACAAGTGCATAATAAAGGATTCATCAGACTTACTAGAAATTGTGATAACTTGTGTCAGTTTGGCTTCCCCAAGTACATGTTAAGTGAAAAGAAGAATCTGTTGTGTACTTGTTTTATTTTGTTTTTTGTTTTTTAATTCTCCAAAGCTCCTGTTATTCCATTAAGTGCATAATGGGAGCAAGGGGTTTGTTAGATTTCACGCTACACAGGTCCTACAAAATAAAAACTTGTTTGAGCATGCTGTTTTTTCTATCTCCTGTTTTAATTAAACTCCAGATTCACAATATGAACTGTTTGCAAATTGGGAACTTCTTTATAGAGGTATTTTCCATGTAGCTACCATGTACAGATTAGGTAGATTTGAAATAGAATGGAGGAGCTTATTAGGCTTACTAAATTCCTGTGATATCCCAGGCCTAGAGACTTTCACATGCATAATCTTAGTGATTCCTCACAAGAATTAGATAAATATTACCATCTTTGCAAATGAGGAAATGAGTTCACAGAACTACCAAGAAGTGGAACCAGAATTTGAACCTAGATCCCTGATTCTGAAGTGAATGTACAATCATGCTCTGCATTATGATGTTTCAGTCAACAGTGGACTGCATGTATGATAGTGGTCCCTTAAGATTATAATGGAACTGAACAATTTATATGGCCTAGTAACCTGGTAGCCCTTGTACCATCATAGCACAATACATTACTCATAGGTTTGTGGTGATACTGTCATAAACAGATGTATTGTGCTGCCAGTTGGATAAATGTCTAGCACATATAATTATGTACAGTAATTGATAATGATAAACGACTATGTTACTATTTACTGTACTTTTTATCATTATTTTAGAGTGTTCACCTTCTACTTATTGGAAAAAGTTAGCTGTAAAACAGGAAGGTCCTTCAAGAGGTATTCTGGAAGGCATCGTTTTCATAGGAGATGACAGCTTCACTCATGTTATTGCCCCTAAAGACTTTCCAGTGGGACAAGATGTGGAGGTGGAAGACAGTGATATTGACGATCCTCCCACTTTGTAGGACTAGGCTAATGTGTGTATTTGTGTCTTAGTTTTTAACAAAAAGTCTTAAGTTAAAAAAAAAATTTTTTTAAAGTTTCATAGAATAAGGATATAAAAAAAGAATGTTTTTGTGCAGCTGTACATGTTTGTTTTAAGCTAAGTGTTATTACAAAAGACTCAAAAGTTAAAATGAAAACGTTTATAAAGTGAAAAAGCTAAGTTAATTTTTAAAGTTAAGTTAATTTTTAAATAAATTCAATGTGACTTAAATGTACAGTGTTTACAAAGTCTACAGTAGAGTATAGTAATGTCCTAGGCCTTCACATTCACTCACCACTCACTCATTGACTCACCCAGAGTCAGCCCTGCAAGCTCCATTCATGGTACGTGCACTCTACAGGGGTGCCTTTTAAAAATATTTTATATGGTATTTTTACTGTACCTTTTCCTGGTTTGCACATACCATATAGGTTTATAGCCTAGGAGCAATAGGTTATACCATATAGCCTAGTTGTGTAGTAATCTGTACTCTCTAGGTTTTCTAAGTACATTCTGTGATGTTCACATGATGAAATTGCCTGATGCATTTCTCAGAATCTATTCCCATCGTTAAATGAAGCATGACTGTATTTTTTGTTGCATCTGGAGGTTGTTAACGCTGGCTATATATTAGAATCATCTGGGGAGCTTTCAAAAGTACAGATGCCAGGGAATCAGGTAATTGGTCTGGAGTGGGTCCTGCACATTAGTATTTTTTAAAAGCTCTTCAGGTGATCCTGGTGAGAAGCAAAAGTTAAGAAATGTTGCATTACATACTGCATCTCCAGTGACCATTGGTGGCCCCTTTGTTTTAAAAGCTTTTGTTATTTGTCAGTGGATAATCATTAACAGATTAATAGTGTTCTCTACTTTAGATTTTCTCTCCAGAAGCATAAAGGATTTGTATTAAAGAATTACCTACATAATAAATGTTGGAAAGATTACAGTGAACCTTTTTCTTTGTCAGTCTTTCAAAAATTAAAATATTTTTGTTTTTATCTTTGGCTTGATTTCTGAGTGAAGTAAAAATGAACTCAATTGCATATTAAATTTGTTTCTGGCCCTCTGCATCTAGGAAAGTAATAAACTAATTTCGGCCAAGAGAAATAACATTTTCTTAATATACAGTAGTTTTAAAAAGTAATAGAACAGGAGGTTATTGGTTATAAATCTATAGATGATTGTAACAGGAATACATTTAGATAATTAGTCCTGGCCTACCACTGTGCTGTAGCTCTGTAAATCTCTTTTTGACAAGCTGCTTTAAAGATTGTCATGGATGAAGGGAAAATGGGAGTATAGTTGAAGATCATTATTATTAGAAATTTTAATATAAGCACATAGAGCAACAGAATAATTTGTTTTTTACGTTATGAAATTTTTGAATTTTGAATCTTTTATTACCCAGCTTAAAAATACATTTGAAATAAATTCTTCTTAATTGGTTAGAATACGATAATTGAATCCTGTCTACTTAAAAATAAAGGCAGTTACTGGGATTGACTCTTGGAATACGTTTAAAGATGTTGTAACTTACAGTCATGGTTTATTGGCTGGTGATGTTGAAATTAGAATTTACAGTCTGCTTTTCTCAATACTTAATAAGATTAATTTTCTTTAAATTTCCAAGCAGTAGTTTTTAACGATTTACAGAGTTTTCATGAGGTAGCTGGTTTTTACTGACTCCGTTTATAAAGCCATGCTGTAATAAGGTGTGGCAATTGTGAACCTCTCATCTTTTCAGATTGACAAGAACCCCGTCCCCCATCATGCTTATGTCCTCTCCCCTACTATATTAAGACATGTTAGAAGAAGAAGGGGTTGGAAAGGAATGGTTATCTAGGTCTTAAGAGATAGAGTTGGAACTCAGACTTGCTTGTCAAGACTAGAGGACTCCTCAGATGTTGGCCCAGATGTTCTTGGACCACCATTCTTTTTTTTTAATTTTTATTTTATTATTATACTTTGTTTTATGGTACATGTGCACAATGTACAGGTTTGTTACATATGTATACATGTGCCATGTTGGTGTGCTGCACCCATTAACTTGTCATTTAGCATTAGGTATATCTCCTAATGCTATCCCTCCCCCCTCCCCCCACCCCACAACAGTCCCCAGAGTGTGATGTTCCCCTTCCTGTGTCCATGTGTTCTCATTGTTCAGTTCCCACCTATGAGTGAAGTTCTGGCCAGGGCAATTAGGCAGGAGAAGGAAATAAAGGGTGTTCAATTAGGAAAAGAGGAAGTCAGATTGTCCCTGTTTGCAGATGACATGATTGTATATCTAGAAAACCCCATTGTCTCAGCCCAAAATCTCCTTAAGCTGATAAGCAACTTCAGCAAAGTCTCAGGATACAAAATCAATGTACAAAAATCACAAGCATTCTTATACACCAATAACAGACAAACAGAGAGCCAAATCATGATTGAACTCCCATTCACAATTGCTTCAAAGAGAATAAAATACCTAGGAATCCAACTTAAAAGGGAAGCGAAGGACCACCATTCTTATTCCCACCGTTACATGATATGGCTGGAGATGAATGCAGTGAAATTGATGGGAGGTAGATGGCAACTAAATTGTGCCCACAGGGTGAGAAGATAGAACCTTATATGGTGGTTGAAAAAGTTGGAGGAAGCAAAAGAGACATAGAGGGTATTTGGCTGTAAATATTGCAGCTGTACTGTGTTAGGGCTTTTATTCTCCCAACTATGGCTAGCAAAGGCTGCTCAATTGCACAACTCCAACAGGCAACATTCACATAGAATTTGATGTGAGTGATGGAGACTCCCTGGCTCTGAGCCAGACTGAACAGTCCAGCAGTTCTGTAATGATGGGGTTTTGGCAGGGCCACTTTTCCATACTGGTCCTGACACTTCTTACCCTGGTAGAATCTAGCAGCTCAGTGTCTTCTGTTGTTGAATCTGAGGCAGCCTAAAAGATAATGATAATAGGAAACACTTATGTAGCACTTAATTTGTGTCAGGCACAGTAAGTGTCTTGCTCAAACTCACACAACTATTAAATAAATGACAAAGCTGGGAAACAAACTCAGGCAGTGTGGCTCCAGACTGTCTACTTTTTCCACTATGCCACACTATGTTTGCTATTCCTTGTTTTTATTGTCTCCATTGCCTAGTCATTCATTTAGCTATTAGTGATTAATAAACATTTGTTGAGTATGTACTATGTGCATACTCATAGTACATTAACTTTCTAGGGCTGAAGTACATAGAACTTTCTAGGGCTGAAGATAAAGTCTTTGCCCTCATGAGGCTTATATTTTAGTTGAGGGAGAGCAACAGTACATTATTAAACATGTAAATTGCATAATTTGAAGTAACGATAAGTATTTAGAATAAAATAGAGTGATGGTATAGGGAATGATTGGAAAGTGGGGCTGTCTTACCTAGGATTATGAAAGAAATCTTTCTGAGGGGGTAACACTGTATTGAGACTTGAATGATAGGAAGCAGTTATGTAAAGATTAGGAAAGTGGGGATTCTAGGCTGCTAAAACTGAAATGGGAGCAAGTTTGGTATTTACTAGGGACCGAAAAGAAAAATAGCATGACTTAGAGCTTAGTAAGTAAGGTAGGTAGTAACTTAGTAAGTTAGTAAGGTAGACAGTGAGATCTCAGAGAAATGCAGCAATAGCATTCCAAGGGGGTGGAGTGGGCCTAGTAGGAATCTGCTTCTAGGGGAAGAGGTATTTTGTTACTGACATTATTTATGGTTGCCTGCATGTAGATTGGTCAGGGAGCAGTCTGCCCCAGATGCAGGCAGTAAGGAGATGCAGTGGGTTGCATATTTCTTAAAATGATTTTAGTACATAACTTAAAATAACCATATCATTGAAGTGCGTCATAAAGCATTATGTTTTATGGCCCATTAGAAAATATTTGAAAATTTACTCGTTAATGATGATTTATGCTTTAAAAGAGCTTTCTGGATGCTGTGCACAGGGGATAAACATAGGACAGTGACCAAGTAGGAGGCTATTGTATTGGCTCAGAGAGGTGAAAGTGGTAGTGGGAAACATGGAGAGAAGTAATTGCACTCTAAATATATATTGATTACTGTTCTTGATGCCAATTTTCCAAGACTGTGGCACTTACTTTGTAGGGCAAAGGAGTAAATGTCTTCTCTCAGTTAATTTTCAGACAGTGACCGTCCAGGTCAAAATTGTCCAGGAATTTGGATTTTATTGCTTTTGTGATTCACTGAAACCACAGATTTCCCTGGGTAGAAACCTTCTGCCAAGATGTGTGTTTATGGACAGGATGAAGGATGAACTTCCTCCAGGACTGGCACGGCTCAGCCCTGATGCACAGGTTAGCCCACTGGGCCCACCTACTTCTGTGTTCATGATGAATTTTCAAGGGCTGATTCTCTTAATTTGACCTGGCTTATAAGGCAGATGAGTTTGAAGATACAGATCACTTACTGAAGACCTGCTTTTGGCAGCCTACCAGTAATTACTACTTGTTCATTTTTATTTTTCTCCTGTTTTGTCTTACAGAGATGTTTAACATATTACGTATGAAGAAATTAATTCATATAGGTCTTCTATATTTGAATGTGTTTTCTGTTACATATCTTCTTGAAAGCCTCTGATTAAAACAATACAATTATTACATGATCACTTGTAGTACTGATTTCAATAATACTGTTGACAGATGGAAAATTTTGTGAAGAGTAGGTTCCCTTCTGTGGTGATTTTCAGCCATTTGCTTTTCCTTTCAAAGACAAGCTTACAGTCTGTCTTCTATGTGCTGTCACAGTCTGACGTTTATTTGAAATGCTATAACTCTGCTCTCCTTTGGCTTCATAGATGTTAAAGACCAGGAGGTGAATAGTGTATGCATGTGGAGACCATTTCACCGGTTTCCTGCGTGAGGGTCCTAGCCAGCTGAATTGAGCCTGAGTAGCAATCCCTACACTCTCCTTATATGTCCTCCATGTCTCCTGTGGCGGATTTTAGACATGTTATTTGTGGCATAAGAATTATTTTGCCTTGAGTTTTTACCTCCCATAAAGCTTAAGTGGAAGAATAGATAAATCCTTTAAAGTTATCACTTTTTCCTGCGGTTTGTCCATGTGAGGAACAAAGAATACAAATTAACTCGGTATCTTACGCATTTTAGAGAACTCTGAAATTAAAAAAAAATAACATTTTTGCCAGATGTTTTAAAAATTTGCAAGACCAATATAAAAGCTTAATTCAGCAGAGAGAGAGAGGGGAAAAATGGATGACCATCAGGATTTTTGAGGAATGGTATTTTTAATCTTTTTTTTTAAATTGATTGAATATTTCTGTAGAACAGTCCTTTGGTTTTATGCTTTTGATAGCCTTCTTAAATGTTAAGTTTTATAAAAAGAAGCTAACATCAGTAATATTGCTTGTAGCTCTGGCGAGAAGTATATATACGTTATCTTCCTTTCTCCCAATGTGAATAAGCTAAGTGACTACTAGTTTTAATTTTCTCCTGCTTAGTCTTTGTTTTGTTTGGCTCTGCACGGTGGCTCATGCCTGTAATCCAGCACTTTGGGAGGCCAAGGCGGATGGGTCACTTGAGGTCAAAAGTCCAAGACCAGCCTGGCCAACATGGTGAAATCCTGTCTCTACTAAAAATACAAAAATTAGCGGGGCGTGATGATGCATGCCTATAATCCCAGCTACTTGGGAGGCTGAGGTGGGAGAATCTCTTGAACCTGGGAGGTGGAGGTTGCAGTGAGCAGAGATCTCGCCACTGCACTCCAGCCGGGGTGACAGAGCAAGACTCTCTCTTTTTAAAAGGGAAAAAAAAATCCGTTGTGAAAGACACTTGGTTATTCCTTCAATCTCAACACTGATTTTCTCTCCTTCCTTTCTTTTCTTCTTCCTTTCTTTCCTTTCTCTTTCTTTCTTTTCTTTCTTTCCTTCCTTTTCTTTCTCTTTCTTTCCTTCCTTCCTTCCTTCCTTCCTTCTTTCTTTTTCTTTTCTTTTCTTTCTTTCTTTCTTTCTGTCTCTCTCTCCCCCTCCCTTCCTCTCTCCCTCTCTCCCCCTCCCTCCCTCTCTCTCCCTCCCTCCCTCACTGTCTCCCTCCCTCCCTCTTTCTGCCTCCCTTCCTCCCTCCCTCTCTCTCCCTCCCTTTCTCCCTCTCTCTCCCTCCCTTCCTCCCTCTCTCTCCCTCCCTCCCTCTCTCCCTCCCTTCCTCTCCCCCCTCCATCTCTGCCCGCCTCCCTGTCTGCCCCCCTCCCTCTCTCCCTCCCTGCCTATCTGCCCCCCTCCCCCTCTCTCTGCCTCCCTCCCCCTCCCTCCCTCCCTCCCTCCTTTTAAACAGTTGTATTTGGGTCTAATCAGTGGATTAAACAGGCTAAGTTTTATGTAAAGAATCAATAAACTCTTTTATCAAATAGTGACTATAAGATATAAGAAAACTATATATTTTACCCTAAGGCTGAGAGAGGAAGACCAAACTTGTAAGGGGTCCCACCTGCAAAGGCTAGGGCTCAGACTTCATTGGAGGAGGTATATTCAGCTCATTGAATTAGTAGAAAAGTTCTCTATTCTCGCCAGGCCAGAGTTGGTCTGTAGTCCATTGGCAGTCAGGGCAACCTGGAATGCAGGTGATCAGCAACATGTGGCATGGTTGTGCAGAGGGAGTGGCAGCTGGATGGGAAACCACAGATGGGCAGCCCATGCAGGCCTCCAGAGCAAGCAAATTGAGATGTTGATAAGGGCAAGGCCCATTAGTGTGCGTATGCAAGCAGGAAGCCTTTGGAGTGCTAGATTCTGTCTTGAGAGGGCTGGTTATCCCTGGGCCAGGGTCCGGCTGCAACTTTGCTGAGAGACTTGCATATCTGGACATTGGGCAGAAGAACCATTTCTCCTACAACTTCTTTTAGCATTTTCTGTTGAGAAATCTTAAGATAGTTGTTGCAGTAGAGATGCTTAAAGGATTTGTGTCCGTATAGCAATGCATATATTGAAGGGTGAATTTGGAGAAGAGAGTCATACAATTGATAACTGGCACAATCATGTTTCTTTTTCCAGTTTACTTTTATGAGAAATTATGTTCATAGTGTTCTATCCATTCTTTGACTTAAGAGCATATGCTATGCATGCACCATGCTAGGTGCTTGAGATTTCATGACAAGGCAGCAAGTAAAATTTTAAGTATGCATGAAGAATCATTGTATTTAGCTGTCACATTCTTGCTTGATACTTGATGGTAGGAAGATACTTTTTTAAGCATCGACAGAATAATTGCTTTGTATATGAGAGGACTATGTCAAAATAGTATTCTTCACATTAAGATAAAGTTTCGTGGCAGCAACTTTTGAACCAGTTGGGGACTTTGAATTGGAAGACCAAGATTCTGGTCTTGGTTATTAATTAAACATATAACAATCTGGGCCTTAGTTACCATCTGTGAAATTGTGCTGGACTTACTGAATTCAAGATTTTCTCTCACACCATTTCTAATACACTGTGAGTCTTCCCTCACATTGGAGTTGAAGATTAGAGTAAGGAAGGCCTAAAGCCTGTCACAGTCTTTTAGGACAGGGGTGTAAGAAGAAATAACTAATTTTTAAAAAATATATGGTTAGGATGGTTTAAGCAGAATCAATAGATTGCCAGTAGATTGGATTCAAACAGGTCTAGTAATAAAGAAATACCAAGCTGAACTGTAATTCTGGATATATTTCCTTGCTTTATAGAGATAAGATTTTGATTCAAATTTCTGAGTATAAAATATTTTATTATAAGGTGGGATTCTGGGTGAGTTAAAAAAAAGGAGTTGCTTAAAAAACAATGTACAGAATGGGAGAAAATATGTGAATCATAGATGAGGGGTTTGTATCCAGAATTTATAAAGAACTTTTATAACTCAACAATAAAAAGACAACTGGTTTAAAAGGGAAAGTGATTTGATAGGCATTTCTCCAAAGATGCACAAATGGCCAGTGAGCACATGAGAGGATGCTCAGCATAGTCATTAAGGAAATGCAAATCAAAACCACAATGAGATACTACTTGATGCCTGCCAGAATGGTTATAATTAAAAGACCAGTAGTAGCAAGCATTGGCAAGGATGTGGACTAATTGGAATCCAAATACATTGCTGGTGGAAATGAAAGGTAGTACAATCACTTTGGAAAACAGTATGGCAGTTCCTCAAAACACAGTTAACATATATCAGTTAAACAGAGTTACCTAATGACCCAGTAGTTCTACTCCTAGGTACATACCCAAGAGAACTGAAAACATATGTCCACACAAAAATTTGTTTACAAATGTTCATAGTAGCATTATTTATAACAGATAAAAAGCAGAAACTACTTAAATGTGAGTCAACTGAGAGAACAAAAATCTGGTAACTCCACATAATGGAATATTGTTCAGCCGTAAAAGCAAATGAAGTTCTGATACATACTACAACATGAATGGACATCGAAAATATTATGCCAAGCGAAAAACAAACCCAGATGGAAAAGAACCACTTATTATATTACTTCATTTATATGAAATGTCTGGAATAGGCAAACTATAGAGATAGAAAGTAGTGATTTTTCAGGGGCTAGGGCAAGGGGGAATGGGAAGTGACTATTAATAGTTACTGGTTTCTTTTTGGGATGCTGAAAATGTTCTAAACTCTGAATGTACTGAAAACCTCTAAGTTGTATACTTTAAAAGGGGTGAATTTTATGGTATGCAAATTATATCTCAAATTGTTTATTTAAAAAATTTGAAACTGAAAAGTTTTTAAAAAGAGCTTAATTGGTCTGAGATTAAGCTGCAGTTGGCACTTCATAAGTGCCAGTTCCATATTTCTTTCAAAGCTTTTTAAAAAAATATCTTTGGTATTTAATATTTACTGTGTTCAGTATTTTGACTTTATTTTTATTTTTGAGACAGAGTTTCGCTCTTGTTGCCCAGGCTGGAGTGCAATGGCATCATCTCGGCTCACCACAACCTCCGGCTCCCAGGTTCAAGCAATTATCCTGCCTCAGCCTCCCGAGTAGCTGGGAATACAGGCATGCACCACCACGCCTGGCTAATTTTGTATTTTTAGTAGAGACGGGGTTTCTCCATGTTGGTCAGGCTGGTCACGAACTCCTGACCTCAGATGGTCTGCCCTCCTCAGCCTCCTAAAGTGCTGTGATTACAGGCGTGAGCCACTCCTCCCGGCGACTTTATTTCTTTACACAACGTCTAGTTAACATTTAGGCTACTTGAAGCTGTACCTTTGTAGCTCAGCAATTAGAAGTAGTACCAGGAGAGTCAAGACATCTGTCCTCTACCTGGTGTGTTTTTTGCCTTGATAACACAAGTAGTCATATGTTTATATGTTTACAGTTTTTCTTATGAGAAAAAAATGGCTGTGCGAATATTTAGGGAGAGGATGCAATAATGTAGAAAAAATTAATTTTATATTTGCTTTATGTTTATGGAAAGTTAAGTTTAATAAAAATAAGAAAATATATAAATGATGTCCTTTCAGAAACTTCTAGAGGGATATTTAAAACTTTCATCTCTTCATGTTAGGTATTCCATTATAATGTTCATTTTTAATAACAAATAATTTATATCGTTACAGACAGATTTGACCAGTTTTGGGCCATCAATCGGAAACTCATGGAATATCCTGCAGAAGAAAATGGATTTCGTTATATCCCCTTTAGAATATATCAGGTAGGAAATAACATTTTAAAAAACATCCATTTATGAAAGCCTCAGACATCTTAATTGAAGCACTCTAGTCTAGAACTCTTTGTCTGCATAGTAACAGTACTTATTAGGGGTTTTCCAAACTGTGTCTTTCAGTGGCAATCAAGTCAGATACCGCACTGAAATATTTGACTCATATGCAGTTGGTACTCATTATTTGTAGATTTCATATTGGCAGATTGACATACTTACTAAAATTTATGTGTAACCCCAAAGTCAGTACTTGGAGCACTTTTACGGTCATTCAGAGTGGTGAAAAATTGATTCACCTGATGCTCATTTCCCAGCAGAGGTTGATCAAAGCGAGGCTCTGCCTTCTTGTCTCAGCTGTCATGCTATAAACAAGCCTTCTTTTCGCAGTGTATGTAGTGCCATGCTTTTACATTTTTGTGCTTTTTGTTAGTGATTTTGCTGTTTAAAACAGACTCCAAATGTAGCACTGAAGTGCTCTTTTTAAACTGAAACACACATAGAACAAGGTTATGTATTGATCAGTTAATGAACATGTTGTGACTGAGGGCTCATGGAAACATAACCTTGTATTCCCCCAGGAGCAATGATTTCAATGTTTGTGGTAACCTTATAGAACAGAACTACTGCAAATTACAAGAATTTACTAAGTCTCTTTGTTTTGGATGGTGAGTCTTCAGTGTTGTACCACAAAGTAGGCAATAGGCTCTTAAGACTTTCTCACAGCATATTTGCATGAGGTAAAGAAACTCCATGTTTGTGTACTTTAAAAGTGCTGGCATAAATATTGGCATTTAGCAAATATTAAATTTTTTTTAATGAATGGCATTCTAGGAAGTAAGTTACATACTATCATGAGAAAAGCATTTAAGAACAAGAATCAGAAGCATAATGTCACAGGCATAGACTCTAATCTAGTAGGACTTCCATTCAAACTCAGAGGTTTTGTCATAACTTTCTTTGTAGCCATTTTTAGTATCCCACAGTCTTTACTAATAGTTACTTCTATAGTTATTTTAAAATCTTTTATAGAGCCATCACATAACTATGTGTTCAAAGAGGAAAACAAATTGTCTAATTGAAAATAAACATCTCAATATACTGGAAGAATGAAGAATATTTATTTAGTGTTGCAGGTACAATTTTCAAGTAGTCCATATTTTTCATGAAGGCGGGGTTATTGTTAGGTTCATGCTTTGTGTCCAGGGTCTAGAAAAGTGCCTGGCATTTGCATTTCTAATTTATTAAATCATTTATCATTTGTCAATTTTATTTTAATTATTTATATTCTTTCTCTTTTACCATGAGCTCCACAGTAACATGCCGTAAGGCATTCCCACAACCTAGCAAAATATCTTACTTGTATAATTTAGTTGAAGAAAATATATCGTAGACTCTGAAGACATCTCTCAAAGAGTCCAGAAACTGTTTTGAGATTTATACCTCTCAGCACTTATTTGGGTCAAGTTCTGGCATATATATTTATACAAGAGGTTCTTTACTGTAACTTCTTTAAACTCCTATAGGGAAAGTGTATTATACTTAATTTAGGAATTATTATTGTCAGAATATAGTGCAGGTGTACAGAGGAAAGGTTTTCCTTTTTGAATTTATTCTGTTTTAGGGGAAAATTGTCAGATTAATCCATACCTAGTGTTGTGTTATTATAATACAGATAAGTTTCAGAGAGAGAGAGAGAGAAAAAGGGTGTGTGTGTGTGTGTGACAGAGAGAGAGAGAGAGAGAGACAGAGACAGAGACAGAGAATGGTTTTTATAAAGTGCTGTAATTAGATAGAAAGTGGAAGGGTAGAGAATTCTCAAAATTTGCTTGACAAAACCTGGCTGCCAGATGGGGACTCTTGGCAGAACCTCCTGCTTGATCTTTAATGTGTCAAGGCACTTGGGCAGTTTTTCCTTAAACAGAAAACAACAAAGAGCCTAAGGACAATATAGTTTCTCATTTGACCTACATAACTTTCCTTTTGGCATTATCCCAGTTGCATTTTGGTTTTTATTTGAATTTAATTAAAGTTTTAGAAGTGAGATATGAAAATGAATATAAAAATTAAGGAGTCCTAGTTTTTGCTAATTTGCCATTTCCTGACTTTTCCTATTTCCCTATTTGGTATTCAGTCTTCAACCATGGCCTTGACCAAAGGAGGATGGAACTCTATTTTTGTTTGCCTAATTGTGTGATCTAAAGGCAACATCAGATTTCTGTTACTGACTTCTTTATATCTGATTAGTTTGTATGGTTGTGATATTCTGTTTGTTAAATGTAGCTTTTATTTGTGCAGCATTTTGATTAACACTTTTCATTTCTTTAACATACTAGATACAAATCTCTATAATATTTGAGCCCTTGAGTTACTAAGTAAATTTAAGGAAAATCTGAAAATCCAGATTCATTAATAAATAAAGGACATAATTTTTACTGAAATATTTATTTTACTTTGCAGAATCCTAACAGAATTTCTGTATAACCGGAGAGAGAGAGACAGAGTACTGAGCATGCTTGAATGAGGCCCATTTTATCTTGTTGAAGTCTCAAAACCATCTTAGGAATAGGAATCATTATCTGATTTTACATGTGAGGAAACTGAGGCTTGGGAATTTTAAGTCACTTGCCTCA
Organism: Nomascus leucogenys; assembly: GCF_006542625.1. Lineage (NCBI taxonomy): Eukaryota > Metazoa > Chordata > Mammalia > Primates > Hylobatidae > Nomascus > Nomascus leucogenys. Next base: position 92,683,209 of record NC_044383.1, on the reverse strand, counting down.
GTGAACAAATGAAAAATGGAAGAACTAGAATCCAGACCCAGGCCTGATTTATGAGCAAAGTATGACTTTTGTTTATAATAATTAAGTTTGTAGAATTATCAGAACATAATTATCGTGAAAAGTGAAGTCTGCCCTGACCAAATAAGTTGATAGGAGCCTAGAATACCTGTGACTGGTGGTATTCTTTGAAGATTGACTTTTGTAAAGATTGTCATCAAACTATATATTTTTCATCTGTAATTCATTTATCATGAGCTCAAAATGACTATAGTCAGGTGACAGATTTTTAGTGGTAAAAGTTGAATTGGTCCAAAAGCCATCTAGAGATGTTGCAAACCAAAATGTGTCATTTCTGTCATTTACATAACAGTTTAGTTTGGTGTGTGAGTTTCAGGTTTGTGTTCCTGAAGTCCAGATGCTTCATATTAGCCAGTATTCTAGAGATGACATTAAGTGCAGCAAATGTTACAGAATGTAACCAAAATGTTATTTAGCACTTGTAAACAGGTGGTGATTAATGAAGGCATTTGTCAAAAAGATTTGTAAAATGACTGTGCAGTCCTTAGGCATTGGTATTTGAGATGTAAAATGAAAATTAGGCACATCATATCTGTTTTTCAAGAAGCAGTAGATTGATAAATGTTATCCTGCCATTATACTTTGGGTAGGAAAAGTGTGTCTCATTGATTCATTCAACAAGTTTATTTACACACATATTTGCCTGCCATGCCCTGTGCTATGCACAAGGGATACAACTGATGATCGATATTATGTATGACCCCTTAGAAGGTTATTGTCTAAAGGTGGAAAGAAACAAATCAACTAAGAATACAAATATAACATTGGAACTGTGATTGCTGTGAAGAAGAGAAATACAGTGCAATAAAAACCTAATGCCCCAGGAAGAATTTGTTCTAGTTTGGGAGGAGAGAAGGCTGCCTTGAGGAAATGTTGCATCCCCAGAGATTTGACAGATAGGTGAACTTAAGATAGGCAAAGAGCCATGAGAAGAGCTTTGTAGGCAAAGGGGGATGTTGTAAGTATAAGGACAACCTGTTTGTCTTGAGCACAGAGTTGGGATAAGGCTGCAAAGGTAAAAGACCATATTAACGAGTTTTCTCTGTATCCTGTAAAGAATGGGAGATCCTAAGAGATTTTTAATTATCTGAATATCCATTCATATTTATTCAACAAAGATCATTCAGTCACCTACTTTGTTCTACATGTTATTCTTAAGGTTATAAATATATTTAGAGAATCTTCATAGAAACAACCTAGCAATGTTATTTTTAGTTTAAAAAAAACAAGAAGCTGATAAACAATGCTTGTTTTCTAATAAAGTTAAAACGAGACCAGCCTGGATACAACATAGTTGAGACCCCACCTCTACAAAAAAAGTTTTTTAAATGAGCCGGATAGGGTGGTATGCACCTGTAGTCCCAGCTACTTGGGAGGCTGAGGTAGGAGAGTCACTTGTGTTTGAGAGGTCGAGGTTGCATTGAGCCGTGATCACGCCACTACACTCCAGCCTGGGCATCAGAAAGAGACCCTATCTTTTAAAAAAAAAAAAAAAAAAAAAGTATGGCTCCTACTTGTCTTTGTTTTTATATATTTTTAAATTTTATTTACTTATTTATTTATTTATTTATTTTGAGATGAAGTCTTGCTCTGTCTCCCAGGCTGGAGTGCACTAGTGCAATCTTGGCTCACTGAAACCTCCGCCTCCCGGGTTCAGGCGATTCTCCTGCCTCAGCCTCCTGAGTAGCTAGGATTACAAGCGCCCACCACCATGCCCGGCTAATTTTTGTATTTTTAGTAGAGATGGGGTTTCACCATGTTGCCCAGACTGGCCTCGAACTTCTGACCTCAGGTGAACCACCTGCCTCAGCCTCCCAAAGTGCTGGAATTACAAGCGTGAGCCACTGCGCCCAGCCTATGTTTTTTTTCCCAGAGAGGGTCTTGCTCTGTCACCCAGGCTTGAGTGCAGTGATGTGATCTCAGCTCACTACAGCCTCTGCCTTCCCGGCTCAAGCGATCCACCCACTTCAGCCTTCCAAGTGACCGGGACTACAGGCATGTGCCATGCCTGGCTAATTTTTGTATTTCCTACTTGTCTTTGGAAGAAGTTGTTCATTAGTTATAAAAAAAGTAAAATAAAGTAGAATTTGAACTTTGTTTTGTTTACTTCCATACAGAATTCTGCTTCCTTTCCCATTGATGATTTGAGTGTAAAGTTGTTCATTTGTATCATTAAAGTGCCATTAATATTTTAATTCTTTTGGGAGGTTTACTAGCTATTTTGGTTAAGCAAATCTATTTAACTTCTATGTGCTAAAAATATTTAAGAATCTGGATACCGGTTTGGGGGGAGAAAAAGTACATTTTTGAAAATGGAAACTAGGTTGTCAGGGATTAACTTGGCACCTTCTGAAGGAGCCCAATTTTAGACTCTCTTGTTTCCAGAAATGTTGATTTCTGGATTTTGAAAAGTGAGGACAGTAGAAATATGTGGCAAATTATGGCCATGTTTGTTAGGATTCCCCCCCTCCAGGGTTTTAGCGATGTTGGTAAGAAATTATAATTTTGCCTTTTCAGTTGCTTTCCATTTTAGTAGATATCTTGCAATAACATCTTACAGAAAAGTCAAGAACCATGAAAGAAGGACTTACTGGTTAGTAAACTGAATATTATTGCTTTTAATTTAGTTTTTCAGTCATTTCAAAAAGATACCCAACATAATTTGTAATACATTTTGAACCGCAGGTATATCTCTAGCAGAATAGAATAGATATATTCTGTTTCCCAGCTGAATGTAAGTTGCTTGAGGTGTTTTTGTTGTTGTTGTTATTTATAGTATTTTTCCTTAACATTATTTTGTTTTAATTTTTAATCATGGTAAAATAAATATAACATTATAATCTTAACCATTTTCAGTAGTGTTAATTATATTCACACTGTTGTACATTCATTCTCCAAAACCCTTTTTTTCTTGCAAAACAAACTATACCCATTAAACAACTCTCTGTTTCTCCATTCTACTTTATGGATTTGACATCCATAGGTACTTCATACAAGAGGAATCATACACTAATTCCTTTTTTGTGACAGGCTTATTTCACATAGCACGATGTCCTCATTGTTTATCTATGTTGTATTATGTGTCAGAATGTCCTTTTTTTGGCTGGGTGTGGTGGCTCACACATGTAATCTCAGCACTTTGGGAGGCTGAGGCAGGCGGTTTGCTTAAGCCCAGGAGTTCGAGACCAGCCTTGACAACATGGTGAAACCATCTTCTATAAACGTGTGTGTGTGTGTGTGTGTGTGTGTGTGTGTGTGTGTGTGTGTATAGATATAGATATAATTTCCACTTTTTAAAGGCTTAATAATATTCCATTGTATATACATACCACATTTTGCTTATCCATTCATCTGCTGGAGTTGCTTCCACCTTTTGGCTATTGTGAATAATGCTGCCATGAACCAGGGGTGTATTAGCGTTCTCCAGAGAAACAGAACCATCGTGGTGGTGGTGGTAGTGTGTGTGTGTGTTTGTCTAGAGAGAGATTTATTTTAATTTATTTTAATGAATTGGCTTTCCGGGTTTTGGCAGCTGTTCCTTGAGTCTACAGCCTACCCACTCATCAAGCCAGGGTGATGGGGTGGGCTGTCAACTCAAGGAAGAGTTGCAGTTGAGTCCAAAGGCAGTCTGTTGGCTGAATTCTTTCTTGCTCAAGGGAGGTCAGTCTTTTTCTGTAAGACCTTCAACTGAATAGATGAGGCCCACCTACATTGTGGAGGGTAATCTGCTTTACTCAGAATCCACCAATTTAAATGTTAACCTCAGCCAAAAAACATATATATAGAAGCATCCAGAAGAATATTTGAACAAATATCTGGGCATTTTGGCCCAGTTGAATTGACATGTAAATGTTGAAATGGGTGTACACCCTGTTTTCGGTTCTTTGGGGTATTTACCCAGAAATGGATATTCCTATCATAAGATAATTTTATTTTTATTTTCTTGAGGAATGGCCATTCTGTTTTCCATAGTAGCTGTACCACTTTACATTCCCACCAACAGTGCACAAGGGTTTCCGTTTTTCAGCTCTTCACCAATATTTATTATTTTCTATTTTTCATACTAGCCATCCTAATGCATGTGGGATGTAATCACTGATGAATAGTGCTCAGCATCTTTTCATGTGCTTGTTTATCATCCTTGGAGAAATGTCTATTCAAGTCCTTTGCCCATTTTTGAATTGGGTTTGGGTATTTTTGTTGATGAGTTGTAGGGTTTAATTTGTTCTTTTTTTTTTGAGACAGAGTCTCGTTCTGTCACCTGGACTGGAATGCTGTGGCGTGATCTTGGCTCACTGCAGCCTCCGCCTCCCAGGCTCAAGTGATTCTCCTGCCTCAGCCTCCTGAGTAGCTGGGACTACAGGTGCCCACCACCATGCCTGACTAATTTTTAGATTTTTAGTACAGCCAGGGTTTTGCCATGTTGGCCAGGCTGGTCTCGAACTCCTGGCCTCAGGTGATCCGCCTGCTTTGGCCTCCCAAAGTGCTGGGATTATGGGTGTGAGCCACCGCACCCAGCCTAATTTATTCTTTTTTAATGGCTGCATTATGTTTAGTCTGTAGATGTACTGTAATTTGTTCAGTATTCACTATCAAGTTTTCTTTTTTTTCTAGTTTTTACCATTATAAACAGTACTATAGTAAACAGCATTACATATGTATTTTTTTTAAGGTATGGAATAGATACCCAAAAATGAGTTTTTGCATCAAAAGGTGGAGACTAAAAAAAAATTGCCAGCTTACTTTTCAAAAATGTATTAGTTTAAATTTTCACTAACAGTATATGAGAGCATGCTTCTCCCCTTACATCTCCACCAGCAATAGGGCATTATAACTCTGATTTTTAGTAATATTGTGGGTATAGAGAGATATTTTTACTTTAATAATTATCTCACACTTAGTGAGTTTATAAATCAGTTTATCTTTGTTGACCATTTGGACTTGGTTTTCTGTAAATTGCATTGTATTTTGTTTTGCCTATCTTCTTATTTTTTATTTTATAAAATAATTTTTATAGATATTAAACTTTTACTGTCACATTGCAAAATATAACTATAATTCATCTTGATTTTTATATCTTTATATAAAAAATATAAATATATATCAAATATGCCCTTCTTTTTCTTAGTAGTATGTGGATTTCTTTCTCTGTTAAAAAGGCCCCTTAGCCAGGCGTAGTGGCACACACCTATAGTCCCAGCTATTCGGGATTCTGTGGTGGGAGCATTACTTGAACCTGGGAGGTTGAGGCTGAAGTGAGCCATGATCATGCCACTACAGTCCAGCCTGGTCAACAGAGCAAGACCCCGTCTCAAAAAAAAAAAAAAAAGAAGGTCCTTTCCCACAATGTATTGTGTGAGATAGGTGTCTATGAGATAGATGATCATTTATTACATAAACCAAGGTTTGGCAAACTTTCTTCAAGGGCCAGATAGTAGATATTTTCAGCTTTGTAGACAAGATAGTCTCTGTTGAAACTGTGTGATTCTGTAACATGAAAATATTTATAGACAGTTTGCAGATGATAGGCTTGGCTTTGTCCCAGTAAAACTTTATTTGCAAAAATAGGCAGAGGCCACAATTTGGCCAGTGGGCCATAGTTTACTGACTCCTTACTGTCCTTTTTCCACTGGATGAATATGCCACCCCTGATTTATAGTAAAGTAGTTTGACTACTGGAATCTAATTCTGGATTCTTTATTCATTCCATCAGTATATGTATTTTCTTATGCCAGTAGTATTTTTATTTAATTTTAGCGTTCTGATATCTGTTGGAGCAATTCATTCGTCTCCTTTTTTCTTACTTTTCATGGTTATTCTTAGTCATTAATTTCCCATGACTTTTAAAATCACTTATTCAGTTCCCCATAGTGTCCTGTCTGATTAGAGGTGGAAATACATTAAATTTCGATTTAAATTTTGATGTAATTCACTTTCTTATGGTATTAAGTCTTCCCAGACAAGAACATGATGTTTCTTTTTATTCAGATTTTGTTTTATGTTCTGCATAGATTTTAAGGTTTTCTTCAAATAGACCATTTTTCTTTTTATTTCCAAGTGTTTTGTAGATTTTGTTTTTCTTTGTTTCAATTTCTAGTTATTTATGGCATTGGAAAAGCAAAGAAAAATCTCATTGTGTTTTTACAAGCTTTTTTTTTCTTGCTTTATCGCATTGCTATTATAGTATTGCATTACCAAGACTGTACTGAATAATGATGGTTCTAGTAGACTTTTCTGTGTTTGTTTTCTAGTATTAATTGATACAGTTTAAGTGTTTCATCAGTTAGAATTATAGCCTAGTCTTTATCAGATCTAAGTGATTTCCTTCTAGAGTTTCTAATTAGAAATGATACTAAATTATTTGCTAGTTTGATGAAGTTATTGGATTCCCCCCCTCCACTTTTTTTTAATCCTTTTAAATTTGGTACCTCTGTGTTTTCATTCCATAACATTGACCTTCCCTTTTCCTGAAGCTCATTATCAGGTTATTAAAAAATACTACCCATTTTACTCATCAAGACCCTTTACTCATCAAGACCCCATCAAGAGTGGCAGTTATAGCAGTTGCGGGGCATATGGGTGTGGGCAGTGAAGGTGGAGTTTCCCTTAGATAAACTCCTATGCAATGGGGCATCAATATTTCTGGGAAGCCGCATTCTCCATAGAAACTCTTGGTAAGGGGAGCTACTGGTCATACAGCGGTATGGAGGGGGTGCAGTGAGAGTGAAAGGGGGTAAGAGAACCGTAAAGAGAAAAATATGGTAAGGGAGGGCCATGGGGATTTACGATTTTAGTTACTTTCCTCACGGTTTTCTGACAGCCACAAGTCTCCTTTAGCAGTGAGTATGCTGTTCACATTATGAGATGTCTACACAAATCTCTTCCTTGTATTATTTTAACTACTTCAGATATCAAGACTGCCACTGCTGCCACTATCCGTAAACAATGAGGCCAACCCTTTGCCACTACATGGTATGCCATGAGTTGCAAGCTCATCGACCTGTGTAAGGACTCCTAGAGCTATTTCTGTTTTTTCTGTGACATGTAAAGAAAAGTCTTGCCCCGTTGGCAAGCTAAACACTGGGGCTTGGGTTAGGGCCTTCTTTAGGGCCTAGAAAGCCGCTTCTGCTTCAGGTGTCCATCTTACTAAATGGGTATTGGCTTTCTGAGTTTCCTTAATTAGTATATATAATGGTCTGGCTATTTCGCTGTACCTGGGAATCCATATTTGGCAGAAACCTGTTATGTCAAGGAATCCTCTTAGTTGCTTTAGGGATGAAGATAAGCCAGAATAGGCTGGGTACGTTCCTCACTGAGGGCCCTGGTGCCTTTGGATAATTTTAGCCCTAAGTATTTAACCTGCTATGAGCAGAGCTGAGCCTTTGGTTTGGAAACCTTGTAGCCACAGGTAGTGAGGAAATTTAAGAGCACTTGGGTGGCTTGATGGTACAAGGTTTCTGAACGGGCGGCTAAAAGTAAAAATCATCCACATACCAAAGGACAAGAGTGTCTAGGTATGAGAACCAGCTCAAGTCTTGGGCTACTGCCTGGCCAAATAGATGGGGGCTATCCCTGAACCCTCGGGGTGAAACAGTCCAGGTGAGTTGAGACGTTGGGTTTGAAGGATCTTCAAAGGCAAATAAGAATTGAGAGTCAGGATGTACAGGGATGCAGAAAAAGCCATCCTTAAGGTCCAGGACTATAAACCACTCTGCTTCCTCTGGTATTTGGGAAAGCAGAGTATAAGGGTTAGGTACAGCTGGTACAGAGGGACGATGGCCTCATCGATAATCCTGAGATCTTACACTAACCTCTACTGTCCGTTGGGTTTCTGGACTCCTAAACTTGGAGTATTGCAGGGGCTACTGCATGCTTTTACTAGGCCTTGGGCTTTTAGTTCCTTAATCTTTTGGAGTCCTTGTTGGGCCTCGGGTCTGAGGGGGTACTGCCTTTGGTAGGGAAGGGAGGTGGAGTCCTTTAGTTTAACTTGAACAGGACGGGCATTCTTTGCTCATCCATATTGTCCTTCTGTTACCCAGTCTTCAAGATTAATTCCTTCCTCAAGCGGGGGACAACTAACGGGTGTTCTCTTATGTTCAGGTGTATAATGGCCCCTGCTTTTGCTAGAATGTCTCTCCCTAACAAGGGAGTGGGGCTTTCAGGCATAATTAGAAAAGCATGTGAAAAGAGTAAAGTTCCCCAGTCATAACTTAGTGGCTGGGAGAAGTATCTAGTGACTGGCTGTTCTAGGACCCCTCGGATAGTGACAGATCTGGAGGACAGTTGTCCGGGACAGGAGAGTAAGACTGAGAAGGCCGCGCCAGTGTCCAGGAGACAGTTAACCTCCTGGCCCTCAATGGTGAAGCATACCCAGGGCTCTGTGAGGGTGATGGCATGGGCTGGCACTTGCCCTGGGCACCCTCAGTCCTGCTGCTGGATCATCTGGTTAGTGGCTTCTGACTCAGAGGACCTTCATCCCCTGGGGCAGTGGGCTTTCCAGTGATTCCCTGGACACAAGGGGCATGGACGAGGGGGCGGCTTATTTCTATTTGGACAATCTTTTTTAAAGTGTCCTTGTAGACCGCACTGGAAGCAAACCCTATTAGGCATTCGATTTGCCTAGCTTTTCCCTTTTTCAGAGCCTCCAAAGTCCACTTGCCTGAGGGCTGTGACTAAAGCAGTGGCCTTTTTTAAAATCCCATTTGTCCCATTCTGCCTGCTCCTCCTGATCTCTGTTATAAAAAACTGAGGTTGCCAAGTTCAATAGGGTTTCTAAGTTTTGCTCCGGGCCTAAGGTGGACTTTTGAAGTTTTTTCCTAATGTCTGCAGCCGACTGAGTGATAAACTTACCCTTTAAGATTAGTTGGCCTTCAATAGAGTCAGGTGACAGAGAGATATGCTTCCTCGATGCCTCCCTTAGTCTCTCCAGAAAGGCGGTAGGATTTTCTTCCTTTCCCTGTGTTATAGTGGACATCATTGAGTAATTCATTAGTCTTCTTCCTAGTTTTCCTCAGTCCTTCTAGCACGCAAGTTAGCAAATGTCTGTGGCACCAATCTCCATGTTCTAATTCTGTGTCCCAATGAGGGTCTACACTGGGAACTGCCTGCTGGCCTGTGGAGAATCGTTCTCTTTCCTCTGTTGTCATCCTATCAATTACCTGACTGAGATACCAGAGATCGCCAAACTCTCGGGCTGCAGTTATGGCGGCACTTCTGTCATTAGGGTTAGTGTCTGATTTAGCAGTAACATTATATCTTTCCAGGTCAGATGAAAGGATTGTCCTAATCCTTGTAAAACATCAACATAACCATCAGGGTTATCTGAGGATTTACCTAGGTCTGTTTTAATTTGCTTTAAGTCTGAGAGAGAAAAAGGTACACGCAGTCTGGCTGGGCCGAATTCTTCTCCTCTCACTGCTTGGAGGGGGCATAATCGGGGAACACTGGCACTCTTTGGCTCATCGTTTACCCATTCGTCTATCTCCTTTTGGACCGTTTGGGTTGAAGGGGGGTCCTTATTAGTTGGGGAAGGAGTCTGGGGGATGCAGGGGTAGGGAGGTAGACTCTGAGGGCTTCCTGTAGGGCATAAATCATGCTTTTTACATAATTGCGAGTTGTCTCTTAATGAAAAGAAAGTTTGTACATATGACACTTCACACCATTTGCCTTCTCTTCTACAAAAGAGGTCTAGCTGTAAGATGGTGTTATAATTTATACTTCCCTCAGGAGGCCAGGTTTCTCCCCCTTAAAGAGGATATCGTTGCCAGGCGGTACTGCAGAAGAATATGTCTTTTTTTTCTTAGCATCTGAGAGTCAGATTGGTCCCAATTCTACAGAATACATCTTAGGGGTGTTTTTGCCTTGGCGGGAACGTTTCCCATCTGAAAAAAGAACATAGGGATGCCAGCACCCCTAGTCATTTTCCGATGAGCATTAGTCCTAGAGTGTCCTCTATGGTCCTAATGCTTATTCCTTTCCAGGGTGCGTAACCACCCATGGACCTCTGCTTATCGGATTAGTTACCCTCACCGATGTAGCAGTCCTCACCCCTTTTCCTGCCTTTCTTGATCACAAAGAAAGGGGTCCGGGCTGCTGGATTCTAGTGGTCCTTTACCAGCATGCCCAACATTGCCTTTGTGCTCAGGGGTGAGTCCTAGAGCTAGGCTGGGTTCCTGAGTATTTCATAACAACCCAGCTGCCCCATCGAGATGCATTCCCATAAACAACAGTTATTATGCAAATTCATTTCAGAGAGGGTGTAGGTAAGCTTTTGAGTCAGGATTGAGATAGTCTTTTTGATTCTGTAAGTACTTTAAGGCTTGGCTGAGTGCAAACAGCTCTCACGTTTGAGGAGACCAATTATTAGGCAATTTTTCTAACTCTGCTTCCACAACAGTCTCCCTATCAATTACTGAATACCCATTGTGGTTTTTTCCTCAATCATTAGGAAGGAACCATCTATCATCCTGTCCTGAAGGGAGTTCCTCCTAGGTCTGGTTGGACCTTTGTATGGTAATTAAGATTTAAATCCCCTGTAAGGAAATCTGTAGGGTTAAGGGAATTATCAGTGGTTAGTGTTAAATTACCTTTTTCTGACAGAATAGCCCCATACTTTAATATTTTTGAGTTAGTAAGCTACCTTTTTGCTTTTTTGACTTAGAATAATTCTGAACTGGTGAGGTGTGCTCACAATGAGGTTTCCTCTGAAAGTTGCTTTTCTACTTCTTTCTTGTTAGCAAAGCAGTTGCCGCTACAGATTGAATGCATTTGGGCCATCCTCAGGTCACTGGATGTTAAGGATTTTTGATAGGAAGGCTATGGGTTGTCAGTGGTCTCAGTGTTTTCAAGACTACACCCCTGTTTACATTGACAACAAGGTAGTATTGGAGTGTTATAGGGTCACGGAGAAGACCTTCAATTATCAATTATAGGTTTTACATTTACCCTGGCTTTTAAAGGAATAGGGCACACTGTTTTTTTTTTTATTATTTCTATCTTTTTCTTTCTCTGACTCCCTCTTTGTCTCTCTGCCTCTCTCCTCTTTGTCTCTCTCTCTCTCCTCTCTGTCTCTCTCTCATCTGTCTCTGTCTGTCTTTGTCTCTCTCACTGTCTCTTTCTCTCTGTCTCTCTCTGTTTCCTCTCAGCCATTTACAAACTTGGGGCCCTGGCAAGGGTTGTGGGGAACAGATCCCACATAACCGCCCATTTCTAGAGCTGTATGCCTAAATCAGGAGGGACACCAGGGACAAGACTCCCTGGGTTTATAGCCTAGATGCCTAAGGGCACAGCATAGAGCTTCCTTAGATCCCTTTGGAGATACAACTTGCTAGAGGAAATGAAAGTCTTAACCATTAGTACCTAGGAGGCAGGGATCAGAGGAAGTAGATTCAGAGGTAAGGAGAATTTTGGGGCTACACTTTCAAGAAAGTTGTGGTCGGGACCCAGGAGGTATGGGGTCAGAAGGAAAGGTAGCAGCGCACGCATGGGCGACTGTTGAGTAGAGACTTCTGGCTGCGCCATCATCTCAACTGGCTAATGCCGAGAGTTTGGACGACAGCTTTCTGCCTCTAGTCAGCCCTCGGCTTCCCCCGGAAAATTGAAAGTGGAAGCTGGCTCCAGGCAGACCAACATTCCCAACCCAGAAGGGTTGGGGGTTGTTAGAAAGCCCTTCCCCAGATAGCCTCACACCTGAGTCTGAAGTCTGGTGGCCACGCTAATCATTTTTAACTGGCTGACAGGTGCCCAGTATTTTCCTCCAATTCTAAGGGATAGGACAGAATAGCAAGCAGAAGTGGTCCCTTCATGGTTGCGGGTTCAGGTCCCATTGTGGTTGCCAAATTGTTACTGGGGGGTCCTTGCTCCCAGAGCTCCCAAGATGGTGGTGGGCTGCTTCTAAGATGATGGCAAGCCTCGTGTTCTCTGACCTGGGGTTCTTGGCCTCACGGATTCCAATAAATGGAATCTTGGGCCATGCGGTGAGTGTTATAGCTCTATTAGAAGCAGTGGGTCACAGAAGAGAACCGTGGAACCCAGTGACTAGTGTTGAGCTCTATTAGGATGAACCCCCAGGCACTTAGCCGTGCAGGAACAATGGCAAGCCTTTAGCCCAATCGGGATCAGCAATGGGCGCCTCACTGGATCAGGAGCACAACGGGCACCCTGCTGGATCCAGAGGGGTGGAAGTCAGTGGCAGGTCTGTGACGGCAGCAAACAGCAGTGGCAGATGGTGAAAGAAAGCTCAGCTCGAGCCGTAACAAACACGGACCACAAGAGTGCAGTTGCAAGACTTTATATAGAGTGAAAACAGAGCTCCCACACAAAGGGAGGAGACCCAAAGAGGGTAGCCCAATAAAGCTATTTTCTAATAACCAAATAGTTTATGGACTGGTGAAACTCCTGAAAGTTTTTTTGTGGGCTAATTGTACCCAAGCTGTAAAATAATCAGTTTAAGCCCTACTTGTTAGATTAGGTTCTTATGATATGCTTAGGTTCTGAGTTGTTTTATTTCCCTGTTTATTTTACCTTAAGCTTTTTTACAAAAAATCTGCCTGGTTTGAGTTGGTTCCTTATTCTTTCTCCTTCAAGTTGAATTACAACTAGTAATTGCTTGCCTAATTTTACCTGATAAGATTTTATATCCTATTCTGTATTCTGTATTTCATTCACCAGTTTGTGCTCATAGCTTGACAATAACCAGAATAGTGCAAGAACAGTTACAGTATTATGTGTTATCAAACAAGGCTGTCTTAATTTTCTTATATTCCTAAATACTAAATTATTTTCTATGGTATTGATCTACAGTCTTAAGCAACTTCAGAGCTTCAAGGTACTGATCATTTTTTGAAGTGCAGTTTTTCTGCATGTAGTTTTTGGTTGACATTTTTTCTTTATAGAGACAGGGTCTCCACTGCAAGAGTGCAGTGGCACAGTCATAGCTCACTGCAGCCTCCAACTCCTGGGGTCAAGCGATCTTTCCACCTTAGCCTCCTGAGTAGCTGGGACTACAGGTCCACACCACCACATTCAGCCAGTCTTTTTATTCTTTGTAGAGACAGAGTCTCTTTCTGCTGCGCAGGCTGGTCTTCAACTCCTTGCCTCAAGTGATCTTCCTACCTTGGCCACCCAAAATACTGAGATTACAGGTGTCCCTCAGCATTCCTGGTCCCACACATTCTACTTCTTTCAGTGCTTTGATTATGTCATCTCATTGCCTATTGACAACATCATTTCTGATGAGAAATTTGTTATTAATCTGAAGATGTTTTGTACATAAGTCCCTTGCCTGTTTTGAGAGTCTCTCTTTATATTTCAGTCGTTTGATTGTGATGTGCCTGGGTGTGGATCTCTTTGATTATATTCTATTTAGAGTTTGTTTATCTTCTTGGATGTGTAGATTAATTTTGGGGATCAAGTTCAGGAAGTTTGGGGCCATTATTTTTTCAGATACTCTGTCTGACCCTTTTTCTGCATCTTCTTCTGGGCCTCCCATTATGTGTATGTTGGTATGCTTGATGGTGTCTCTTGGGTCTCTGAGCCTCCTTTCTTTCCTTTCTTCCTTCCTTCTTCCCTCTCTTTCTCCCTCTCTTTCTTGCAATTGACCTATCTTTAGATTTGCTGATTCATTCTTCTGGCTGCCCAAATTAGCTGTTGAGCCCCTCAAGTGAATTCAGTTTTTGTGCTTTTCATTCAACTCCAGAATTTTTGTTTGGTACTTTTTTGTAACTCCTATTTATCTCTGTAATTTCTATTTCTGTTTGGGAATGATACATACAACAACATGGATAAATCTCACACAACATTATGTTGAGTAAAAAGAGCTGATACAAAGAGAATATACTCTATGATTCTGTTTTTAAGAAGTTCTAGAACAGACAAAACTAATCTGTAGTGACAAAAAGTGATCCTTCTGAAGGATCAGAAAGATTGTTTTGATACTTTCCTGTAGTTCTTTAGATAATTTTTTTTTAGTTCTTTGTGCATATTTAAAATAACTCTCTTAAAGTCTTTGTCCAGTAAGTCCAGCATTTGGTCTTTTTCAGGGCCAGTTTCTGCTGCTTTTTCCCCCCAGTGTGTGGCTTATACTTGTTTCTTTGCATATCTTTGTAATTTTGTTGTTGTTGAGACCTGAATATTTTATATAGTATAACAGGATAACTCTGGAAACCAGATGCTTCCCCCCTTTCCCAAGGTCTGTTTTTGTTGTTGCCGTTGCTTGTTTAGTTTCTTTCCTGAGCTAATTCTTTCAGGTTTTTATTTTTTATCACACAGGCCCCTGAAGTTACTGCTTGGTGAGTTTAGTGATCATCTGATGATTAGAAGAGATTTTCTTGAATGCCTAGAACTAGAATATCTTCCAATCTTTGCCAAGGGCCTATGTGTGAATGTTGGGGCATTGCCTTCAATGATAAGGCAAGCAATTTGTAACTGGATTTTACTTTCTTCTTGTACAGAGCCTCAGGGTTTCCCATAGGTGAGAGTTTAGGGCCTTCATAGATGTTTTTTGAGTGTGTACACAGCTCTATACATGTGTATGGCTTTCTGGATTATCAGAAATATGTTAGAACTTTTCAGACCCCCTTTGGATTTCTTATTTCCCAGGTTTTTCTTTTAATTTTTTGGTTAGCTTGTTTGTCCCATCTGTTATTGCTGTCTCATGGCAGATGTGATGTTTAACAGTTGCCACTGATTTTCCACAAACTCTCCTGGCGATAAAGTTGTTTGCACTGAGTGAGCTCTGAGTCAAGTCAAATAATGTCTTATGAGGGAGGTTTTTCTAGGGAACTGGCAGATCAAATAATGACAGTTTTCTGAGAGTGGGGCTTTGAAAGATTTCAGAAAAAGTTCATTTTGAGAATTTTTGTGTTCTTGTTGCATTTATGGAGGAGAGTATATTCAGTGTCCTCACTCTGCCATTACTGATGGTATCACCACTTTAATGATTCAACTTCACGTTTGGATAAATGGATTTTGTTGAAATTTGGGAAAGAGAATAAAAACTGAGGTGTTTTTTAAAGTTTTTAAAAATGTATTCTTTCTAATTATTTCTAAAATACAAAAATTTCAACTCAGTATATTGCTTAAGAACATGAGTATTGCAATAGATGATCAGTGATTGCTTTCTGTAAAAGTTACATATCGTTGATTATTTTGGAAATTTTTATCTACATAAGTTTTCTGATAACCTTGAAAAATCTGAATGAATTGAATCTTGGACATGCATCAGTATAGCATGTGGTTAAGATTGAGAGCTTTTGATTTAGGCACTTCTGAGTTTATATTCCAGGTAGCTATGTGATTTGGCTCATTCACCTTACGTCTCTGGGCCTCCATTTTATAATCTGTAAAATAGGGTTATTGTGAAAATTAGATGTAATACCTTTAATAAACTATTGTGCTTGGCACATAATAAATTAAATTGCACATTATAGCTGGAATTATTAGATGTTATTGACCTAAATCATTATAATTCTGCTGTGAGTTATTTTAACAGCAATGATGATGGCTTGTCATGCCTCCTGTATTCTTTTGTTTTATGACCAGCGGAACATATCCGGTGAATAGCTCACTTTTTTAATTGATGTATTTCTGGGTTTTGTTTTGTTTTGTTTGTTTGTTTTTTGAGACAGAGTTTCGCTCTTGTTTCCCAGTCTTGAGTGCAATGGCATGATCTCAGCTCACTGCAACCTCTGCCTCCTGGGTTCAAGCAATTCTCCTACCTCAGCCTTCTGAGTAGCCGGGATTACAGGCATGCACCACCACACCCTTCTAATTTTGTATTCTTAGTACAGACAGGGGAGACAGGGTTTCTCCATCTTTGTCAGGCTGGTCTCGAACTCCTGACCTCAGGTGATCTGGGATTACAGGCATGAGCCAGTGCACCTGGCCGTATTTCTGGTCTTAACATAGTTCCTCTCTGTGAGGTTCTAACTGGTCCCACAAATCTACTTCCATTCACTACCAAATACATAATCTACTTCTTCCGTTTCAGTGTCCAGTTTCCTCTTTCTTTACTTTTCTTCAAGTTACCAGGTCAATACTTTGGAATAACTCTTTTGATCGCTTTTGTTGAGTTGCAGTTCTAATGGACCAGAACTGTCTTCATTTATTCCCTTCTTGCCATTCGCACTGACTTAGCTCATGGGTCCTTTATCTCCTAGATGAACTATTTTAGTGGTTCTTAGATTTTTCTACCTGCTTTTTCTCCTTCCTTTCTCTTGAATTAATTTGATATTTCCTAAAATATAGCTAGACTGCAACCAAATAACACTGCATGCTATTCCCCTAAACATCTTTGATCTTTTATTATCTTACTCTGTTAACTCCTGGGAATAGCCTTGGCTCCCAGAGTGCTTCTAAAGTTACTTCAAATGTCACCTTCCTCAAGAAGTCTTCCTTGATTTCTTTACATATGCCCCAGCCCTTCATATCATATAGAGGTTCTTTCTCCAAAGTCTGTTTTTGAAACACTTCCTTCCACCTTTTGTTTTGACAAATGTAACTGTGGAATATTAGAGCCATAGAGGCTGGAAGAATTAACTAATTTAACCTCCTCATTTTGGGAATAAGACAGCTTCCCCAAAACTGACTTGTACTTTGTTTGGCTTATTGTTTGATGGCAGAGCCAACAGTAGAACTTGGATCTCAGATCTTCAGCCTTGTTCTTTTCCTTTAGCAAACATAATATCATACAGCGTATCATGAGCTATTTTTAAATATTTCTTTTTTTTTTTTGAGACGGAGTCTCGCTCTGTCACCCAGGCTGGAGTGCAGTGGTGCAGTCTCGGCTCACTGCAAGCTCCGCCTCCCAGGTTCACGCCATTCTTCTGCCTCAGCCTCTCCGAGTAGCTGGGACTACAGGCGCCCACCACCACGCCCGGCTAATTTTTTTGTATTTTTAGTAGAGATGGGGTTTCACCGTGGTCTCGATCTCCTGACCTTGTGATCCGCCCGCCTCGGCCTCCCAAAGTGCTGGGATTACAAGCTGAACCACCGCGCCCGGCCTATTTTTAAATATTTCACCATGTATGTAGTTTCTCTGTAAGCAGTAAACTATTAATTCCTCAAGGACAAGGATTGTTTCATTTCTCTCTGTATCTCTATAGATGGTTCTCAGAGACTATTTCCTCCTATAGTGAGTGCGTGAATGATAATCATCTGCTTTAGCATTAATATTGTTAATGTAAAACTTGAATCATATTTCCTACTTACACACCTTTTAAAAGAAATAGGTAAATTGAGGCCTGTAGGGGGCAGCCCAACACAGCAAATTTTGATTGCCCTAAGCTATCTACTACGCTGAGATCTAGACTCAGGCAATTTAGGCTTAAATTGCTTCCTATGTGGATTTTTGAAAACTGAAAAGAACTATTAATTATAAGCTTATTTGGCAGATATATTTTTCCCCTTCCTCCTCCAGCTTTATTGGAATAGTTTAAAATTATGTTTCTATTTTCTAGGACTTCAGTTGCTTTTTCCAGCAGATATATTTTAAAACAATTGTCACGTTATATAAGAGTAGGAACTATTTGATGTAGATGATTTGCCATTTTGTTTTTAAAACATAAGATGAGAGCAAGTTATTTATTATAACTTTTTAAAGAAATTGCTTTATTTGTTAACTTCAAAATAACAGATCATCTGATGGCAAATTATTTGAGTTATTTATACCTGGGGAAATTAAAATATGCAAAGTGTTATCCCAAACTACTAAAGTTATTATTAAATGAAATCAACATTTTCTCATTACTAATTTATTTACTAAGCTAGGTCATTGTTTTATTCAGTATTTTTAAGATTAAAAAATATTGCTGGTAATGAAAGTAAAGTATAGATGAATAATAATAGCAGCTAACATTTATTGTGCTTTATTGAGTACCAGGTACTGTTTTAAATTATTTTACATGTATTTATTTAATCCTATTGTCCTCTGGGTTAAATGCTGTTACTGTCCCCTTTATATACCTGAGGTAATTGAGAAAAAGATTGGTCATTGAAACTTGCTCAGGGTCACCTACCTAGTAATTAGAAGAGCCAGGATTTGAACCCAGGGAGTCCAGTCTGACTTTATAGCCTATGCTATTACTCATTATTACCTTTCATATATTAAGTTCATTGCTTTTATTTTTTATGCCTCTTCTATCATAACTTTGCATTTGAGACTGTTCTCCAGTTTTCACACACATCAGGCTTCTTATTACTCTTCCTTTTCGGTTGCTTACTGCCCTCAGTCCATTTTCTTCTAATAAAGAAAGTGCATGAACAGAAAGTAAAAACATAATGTTATCCCCTTAATATGAAGAGATTGAAACAGCTAAAATTCTGGAATTTTACAGGAAGTTATTTTCCTAATCATCAATTAGGAAATTTTTAGTGATCACATTAAAACATGAAGTCTCAAACTTAGGAATAAAATAACTTCAATTCCCATGCTCATGCATGTAGTATATGGGGTAATTTTAGAAGCCAAAAGAGTTAATACCTCATTTTGAAAGATAGATTGTGAATGATGCAGTTTTAATTGTTTTCACTAAAAATGAGTTTTCTTTACCTTTCTCCACAAATAAATTCTTAGTTATAATAAGACACTTTAGGCCAGACGCAGTGGCTCATGCATGTAATCCTAGCACTTTGGGAGTTTGAGACCATCCTGGCCAAACTCATGGTTTCACATGGTGAAACCCTGTCTCTACTGAAAATACAAAAATTAGCTGGGCAGGGTGACGCACACCTGTAATCCCAGCTACTCAGGAGGCTGAGGTACAAGGATTGCTCGAACCTGGAAGGCAGACATTGCAGTAAGCCATGATTGCACCACTGCACTCCAGCCTGGGCAACAGAGCAAGACTCTGTCTCAAAAAAAAAAAAAAAAAAAAAAAAAAAAGACACTCGTATTTTTATTATGCTAGCCTAACATACGTAAAATTTGACCTTACTGACTTACTATTTTCTTTCTCATCCTCACCGTTTAATAATTTCATCTCTACTTCTGACCTCTTTGGGAATATAAGTAGATACAGTAAAAATGACTTACTATTTTCTTTCTCATCCTCACCTTTTTATAATTTCATCTGTACTTAAGACCTCTTTGGGAATATAAGTAGATATAGTAAAAATAAGTTGGACCTCAAGTGATCAGGTTTGATTTTTTTTTTCTTTTTTCTTGAGACGGGGTCTCACTCTGTCACCCAGGGTGGAGTGCAGGGGCACGATCTCAGCTCACTGCAGCTTTGATCTCCCAGGCCGTGGTGATTCTCCTCCCTGAGCCTCTGTAGTAGCTGGGACTACAGGCACACACCACCAGGCCCAGCTAATTTTTGTATTTTTTATAGAGATGAGGTTTCACCGTGTTGCCCAGGTTGGTCTCCAATTCCTGGGCTCAAGTGATCCACCCATCTTGGCCTCCCAAAGTGCTGGGACTACAGGTGTTAGCCACCATACCTGGCCTCAGTTTTGACATTTGATAAAAGTTTAGGTTAAATGTGAGATGGCTTAAAATGTTGTAACTGTTGAAAATAGAGCTGTTCTATAGCTAATTATTTGATAGTATTTATATCACAAATAAGATCTTAATGTACAGCTCTTAGAAGGAAATATTACAAAATGTAAGTCTACTGCCTGGTTTATATTATTTTTTTAAAGGTCCTCAGATTACATTTAATGTTAGAATTTCTTGGAAGAATTGTCAACTCTGATAATATATGCCAGAGGTAGCCTATACCTTAGAACAGTTAGAACCTTGCTGCTGCTTTAATGATTGATTGGAGTCCTCCCATTTCTCATTGGTTGACATGGGCTTTAGTTTCCTAATTTACTGCTGGCCTAATACATTCTTGGTAGTTGCAAACTTCAGCTTAGTTCCTGTCCAAAGAATGTTTATTTCTTCAACTTTACTATTGGAAAAAGATCTCTGAGACGCATATTGGTTTCTTTATGTCACTAGTGCATTTTTCTTTCAGTCCCTTTCCATCATGGAGAATGTCGGCATCCAGAATGATGCCCCTTAGGGTGATTATTCAGTCTGCTGACAATTTCGTGGTGTAAGAAAATCTGCTTAATCACTTACCTATTTCAATAGTGAAAACTACCTTCTAATTTTTTTTTTCTGTTCTTCTCATAAGTGATTTTCATGTAACATGACAGAATACACAACACCTGTCTGTTAAGAACAGAATTACTAGGCTTTGATTCTTGGTAGTGGTTCCTTCTTTTGGGTAAATGTGAGAGTTGCTTTTGGTCTAATTACTCATACTTTTAAAATAACTATTTGCTAATAATTTTAAGTAGGTAATATATAGGGTTATTCAGGAATATTAGAAGAAAAAAATCAATTTAAAAATACAAAGACTAATGTCCTATCTTTATTTCTAACCTGAGCCTGGCTAATTTTGTTTGGCATTTCATATCAAGATATCATACTCATTAATGAAGTGTATGCCTCAGTTCTTGTATGATGCCTGTTTTTTGGTTTTATTAAATTTTCAAGGTTTTTTTGGATTTTATATTATACTTTTGCTTTGCAGTCCATGCAGATTGTAATAATTAGTGCTAAGGAGATGATGTAAGTACGGATACATCATTGTTGTGTGCATTGATTATATTGATACTACATATTGATACAGATATTGACATATGCATACTTGAAACTCCTGAAATCTTAAGGCAAGTTGCTTCCTTTGCAGATTGATTATGGTATATTAAAATGTAATTCTCAGCTTAGAAATACAATCTAGCATAAACATTCAGTTGTATTATCTGACTTTGATATCTTGGGAGCATTTTACAGAATATGTTCTGTCTTCAACAGTATGCACTTCTCAATGGTTAGCTTTTTAAAAAAAGGCTGTCAATTTAAAGGAGGGTCAATATTGGTTCAGAGAACCACTGTTGTATTGCTTGGAGGGGATAAGCAGTTTGGGAGAGGTCGCTTATCAATGGAATGGTGAGTTTGATTATAATTAAATTAAACAAGATTGGATACACATTTGGAAACCATATTTGAGTAGACCATATGTCTATCTTGGGTGTAATCTTTTCATGAAAGTCACCTGTCTGCATGTATATGTTTGACACAATTATGTGCGCAACATCAAATCATACTAGTTGTGAAATAATGTGAATCCTGAATTCACTGAGTGATTTATATATAGCCATCTGTCGATATCTCTGGGGAATTAGTTCCAGGACCTCCCTCGGATACCAAATTCTACTGATGTTTGAGTGTCTGATATAAAATGGTATAGTATTTGCATATAATCTATGCATACCCTCTTGTATACTTTAAATTATCTCTAGATTACTTGTAATATTTCATACACATGTACACACTGTGCAAATAGTTGTTATACTGTAGTTAGGGAATGATAACAAGAAAAAAAGCCTGTACATGTTTGGTACAAAAACATTTTCGACCCGTGGTTAGTTGAATTCGCAGATGCAGAACCTCTGGATAGGGAGGGCTGACTGTGTTAGATATGTGGCTGAGTTAATGTGCATGAAATTTGGCATAGCCAAACTAATGTATGTTATACTTATTTTTGAACTTCATTTAACCATGTTTTACATCATAGAACTTTATAACATTTGCAAATAGAAATGACATGAAATATAGAAAATCGATGTATGTTAAGAAACAGCTTGTTTTCAAAGCTGAAGACCCGCAAATCCAATATAGTACTTACTCTGAACATTGTCTAAATTTTCCAAGCATAGATAAGAGGAACATAGATTATTTCGTAGTTATAAAACAAAAGAATTTATTCTGCTCGTTTAAAATTTGAAAGAAATAATATATTTCAATAGGCCTTTCTGTCCTTGTGGTGGTCTTTCCTCCTTTTTTCTTTCCCTTCCTTTTTTTTCTTTACATTTTTCTCCCACTTTTCCTCCCTCATAGAATCCTTCCTTTTCTTTGCTTCAGTAATCTAAAAAGTATTTTTACTACGTAGTAGAGCATTTCCTATTTTAATTTAAGTTTTGAAGTTTTCTTTTAAAAGCAAAGCTTTGCTAAAGGGAAAATACCTGTATTAACTTACATTTAAAGTTTTTTTCATTATGCCGAAGGTAATTATCTGTTACTTCTAAGAAGTAAGTCGTATTCTGACTCTGCGTACATGTTTAAAGTAACCTAGAATCAGCTTGGGACAATTCTGACATCTGCTTATGTATTGCAGCATTCATACTCTTCACTAGGTGTTCATTTTAGCTGCAGATGCTTCATATAAAACGGGGTAGAGTGGCTTTCAAAAGGATCTACACATCAAAGTGTAACTTGAACTCTGATTTTCACACTGCTTGAGAAATGCTTAATGGAGTAGAACTAATAAATTTACTTTTCGCCTAACATTATTTTAGAGTTTTTAATCCTTTTTACCTACATGCCTTTCTAAGCCATGTCACATGCAATTGAATAGTTTTGTTGCTTTAGAGTGTTTTTAAAATGTTCACATTAAATATTGTGATTCATTTTTTCTTTAGTAAGGAAGATTTCATTTAACTATGATTTCTGGGGAATGAGGCTGCTGCTTTTGGAGCCTTAAATAAAATTATTTGAATAAAACACCGTATTTTAAGTTAGAACACCACACTCTTGAAGTCTTTTCTATAGTTTGGTTGATAGTTATTCATGAGGCCATGTTTATCATCTTTTAAGACCTGGTTCTGAAGAGGGATTTAAAATAAGTACAGTGATTATAGCTTTTAACTACAGTATACCCTCTTTTGCTAGTGAATTCTTTGAAACAGAATGCTCCTTATTCAACCCTTACCAAAGTCTCTTTTGCATTTCTCAGATGGATAAATTGTCACCTAAATTATACAAGAAGCATATTAATATTTGACATATACTATTTTCTTAGAACCCTGTTTAATAATCACCACTTAAGCCTGCTATATATTAAAATGTTTATACTATTTTAAAACTTCCATTATGGAAAATAAGCATATAATTTGACTTGATGAATTGGTGGTATTATTATTATCTCAATCTAAAATACTGTTGGGATATATCAGCCTACTTTGGATTCAATAGACCATTCTCTCTTCAGATGTTGTATTCCAAAATTTTGAATTTTTTTGTGGAAATAGGTACTTACATTGTAAATAATAGTTAAGTTCCTAGGACAGGCCATATAAGTAATAGTGAAATAGAACTATAAACTCTAACGTGGATTTATAACATTGTTCTTTTGTAATGCCAGATTCTAATTCAGAAATCTATAAAAGGAAGAGTTCCCTCTTACTGTGGCGTTTCTCTTCCCCATTCAGGTCATAGCAATGTGGGTGGGAATCCAGAGGTTCCAAGCTAGTGAGGAAGAAAGTGAAGATGAGAAGTTCTTGGCTACCCTAACTAGTGGCGAGCGTTCTGGAAAAGCTCGCAAACAGTGGACACAGTGAGTCCACGATGTGGGTAGCAGTTTATTAGTAAGGACATTTTTAATGGTCCCGTATTTGATACTTTTATTTCATATTACTCCTTATAATGAAATTATGTATTTTAGTCAACCTTTTTAAACTAGCATATTGTAATTTCAAAACTTGTCAGCTTCATTTTCAGTATCAGAACATGAATATTAAATGAGTTTTGGTGAACTATTAAGACAAAGTTATTTAAATTCCTACAGGTAACTTAAAATCACCATGATGCTATACAGTTTTTAAGAAAAAAACTTGTAATTTTTCTGAATTGATAAGGTAGAAATGTATCTCTGATCTTTGTTGTTTTGGGGTTCTTGACTCTTTAATTTTGTTTAAATTTGTTTTTATGAAATATAATTTTTTTTAAACCCACAAAATGCATGAAACAAACATAAGGTGTGATGCATAGGTATAAATCAAATACTGATGAAGTTAGCCATCATCCCAGAATGATTTCCTCTGCCACCCATATGATAACTTTTTTTGTTTTTTTTTTTTAAATAACAGCTTACTTGAAGTATAATCTCAATACTACAGAGGTCACCCTTTTATTTATTTATTTAGAGACATGGTCTGTGTTGCCCAGGCTGGTGTGTATGGTGGCTATTTACAGGTATGATCATAGTGCCGTACAGCCTGGAACTCCTGGCTCAAGTGATCCTCTTGCCTCAGCTTCCCAAGTAGCTAGGACTATAGCCACTATGCTCAGCAAAGGTCACCTTTTAAAGCATGCTATTCATTGGTTTTAGGAATCACTGAATTCTAAGTTACACAGAGTTGTGCAACCATTCCTGTGATAAAATTTCTGAACATTTTCATCACCCTGAAAAGAAACCCCATGCCCGTTGGCAGTCACTTATATCATTCCCCCTCCCTCCAGCCCTTGGCAACGACTAATTTATTTCTCCCTTCTGGATATTTTACGTAATTAGCATCATCAAGGATCTAGAACTAGAAATACCATTTGACCCAGCCATCCCATTACTGGGTATATACCCAAAGGACTATAAATCATGCTGCTCTAAAGACACATGCACACGTATGTTTATTGCGGCACTATTCACAATAGCAAAGAGTTGGAACCAACCCAAATGTCCAACAACGATAGACTGGATTAAGAAAATGTGGCACATATACACCATGGAATACTATGCAGCCATAAAAAATGATGAGTTCGTGTCCTTTGTAGGGACATGGATGAAACTGGAAAACATCATTCTCAGTAAACTATCGCAAGGACAAAAAACCAAACACCGCATGTTCTCACTCATAGGTGGGAATTGAACAATGAGAACTCATGGACACAGGAAGGGGAACATCACATTCCAGGGACTGTTGTGGGGTGGGGGGAGGGGGGAGGGACAGCATTAGGAGATATACCTAATGCTAAATGACGAGTTAATGGGTGCAGGAAATCAACATGGCACATGGATACATATGTAACAAACCTGCACATTGTGCACATGTACCCTAAAACCTAAAGTATAATAAAAAAAAAAAAAAAGAAAAAAAAAATATGGCCTTTTGTGTCTGGCTTCTTTTGCTTGCATATTGTTTTTAAGGTTCATTCATTTTGTAGCATGTATCAATACAACATTCTTTTTATGGCCCAGTAATAATTGTATGAAGATACCACATTTTGTTTATCAATTCACCAATTGATAGACACGTGGATTATCTCCACTTTTTGGCTACTATGAATAAAAGCTGCAGTTAATATTTACGTACAAATGTTTTGGTGAACATGTATTTTCATTTCTCTTGGGTAGATACTTAGGAGTAGAATTGCTGGGTTGCATGGTAATTCCATGTTTAAACCTTTGGGGTATTGTCAGACTGTTTTCCAAAGCATCTGCACCATTTTACATTTCTACCATCAGTGTATGAGGGTTCCAGTTTGTCCACATCCTTGTCATCGCCTATTTTCTATAGTTTTAATTACAGCAATCTTAGTGGGTATGAAGGGGTATATCATTTTGGTTTTTGCTCTTTCCTAATGAACAGTGATGCTAAACATCTTTTCATGCATTTAGCTGTTCATGTTTCTTAGGAGAAATGTCTTCAAATCCTTTGCTCATTTTAAAATTGACTTCTTTATCTTTTTATTTATAAGTTTTATAAATTCTTTACGTATTCTGAATACTGGTCTCTTATCAGATATGGTTTGCAAATATTTTGTCCCATTCTGTGGGATTTATTTTCTTGATGATGTCATTTGAAGAACAAAAGTTTTTAACTTTGATGAAATCCAGTTTGTCCATTTTTTCTTTGGTTGCCTGTGTTTCTAGGTTGCCGTATGTAAGAAACCATTTCCTAATTCAAAGTCACGAAGGTTTCCTCTTATATTTTCTTCTAAGAATTTTATAGTTTTACTATATTACCTTTTTAATATATTTTTAATAGTATTCAAGTGCTGTTTTTAAAATTTGTTGATCAGATTACGTAAGTGGTGAAATCTGTAAAATATTTATCACTTGCCTTTATTTGCTACTTCTAAAAATTTCACAAGAATTTTTATGAAATTTCCTTTTGATGTTTAGTAGAATTAAGTTTCTAAAAATTATTTGTGTTAGAAACAAAATAATAAATATTCCCATGTTATAAACTTTAGCATTCACCACAAAACCCATAGGCCATGCCTTGAGGGGTGAGGGTAGGTGAGGCTCTTTGTAGAGCTCCACTAGCTCCTAGCCCAGGTTTAGAATCACTTTTTCCTGGGTTAGACACTTAACTGGGCGTCAAGAGAACAGAATTTCACTTTTGAGGTCAGCACAGCTGCTTTTACTCAGACATTTCTTCTTGCTATTTTGATTTCTTTGTTTATGCTAATTAAAAGTGTTTCTTAATTATTTTATGTAAGTACACTGAAAGGATAAAACATGTTCATATGCAGAAGTGCCCTTTGATTCTTCAGAGGAAAATAGTTTATTAATTACATTCTTCTTGTATTAGTCTTTTTAGTGTGGCTTTGGGTAAAATTAGCAAAGATATTTTAAAGCTATTGTATATAATGAAATTTAAACTATACTTCCCTTGGTATGATTTTTCAAATCTTTTGGGAGAAAATTTTAGAGAATTTACCTAATTATTACTAAAAATATCAATCCTAGCACTTTTATATGAAGCTTCTTTTTTGGCTACTCTACTGGTAAGTTCATATAAAAATTTAAAAGCAACACAATTTTTTCTGTAAATGGGCTTATAACAAGCATCAAATTGATCTCGATCCCAAGAAAGGGAAGTAGTACTTCTCCGTACCACACGTTGTTCAGTCAAAGGATATGAAGAGGAAACAAAGTGTTCCCTTATTTGAAGAAAATTTGCCTCAAGTATTTATATGACAAAGTACATTTGGCACTGTCTAGACAGAATTATAATAAGTATAACAATTTAAATAAGACAAAACATAAACTTCAAACCAGATTGTGGATATAATTCTGATGGATGCTTTTATTTAATCATAGTCTCAATTAAGAAACTTCTCCTTTGGAGATTAAATGTCCCTGACTGTAATAATGACAGCTTTTCAAATGTTAATTATTATTTTTTAGTGTTGTCAAGAACATTAAAAGTGGGCTTCAGACTCTCATAGCATAAGTACAGAAAGTGCTTATTTTCAACTCTCCTATTTCTCTACATAAAGGATAAAAGTAGTCTAATAAGTGCCACAGACTCCTACCCACTCCCCTCTCTGTTCCCCCTCTTTCTACCACCAAAAGACTGTTTACTGTAAAGTTCTAAAAGCATTCATTTGGAAATGGTCTGTTCTTTTTATTTAATGAGGTATTTGTGTATATTCTTAAGCTAATTTTAATGAATCTTCTTTTGAAAACCATGTGATGCAAAATTTGATATGCATGAATATATCTTAAGCCAAATACACATGGGACAGTTGAAGCAGGTATTATGTGTCATTGTTGGTGAAGTCTGGCAGCATATCCTGTGTAAACCCGTTTTCTTTTTCTTTGTGCCACATAATATTCATTCTAATTAACAAGACTTCAAAGGAAACTGAAGTTAGAATACTAGTTATTTTTTATTCTCTCTTAATGGGTTCTGTAACAACTAAATACTGTTACCTTTCTTGGTTCTACGTTTCACAGTGGTTCAAGAGAGGAATGAACAGAACTAGTCATTGTTAAGCACTTGTTACATTAGATATTTCATATATATCATCTTATTTAATTATCACATCAATTGTTTAAAGATAAGTTTTCCTCATTTTTCAGATTCAGAAACAAGACTCCCAAAGGTTGATGTAATTTGCTCTAGATACACAGTACGTTGTTGGGAGTTGGGATTCCAACCAAACCTTTGTTATTTCCACTACATTTGACATTCCAAGCTCTATATGCTATGGCCTTTAGTCCACTTTTCTCTCCTTATCCACTGGTTTCTCAGAAGTACTATTATATTCAGTCTGCCCTCTGAATACTCAAATGACTTTATCTCTTTCTCTATTTAAAAAAAATATATATATGTATTTCAAGCTGGAAGCTTGAAGACCTTCTGTATTCCCTCCTTTATTTTTATCTTCTTTTGAAATTCTCTACTGTTGTAATATTTTACTTTCTACCACAATTAGCATATTTTACTTTGTACCTACTGGTATAGCTTCCAACTCTTAGAAAATGAAATTAACCAGTTAAGATTGTTTTGGTTTTGTTCTAAATGCCAGTAAGTCCAGAGTTAAAATTTGTGCTCAAGCTTTATAATTTTTTTCATAGTGCTTTGTACATATTTCTGTTATAACACTGTATTACAGTTATTTGTTTGCATGTTATTTATCTTTGTATCCATTAGCATAGTGATACCCTGGTAAATGCATAGTAAATATGTAATGAATGAAGATTTCAGATAAAATTTATTTCTGCCTTCAGATCATTACTTAGAGATCCTGCACTTGGGTACTACTATTAAGATAATTCTATCCAAGCTACTTATACGTTAGTAGTAGTAGTCGTTGTTGTTGTACCTATTTGTTAAACATAGGTAAAACCAAAGCTTTTTGAAAACATAGGCAGGAAATAAAAACAATATTCTTTGTTGTAATTTGTTTATATCATTGTAGTGCCTATTACCACTATTACTCAAATAGCAGCTACTTGATTCTCTAATGTACGGTAGTATGCTTGGGGTTTTTTTTGTTTTTGCTAAAGATCTATAAGAAAAGTTTTATTGCTATTCATCTTTGTCACCATTTCAGCAATGAAGCTTCACTAATATTCGTTATGTAATATTTTCAAAAATAGTAAGTTCGGTTCATTATTTCAAAATTGTGTGTCAAGTGGAAATACACTGATTTGATGGCCCTAGTAATTGCCAATAGGGTTTTTTGGGGGGTTTTTTCTTTTGTTTTGTTTAATATACGGAGTCTCGCTCTGGGCTCTTGCCCAGGCTGGAGTGCAGTGGCAACGTCTCGGCTCACTGCAACCTCCGCCTCCCAGGATCAAGCGATTCTCCTGCCTCAGCCTCCCGAGTAGCTGGGATTACAGGCATCCACCACAGCGCCCAGCTAATTTTTGTGTTTTTATTAGAGACAGGGTTTCACCATATTGGCCAGGCTGGTCTTGAACTCCTGGCCTCAGGTGATCCGCCCGTCTCGGCCTCCCAAAGTGCTGGAATTACAGGCATGAGCTGCTGCACCTGGCCATCCAATAGGGTTTTTAATTTTGGAAGGTAGCTTTTGGGCATGAACAGGCACACTTATAGTTAGTTGTGTTTTATTAGAGTTATAAATTGTAAAATCTAGTTTTTCTAAAATGCCTTTTCAGTTCAATTAATGCTACTTTTATAAATTTAGTAATTGTTGTACAAAAATGAGAGCAGTCTTTTTCGCTTCTTATTTCCAGAGTCCATTCCTTTTCTAGATTTAATTCTTAACACATAGTACTACTTATATAGTTAGGCAAATCTAATTATATTCTTGCTCAATAAATGAACTTCGCTAATTCCAGTTATAGTTTAGTATAGCTGATTTTTTAAGCACCTGCAAATATAACAAGTGAAATCCTGTGATATACTTAAGCAACCCTTGTAAATCAAATAAATTTTACTTATAAATGTAGTAAATCACCATCCTATTTCAAAAGACTTAAAAACAAAGCACACACAAAGTAGCTGATGAATAAAAACTTGTTGCTATACCTTGAAAAATACAACATACATAAATTATCAATATAATATTTGTTTCTTCAGCTCAATCAAGAAGACTAGAATGTCCATCTAAGCCTCACTGGAGCAAATGATATTATGCATTCAGTTTACAGGGATTTGGGTCTTTGGGAGATCCTGAGCAGTCTCACTCTGTTGCCCAGGCTGGAGTGCAGTGACGTGATCTCATCTCACTGCAACCTTTGCCTCCCAGGTTCAAGCGATTCTCCTGCCTCAGCCTCCTGAGTAGCTGGGACTGCAGGTGCACGCCACCATGCCCGGCTAAATTTTTTTATTTTTAGTAGAGATGAGGTTTCGCCATGTTGGCCAGGCTGGTCTTGAACTCCCGACCTCATGATCCACCCGCCTCAGCCTCCCAAAATGCTGGGATTACAGGCATGAGCCACCACGCCCGGCCTGTCCAATCTCTTTTTAAATAAACTTGAGCCCCTTGTCATCGTTACGTTCTGCCTGCTGTGTCTGTAGGAGACTCCCCCAGCACCTCCATCCCTGCTTGCCTTTTGATTAAGGCCATTTTAAGTTTTACAACCCAGTGCATTGTGCATCTAGTGGGCATCTGTTTCACCCCTTTGGTTATTTTATGTTTTTCTCTTTCATAGCTTTTTATCACTTTGTTTCAGTGAATAGAATCTCCTTTTACTCTGAGGGTGTTCTTCCTCCTCTTTATGGACGTTGACTCCATAGTCAGTGAGCCAGATACATACCCTTCTAGGTATATATGGTCATCTAGGTATAAAAATGGTCATTTTTAATAAACCAACATTTCTAATAATTCTTAATGTATTAAATACAATATGTATGACCAAAACAACAAAACTAACACTAGTAATAACATAGTAACGGTGTTGACTACAAGAATAGTGTATGTTATTATAATCCTTTTTTTTTGACAACTCAATACAGAATACATATTAGAATTCAGTAGAGTTGAGAGTCAAGTCACATTTAAAAAGAACAATTACAACACTCATTGAGAATTCACTATGTGCTAGACATTGTTCTAAATGCTTTATATGAATTAATTGTATAACCTTCACAAAAAAATCTCTGAGGTATATACGGTTAATATCCTGATTTTACAGATGTAACATTGACACACAAGTAACACAAGAAGGTTTAAGGATTTGCCTAGGGTCATACAGGTACTAATT
Organism: Nomascus leucogenys; assembly: GCF_006542625.1. Classification (NCBI taxonomy): domain Eukaryota; kingdom Metazoa; phylum Chordata; class Mammalia; order Primates; family Hylobatidae; genus Nomascus; species Nomascus leucogenys. The sequence continues at coordinate 92,652,397 of NC_044383.1, read as the reverse complement.
GACAGAGCTGGGATTGGAACCATAAGCTGAATCCACCGTCATCAAGTGCCATCCAGAGCTAGAATATGTGTCTACTGACTGGCTTTAAATATCATGCTCTTATTACTGTACCAGGCCATAAATTATTTGAAATACGAAGGGTCAGTTTTGGAAATAGATGTTTGTGACTAGGAAGTATGAAGAGTAAAAGACTCTAGAGCATTTCTCATATAACTGCCATTATTAGTAGCTATTTAGACTACATTCATTTTCATACTTTTTAGAGGATTTTCATTATGTACTTGATTTTAATTCTGATGTGTTTCTTATAAGATTTATACATTGTAATAATTACTTTTGCTCTGTTATAGTACATATTATCTGCCTTTTAAAGATCTCCAGTATTAGAAACATTACTTTTGTTTTGAGCCTTAATTGACTTGCGTTCTGGGTTTTTCAGCCAGGATAGAGAAAACATTTCATCAGAATCACCTAAGGGGCTTTTCCTGCTACCTGAGTCTTGAGTCCCCACCTTTCCTCACTCATTTGTGTTGAGAGTCACTGTCCAACCGAGCAACTGTTATTGATGTGAATTTTGTTACGGCCTTCAAATGTGTTAGAGTAGGTTGAAAGGTTAAAAGTCAGTGTTGTAGACCAGTGCTTCTCAAACTTGAAACATGAATCACTTGGAAGTCTTGTTAAAATGCGGATTCCAGTTCAGGAATTCCAATATGTGGCCTGAGAATCTGCATTTTAATAAGATCCAGGTGATAACCAAATGCTACAGGTCTTCAGAACACACTTTGATTAACAAACCTCTAGAATAGTTGTTTTGAAATTTTGAAAAAATTTTTTATTTTGAGATAATTACAGATTCACATGCAATTGTAAGAAATAATACAGAAAGATCTACATACCCTTCATCTAGTTTCCCCCAATTCTAACATCTTGCATAATTATAGTACAGCATCACAACCAGGAAATTGTATTAATATAATCCACAAACCTTACTCAGATTTCCTTAGTTTTACATATACTGTGTGTGTGTATTTAGTTCTATGCAATCTTTATCACATATGTAAATTCACCCTATATTCAAAATATAGTCCTGTTTCAACACAAGGATCTCTTAGGCTACCCTTTTATAGCCACAGCCACCTACCTTACTTCATTTCTTCTCTAACCTCTGACAACTACTAATTTGTTTTCCATTTCTAAGATTTTTGTCATTTCACTAATGTTATATCAGTGGAGTCATGCAGTGTGTAACCTTTTGAGATTGACTTTTTTCACATAACGTAATTCCCTTGAGGTCTATCCAAGTTGTTGCATATATCAGTAGTTTGTTCCTTTTTATTGCTGAGTAGTATTCCATGGGACAGACCTATTACAGTCAGTTTATAAGCATTCACCTGTTTTAATGGGTAGCCCTGGGATTGCTTACTGTTTTTGACTCTTACGAATAAAACAGCTATGAACGTTCATGTATAAGTTTTTTAGAGAAGACATTTTTATTTCTCTGGGAATATTCAAGAGTATAATTACTTGGTCATATGGTAAGCGCATGTTTAGTTTTGTAAGAAACTGCCATACTCCTTTCCTGAGGTACTGTACTATTTTACATTTGTACCATCAATGTGTGAAGGACTATTTTTCCACATGCTCACCAGCATTTGGTGTTACCACTAATTTTTATTCTGGATATTTTGGTAGGTGTGTAGTGATATTACATTGTGGTTTTAATTTGCATTTCTTTAGTAGCTAATGATGTGTGAGATATGTTTTCATATGCTTATTTGCCACCCATATATTCTCTTTGGTAACATGTCTGTTCATGTCTTTTGCCCATTTTCTAATTGGATTATTTGCTTTTTTTTAAAAACTGTTGCATTTTGGGAGTTCTTATATATTATAGACACAGACCTTTCTCGGAAATATGGTTTGCAAATATTTTCTCCGAGACCGTGGCTTATGTTTTCATTCTCTTCACAGGATCTTTTGCAGAGCAAAAGCTTTGCTGTTGGTTGTTGTTGTTTAATTTTGATTAGTCTATTTATCAGTATTCCCTTTTATGGGTCATGCCTTTAGTGTTCAGTTCTAGGCTGATTTTGAAAGTAGTGTTAAAACGACTTTGCCCTTTTTTTTCCCTTGCCATATAGAAAAACATTAAAACATAAACTTCTGAATTTCCTAATTCTGGACTTTTTAGCTTGCAAACAAGTGAAGAGTAAATGAATGAAACTAAAAGGAAATAAAACCTTGAGTCAACACAGTTTGGATAGTATTAAATTAGACTATGCATTACAGTGTTCTAAAACTAGTGGCCCTGGTGGTAGTATGTTTTAAGTTATAAATTGTTATGTGTCAGAATTGTGTTGTTCATTTTATTATCTCAAAAACTCTATAATGTAAGTATTATCTCCATTTATACATATACATATCTGTAAACACATATGTATAGGTATATGCATATCTGTAAACACATATGTATATGTATATGCATATCTGTAAACACATATGTATATGTATATGCATATCTGTAAACACATATGTATATGTATATGCATATCTGTAAACACATATGTATATATACACATATGTATATATACACATATGTATATATTCACATATGTATATATACACATATGTATATATTCCTGTTTTGCAGTTGAAAAAACTGAGGTACAGGAAAGATAGGTAATTGTGCCCATGGTCCCATAATAAATAACAGAAACAAGACTTGAATCTAATACTCTTTTTTTTTTTTTTGAGACAGGGTCTCACTCTGTTGCCCAGGCTAGAGTGCAGTGGCGCGATTTTGGCTCACTGCAACCTCCGCCCCCTGGGTTCAAGCGATTCTCCTGCCTCAGCCTCCTGAGTAGCTGGGATTACAGGTGCATGCCACCATGCCTGACTAATTTTTGTATTTTTAGTAGAGACCAGGTTTCACTATATTGGCCAGGCTGGTCTCAGACTCCTGACCTCATGATCCTCCAGCCTCGGCCTCCCAAAGTGCTGCAATTACAGGCATGAGCCACCACCCCCAGCCAAATCTAATACTCTTTAACAATAGCCTGGCATGTTTTGTTGCAGCATGTAACTGTATATAACTCATAGGACTCAAACCTGATTTAAGTTTGTGATGATCGTGCCTGTTACTCTTAAAGTCCATACATTGTCTGATTTTCAGCTTATAGTAAATCATCGTTTCTTGTTTTATCAATGTTAATGTTAATATTGGTTAACCTATTGGCTCTACTGGCTATATTTGAAATAGAGACTTTTTCTTTGCATTTAATTTCTTTTTAAGAGGTGAGGTCTCTCTGTGTTGCCCAGGTTGAGTCTCAAACTCATGGGCTCAAGCTCTCCTCCCACCTGGGTCTCCTGAAGTGCTGAGATTACAGGCATGAGCCACCATTTACAATATAGCTATAACACACATTATAAGAACTCTAAGTTTTACAGTTGAACTATTTAAGAAAATACATAAGGTTTGCTTTTTCGTTTTTCTGCTTTTCTTCAATATATCTCTGAGCTATATCAACACCGTAAATTTCCCATATGAGAAAAAAGTGATTGCTGTATTGGTGAAGGCGCATGAGTAGAGGAGAGATGGGAGCAGCCAGCCATTACCACCTCAGTTTTTCATTTCATTTGGTGTTAAGAAATGACTAACATACATTTGAAAAAGTAACAAGGACGTTTCAAAGGTGACTTACATCATGTTATTTCTCATGAGAGTAATACTGTTTCTTGGAAGTTATTGAAATACTTTGCATATTTACGAATATGTGGCAAGATCAGGTATTGTGGTATATTCCTGTTTGCAGTGGCTTTCTTGTCTGTCAACCTAAGATTTAGATTGCATTGGATATTGTTAGTCTTGTCTAATTTTATATATACTAAATCAACGTTTACAGCATTCCTATTTGTGGAGATTTAAATTTCTCAGTATAATTTAGTCTTCTTTGCAGAGCTCTAACATAGGGCTAATGAGAACTGTTGAAAAGTTTGCGGGAATATGTCCTCCATTCCCACTGCCCTTAAGAACCTCTGTACTTGAATGCATGATCTCTCTATGGGAGCTTTTGTTTTAAGGGTAATTGTCTTAGTCCATTTGCGCTGCTATAACAAAATATGTTAGAGTGGGTATTTTTTTTTTTTTTTTGAGACAGTTTCCCTCTTGTTGCCCAGGCTGGAGTTCAATGGCATGATCTTGACTCACTGCAACCTCTGCCTTCTGGGTTCAAGTGATTCTCCTGCCTCAGCCTCCTGAGTAGCTGGGATTACAGGCACCCACAACTATGCTCAGCTAATTTTCTGTATTTTTAGTAGAGATGGGGTTTCACCATATTGGCCAGGCTGGTCTTGAACTACTGACCTCAGGTGGTCCACCACGCCTGGCCTAGACGGGGTAATTTATAAACAACAGAAAATTATTTCTCACAGTTTTGGAGGCTGGGAAGTCGGAGATCAAGCCTTCAGCAGATTCAGTGTCTGGTGAGGGCTGCTCTCTGCTTCAGAGTTAGCACCGGTTGCTGCGCCCCCACCCCCACCCCCACCCCCCCAGCATGGCACAAGGGGCAAAAGCCTTACAAGCTCCCTGGGGCCTCTTTTATAAGAGCATTGATCCCATTCTTGAGGACTCTGCCCTCATGACCTAATTACCTCTCAAAGGCTGCACCTCTTAATACTGCCATGATGAGGAATAGGTTTCAGCATGAATTTTGGAGGGACGCATTCAGATGATAGAAGTAACTACCTCCCCAAATTGAGTATTTTTTTGTAGTCCTGATTGACTTAGGTACTTAATTGCTATTTGCTAGCACACTAAATTTTTAAGAATAAGAATATTATGTTTTTAAAGGCACTGTATAATAAATATTAAGCAGAAAATGTTCATCAGATTTTTGGTTGGGATATATTGAGTTTTTGTCTTTTAAAATAAGATTTTCATTAAATGAAAAACAACACTTTGCTGAGTGTTTTCTTGGTTACCATTCTACAGCGTTTAGCTACACTATGTAATAGCACTGGGGCTTTCTCCCCAGTAGGCAAATACCTCATCATAAAAGATTGTTGAAGGTTATACTTTTATAATACTTGCTCAGATTTGGGAAAGGGTGGAAAAAAAGAGAGATATATAAAAACAACAGGATATTTCTCCAATAGTGAGGTTAGAGAAGAATTTCTGTTTTTTAATATGTAACCAAGACTAGTTGGCCTTTCCTGTTTAGCATTTTTGTCAGGTAATTTTTAATTTTTTAGTTTTAATTATTATGGATACATAATAGTTGCAATTATTTATGGGGTACATGTAATCTTTTGCTATAAGCATGCAGTGTGTAATGATCAAATGAGTATATCCACCACCTCAAGCATTTATTATTTCTTTGTGTTAGAAATACTCCAGGTAATTTCATTATTGCAAAGCCACCTCACATTTCATACACTAATTAGGATATGAATGAGAGCTCCAAATTCTTGAAAAGATTCCTTTGACTTTGTTGTTTTCAGGTCGTACTGTGGGAGGTACCTTCTGACTTTTTTCTTTGAGTTGTGGGTACAGTCCTGCTCTCTTCCTTTGCCACTGCACCAGCTCCAGTTGTCTTCACATAAGCTTGCTGTATTCAGTCAGCCTCTCACCAGTCATTCTGATTTTGGTTCATAACCAAGTCACCATACACAGCACTGCTTTCCATTAGTCGTCAGAAAAAGCCTTTCACCAACATTACTTCCTTTGCTAAAAAGCATTAAAAGCTTCTTCATGGCCTGAAGATCAAAAACCCTGAGTGAGGGATGGCTATTTTAAATTATCACTACAGTTCCCTATTCATTTCTTTTCTTCTCTGAACTCCCCAACCTTATTATCTTTACACAGTTAATCACTTGATTATGCATGATATTGTTCTTGATTTCAACTTGTATGAGAAAGTATGGCTTTTTAAATGAAAGGATGTATTAGTCCGTTTTCACTCTGCTTTAAAGAAATATCTGAGACTAGATAATTTATAAAGGCAAAAGGTTTAATTGACTCACAGTTCCGTATGGCTTGTGGAGGCCTCAGGAAACTTAAAATCATGGCAGAAAGGGAAGCAGGCACCTTCACAAGCCAGCAGGAAAGAGAGATGAGAGTGCAGGAAAAACTGCCACTTTTAAAACCATCAAATCTCATGAGAATTCACTCAGTATCACGAGAACAACATGAGGAAAACCACCCCTGTGACCCAATCACCTCCCTCCCTGGACACACGGGGATTACAGGTCCCTCCCTAGATGGGTGGGGATTACAATTTGAGATGAGATTTGGTTGGGGACACAGAGCCAAAACATATCAAAGGATATCAATCATATTTTTAAAAATAATCCCTAAAGAGTTCAAATAGTGAAGTGAATTGAATCGTATTCAGTGCATATTTTCAAGATTTTTTAAAAATTACAATTTATTTTCATACTTGTCACAAACACTCAAATATATTATTGGAGTACTATTTTAAAATACTATGTATTCAGTGAATACATAAGCATAGAATTAGGAAAGGCAGCTCACATGCTTACATGTTTATTTTTTCTATTTATTTTTTCATTTTGTATTATACTTTAAGTTTTGGGATACATGTGCAGAATGTGCAGGTTTGTTACATAGATATACATGTGCCATGGTGGTTTGCTGCACCCATCAGCCCCTCATCTACATTAGGTATTTCTCCTAATGCTATCCCTCCCCTAGCCCCCTACTCCCTGACAGGCCTTGGTGTGTCATGTTCCCCTGCCTGTGTCTGTGTGTTCTCATTGTTCAGCTCCTAGTTATGAGTGAGAACATGAGGTGTTTGGTTTTCTGTTCCTGTGTTAGTTTGCTGAGAATGATAGTTTCCAGCTACATCCATGTCTATTTCTTTTTAAACCAAATCTCTAACAGTTGTGTCAAATATGTTGAGGTATCCTCTGTCATTAAAAGACAAAAACAAAAACTTATCTCTAATGCCTAAGTGTTTGAAATCATATTCTTATAAAATATGAGGCAGCCTGGGCAACATAGTGAGACCCCCCTCTACAAGAAATAAAAAAATTAGCTGAGCATGGTGGCTCACACCTGTAGTCCCAGCTACTCTGGAGGCTTAGGTGGAGGATTGCAACTTGGGGGTTGCACCACTGCAGTTCAGCCTGGGTGACAGAGTGAAACCTTTGTCTCAAAACACAAGCAAACAAAAAATATGTATAGCATTTCTCTGTTCTTGTTAAGTTTTAATGATTTTTCGTCTCAGAAAGCTTAAAATTTACCATCTTAAAGTGAAATAACAGTTAAGAGGGAGAGGGGAGGTAAAAATGCTTTTATTCTCTTTAACATTTGTTTATTTACTCTGTGGTTGGCAAAGTTGCTCATTTATTTCCACAACAAACTCAAGAGATATGGAATGTCCCAAATTAACAGATAGAGGAAACTGGGTGCAAGATCATAGATCTTGCAAACAATGGTGCTCTTCATAGACACTGGCTGATTTCAGAGCCTCTGTACTCTGTCATGATAAAGCCTCCATCATCACTAAGGAAATTTAGTAAATGAAACAATTTTAAGAGTAAAGCAATGAGATTATTAACAATAAATTATGGTATAGTGCTACTAACAGTTTTTGTCAGATGAAATGGCTGGATCTGCTATTTTGGAAATTGTGAAACCTATCCAAAAGTTGAAATAATGAAACTACTAAAATCATACACCCTCTACCTAGATTCACCATTAGTTAATATTTTTTTATTTTTGCTTTGTCTTCACGCACGCGCGCGCGCACACACACACACACACACACACACACACACACACACACACACATATTCTCTGTCTCTCTCTTTCTCAACCATTAGATGGTTAAGTTTTGGGGCCAGGAGCGGTTGTCTCATGCCTGTAATCCTAGCACTCTGGGAGGCCGAGGCCGGCAGATTGCCCGAGCTCAGGAGTTTGAGACCAGCCTGAGCAACATGGTGAAACCGCATCTCTAGTAAAAATACAAAAAGTTAGCTGGACATGGTGTAGTCCCTACTCCCTGTAGTCCCAGCTACTTGGGAGCATGAGCCATGAGAATCACTTGAACCTGGAAAGCAGAGGTTGCAGTGAGTTGAGATCGCGCCACTGCACTCCAGCCGGGGTGACAGAGCGAGACTCTGTCTCCAAAAAAAGAAAAAGAAGATAAAGTTTTGGATATCATGGCACTTCTTTCCTAAACACTCGAACAATGAATTTCTTAAAAATAAGGATTGTGCTTATTGTACCTAAGAAATTTGACATTAACTCAATAATATTATCAGTTGTCCATTCTGTATTTCCCCGTTTATCCCAAAACTGTGTTTCATAGTTGGATTTCTAAAAAATGTCCTTCTTCAATTCAGTATTCAGCCAGGGTTTATGTTTTGTATTTGCTTTGTTAGTCTCTTTTAGAGATACTGAGAAAAAATGCTTTTGTTGGTATCTTTTTGTGTTGTTTGCTTTTTAATGTCTTTAAGTTTTTGAAGGGTCCCAGCCAATTATCTTTAGAATGTCCCACCCAACTTTGGATTTGTCTGTTTCCTCAGAATTAGATTTACCTGAATTTATCATGTTAAACATTTTTCACAGTGATACCACATCTGTGATGTTGTGTAATTCTGCTAACACCATATCAAAAGGCACCTAATGCCAACATAAAGTTTATGATATATAGATTTGTAATTGGCAGCAACAAAGACTTCATTGCTTGAATTATTTTTTCATTTTTCAAATAGACAACGACTGAAAGACCTTTCATTCAGAAGCTGTTTCGTCCTGTGGCTGCAGATGGACAGTTGCACACACTAGGAGATCTCCTCAAAGAAGTTTGTCCTTCTGCTGTTGATCCTGAAGGTAATACAATCAGCAGCATTAAAACATTTCTTTCATTTTCTGTTACTGAAGTAAAATAAGCATTCCACATTTATAAACAACAGGTTATTTCAGGAAGATATTTGCATATCTTATAGCGAAAAGTCTTTTCAAACAGAAGCACTTAATATTTAATATATTATTTTGTAAATTATTGACTAACAAAATGATGACTTGACTCTGGCAAAATAAAATACAGTTTTTAAATCACCCTCTTAGTATATCTCTGGTACTCTGGTTTTTAATTTATGGATCCACTTCTGATAAATACTACTTTTAATCTTACATTTTGTTTATTAACTTTAAAGAAGTCAGAAATGGTAAAAATAAATTTCTTATTTTTGATATTTGAAAGTTGATAATACTGAATAATGGATAAGTAGTTTATTTGAATTTTCTACTACTTTCTACTTTTTCTTTTTTAGTTAACCTTTTTCTTTTAGGCTTTGACAATCTACAAGTTCGTTCAAAAACTTGACCTGTTTCATGGCGCTAATTTTGTAACTTAGGTTAAGGCTGTTTTCCTGCAGGCAAGGGACAAATTTTTAAATTTCTGAATTCTGTTTTTCTTTATTACAACATAAAGAACACCAAGAAAATACAGAAAACAATAAAACAGTGCCCATAATCCATTAACTGATAGAGACCACTGTTGAGACACACACACACACACACACACACACACACACACACACACACGAATACTTGAGATATACATATGTGTATAATACATACACATTGGCCCTTCATATCCATGGGCTCCCCATCATGCCCACAGCAGATAAAAAATATTTGGGAAAGAAAATGGATGATTATGTCTGTACTGAAGATAAACAGACTTTTTTCTTGTTATTGTTCCCTAACAATACAGCACAAGTATTTATATAGATTTACATTGCATTAAATATTACAAGTAATCTAGCGATAAATGATTTAAAGCACACATGTGCATAGGTTATATGCAAATATTATGCCATTCTATATAAGCGACTTGAGCATGGGTGGATTTTGGTATCCTCAGGGATCCTTGAACCAATCCTTCATGAATACCAAGTGACCACATTGTGTGTGTGTGTGTGTGTGTGTGTATGTGTGTGTGTGTGTGTGTGTAAAATGTCCTGGTGCTCTTGAATCTCAGCCCTATTAATGGTTACTAAACTATAGGGGAAATTTTCAGTGGCATATTACTGTATTGACATAAAAATTGCATGGAGTTGGCCGGGTGTGGTGGCTCACACCTGTAATCCCAGCACTTTGGGAGGCCAAGGCGGGTGGATCACGAGGTCAGGAGATCGAGACCATCCTGGCTAACATGGTGAAACCCGTCTCTACTAAAAAATACAAAAAAAAAAATTAGCCGGGCGTGGTGGCAGGTGCCTGTAGTTCCAGCTACTTGGGAGGCTGAGGCAGGAGAATGACCTGAACCCGCAAGGTGTAGCTTGCAGTGAGCCGAGATCGCGCCACTGCACTCCAGCCTGGGTGACAGAGCAAGACTCTGTCTCAAAAAAAAAAAAAAAAAAAAAATTGCATAGAGTTGTGTTTATTATATAATAGAAATTTTTTTAAAAAAACTTTAAATCCATGAAGGAAAGAGGTAATGCATTAGTGTATATGAAGGTAATACTTGAACAGATAATGCTTGTTTCTTATGAATGTATTCTGAATTGGAGGAATGCAGGATTACTTGCATGACATATACCACACAGTTCATGAAGCATGTTGCATCTAAGGAAATAGTTTGCCTAAGTAGTAGAATTAGAAATAGTGGGTTTGGCGGTAATGTTGTGGTATTCCAGCCTAAATGACTAAGCAAAGACTATGGAGCCCAAAATATGTGTCATTCAGCCTGAGAATATTGCGATTTTCCTTAATCAAGTACGCTTGCTTATACTAGCATTCCTACATGTATGTAATGCTTTAAAAATGAACAGAGGCTCCGTCTCAAAAAAAAAAAAAGATGAACCAGAGGTTCAATAGGAAGGGGAAGGGCACCTAAAATAATACTGTCACAACCAATACCAGAAGGGATTGAAGGAAGAGACCACTGACTACTACCCAAAATTATTAAAACTGAACAGGATTTAAGAGGTTATAAATACATTTTATAAAGTCTTCCTTGAACTTTACTAGCCTTTATAGTATAGGTTTCTGATGATGTCTTACACACATCCATGTATCTCTAGTGCTAGGGTAAATGTTTGCCAAACAATCCAGTTACTGAATTCTTTCTATCATTACCATGAAACATATTATTTATGATCATTAAATCATGGAGCAATTAAGATTAAGTTGATTATAATACTATCTTAGACTCCTAATCCATCTTTACTACTGTGTAATTTTAGCTTTCAATAAGAGTTTTAGTTAAATAATTTTTTTATAATTAATGATTTGTTAGTAAATTTATAGAGTTGTGCAACCATCACGACAGTTTGGTTTTTAGAACATTTCCATCTCCTTGTACTTACTTGTAGCTAATCTCTGCTCCACTGCCAGCTGTAAACAACCACTGGTCTGTTTTCTGTCTCTAATTTGCCTATTATATTTCACATAAATTGAATAATACAACATATAGTCTTTTGCAACTGTTTTTTTCCACTTAACATTATGTATTTGAGTTGCATCCATATTGAAGCAAGTGTCCATAGTTTGATTGGTGAATAATACTCCATTGGGTAGATACATCACATTTTGGTTCTTCCTGTACCAGCTGATGGGTGTTTGGACTGTTTCCAGCCTTTCACCTTTATAAACAGAGCTGCTAGGAACATTCAAATATGGGTCTTTCTGTGGACATTTGTTTTCATTTTTCTTGGGTAGCTTCCTAGGAGTGGAATGACAGGGTCATATAGTAAGTTTATTTTTTATTTTAAAAGAAACTACTGAGCTTTCCCAAAGTGGCTGTACCATTTCACAGTCTCACCAGCAGTGTATAAGGATTCCAGTTTCTCCACATTCTCGCTTACATGTATTGCCATCCTAGTGGTATCTCATGATGATTTTAATTCTCATTTTTCTAATGACTAATGGTATTGAACATGTTTTCATGTGCTTATTAGAATTTGTAGATCTCTTTGATGAAGTGTCTATTCAAATCCTTGTTTTTTTTTTCATGGATTGTTTCCTTATTACTCAGTTTTGAGCATTATTTATATATTCTGGATACAAGTTCTTTATCAGATATACAATTCGCAGATATTTTCTCCTAGTCTGTGACTTGCCTTCATTTTCTTTCTCTCTTTCTCTCTCTCTCTTTTTTTTTTTTCCCAGACAGGGTCTCGCTCTGTCACCCAGGTTGGAGTGCAGTGGTGCAATCTAGGCTAACTGCAAACTCCACCTCCGGGTTCAAGTGATTCTCCTGACTCAGCCTCCCTAGTAGCTGGGATTACAGGTGCTTGCCACCATGCCCGGCTAATTTTTGTGTTTTTAGTAGAGACAGGGTTTCACTATGTTGGCTAGACTGGTCTGAACTCCTGACCACAGGGGATTCACCCGCCTCAGCTTCCCAAAGTGCTGGGATTACAAGTGTGAGCTACCATGCCCAGCCTTGTCTTCATTTTCTTTTGAAGGATAAAAGCATTTAATTTTGGTGAATTCCTGTCTATCAAGTTTTTTTAATGGATTGTGTTCAGTTAAATAATTAAAACTTCTTTTCTTATAGGCAATACATTTACATATTTTAAAAATCAAAGCATATATAAAGGAATTTAGTAAAAAGTCTCTTTCCTAACTCCTGTTCACCAAACTCTAACCTAGTTCCCCTTTCTAGAGACAACCTGTGTTGCCATTTTCCTGTATATCTTTAGAGATAGTTAAGTAAACTTTTTATTTTTGAACTCAGGCTACAGAAATTTTGACTAAGTAACTCATAACTTCTGAGAAATTCCAGAAATTCAAGAATAAGCTTACTTTTTTAGTTAATTTTCTCTGTGTTATAAGGGTGTTTGTTTTTGATCTATTTAATTATCTTTTTCTGTGTTTTTGAGGATTTTGGAATATAGATGAGTTATTTTCATTTGAAGTATAATTAAGAGGTTAATCGTTTTTATTGCTGATAGAGATAAACTCCATAAACCTCTTACCTGTCCATGGCAGCATTGGCTTTCAGTTACTCATTTCTCTGTATTGTGTTTTTTTCCCTTTTTGAGTACTTTGTAGTAGTGCTTTAAAGAACATTAAAAACTAGATGCTGTCTTAGTCTGTTTGTGTTGCTATAAAGAAATACCTGAGGCTGGGTAACTTATAAAGACAAAAGGTTTATTTAACTCACAGCTCTGCTGCCTGGAGATTGGGCATCTCATGAGACCCTCAGGCTGCTTCTACTCATGGTGGAAGCTGAAGGGAAGTTGGTGTGTGTGGTGGTCACATGGTGAGAGAGGAAGCCAGAGAGAGCAGGGTGGTGCCAGGCTTTTTATAATAACCAGCTCTTGTGGGAACTAAGGCAGTGAGAACTCACTCCTCCACACTCAGGGAGGGCATTAATCTATTCATGAGGGATCCACCCCCGCCCCCCCACCCCGACCCAAATACCTCCCATTAGGCCCCATTTCCAACTTTGGGGATAAAATTTCAACATGAGGTTTGGCGGGGACAAGCAACCACACTATAACAAATGATTTTATCAATTAGGAGTAAATGAAATTTAAGCCAGAGTTTAATATTCGAATAACTACCCTTTTTAAAAACAAAAGGCGGGGTCTCACTGTGTTGCCCAGGCTGGTCTTACATTTCTCACTCAAGTGATACTCCCACTTTAGCTTCACAAAGTACTGGGATTACAGGCATGAGCTACTGCACCCAGCCTCAAATGACTACCTTATTGCACTTTTCCTAGATGTTTTTTTGACAATCTACTTTTTAAAATATGTCGTTTTAAATTTACTTTTTTATAACATCCCTGACTATAGAATGAGAACACTGCAATGAAACCCAAAACTTTGGAAGGAATGTGTTCTGTAATGATCTGTCCCCTAACAGCAGCACAATTGTCACAGTCACAAAATGATCCATATTTGCTAGTCCCAAGTTTATATAAGGGGGTCTCCCTTGATACATTTGTGTTTTATGTGTAAAAACTAAAGTTAACAGTTGCTTTTTAATCCAGGAAAGAGGGCTTACTTGAAATTTTATATTGTTTATTTTGTTAATGAATTCATTAGTTCAATTCATTTTTATTTCATGGTTGCCAATTTCTAGTTTGTGGGTGTGGTTAAGGAATGCCTAGAGTGGGAAGAAATTAGTTGGGTGGGAAGAAATTAGTTGGGTATTTGACTTCTTTAAAGAATTGTATAACTGTATAACTTTCAAGTTACTTTTTTTTTTTTTTTTTCTTGAGACAGATTCTCACTCTGTTGCCCAGGCTGGAGTGCAGTGATGCCATCTGAGCTCACTGCAACCCCTGCCTCCCAGGAGCAGTCTTGTGCTTCAGTCACGCAAGTAGCTGGGATTACAGGCATGTGCCACCATGCCTGGCTAATTTTTGTATATTTGGTAGAGACGGGGTTTCACCATGTTGGTCAGGCTGGTCTTGAACTCCTGGTCTCAAGTGATTCACCCACCTTGGCCTCCCAAAGTTCACTCTCTTAATTTTTGCATGATTTTGCCAAAGGTCTCTTAACCACTTAATTGCAGAACTAGGTTTAGAACACAGGTCTCCATCTCCTGGTGGTCTGTTGGTTTTTCCACTTTACTATGCTGCGATTTGTTTTTGTTTTCTTTCTTTCTTTTTAACTTTTTGGTTTAGTTTAAAATAACATTCTGAAATACTTGCTTTTTCCTAACTATTTTATTTTATTTTCACAAATCTTAGTCTTCAGTTTGTGTTTAGTATCTAATTTGCCTACATGCTCTTCTCTCTATAATATTTCTGATATGATCTTAGGAACCTGAGTGTCTACTGTTTTTATTTTGTTTGTTTTGTTATTTTAGTGTTCCCATATGTAATCCTGACCACTCTTGTTGAATTTTTTAAATGGTGGTTATGAACATCAGACATGTAAATGAAAAGCATTCAAGTGCTTTGAACTGACACTCTCAGAATACACCTTTATTCTGCTCTTATACCCAGGTTACAAGACAAGATTAACGTGACCCTACACAAGAAAGGCACACAAATTTGTGAAGCTGTTCTTTTAAAAGAGATTCTTTGTTCTCTTAAATTTCTAGGCTGCTCTACATGTACATCCTTTTCAAGGGGATACACAGTGTGACTTCCCGTGTGGTTTTTTTTTGTGTGTGTGTGTTTTTTTTTTTTTTTTTTTTTTTTTTTTTTTTAAGAGGGGAGCAGTGAGGCAGCGCAGCCACACAACCTAATCCACAAACCTTCCTTTTAGGTGATTTCATGTGCTGTAGGTGAGTACATCTGTGTGACAGACTTCTCCCCATGCAAACTGTCAAATGCTTCTCTTGACTGCGGAACACACACTTCATTGAAGTGACATAGATAATGCCTATTCTTTTCAGGTATTTTTGACGGTATCTTTCATTCCAGGAGGAAGCCACATCTCTAACACCAGTATCTTTTCTTTAGAAAAACTTTTATCTTTGCTTCTTCTTTTTATTACATATTAAAAAAAAATTGTCATTTAAAAATCTATGTAGAGTATCCAAAACATCGAGTCACTGTTTCAGTAAAAAACTGTTTACTTCCTGGTTCAGTTCACCTGTAGTATTGACAGACATGTCAAACATGAAGCATTTTGACACACCTGCACTCAACTTAAGTTGAAAGCGAAAGACTTTAAGATTGGGTGTGTATGGATAAGAACTTGCTATCATCACATGATGAAAAGAGAAAGTACTTCATAAAAGTTATGTGGCACCATTGTCTTCTACTCCCTACAAGTGATTCAGTGATGAAAGAATTTTGTCTGATTTCATCATATGAAAGTCGAATGTACTAGTATTTATGAATACGTGCTTTAGGTCATTGTTCTTGTGGAGTAACTAATGATGAGCTGCTGCTTGTGGAGTAACTAACGATGAGCTCTTTTGTGTGTTCCTTTCTTTTTTTGTAAATGGCTAAGGGAATTAGTCAAGTTGGAGGTAACAGGAAATGACCAAAGGTGAGCTCAGGTAAATTGTTTTTGTGGTTTCAGCTGTAGTTAAAATGACTCAGAGATCTAAGCTCCTGTACCAGACCTGAAGTGAAATATTTTTTTCTTTGTTCATTAAAAATAACATATCAAGAACATTTATTTTTTACCTTGGAGAATACAAAAACACCTATAAGCTTTTCCCAATTATACTTTATTTCCCAGTCTTCTAATGTAATGTATAACAACATGGTAAGCTAGGCGGGTGGATCACCTGAGGTCAGGAGTTAGACACCAGCCTGACCAACATGGTGAAACCTCGTCTCTACTAAAAGTACAAAATTAGCCGGGCGTGGTGGTGCATGCCTGTAATCCCAGCCACTTGGGAGGCTGAGGCAGGAGAATTGGTTGAACCTGGGAGCCAGAGGTTGCAGTGACCTGGAATGCGCCATTGCACTCTAGCCTAGGCACCAAGAGTGAAACTCCATCTCAAAAAAAAAAAAAAAAAAAAAAAAAAAAAAAGAAGAAAAGATGGTATATTCACATTTTTTTTCTCCTTTGCCCTATATGATTAGATTATGTTAGTAAAGTGAATTAGCTGACAAGATAAATTTTTTTCAGACATA
Organism: Nomascus leucogenys; assembly: GCF_006542625.1. Taxonomy (NCBI): domain Eukaryota; kingdom Metazoa; phylum Chordata; class Mammalia; order Primates; family Hylobatidae; genus Nomascus; species Nomascus leucogenys. The sequence goes on along the minus strand of NC_044383.1, from coordinate 92,635,865 downwards.
AAGCAATTAGAAAAAGAAACATATAAATCTCATGCTGACCATATAAGGCAGATACTTTTAAGTATTTAGACAAAGTTGAAGCTGGTTAGTATCTCGTGATTTGAGATAATATTTGAGCAATAATCACATTTGTCAGTGTGATGGCACTGCCCCCGGAAGAACAGGCACTTCAGTTTGCAAATTCATGCCACAGGAATAAAAAAAACTCCAATCCCCAAAACTCATCAGATTGCAGGTTTTACAATTTCAGTAATTCTTTAGATACTCATTTAGAATTTGAATTAGAAGGAATTAGTATCTCTGTACCTTCACACTATTTGATTTGGGCAATCACTTAGAGTTTTTTTTTTAATGAATATTCAGTTTTCTTATTTTATAAAATAATGAGGCTTCCTGTTACCATCTTATAGCATGCATACAGAGTTTAAATGAACCAGAAGTTTTTTGAAGTGAGTCTTCATAGTCTTTTGTATTTTTCGAGACTTTACATTTGAATCTGTTTTTGTTTCTTAGAGGGTTTTTTTTTTAGCATTTTTCACAAGTAAAAGAACTGTACTCATAAGAAATTTACAAAGGAAAGTGATAAAGAAGCACATTTGTTTTTCTTTTTGTTGTTTGTTGTTAATTCCACTATGCATAGACAAGTAGATGATGTTCAGCTTACACATAGAAGTTATAAATATATAATGCTCTAAATGTAAATCAATATTGTAACTGCTTATGTAAATAAAATAACTCAAGTTATGGCAAGAGACATTGATTTCTACTTTCTTAGAAGTTAACTTCTGGACATGATTAGAAGTGCCTGAAGTGTGTCTCTGGTATGGAAGAAATAAGCTTGTTTTACTAAGGCATCTTCATAGTCACTGCATTTCCTGCAGCCAGATTGACTGATCATATACTTGTTAAAATATTTTAAACGTCTTTAAGGCAAAAGGTCCAAAACTAGACTGTAATAGATAGTTGCTGGTAGTTTTCACATTGAAGAAAACCATAAAGAGCAAATTGTACATATATTTGGTGTTTAATCTCTTCATAAGTGACCATGGAAAGTCCATTTGTAACTTTGTGGAGATACTGTAAGCCTGACATATGGGGTGGGGTCACTTGGCTATAATGGGAGCCTCTCCTTTCAGTCTTAGCCTAGTACTCTCTGCTTGTATTCCTTATTGTGTACATATTTTATGGAAGAAATGATACAGTGTCATTCACAGTGGGAATTCCAAAAGTTCTTCAAATGTAGCCCTCATAAGCATGTTTAAATATCTGTTAGGCTCAGTTTAAATTTACTAATTACAATATATTTTCTTTTCTTAATTTATCATTATACTATTAAATTCTAAGATTAAATGAATCAAATTCTTTGCTTTGATTGCTTCCCTCTCCCTCCGTCTCTGCATGTTGTCTCAGCACATGGGCAACATTGACGAATTCTAGTGATAGAGAATCTCTTAATTCCTAAGTCCATTACATATGTTTTTTCTAAAATCAAAGAAATAGTGCTGATTATTTTCATTCTCCACTACTGGAAATGATGAGATTACTGGACCTGACAGAAGATGCTTCTGGTTTCTCCTTCTGAATTATTGTTATCTTAATCTCAAGAAGTTAAATGAATTAACCTGACTGTCCCCAAAATGAGAAACTCACACTTGCACAACTATTTCATCTTTAGCACTAGAAAACAAAATTCTCTTACCAAAATAATAGTATATGCAGACCATTAAAAACAAGTCATCTTTTCATTGAAACAGGTACTATGGGGCTTCATTCTGACCATATGTAAACAGTACAATTATTGTCTATATTTTAAATAAAGCAATTAAGTTGAGCTATTCTACAGTTCATACTTGACAAATATTAATGGACCCTATTACACCCAACTAGAGTTACTGGGTCATTTTATGAAAGCAGATAAAATAATATTGTTTTCAAAGTTTATTTATGTATTTATTAATGAACAAGGTTTAATTTTTTAACTTTTACCACATTTTTATCTTATTGTCAGGAAGCTTTTAATCAGTTTTAAAATGGCCTTACAATCACTTAATTTAATACACTTTGTTTTTTATAATTACAACTGATCATACGGGATTTTTTATATAATTTAAATTGTAGTTTATGTCCTCCTTACTAAGAAATACAAAGATTATAAGCAAAAGTCAATGAAAGAATTAATATGGACATGTTTTTAAATTGTTTAAAATGTTAAGAGTCAAAGCTCTGAAAATATTTTGGACAGAAATAATAAAGATATAAAATGTATACATGGAAAGAGATATTTGGTGTATCTGGTATTTGGTATATACTGGGATATTGCATGTTCATTAAGACCTGTACTGCTAAGTGAGTATGGATCCGGAAGAAGTTAATGTAAGTATTTTTAAATGGGTTTGTATTTTTCTGATAAACAGCACTCTCCTTCTGTTTGTGATCATAGGATAAAAGCCCTGTAAGCTTGTATATGTTCATTTTTACTGCTACATCATGTAGTATGCTCTTAAGATTGAGATCTCATTCCCCAGGAAGCATTTCTTTCCAAGATTAATTGCCCTTTTAAAATCAGCGTTTGATGTATTTCTTTGGCTATATCCTGGCTGGGTTTAACCCTCTTTGACCTGACCTCTCTGACTATTACCTCCGTGGCTGAGACAAAATCCTTCAGCATGATGTATGCACTTCACATTTCAGCCTGTTGTTTTTCATGTCGATGGATTCAATTAGTTGGTGTTTTACTAATGAACATATCAGAGGTTAAAGAATTTGTCAGACAGAACAAAATTGTTCAGGCTAGTGGTAATCAGAAAGCTCGTTGCTCTATTTTTTAAAACTTTTCAGCAGTATTAAGTATTTTTCAGAAATTTTACCTTCAGTATTACACATTCCAAGATAACAAATCAAGTCGTTTTCTGCTGAATTATAAAATATAACTATGAAGCCACAAAGCTGAACACAATGGTTATACCATTTGATCTTAGTATTCTACTCCATATTTATAAGTATGAGCTTTTAAAAAATTTTCTTGTTAAAAACATGTATGAATTTCCCTTAAAGATACATCATCCATTTCTTTAAGCCTCTTTTAAATATTAATAGTAAGAAAGAAACTCAAGCACCTCACTAGAATCTCAAGTCACCTGTTTTTAAAGACATTTATAGATCATATTCCTTGTTGAAATTGGCTTAGTTGAATAAGACCTAAAACCCAGATTGGGATGAGAAAGGTAATTAGTAGCCATTAGTAATAGAAATCTTTAGAACACAAATTTATCATGTAGTGCGAGTTCTCAAATGATACACTTAAAATGTATAACATAAAGATTTTGAAAGGTTTTGTTTTTTTTACCTGAATGTTTTCATCTTTTTTAAAAAAATAACCTTACCTAAAGTCTATTAAATGATATATCTGTAGTACAGTAGGGCTCATTTGACTTATAGGTGGTGTGCTCCACTTGAATATATGTGTTGAGAGCACTATTAAATAAACGTGAAGGTTTCTAATACTTAAGAATTTTTCTTAATGTCATTTAATTTGCATAATCATTGAGTCTGGGTTTTTGTTGTCTTTTAAAAAATACATTTATTAAAATCATATGCCATACTGCATAAAAATGGAACTGAATAATTCAGGAGGTATTACCATGAGGCCAAATTCTTATAGCCCTTTGTATGCCAATCACATAATTGAATCCATGGTTTTTATATATCTTTTGATATATCTAGTACTAAAAAAAGAACTTATTCTTATAACGTGTGTAGGAAGAGAATTACAATCACTCTTTACTTTTTGTTACTAAATCATGACTACTTTTTGTTACTAAATCATGACCTTTTTAAAACTGATCTTCTGTCTTCACATACTTTATCAGTTATATTTTTGACACCATTATTTTTTATTAGAGAGTGAGCAGGAGAGAGGGGTGGAGAAGAGAGTCACTCGTGTTATTGAGTACCTGTGTCTAAGTCCTGTGCTAGGGTCGCTGCTGAGTACTTTGCTTGGATATCCCATTTAATCCTTCATGTAACTGGAGATTAGAATTCTTTGTTCGTACTGTAAGATGAGGAAACAGACAGAAGTTTAAGTGAATTGCTTGAGAGTTCAAAACTAATAAATTATGATGGTTTGCACTCTGAAAGAAATATTTTGCTGTTTAGATATAAAAGACCCAGATACTGGAACTGGGAGACGTGTTAGTGATCCTCTACTCTGGACCAGTTTGCAAACTGACTCACAGAGTTAAATGAGAAGCTATCATGGGTTATAAATCAGCAAGCAGAACTTAGGAGGTGGTCTCAATCCCACATTAGCAAAAGCTGCCATGTCCTTACCTGTGTTGTATATTGGGTTTCTACATAAAATTTTGTTTGTAGAAAAATTCTACACTGGTATGATCATAAGATTCATTCTAGGGAACATTTGTAAAAAAGACTTTACCCCAGAAATTGATTCAGAAAGTCTGGAGAGGAACTCAGCTCATATATATGTATATATTCTTTTAATTTCCCACATGATTCTAATGGTCAGCTAGATTTTCAAACCATACATCTATATAGGTATCTTCATTTTATATAAAGAAACAGCTTCAAAGTGACGTGAGACCTGCTCAGAGCGCTTTGTTGCCAGAATTGGAATTCAAGTTGCCTAACCCCCAGTTTGTCTTTCATTAGTACCTTGCTAACTAGTGGTGCATAATTGGCCCTCTCTCCTTTATGTCTCATTTATATTATTGTATATTGATAACATTCATTGTATCTATGTCTATATGTAGGCATCATTTTTTAATATATACATAAGAAGTTACCATTATTTTAACTTTGTGATTTCCATTAATGACTTGTGTGGTTAATGTGATTTTTATTTTTTCTTCTTATTTTTTTCTATATGTAATTCTTACCATTCTACTCATATAACCAAAATCTACCTGAATATATTTTTCTTAAAATGTAACTTTTTTTTAATGTTCACTTTTAAGTAGATGCTGGTTTTAAAAAGTGCTTTGTGGGCATTCTACAAAATAGAGATGTACTCTTCAAAATTGTAAAGGTTAAGAAATGTAGAAAAGGCTAAAAAACGGTTGCAGATTAAAAGAGAATAGAGAGATGTGAAAATTAAATGCAATATGTGCATCCTTGACATGACCTGAAGTATCCCCTGGAATTCACGTGTAAGAAGCTTAATCCTCAATGCATCAGTGTTGGGAGGTGAGGCTTTTTGGGGGGTGTTTAAGTCATGAGGGCTCTGCCCTCATGAATGGGTTAATGCTGGTATGAAAAGGATTTGCAAGAGTGGGTTCACTGTCTCTCACACTTGTACGTTCTTCCATATGAGAACACAGCAAGAAGCTCATACCAGGCGCCAGCATTTTGATCTTGGATTTTCCACCCTCCAGAACTGTGAGAAATGAATGTTTGTCCTTTATAAATTATCCAATTATAGCATCACAAACAGACTAAGACAGTCCCGGACTGAATCCTAGATTGAAGAAAAATACATTATTGGGATAGCTGATAAATTTGAATATGGACTACATGAATATATTTTATTTATATATCATGGTATATCAATATTATTTTTTATTGTGATAACCGTACTGTAGTTATGTAAAAGAATATCTTATATTAGAAATGGTACACTGTAAGTTTGAAATCATAACAAAAATTACTTTCCAAGAAGTGCCCTGTATAAAGAAGTTCATATAGAACTAGTTCACTTGATTTGTCTCGTATGTTTGCCTAACTTAAAGCTTAAAGCTAGCTTTTTTAAAAAACCTGAGTGGGAGAAGCATACAGTAACATTTTTCTCCTGAGTCATTTTCTTTGTAGTGACATTTCTCATTCTAAGTATTAAGGTCTAGATTCCCATTTTGAAACACAAAGACATGTTTACCAAAAATATTGTTTACTTTAGCAGTATCAAGTGTTTCCTTTGTACTGTAAGAAAAAAAGAGACATCTACTGATTTTTTTTTTTTTACTGTTTTATTTTATTATTAATTTTTTGTTTTTACACAGGGTCTCACTTGTTACCCATGCTGGAGTGCAGTGGTGCCATCACGGCTCACTGTAGCCTCGACCTCCTGGGCTCAGGCAATCCTCCCACCTCAGCCTCCCAAGTAGCTGGGACTACAGGCATGCACCATCACGCCCAGCTAAGCTAATCTTTGTTTGTTTGGTTGAGTTTTTTTATTTTTTGTAGAGATGGGGTCTGTTGCCCAGGCTGGTCTCAAACTACTGGGCTCAAGCGATCCTCCCACTTTGACCTCCCAAAGTGCTGGGATTACAGACATGAGCCACCACACCTGGCCTGTTTTCTTTTATTGGTTTTGATAGTGCTAAAATGTCCTTCATGCTTTGTTGTTACTTATGGTACCGTGAATTAAGGATAGCATATACATTTGGCTTATCTGGAAACATTTTTTAGTTTGTTGTTTTAATAACCAAAGCAGTCTTTACAGGTAGAGTTATTCTACATGGTAGGGCTACCTATCAGAAAGCATTCCAAAAACATTAATTTTGACAGTATAATTCTACCAGCAACAAAATTATCCCAGCTCTGAGAATATTTATTAACTAATTACTGTGTATGTCAGGTACTGTGCTAGGCACTGGGGACAGAGTAACGAATAAGAGAGAAACTTCTGTTTGAAGTTTCAGGGGAACTGCTGTCCTATTCTAAGAATCCCTCTGTTTAAAATTGTGTTATTGAGGCAAGTCAGAAAATAAACAAAATACATAAATGCCGGTGAAATATTTGGACATGTGTAGGCAGTGACAAAATAATATATTTAGAACCTTAAACTGTTCTGTTGAGGGATATGACAGTCTTAGATTCTTTCCTTAGCTACTTAAATTTAGTTAGTGACACTTTTATGTTATAAATTAAAAGTGGCCCCAGCTTCTAAACCAGAGAATCAGTGCTACTTATTCAGGGTTTGGGTAGGGGGATTTATTAGGCTTGTTACACAGTGTTTGAATAGTGCTTATGTCCTCCAGCTTCCGTTGTACAACTCATAAACTCCAACAATCCTTTTGTAACATGGTTGGTCTTTTGCCTTTCAGATACACTGTGCATCATCAGTGGATTGTTTACCATATTGTATTTGCTCCCACATTTAAATATTGCTTTAGATACAGTACTTTGGATATTGAGTTGTGACCTGTTTCTTCTGCTGTTTCATAGTATACAAAGGTGACTGGCTTAAGGAAAAACTTTAGAGATAAGGAACTTTTACTCTTACACCACTATTCTTTCATTTTTTGACTCAGTGCTAAGTAGGAGGAAGATTCTGAGAATATTAAAATATTTCAAAGAAATATAAGAATATGAAGAGAATTATACCGGAAATGTTTTCAAATATTCTAAGAAAGATTTAATACAGTAAAGCTTTAGCAAACTAGAACTTACAAGCAATGAATCATTCCAGATAGCTGAGGGTTTCTCCATTTGAATACCAGTGTTTAAAAAATCTTCCCAAAGTACTGGTACTATGCTTTCTATAGTATTCTGTATATAGCTTAATATTTCATTATGAAAACAAATCATTGTATTAACACTATGATCACAACTGTGTCAAAAATTATGTATAGATGCAACAAAGAAAAAATAAAGCTTTTTTTAGGTTAGTATTATAAAGTGATACCTTTTTTCAAAATTGTTTTAAGCTATGGCACAGTGATTTGGGAGTTTGTTTGGAATGTTTTATTTGGTTATCTTTGGAATTGTTAGTATGTTAAGTTTTTATTTTTCACATTCTTTTATCAACTCTCTAGTATTTTGTGTCCTCTGTTGACTGTCACCTCCTGGGACTGTGCTCCCTCTAACAGGAAGTCTAAATATTTCTTTAAAAGGGTCTCTTGTTTCAGGTGCCAGCCAAGTCATTATCACCATACATCATCAGCTCATTTTGCCCAGACCTTAGAGCACTTACAGATTCAAAAGTCATTTTGAACAGAGCAGAAAGGAAAACGTAGGATATTTCTCCTTTATAGAGTTCCGTGATTCCCTGTTTCCTTGTTGTCTTCTGTCACCAGGTAGCTGAGAGGTTTAGAAATTGTATTTTGAAGAGACGGTAAAGGAGACAAACCCAGAATTGTGCTAAAGGAATAACACAAAGTTTCTTGATGGTTCTATTTTTTTTTTTCTTTTTCATTAGAGGAGTTTGGCTTTGCTTTCTTTGTTTTTCTATGACAAAAATCTTTATATTTACTTTAAAAGTTGTCAGTACAACACACCAGAATCATGAAAAACACAGTTAATCTTAAGTTTAATTTGGAATACAATTGAATTTAAAAGAAAGGTGTAAATTTCAGCCCCCTTTTAATTAGCAAGTGGATGTTAACAGAAATCAGTCAGGCTTTATAACTCTAAAACAGGAATCCCTGAGTCAGATTCGTAATCCCTTCACATTAAAATTTTAACTCTTATTCAAATAGTATCTCTAAGACATTTTGATACATACTTGAATGCTTTACTGAAAACAACTAAAGCTTACCTGTGTCTATTAAACACCTCAAATACTGATCTGATTCTTGATTTCTAGTCACATTTCTATTTTACATTTTCAAAATATGTATGGACCTACTTCATATACTTGTCATTTTTAATAACCATATAGTACCGTTTTTAATGTATAACTAAAATAAATTTTGGTCATTGGTACAATGGGCTGTTTTTGCCACTACAGTTTCATTAACGTCAATCTTAAGTAAGCACAGTAATTAAGAAAGAAGTAATACTTTCACACACAGCAACAGAATTTTTATCAGAATATATTGTAACCCTCAGGTTTCTGTTTTGGGTGATACATACTGCAACATTTGAACTTTCTCCATGTCCACATTTCCTGTTCAGGGGACAAAACAGGTTTAAAATCCATTTAATTCACTAAGGATTCTCAAAAGGCAACAGATTATTTTTTCTTCAACTGTTTTGACTTTTATTGTTGTTGGATTTCTTTCTTGGAATAGATGGGGAAAAAAAGAATCAAGTGATGATTCATGGAATTGAGCCAATGTTGGAAACACCTCTGCAGTGGCTGAGTGAACATCTGAGCTACCCGGATAATTTTCTTCATATTAGTATCATCCCGCAGCCAACAGATTGAAGGATTAACTATTTGCCTGAACAGAATCATCCTTAAATGGGATTTATCAGAGCATGTCACCCTTTTGCTTCAATCAGGTTTGGTAGAGGCAATCTGACCAGAAACACTTCGCTGCTGCAAGCCAAACAGGAAAAAGATTCCATGTCAGATAAGGCAATTGGGCTGGTCTTACTTTGCATCACCTCTGCTTTCCTCCACTGCCATCATTAAGCCTCAGCTGTGACATGAAAGACTTACCGGACCACTGCAAGTCTTCTGTAAAATATAATGAAGCTGAAACCTTTGGCCTAAGAAGAAAATGGAAATATGTGCCACTCGATTTGTATTTCTGATTAACAAATAAACAGGGGTATTTCCTAAGGTGACCATGGTTGAACTTTAGCTCATGAAAGTGGAAACATTGGTTTAATTTTCAAGAGAATTAAGAAAGTAAAAGAGAAATTCTGTTATCAATAACTTGCAAGTAATTTTTTGTAAAAGATTGAATTACAGTAAACCCATCTTTCCTTAATGAAAATTTCCTATGTTTACAGTCTGTCTATTGGTATGCAATCTTGTAACTTTGATAATGAACAGTGAGAGATTTTTAAATAAAGCCTCTAAATATGTTTTGTCATTTAATAACATACAGTTTTGTCACTTTTCAAGTACTTTCTGACTCACATACAGTAGATCACTTTTTACTCTGTGTTACCATTTTGACTGGTCGTCATTGGCATGGGGTGGATATAGGGCATGGGATTACTTGTCTCAGGAGCTGTCATAGAATTTCTTGCTGCCAATTAAAAAACCTGTGTTCTTTACACACTACACGTATAAATATTGTAACTGTTCATCTTTGCTGTTTTATCACTGTAAGCCTGTCAAATCATAGTATTCTAAGCATCTGTAAATGCTAATTTTGCATTTTTGGAAAAACCCATTCCTTCCAAGCTAGTGTTTTTCATTGGCTCCAGGTCTAATTTTTCACTGTGGTCCCTGGCAGCCAGTCTTTTGAAGTTTAAAGATTACCTGTCTCCTGACTGCAGTACCTTTTCTTTAATTTTTACCAAAAATATCCAGAGGTTACTGGAGTTCTTATTCAATATAAGGAAAGTTTGCTGCACTTTATTACCAAGCCTCTGGGATTTTACCAGTCAAACATATTTGTACATTACATTTCATTTCTTGTGAGCTAGCTAGCTGTCCATATTGAATGTTGACCCATTTGAGTATGCTAAAAGACTTATAGTATCAGACACGATCATGGTTTTAGATCCCATAATAAAAATGAATGTTTTTCTTATGAAAAATTATACGAATGCTGAAGCAAGATTCTACTATTGTTCATTGCTTCCTTTTCTTTTTCCTTTTGTGATTTTCACTGATTAATAGCACATTTCTTCACAAAATTAGATAAAGTTGGTCAAAGACCAGATATTCTGGAATGGAAATTGTAAAGCTTAATCAAAAAGAATAGCCAGTACAGCATACAATCTCAGAAACTTAGAAGCAAGTAGAAAATAATTGGTTGATGTAAACGAAAGTGCCATTTTAGTAAAGGCAGGAAAAAAATAGCAATATTTGAGTTATGTAAGGATAAAAAATCCACTGACTTGTATTTTGCACAAGAGGTTGGTCTGAATATGATTGTTCACATTAAGAGTGTTTATTCGTCGGTTCGGTTTGGGGATTTTCCCCCTTGATGTTTTGACAGATTGAAGTGAGCTTCAGTGAGCAAAAGGATCAGAATGCAGGGAACACTAAGCTGTGATGAAGAAAGTGTGGTAAGAATGGAAAGCCAGAGTAGTTTTATACAGACAAAACCAGTGTCAGGCCTTTGCAGTAGGCTTGAGTGAACTTCTGATCTAGATTTGAAAGTAAATTTTATCAAGCCATTGCCCAGTTTTACTTCCTCATTCATTATTGTACAAGCATCATAACTTTATTACTCTAATCCCAGGTAAGTCAAGCCTACAATGCCCTAGAGGAAGAGTAAAACCAGAAATTCATGCTGGCTTAAATAATCTATTTTTGTTTCTTTTCATTTGAATATTTAAATTTTATGGTTTATTAAAAAAAATAAATGTTGTGTCCATCTTTATTTAAAACAAGTTACCTGTTGATAAAATCATTAAAATTTCCTTAGTCACAAACTGTCATAAAAGTTTCTTGGAGAAATAGAAAGGATGGAGGGATATAGAAGAGAATATAAAAGAAAATTGGAGAAGACCCCCAATGTGCTTATATGACTAATAGTAAATAGTGACCTCCTAGGAAAATAGAAATAAGTTTTTAAATATTGGCATTGTTAACTAGGAACGAGTAAATTCAGATTAAAGTAAATCATTGTCCTTTATAATGTTTATTTTCATTTGGATGACCTAAATTCTGACCATGGAATTCAACTCTAATTGCCATTTTAGTAAAAGCAGGAAAAAATAGCAATATTTGAGTTATGTAAGGATAAAAAATCCACTGACTTGTATTTTTGCACACGAGGCTGGTCTGAATATGATTGTTCACATTGAGTGTTTATTCTTCGGTTTGGTTTGGGGAGTTGAACTGATAAGCACCCAGATTTTCTTACAAATTTAGGGACCCGAAGTAACTTGTTTATAATTTAAGTTGACTTATCAGTCTTTATAGGATGATGAGGTATAAACCGTATTCCAATCTGAGTGTGAGGTGAATTCGTTTAGTGTACTAGTCTTACATTTAACACTGGAAACAGGCTAGGAGTTGATCATTTTCTGAGAAAACAGTATATAAGCTTTGACATTGTGTGACAGTAATTTTTAATGGTTATCTTTCTACAGTATTTTTTTGATAGACTATTTGAGGTAGCCTTTTCTTCAGTTTTTAGAAATTTGGTTTATGTGGGTCATGCCAGAGAATGACAGTCTCACTTTTATTTATCATACTATTGATATTTAGGTCTGAGGTAAGTTGGGTTTCCTACTAGATGTGCCAGCATGGTTGAAATACAAATGTAAAACCTTGGGGTATGATAGGAAAATCAAGTGTGACCATATTTAGGAATATTTGAACCTATTCATTGTCGATCAGTGGATGGAGTCCATCAAAATACCTACTTGCCTGAGTTCTGTCATCCTCTTGTTTCCTAAATATATTTATCTCCTGGTCTGAAAATATTAAAAATTACAGTGATGGTAGAGAGGAAAGAAGAGAGGCATGCCTGTTTTCAGATCATTTGAGATAAGCGAAAACTTGGACATTATAAAAATTTATTTACTGTATAGCTTTATTTAACAAAAGCGTCTCACATTATCAAACATGAATTACGAGCAGATATAGTACTACTGTAAAACCTAGTAGGCACAATATAGTAACCATGGAGTGAAAGACTAAATTTTTAGGCCCTTTAGGTAGCTTATTAATTACTTAGGTTTTTAAGTGCAAAATCATTTTTACTAACTGTGTTACTGTATTAGAACGATATACAGTGAGATAAGGACAAATTTGAAGATTGAGGGATGTCAGTGCGCTTTGACATATAAGTTGACTCCTATGAAAGTGATTAGTTTGGCTTTCCCTCTAGCTTTCTCACCTCCGCATCTCAAGGATAAAAAAAGTACAACCAGGCGTTTTCCACAGTTTTTAGTGGAGTATATAGCACACAATTGGTGTTTAGCAAGTGTGTAAAAAAGGATTACTTAATAACTTTATAATGAGTGTTATATTTTTCTGGTAAGAATACCAGCTATAAAAATAGAACCTTGTCATTTAGAAATCAGTATACAAAGTGCACTTGGTTCGGCCTGGCATTAGTGATGAAGACTTGCTTACTCAAATCGACTACTTTCAGTAGGAACCACTGTGGACCAGATCCTTGCGTCAGTCCACATTCATTTTAGTTGCAGTGTAGACCGCAGCACATATCTTGTGTTTCAACATCACTCTAATTTAAGCAGCCCCTAAAGCTGGAGCTATTCTCACCAAGCATCTGGAGGTATTTGTTAATTCTGACCTTTTCATAAATGAGTGATTTGTATCTTGCTTTTGCTTAGAACTTTACTTCTGAAAATAAGAGCTATTTAATTTCAACATTTCCCAAACTTTCTTGACCATAGAATGTTTTTTCTTTCCTAGTATCACAGCATCCTGTTGAACTCTAGCATGGGAAATACTACATTAAATCATTAGCTCCTAATGACCTGGAGTTTATAGCATAAATCTTACTTTTCCCTTTCTGACAACTCTTTAGCTATTTGAAAGAAGCTCTCAAGCATCTGACTCATCTCCAAACAAAATAGCTCTAGTCTGTTCATTCCTTCCTCCAAATATCTCCCATTTTGTCAGTGTCACTCTTGAAATTCATCTGCAAAGTATATACTGTGTACTGAGTAATACATGCCAAGTCATGGGCTGTCTGTAGGGGATGGAGTAGTTTAGGTTTTCATAATGCCAATATTGGATGCATAGTCTAGCTGCTCCGTAGTGCCATAATCTGACAGATCACATCCAGGGTGAGATTTAGTGAAAGGGCTGGGAATTAACCATAAGTTCTGTTTACGAAACATCCATCCAGATATAAAAACTCAAGCAAATTGTCAATGGATTGGAGAAAACCTCAATTCGTAGATATGAGAGTAAGTAGGAATTCAAGGGGAATATTTGCTCTCAGGGAGTTGCCATAAAGCTAGCCAAGAGAGCCATGGAGCTGAAATACGGTATTCTGTTATCAGTCACCAAGATCACCAGACAGAACGTGGCTGAGGTCAAGCAGAGGAGAGGGACTGGCCTCACAGATGGGTGGTTTTCTGTGATACTGGCACATACAGCAGGTATTTCTGATCTATAGCTGTACTTGTTTGGGACTTGATGACTTTGTCTTTTTGTGTTGCCTAGTGCATATTTTCCAAGTAAGGTATGCTGTAGAAAGCTCACATGTGTAAGGTGGGTTTTGATACTCTTGTTACTCAAAACTGTTAGTTTTTAGCTTTCTTTTACAAAGACAATCACTCAATGACCTAGAAACTATCTGACCCCAACGATTTTGTAAAAGCCAAGGGAAGTTTGTCATCTCCTGACTACCAGTCTTTTTCTGCATATGCCATCTCAACCATGTCTTCCTGAAGAGTTTGGTCATGCTCACTACCTGTATTTCCATGGCTCCTTTTGTCATTGTTTTGAAATTCATTATAATGTAATCTGAAATGTCAACTTACCCTGATGTTTGTTGTATTGATGCTGATATTCATTGAAGTATGACAGAGCAAGTTATTGATGACAGCTGAAGGTATCACCAGGTCTTGGAGCCAACTTTAAAAAGTGAGGAAGCAAATTAGGTAAAAACTAAGTAATTTTTGTTTCTTATTTATTTATTTTTTTGAGACGGAGTCTCGCACTGTTGCCCAGGCTGGAGTGCAGTTGTGCAATCTTGCCTCACTGCATTCTCCACCCCCCTGGTTCAAGCGATTCTCCTGCCTCGGCGTCCCTGGTAGCTGGGATTACAGGCACCCGCCACCATATCCAGCTAATTTTTTTTTTTTTTTTTTTTTTTTTTTTTTAGTAGAGACAGGGTTTCACCATGTGGGCCAGGCTGGTCTCGAACTCCTGACCTTGTAATCTGCCCGCCTCGGCCTCCCAAAGTGCTGGGATTATAGGCATGAGCCATGGCACCCGGCCAAAACTAAGTAATTTGTGGACTGGATAGTGCATGTGATATTGGAGCGAAAAAATAGAAATGCCAGATGGGTTGCGATTGTCAGTAATCCAACTCAGATACATGGTGGACATCTTTCGTTCTGGGAAGAACATTTAGAACATCTCAATAAAACCAGCTCTAACTGCTAATTCTATGTTAGGCATATTGTCCTAGATTTTATAGAATTCCATGATTCATCTGTTTATTCAAACATTTGTTGAGCAAATAGAGTAGTGGAAGTTCTAGGAAGAACAAGACATGGTCTGTTGACCTTAAGGGACCTTCTCTTCTTACTAGAGAAGAAAAAAATAACTGTACAACATAATACTTGGAAATTGCAATGAGAAAGGCACAAATAAAGCACTATGAGGAAATAGAGCCGAGAGACTTGTTTACTTTGAGTTAACTTAGATGATACCTTGCTTGGCCTCTCAGCAGCATTTGACACTTGATCACACCTTGTTTCACTCTTGAAACACTTTCTTCACTGGGCACCACACCCTTCTGGTTTTCCTCCTAACTCAGCACCTTTCTCAGTTTCCTTTGATTCTTCTCTACTTTGATTCCTAATGTTGAAATATCTCAGGGCTCAGCCTTTGGTTCCATTTCTGTAGCTACACTCAGTATATGAGCACATCCCATGGCTTTTAACACCATGCCTATGTTAACTCCAGTATTTACCTCTCTCCTGAGCTCCAAACTTAATACACAACCACCTACTTGTCATCCATCTCAGATATGTAATAGTTCACCTTTTTTGAGTGGGGTAGGGGGTCAAAGTAGAACTCTTGATTTTCCCCCAAACGTGTACCTCTCCCTTTCTATTCCATCTGAATAAATGCAACCTAGTCACTCGGTCCCAAAATGTATGAGTCCTACTTTAATTTCCCTTCTTTTCTCACCTATACCATAGCCATCAGTAAGTCCTGATGAACCTACCTTAAAATATACTCTGAACCTATCTACTGACCACCTTCACTGCTACCATGTAAGTCTAAGCAACCAACCATCATCTCTCACCTGGACTACTACAGTAGCCTCTTGTCTGGCCTCCCTGCTTCTGTTCTGCTCCCCTTCAGTCTTCAAAGTATAATATGTTTCTTCAAACAAATGACATCGTGACAGTTCCTTGATCGAAACATTTCAGCATCTTTCCATCCCACCCAAAATGTATCTAAGCTCCTTACCAAGTTCTGCTTCATCTGGTCTCTGCATCTGACATCTGTCATGCTGCCGTGGCTACTTCAGTATATCTACACTGGCCCTGCCCATCTTATGCCTTGAATATGTCAAGATCATTCTCCCTCCAGGGACTCTGCACCTGATGTCATCTCTACCTGGAACTTTGTTTGCCTGACTTGCCTCCTCCTTCTGCGTATCTGCTTATATGTCACCCTTTCTTATAGGCCTTTCCTGACCACGTGATCTAAAATTATACCCCAAGCCCACTTCCAGACCCACCTCACTCTTATCACTTTATATTTCTTCATCACATTCTCTCTCTTCTTCATAGTATTTCTCACTCTGAAATTATGTATTTGTTTGTGGCTTTATAGTTAACAGTTATGGAATGTTTACAGTGTCCCACACACTGTTCTAGGTGCTCTTTGAATATTAACTCATTTAATTTCAGAGCTATATGAGATCATCACTAGTATTGTCCCCACAGGGAAACTGAGATACAGGACAAGGAACTTTCTCAGCATCATGATAGAGTTGGATTGAAACCCAGCAGAATGGGTCCAGAGACCACACTCTTACCCACTTCCTGAATTGCCTTTCCTTATTTTTGATCTCACAACAGACAATAAGTTTGAGGGCAGGGACAACTTCTCTTTATCCCCACACTTCTGGCATATCACAGGGGGTTATTAAGTATTTATTGAATGAATACGTTTTGATAACATTTGAGTAGGTTAGGCAAAGCTTCATTGAAGAAGTGGCTTTTGAATTAGAACTTGAAGAAAGGGTAAAATTGGAGAAAGCAGGAAGAAAAGTGTGTGATGACAAGCTAGATGGAACCACAGGAACAAAAACTCAGAGGGATGGTTGTACAATTGGGCTGCACCTAAGTCACTTGTAGGAGACAGGGATAAAACAGGAAAGGTATATTCTGACAAGTTTATGAAAAGCCTTGAGCATCAGGCTAGGGAGATGAGATTTTACTTGAGGTGCAATAAGAGCCACTGAATATTTTTAGTAGTTAGATCATGTGCTCACAGCAACCTTTTAAGATGCTGACTCTGGTGGCAGTGTGCAGGGAGGTTTAGAGTTAAGTCTGTTCTAAACCTGGGAGAACAATGACAAAGCTACTGTAATTTGCCGAGCCAGTGGTTTTCCAGCCTTTTTTCGGCAGGAAAATGTTCTTCAGTAAAACCTTGCTCAAATATCCAGTAGGTCAAAGAGGAGCTTCTCTGGTTGAAGCAGGGTGGCTGGCCCAGAAGCTGACCTGCCAGCACCCCCTTGCCTGTTACGCCAGCCTTTTGGGCACCTGTTCAGGATCTCTGTGCTCCTCAGACAACTGATTGAACAGCTCTTGCCTGGCCCTGTTGATTATAATAAAGTCTCATGACCAAAAGCAATAATGTCAAGAGTGGAAAGGGACATTGAAGAGAAAATAGAGGAAGAATTAACAGTATGGGAGACCTGGAGGGAAGAAGTCAGTGGTGATGAAAAATCTTATGAAATGGGAGATCAGTTACCCACAAAAGAATTTAGTTGGGAAAAACAGATGATGTGTTCAGTTTTGAACCAGGATTAAGTACTCAGACTTGAGGTATTAAGACATACAGGGGTTCTCAATGTTGCCTGCCCTTCCCGATCACCTGCGGAGCTGTTATCAAAACTACACATTCCTGTACCCCACCCCCTCTCCTGCAGTTGGTTGAATCACTTTGGGCAGGCACCAGGTCTCAAGATTTGTGTAACACTTCACTAGTGATTCTGATTTGCACTACTAAAATGTTGGCATAGAATCATCAGTGAGCATTGTAAATGTGCGGCAGCAGCTCCTGAGATCAGGGCTGGAAATCATCACCCACCTGGAAGGGAGGGTTGGAGCCAAGAGTTTGGCATGGAATTGAATCAGTCACACTTGCCAATGGCTTTCACAACCTTCCACCTCTCCCCATCCTCACTGCAGATTCATTCAAGCCACTAACATCTCTTCCCTGTTACAGTGGCCTCAGAACTACAGTCCCTATGCCCCTTTAATTCCTTTCTCCTTCTGGCAGCCAGAAAGATCATTTACAAATTCAACTTAGGTCCACTTTTTCTTTCTTTTTTTTTTCTTTTTTTTAGATGGAGTCTCGCTCTGTCGCCAGGCTGGAGTGCAGTGGCACGATCTTGGCTCACTGCAAGCGCCACTTCCTGGGTTCAAGCGATTCTCTTGCCTCAGCTTCACAAGCAGCTGGGACTACAGGCACGCACCACCACGCCCAGCTGATTTTTGTATTTTTAGTAGAGAGGGGTTTCACCATGTTGATCAGGATGGTCACGATCTCTTGACCTTGTGATCCGTCCGCCTCAGCCTTCCAAAGTGCTGAGATTACAGGCATGAGCCACGCACCCGGCCCAGGTCCACTTTTTCTCTGCTGTTTGAAATCTTTAGATGGATTCCTTTTGCCTTTAGGATGAAATCCAAAATCCTTACCATGATAAAAGCTTTGCAAGCTCTGGATCCTCCCCACGAGATGTTTTTTTCTCCAATTCTCTTCCTCTCCTTCATGATCCAGCATACTACGCATCTTTCAGAGTGTCAAACACAATACTATCCCTCGTTCCAACCTCTTGCCTCTACTGTTTCCTCCCTTGAATGTCTCCCCTCTCCACTTCCTTTTGCTTACTAATTTCTAATCATTTTTTCCCTCAATTCCTCTGGACTTTCCAACTGGCCAACCCCTTCCTGGTAGGGTTGCCACAACATAGCAGATAAAAATACAAGACACCCAGGTGAAGTTGAATTTCGGATAAACTAGAAGTAACTTTTTAGTGTAAGTATATCCTGTGCAATGTTTGGTACATATTCATACTAAAAAGAATTTGTTGTTTTTCTGAAATCAACTTCAACTGAATATTCTGTATTTTCTCTGGAAACCCTACTTCCTGAACTAGATTTGGTTAGAACTAGATTTGAACTAGATTTGAGCTAGAACGACCTAGCTCCCCTAGCTCATTCCCATTTGTATTAATTGCCCCATATCTGTGTTTTATGGTATGCTGTAAGTTCTGTGAGGACAGGGACTGGGTCTGCTGTGTTCACCAATGCTTAACACAGTGCAATGGCATGTCACAAGCCTTTATTAAATGAATGAACACAATGAGAGGCTTGGAGTTCCAGTGAAAGGCCAGGGCTGAAGATTCTGTCTGGGAAGTTTTCTGCCTGGAGGTGACCTTTGAAGTGGGAGGGGTGGCACATAATAAAAGTATAGAGTAGAAAGAGAAGAGGAGTCCTTGGGCTGACCTGAGGGGACTACCTATGCTTGGGGGACAGAAAGAGGAAGAAGGGCAGATCTTTGAGACAATCATGCTAAAGAAAGAATTCACAAACTACAAGGGGATCCAGGGAAATAATAGACCAGGTCTTTGGATTTGGCAGTTTGGGACCTTCAAGAGAACTGTTCTGAGTCTGATAGCTGTCAGGTTGCTGATGACTCTTAAGAAATTTAGTAATGGGACAAAAAAATGTAAGACTGTAGTCCAGCTGTTAACATGGTGGAGAGAAGGGAGACCTGCCTTAGTGTATTGTTCAAAGGGAAGGGATCAGTGGACAGAGAGGATGGTTGTCCTGGGGAAAGGGGTCATGGACAGTCTGGGAAGAAGTAGAGAAGATGGATTAAGAAAAGAGGCCAAGGTGGGTGGATCACTTGAGGTCAAGTGTTCGAGACCAGCCTGGCCAACATGGCAAAACCCTGTCTGTACTAAAAATACAAAAATTAGCTGGGCGTGGTAGTGGGTGCCTGTAATCCTAGCAACTTGGGAGGCTGAGGCAGGAGAATCGCTTGAACCTGGGAGGCAGAGGTTGCAGTGAGCCAAGATCACGCCACTGCACTCCAGCCTGGGCGATAAGAGTGAAACTCCATCTCAAAAAACAAAAAGAAAGAAAGAAAAGAGGAAAAATGTTTCACAAGTAAGAAGGAGGATGTAAACAATGATTATTACAGTCATTCTTGATAAGTTGGTGTCAAAAAAATCACACTGTTCTTACTATTAAAGATTATATACAGGGTTCACTAAGAATATAACCTGAATTTGAACATAGTAAAGGTTTCTTAGCCTGGAGATTCTCGAACTTTTTTTTTTTTTGAGATAGAATCTCGCTCTGTCACCAGGCTGGAGTGCAGTGGCGTGATCTCAGCTCGCTGCAATCATCCGTGATCGCAGCTCTCAGCTCACTGAAATCTCCGCCTCCCGGGTTCAAGCAATTATCCTGCCTCAGCCTTCCAAGCAGCTGGAATTAACAGGCATGTGTCACCACACCCAGCTAATTTCTTTGTATTTTTAGTAGAGACAGGTCTTCGCCATGTTGGCCAGGCTGGTCTCGATCTTCTGACCTCGTGATCTGCCTGCCTCAGCCTCCCAAAGTGCTGGGATTCCAGGTGTGAGCCACTGTGCCTGACCTGAGATTCTCAAGCCTTAACAGACATTGGAATTAGCACTTGCAAGATTTTGATTAATTAGGTGGGTCAGGGCCTAAAATCATTTCCTACAAACACCCAAGCTGCGGGTCTTAGATTTTTTTCATTCTTACATCCATTAAGCTTTTTTCCCCCCTCCTTTTTAAAATGGCAACTGAATATAAATGTTTTACATTTGGCTTAACCCTGTAGTGAAATCCGTAAGAAAAATTGCACATCTTTTCTCCTGAAGTTAGATGAAATGTGATCAAAATACATCTCACAAATGTATTCTAGTTTTAAATAACAAAACACTTATGTGAGCCAGGTGCAGTGGTGCATGCCAGCAGTCCCAGATACTCTGGGGGCCGAAGTGGGAGGATCCCTTAAGCCCAAGAGTTTGAGGTGAGCCTGGGCAACATAGCAAGACCCTGTCTCTAAAAAGTTAAAATTAAAAATGCTTGATGTTTATCTCAAGCATTCATTCCCTCAATACTAAGCAAGAAGGAGTTTTCTTTGGAATTTGAAACTATTGTTTTGGAATGTGAGAAAATAGAAAATTGCTTAAATGCATAATATGATATTGATGAAATACTTAGCTGTAGTTAATTACTAATCAGTTATTTATTTGAGAGATCTGTTGTTGATTCAAAAGGAATTTTAAAAAGAAATATTTTCTTAAAATATTTCATGGGTATTATGATTCATTACTAATGGTTTAGAGATGATTTTAAAATGTTTACATTAAACAAAGTAATGCTTAACAGAAAAGCACCATATAGTCACGTGTCAGTTAACGAGGATACGTTCTGAGAAATGCATCATGAGGCAATTTCGTCGTGTGAGCATCATAGAATGAACATACACAAACATAGATAGTATAGCCTACTACACACCTGAGATACCTGGTATAGCTTATGGGTCCTAGGCTACAAACCTGTGCAGCATGTTACTGTACTGAATATTGTAGGCAATGGTAACACAATGGTAAGTATTTTTGTATCTAAACATAGAAAGGTACAGTAAAAATATAGTAGTATAATCTTATGGGATCACTGTGATGCATGCAGTTTGTCATTGACCCAAATGTTATTATGTAGCCCATGACTGTGTTATGCAAATGTGCTATTTACAGCGTAACTGCAGGATTTATCTCTTTAATGAATTCCTAGTTTAGGATTTATTAATCATGATTTCAGTTGTAGTGCATTTCTGGCACTTCATCTAAAACCTCATTCGAAGACGATATTAAAATGAGCTCTTCACAGGCTCATTGGCCTACCCATCAAACCATGTGCTAGATCTCACAGAAAGCAAAAGGCTCAAAGAGAATTCAAGCATAAATCAAAAGAAAGAGTTTCTTGTAACCTGCAGCCAAAATTCAAAGTTCTCTTCCTTTGGAATCATTCTTTTTAATTTATGTTTTAGTTTCAAATAGGTAGTACATGTACAAAATTCAAAAGTGAAAATCTCTCTCTCTCTCTCTCTCTCCCTCCATCCTGTCCCTTCTTCACAGAACTCCCTTGTGTTAACCAGTTTCTTGTATATTTTTCAGAGAGCTGCTAGGCATTGTGACATGTGTTCATGCACGTGTGCATGTGCACACACGGGATAGTGACATACTATACTCACTGTTCTAGAATTTTTTTTCACTTTGTATATTTTAGATATTATTTCATATTGGTGCACATAATTTACCCTGTTATTGTTGATAGCTGCATAACTGGGCATGGTTCTTCAAAATTTTTCCAACATTGGAATATTTTTTATAAAGTTATATGTAAGTGAATATGTTTAGCATTTAGGACCATTAAGGAGGAATGTCTGGATGCCTGCAGGGCAATTCAGCGTCCCTCTAAACTGTCTCCTTACATTTCCAGAGACCATCTGGAAAGCTTTGAAGCCTCCACTAACTCCATCCCATGGTGCTGAGTCCCTGCTAGGTTTCACAGAACACTAGAACAGAGCTTGGAGAAGATGCCATTCACTTCTGCTTGTCAGCAGACCTACCCATTAACACCATCAAGAAGTGCTTCAGGGAACTAAGTTTATGTCCTAGGACTTTCATACCGTGGTTGAACATTAGGGCCATTCAAAACCAAGGCTAACATTTGCATGCTTTCTAATGATGCAAACATAATTACTATGTACAAAAATGCAAATCCAGCAGGCATTTGAGAGACCTAACATAAAAAAATTGGCTCTGAGGTTCAAGTGGGGCTTCCAATAGGCACTCCTTATCCATTTCTCCAGTCACTCATCTAGTCAACACATATTTTTAAACATTTACTATGTTCCAGGTACAGTTCTAGGTACTAGAGATATGATGATTAAAGATAGACAAGGTTCCTGCCTTTATGGAGCTTACATTCAGTGGGGGAATATCAGACTCCACCTTACAAAACCAACTAGTCTGTCTCTTTCTCATTCTTGTCATTCACTTTCTCTCATACTCCTTTCTCTCTCTCTCTCTCTCTGCTCACCCTCTGCCCCCGCAACCTGTAAAGCACTGCTTTGCTCATGATTTTCACCACCCAAGATGCCTTTCCTTGTCTAAATTCATCTATTCATCTTCCAAGTGTTTTTAAGTATCTTTGTGCCCAGCAGGATTTGTAGTGCTTTGTGGGTGCTCCATAAAACCAACTGAATGAAGGTCCTGCTCTTGTTAATTAGGCTCAACTTTTTTTAAGTGAACTTTTTTTTTTTTTTTTGAGACAGGGTCTCGCTTTGTCACCCAGGCTGGAGTGCAGTGGCGCAAACACAGCTCATTGCAGCCTCAACCTCCTGAGCTCAGGCGAACCTCGCACCTCAGCCTCCTGAATAGCTGAGACTGCAGGTGTGCACCAACATGCCTGGCTAATTGTTTTCCATTTTTCATAGAGATGGGGTCTTGCTATGTTGCTCAGGCTGGTCTCAAACTCCTGGGCTAAAGCCATCCTCCCACTTCGTTCGCCTGTAGTGCTGGGATTGCAGGCATGAGACATTGCACCTGGTCAAACTTTTAATTTTAGAACAGTTTTATATTTACAGAAAAGTTTCAAAGATAGTAAGAGAGTTCCCACATACCTCTTACCCAGCTCTCCCTTTTGCTAGGATCTAACATTAGTACATTTGTCACAGTTAATGCACTAGTACTGATACATTATTAATAACTAAAGTCCATAATTTATTCTGATTTCCTTAGTTTCTTCACTAATTTCCTTTTTCTGTACTGAGTTCCATCTAGGACACCACATTGTGTGTAGTTGTCATGTCTTCTTAATCTCCATCTTCTGTGACAGGTTCTAGTTATTTTTAATGAAGCTTTGACAGATGTGAGGAGTACTTGTCAGGTATTTTGTAGAATGCCCCTCTATTTGAGTTTGATGCTTGTTTCATGTCACACTGGGTTTATGGGTTATTGAGAGGAAGACCACAGAGGTGAAATGCCCTGCTCATCACATCACATTGTCAGGACATGGTATCACATGAACATCACTAGGGAAGTTCACCTTGACCGCCTGGCCAAGGTACTGTTTGCCAGGTTTCCCCACTGTTTCCCTGCTCCATTGTTTAGAAGGAAATCGCTAAGTGCAGTACTTCCTCCCCTCAAGAGGGTAGGGTGGGATGGGGAGAATAAGCTATATCTCCTTGAGGGTAGTAAAGGTTGTGTATCCCTTATCCAAAATGCTTAGGACTAGAAGTGCTTCAGATTTCAGATTTGTTTGGATTTTGGAATATTTGCACATCCTGATGAGATATCTTGGGTCTGGGACGCAAGTCTAAACCCAAAATTCATTTATGTTTTATGTACGCCTTATACACATTCCCTGAAAGTAATTTTATACAATATTTTACATAATTTTGTGAATGAAGCAAAGTTTTGAGTGCATTTGACTGCAACTTGTCACATGAGGTCAGGTGTGGAATTTTCCATTTGTGATATCATGTTGGCACTCAAAAAGTTTCAGATTTGACAGCATTTTGGATTTTGAGTTTTCAGATTAGGGATGTACAACCTGTATCTGCATTAATTATTTGAAATTCTTCTGTAAAGAAGATTTATCTCTTCCATTATTTAGAAAACCATTTGTTTCTATCAATATGGACTTTCATGAATAATGTTTGGGGTTATAATCTGATTGTAGGTTGCTTATTTTTTGCTCAGATTGTTCTGGCTTTGGCCATTGGGAGCTTTCAGCTTGGCTCCTGTGCCTTTCACATGCCCCCCTTCCTTTTGTTTTCTGAGCACTTCCTTACTTTTTAGCACTACTTATATATTTCTTGCTCCAGCCTTAGAATTGGCCATTTCTCCAAGAGACTGATTCCTTTTACTGGGGAATCTTCTTTTTAAATCCAGGCCTCAGCATCACATACCAACTCACTAACTCAGTCAGTCAATGAATATTTGTATCCTACTCTGATGCTAATTATTGAACCCATGCTGGATATACAATGGGGAACAAAGCAGATAAAGTCTCTGCCTTCAAAAGCTAACCATGTGAGGTAGACAAAGAGCAAATCTCAACAATGAAATATTCCATTACAACTCTAATACATTCCCTAAAGAGAAGGGACAAGGGGCTGAGAATAAAAATAACCCCAGTCAGGCGCCTGGTTTAGATCAGGTAGTTGGAGAAAGCCCCTGCAAGTGGCTGACATTTAGGTAGAAAGCTGAAAGATGAGAAAGAACCAGCCATTTAAAGAACAGAGGAAGGGGTGTTTTCAAATTGCAGTCAGTGCGTCATGACTAGCTTTTTTAAATAAAAGGAATAGAAAATATCAGAAGTATTATAAAACACTTTTTCCTTTTATGTATAGGTATGTGTTGATGTATTTACTGGTTCATTATATAAAATGTGTTTCTTAATGGGAATTATGGCCCCCAAAAGTTTGAAAGCTACTGTTTTAGGCAGAAATAAAAGCAGTTTGAAAGCTCTGAAAAGAAAATAACCTTGCACATGCTTAAGGATCTGAAAGGAGGCGCTTGTGAGGTATGAACATCGGATGTGAAAAGAGGCCAGAGACACAGGAGGCACGCAGCTGCCAAGCAGGGCTAGGATACAGGGTGTTTCGCTTAAGGAGTGATGGGAAGCCATTTAACAAGGAAGTGGTGATGGTTTGAAAAGACCTTTTAGGCTACAAAGTGGAGAATGGGGGGAGACAGGATAAGAGGAAGCAAGGGGGCATTCAGTAGGAAGGCACTTATGTTGATCCAAGCAAGAAGAGTCCCTAGAATGTGCAGCTCACATCCCATTGTTAGTCTGGTTCTCCCAGCCACTGGAACAATGTGGGGAACACAGCAGACCTTCAACATACACATTGATGGAGTGAATAAGTTACATGATTCTAGTAAACAGAAATAGATGAGTTAAGACACATTTGGAAAATGGCCTCGCTGATAGATTGAGTATGGGGGAAATGGAGAGGGAAACAGGGACCCGCTTTACACATCTAGCCCCGCCATACTTATTTATGTTTTCTTTCTCACATCGGACTACAGAGGGTAGTTACAGGGCTCTTTCAGCTCTTTAGGCTGTGTTTCCACCTCGGTGTTTAGTCATATTGGCCAGAAGTGGAAATAACAGAATTTTCCTAGAGAAACTGAGATTGAGTAGAATTGCAAAAACCAGTTTTTATTACAGATTCTCAATCCCATATGACTTTATAATCTTTGATGCCAAATCTCTGAACCTTTGGGAGAGTCATCCAACAGCAAATAGAGATCTTCAGAGTGGTCCCAACACTTTTGGGATTCAGCATTCTGATAGAGAGCTGGTGAGGTAATAGTGTATATAGCTAATGTGTTCCAAAGAACTTTCTCCCACCTGATTTTACATTCTGTTAAATATATATTGTGTGAGGCTGGGCGCCGTGGTGCATACCTGTAATCTCAACACTTTGGGAGGCCAAGGCAGACATTGCTTGCCTGGAGTTTGAGACCAGCCTGGGCAACATGGTGAGACCCTGTCTCTACCACAAAATACAAAAATTAGCTGGGCATAGTGGTGCAGGCCTGTAGTCCCAGCTACTTGGGAAGCTGAGGGGGAAGGATCACTGGAGCCCGGGAGGTCAAGGCTGCAGTGAGCTGTGATCGTGCCATTGCACTCCAGCCTGGGTGGCAGAGGGGGACCCTGTCTCAAAAACAAACAAAAATGTATTGTGGCCAAACCCTTTCTTGGCACTGCTTTTCTTGTCAGGCTGATGCTGGTATCTGTAGCTGGCTGCCCGTGCTCCTGCTTGTTTCCTCAGCAGAATGCAGCTGTCACTTGTCACTGGTGGAACCCGGAGGAGAAATGACCTAGACTGAGCTATACCGGAGCAGAAAACGGAAGAAGCCAGACCTCAGGAATAGAAAAACGAGGGTCCTGTCTGGAAAGTCAGGTAGGCATCAGAGATGGCTGTGCTCCAGAAATGCTGATGAATTTTGGAGGATTAGTCATTTTTGTCAAATGGGTTTTATGCTATTGATTGAGAAACCAAAGCAACAATCAGATGTTACTGGGAGCGGTACCAGCAGTGTTCACACTGGTTAAGAATTTCCACGCAACAGAAAATCAAACGCAAGCCAGCTTAAGCCAACCAAGGGATTGCATTGGCTCACAGCCTGAAAACTCCACAGCTTGATCTGGAATTTACACCCTCTTCATGATCCCAGCACCAGGTCTGTTTTGTTCATAAGGGCTGCCTCTTCCTTGTGCTGGCTTCTTGCTCAGGCTGGCACTTCTCTTATTGGGACAAATGGCTGAGGGATTTTGGGCTTTCTGTGTTCTCCAGTACATCAGCCAGGAAAAGAGGGATTGTCTCCCCCGTGTTACAACAGAGGACTGAGGAAGCTTTTTCCCAGAAGTGCGAGTGAACGTTTCCTCAAACCTTACTGGCCTGAATCAGCCCATATGCCCACCCCCGAGCCAATCACCCGGCCAGATGATGGGTGCTCTGATTGACCTAAGCACAGGAGGACCCACCCCTAGGAGCTGGCTGTATCCACCTGCCAGAGAAGAGGGAGGCAGTGCGGAGGAGAGGGTTCCCTCCAGGTAATACTTGGGTGCTGTGGCAGGAAAAGGGGCAGTAGATGTGGCGGGAGGCAACTTACGAATGTTTACTACCTCAACGTCATTATTATTGTGATGCAGGCCAAATTTGAGGCAATGCAGATATAGATAAGAACACTTTTGTTCAGAAGCCCAGCTCTGCCTGCTTCTAGCTAAGTCACTTAGGTCTTTAAGTCTCAATTTCTTCATCTGAAAAAACGTGGATGATAATACCTCAGGGAAGGTCAAATTCGTATATTAGAGGATACATCATATGTATCAAAATATATAAGGTTACATATTTGAAAAAAAAATAATTGAATATGAGATACTTTTCTTAAAGTGCCAAATACAGTCAGCATTGTCGAAGCCAAGATTGAGCCCCCGTTTCCACCTTAGCAGGGCAGCAGATGGAAAGAAGATGTCCCCAGCTACCATGAGTGTTGGGGAAGTCAGGGCCCATCCCATGTCTTCATGACAAGAAAGGAGTTTCACTGGTTCAGAACCAACTTAAGCAGCAGGTGTTCAGGGCTAGGGTGTTGAAGTTTCAGCTTTGATTTTTCTATGAAATTGTTCGGGTTATTAAAATATTGGCCCTATTCTCTCGCTTAAGAACTGGTTTCATTTCTAATGACACAGCACGATCATGCCATTCCTTGATTTAGTCACGAGAACCAAAACTAATGTGTGGCTAGTTTCATGTCGTTTTTATAGCAGTTAGTACAGAGAACAACAGGCTCTTGTGAAAACAGATGTATTCGCTATCTATTTCTCTATCTGCTGCCTCCCAGATTCAAAACCCCATTTCTGAGGTGGCTTGGTCCTCTGGTTTGGCCCTTGTGGGAGAGGCTCTTGTAAGGACAAGAGCCTAGCTATTATTCTCAGTGGGGAACCATTTTATAAGAAAGAAGTGTGCCATCCCCCAAACCTTGAAAGAATTGCAAGAGGGTGTCAGAAAGAGACCTTTCTTCTTTTGAGAGAGGATTCCTTTGGCATTATTGTCTATTGTGAGCACACAGGAGGGTTCTTTACTTGATGAGCCTCTGTAAACTTCTTAAAGGCCTTGTGGTATTGCATGAGAATGTGAGCATCTATTTAGTATTTCTGGAAAAAGCATTGCCTTATAATAATGTTAACACTCTCATAATGACAACACAGTCAGTCTCTTCACAAAGGTTTAATCATCAGCAATGTCTCTTATGTAGGCAGGTTAGAGGACAGATGTTTACAGCTAAAGAAAGAGACATTAAATTTTTCATGACTTCAGAGAGAGTTGTAGAGTTTAATGTTAGAGTCCTGGGCTAATTTCTGGGTAATTGTTTGATCTCTCTCTGCTTAGATTTCTTTCTGTATAAAAGGCAAATAATAATGAGAATAATAATAATAATAATAATAATAGACCAGGCATGGCGGCTTACAACTGTAATCCCAGCACTTTGGGAGGCCATGGCAGGAGGATTGCTTGAGTCCAGGCGTTCAAGACCAGCCTGGATAACATAGTGAGACCACCATCTCTAAAAAAAATTTAAAAATCAGCTGGGCATGGTGGCATGCAACTTTAGTTGGGAGGCTGAGGTAGGAGGTTTGCTTAAGTCAGGGAGGTTGAGGTTGCAATGAACTATGCTTGCTCCACTATACTCCAGTCTGGGTAGCAGAGTGAGACTGTCTCGAAATAATAACAATAATACTTCATGGAGTGGTAGTGAAGATTATATAAACTAATATATGTAAAGTGCTTAGAACATCACCTGGCACACAGTTTGCACTCAATAAATGTTAGTTGTTGCAATCATCATCTTCACTATCAATTTTTCTCTTTATTTTCTTTTTAGAGATAGAGTGGATAGTGGGAATAGGTGGAAATGAGCAATCCTCCCACCTCAGCCTCCAGAGTAGCTAGGACTACAGGCACATGCCAACATGCCTGGCTAATTTTTTTTTTTTTTGAGACGGAGTCTTGCTCTGTCGCCCAGGCTGGAGTGCAGTGGCGCAATCTCGGCTCACTGCAAGCTCCGCCTCCCGGGTTCACTCCATTCTCCTGCCTCAGCCTCTCCGAGTAGCTGGGACCACAGGCGCCCGCCACCACGCCTGGCTAATTTTTTGTATTTTTTAGTAGAGACGGGGTTTCACCGTGGTCTCGATCTCCTGACCTCGTGATCCGCCCGCCTCGGCCTCCCAAAGTGCTGGGATTACAAGCGTGAGCCACTGCGCCCAGCCTAATTTTTTACTTTTACTTTTAGAGATGGAGTCTCACCCTGTTAACCAGGCTGGTCTTGGAACTTCTGACCTCAAGAGATTGTCCCACCTCAGCCTCCCAAAGTGCTGGGATTACAGGCGTGAGCCACAATGCCCAGCCCCCCCTATTCATTTCTCTCAATTGAAAGTTGAATGCCCTTGCCTCTTTGACACACACATATACAACAACTCTCCTCTCGCATCTAGCCTCCTGCCAATCTCAGTTAACTCACCTGATCTTTGCTCTTCAGTGGTCTTCCAACATCTGTCTCTGTCCAAACCAGCAGCCTCAGGAAAGCCTTGCTTCCATGCTAGCAAACTGGCCTCCTCTAGGGCCATCTAACCAGTCTTTCCTTGTTGCCTTTTATATACTAAATATGATTCCTAGGGAGTACCTTCTTTTTTTTTTAAGGTGTTAAATACCATGTCTAGGCAGATTCAGCTCACCCAGAAGACTAGAATTGGCAGCTATGCCTCCTGCTCTCTGCTTTGATTCAGAACCTGTGCTATGCTATTGTCAAGCCCGGGTATTGTACCTTCTTGATCCATTTTTGAATTTTTCATCCATTTTGACCAACACTGTTTAATTCCTGCTTTTTTTTTTTTTTGAGACAGAGTTTCATGCTTGTGGCCCAAGCTGGAGTACAATGGTACGATCTCAGCTCACTGCAACCTCCACCTCCCAGGTTCAAGCGATTCTCCCGCCTCAGCCTCCTAAGTAGCTGGGATTACAGATGGCCACCACCATGCCTGGCTAATTTTTGTATTTTTTTGTAGGGACTGGGTTTCACCATGTTGGCCAGGCTGGTCTGGAACTCCTGACCTCAGGTGATACACCTGCCTTGGCCTCCCAAAGTGCTGGGATTATAGGTGTGAGCCACCACGTCTGACCAATTCCTGAATTTTTTAAAATGACAAATGACATGGTCAAGAAAGCCTTTCTGCATTTCATTTCTTTGGCCTTCATTTATTCATTCAACCAGTATTCTGTTACTGTGTCCTCTGAACAGTCTCAATAAAATTGTTGCTGCTTGATGCTTTGTGTATGTGCATCTGTTCCCTCTCCTAGGTTATGAAGACAAAAGCCAAAGATCCTATTTTAAAATTTTATTTTATTTTTATTTTTTATTTTTTTGCATCACCCACAAGACCACAGGCAGAGCCTGCTTGGGAATGAACTCGTGAAGACCTGTGATGCACAGATGGGTCTCTCTGGTCTTTTCCCTCTACTTCCACCCCCCTTTCTATTCTTCTAAGAGTCTCACAGACCCTTTCCATCTGAATTTAGTTAGGCCTCCAGCAAGCAGAGACACAGATTTCACAGTTGAGTGCTGCTCCATGCTGTACTGGGGTGATGCCCCAAAGGTGTTCTTGGCCCTGGCCTTCAACACCCTGTGTTGATGTACTTGGTGGCAGATTCTCTGCCACCTCCCCAAATGATCATGTCTTCTCTTCACATCTCATTATGTTTTCCTTGGCCTGATTCCTTTCCTCCTACCCAGTCTGATTCGTCTGCCTTTTCCTGACTCCCTTCCAGGCCGCCCCTTCCCCTGGCCTCTCTTCATACCTTGGCCGTTAGTCTTGCTTGATGCCTCTGTATGCCTCATTTTGGTTTCTGTTCCCCCTTATTCTTTTTCTTTCACTTTCCCCCACCCACCCGTCGTTTTTAACAGTGTCATCATGACTTACAGTGTGGGAACATGATGCTTGCTGTCTCCCACATTACATAGCCGCCCCTGGATTTCATGTGACCAACATTCCTTCCCCTAACCCCTTGGGCAGGATAGAAGCTCTCCCACTGCCAGAAGCCGGGGCCTAGCCCTCATTGCGAGTCCCGCTTCCTGCCCACCTCAGGAAGCAAGGGCAGGGCAGAAGATGGAGGCCGGGGCCACAGAGTTCACCCCAGACCTCGTGTCAGATTCTGTGGGGCACTGTGAGCTGGGTGTGACCCAAGGCACCACTCGCAGCAGCTTTACTCTGTGAAAGCATGAAACAGGGAGGGTCCTCGTAAAGGACAGGGGCTGTGGGGAAGAGGTGGGGTAGCACATATGACTGAGGCCAGGGACGTTTCTAGTGCTGACATGACTTGGCCTCCTCATCCACAAAACTCACTTGAAACACCAGAGCTTGATGAATAACAGCATCCCAGTCATAAGCAGAAAGAGCTCTTCCCTTTTTCTTCCGTCAGCCCTCACACATACCGCTTGTGCAATCTGTTCTTATGTGAAGGTTTGCAAAATCGTCCAAGTGGAGGATGGGTCTGGGATTTCTTGGACACACATCCGTCCTGGAGGGCCAGACATCAGCCAGGGCAGCTGGAACAACCTGGACTGTCACAGTAGGAGGGGACGGGGGGTGTCAAGGCTGCTGGGAATGGGGCCTTCTAGCACTCAGTTTCAGAGAGCAATAAATGGAGTTCTTATTTCAAACGTGCAAACCGGATTTGGTCAAACACTCTCCCTGTGAGGCAGCTGCCCTTTGAGGCTGTGGACCAGAGTGGAAATAAAGCTCCTGTCTGACAAAGGATAGGTTTCCTTTACCCTTTCTGCTGACCATTCCACTTCCTGCTGGTTTGCTGCATTGATCCTTGGGCAGCAGCCCCGGGGTGCTTGCTGCAGCAGAGTGAAAGTGATTGCCAGCCTGAGCTCTACAGGCTGACTTTGGCTCTGCAGGCACGTTCTTCCCCTTGCTTATTTTCTGCTGCTGTTTGTGAGTCAAGCTCAAGGGCCACGCTGGACAGGCTGCTGGAGGAAAGGAGTGAGCCAGGTCTCTTGATATCTTATAAAGTCTCAGAAAGGAAGTAC
This sequence comes from Nomascus leucogenys, assembly GCF_006542625.1. Taxonomy (NCBI): domain Eukaryota; kingdom Metazoa; phylum Chordata; class Mammalia; order Primates; family Hylobatidae; genus Nomascus; species Nomascus leucogenys. The sequence goes on along the minus strand of NC_044383.1, from coordinate 92,603,445 downwards.
AGACCTAATTCAGTGCCCTCTCCTTTTCTCTTCAAGTGCAGGTGGTTAAAGTCCCCCTGATATGGTTTGACTATGTCCCCTAAAAAGCATGTATTGGAAAATTAATCCCCATTGCAACAGAGTTCGGGGGTGGGGCCTGATGAGAGACGATCAGGCCATGAAGGCAGAGTGAATGAACTAATGCCGTTATCGCAGGAGTAGGTTGGTTATAAAAAGGGAGTTTGGCCCTCTTTTACACACACGCACACTCTCTCTCTCTCTCGCTGTCTCGCTCTCTCACTCTCTTGCTCTCTCGCCATGGGATGATGCAGCCACCAGGTGCCAGCCCCTCAGTCTTGGGCTTCCCAGCCTCCAGAACTGTGAGCCAAGACATTTCTGTTTATTGTAAATCACTCGGTCTGTGGTATTCTGTTATTACAGCACAAAATGGACCAAGACATCACTCCTGGGTGCATCCCACTCATGACACAGGCAGGAAAGCAAAGATAGCTAAACTCAGGATAGGCATTTGTATTCAGAGGATTTTTTTTTTTTTTTTTTTTTTGCATTTTTCCACATTGCCTAGTATATAGCACTGAGAATGCGTTTTAAGATTTACGGACAGTTTTGACATTTAAATAAGGCATGACCAAGGTAAAGGGATAAAATTGTGGGAATTTTGTCAAATAGGACCAAGGAATGCAATTTTTTTTCAAACACTATTTTTAAAGGACTCTTTTTGTAGAACCTTAGCTTTATTAGGTACCAGCCAAGTGTACCAATCTCCTGTTTCTGATTTGAGAACAAAATGTGTACTGTTACCCATACCAAGTATCTCAGATACCTTTTCCAACCCATTTTGAAAGTTCACAGAACTGGTCTTCCTGAGTCCTTTGGCCTTAAATGTGTAGACACACAGATGATCCATTGGTGTGCAAGAAAAAAATATCTTAACTTCTATTCCTATCTGTGTTTCAATCTAAAAAAAAAAAATTAAGCTTTACTGTTACTAATACTAATAAATATGATTAATGCTACATGTATTCACAAGTGTACACATATAAAATTTATAGATAAATATAAATATGATGGGGATGCAGGCCCAATTTTAAAAATTAGATTGTATGATCAAAAATGTTTGGTGGAGGCCAGGCATGGTGGCTCATGCCTGTAATCCCAGCACTTTCAGAGGCTGAGGCAGGAGGATCACTTGAGCCCAGGAGTTTCAGACCAGGCTGAGCAACATAGCAAGACCCCATTTCTACAAAATAAAAAATTAACTGAGCATGGTGGCATGTGCCTGTAGTCCCAGCTACATAGGAGGCTGAGGTGGGAGGATCTCTTGAGCCCAGGAAATTGAGGCTGCAGTGAGCTGGGCTCGTGCCATTGTGCTCCAGCCTGGGCAACGGAGCAAGACCCTGTCTCAAAAAAAAAAGTTTGCTAGGACTTCTGCTGCTGTCCAATATGGAGTCATGGAGACCAAATTTACCTTCCTGCCTGAAACAATCCCTACACACACACACACACAAAAAAAAAAAACAGACAAAATATATGAAACAACAGTTTCCAAGACACTGGACATCAGGCAATGAAGAGAAGTGATCCCTAGAATCAGGAAACAATGAGGTGGCCCTTCAACTGTCCCAGCTTACTCCACTGAGTTCACACTGTTTAGTAAAGTTATATATGTCTTTTTTTCTTAATTTGAATTTTTACTTTCCTCCTCCTTGAGGACAGTAGCCACATCTCGTTCACAGTGCATCCTCAGGACTTAGCACAGGAGTTGCTGAATAAGCATTTGTCAAATGAATAACTGAAGCTCTACAGGGAAGCCTCAGAATGGTAGGATCATAGATGAGCAGATGTTGGAGCCCAAAAGCACCTTAGAGATCATCTAGCCCAGTTTCCTCATTATGCTGATGAGGAAATTGAGGTCCCAAGCAGTGGTATGACTGGCCCAAAGTCTCATGGCCCCTTAGTGGTGGAGTTTGTGCGAGTATTCCTCCCTATAAAGCAACCCTGGAATTAAGCAAGTTGGTAAATTGCTGCAGCTCACAAAGCAGGGGCATCATAGAGTTCTAGAGGCTAAGATGGTGTGTTTAGAAACAAAAATATAGGAACCAAGAATTACTGTGGGCAAAGCCACCCAGGGTTGAAGATACAGCCAGACTCTGCTCAATTCTAGAAAGATGCTGAAAAAGCCTCCCAAGTTGAGCAGAGAGACCACAGGAAGATCATTTCGAACGTGTGCCCTGGTGGACCCAGAGACTTCTGCAAAATGCAGGAGTCCTGGGGCTCTGGATGAAGATAAGCCTGTCCACCTGGAAACTCCAGAAGACTCTCAGCCTGCTCCAGGCCACTCTGACAGTGATCACAAGGCTCCAAGGCCCATCCTCAGCCCATCACCATCCCCCAGAATAGCCCCGCAGGCCCTACCTCTGTCCTGGCAGTGGGGGCAAGGTGGGCACATGAAAAGCAGCCCTGCATTGCACTCTGCCCTGCTGCCCAACTGCATGGCCTGACTGTGTTCCAGGACCCCACATGGAGAAGATCCAGTCCCTAGACAATGCTTGTCCATTAGTGGAGCACCTTCAGGCCACAAGACATGTCCTGGCACAGAAGGACCTTCCTGCTCAGGATGCAAGGAGCTCCTGATACTGTGTCCTCATGAGGTTGGAACAAAAGCCTGAGGGTTGGTTTTGACTGCTCTCTGAGGTTTGGTACATTGTAAGGCAGCCCCGGCTACATCAATTCTCTGCCAGGGTTTGTCCTGACTTCTGCTGGGACCTAGAAGCTGGCATCAAACCCCTTTCCTTTGAGCTTCTCCTCAGTTCAAATCACTGCTCACTTCTTAAAGTTCTTGATAAAGCAGCCCACCTCTTTCTAAGCACCTTGTTGGGACCTGGAAAGTTCTAGGACATGTCAACAACTGCCCAATATTGTCTTGAGAGTTTTTAGACTTGCTCTAGGCCCAGACAGGAAATGGACTTACGCCTGCCTACAGATTCCTACAACCATCACCCAAAGTACATCTATGGGATCTATGGAATGCGAGCAAATGCTTGGCTCTTGTTTCAAAGCTTTATAGTAGCCTCACCATTTGGTAAGTTTTCAACAGTGATGCCTGGGCTTTGCCTAACAAAATGAATGATGTAGTGAAAGTGAACGGTGAGTTACATGTGACTTGGGGAAACTTCTTCACTTGGAATCCCCAAGAAAATTCCTTCCAGGAAGGAATCTACCAGGAGGTTATGTAGCACAAAGGGGTCTCCTAAACAAGAATTGCTGTTTGATTTACACACAGTTTGGATGTGACTCTCCTGAGGCCCAGGGTCCAGCTTGGGAAGAGAACCAGCCTCACCCAGGACTGAGCTGCAATAGGCTACACTGCACCTGTGCCATGTTCTTCCCCAGCAGTGAATGGTTAGTTCAGGTTACAGGTGGAGCCACAGTGCAGAGCCCGCGAAAAGGCGGAGGCATATTCCTGGCAGCTAGTGACTGCAGTGTTTTCTATATGCTACTTAGACTGAGCAGTGGCAGAGTTATTGTTAGTCTCCATTTTATAGATGAGGAAACAAAGGCAGTGAGAGGCCAAGTAAGGTGCCTGTAGTCACAGGGTGAGTCAGCAGCTAACTTCATGGCCCATGGGCCAGCACTTGGCACTGCCTTGGGCTCTGTGGTCTCTTGGAAAATGTTTCCTCCTTTATTCATAGCCAAGAGTTCTTTGCGAGACATTCTTCTGGGAAATCTCACCCTCACGGTAGCCCAGCAGCCAAAGCCCCTGCCTTCCTCCGTCTCCCTCCACGCCAGCTGGCAGACTTCCTGCAGGCCACGCAGCTCCCCTCGGTCTCCCATAGACTCATCTCAGCAGGACCCTCCACTCGCTCCAGCACATCCACTGAGGTGGTCCCCTCTGCCGTGGGCCTTGGCCATGCCAGCACCTTCTTCACACTGCGGATCAGAATCACAGCCCTGACTCGGGGCTCCCAGATGAGTTTCCTTCCCTGCTGCTCTGCTACCCATGCCAGTCTCTGGTTCCTTCAGCGTCAGCACTCCCACCCACTCCCTGCACATCTCATCCACTCCCTGAACCCCCTTCCTCATCTCCATTTTTTAAATGGGAAAACCCACGCCTCCATACCATCAAGTTACTTTCAGAAATTCCAGGACCCTCCCAACTTTCCAAGAAGTCCTAAGCTTTCCCTTCTCTTGGACATCTCTCTAGACTCATTAAAGAAACACAGCGGCCTCCCCAGCTACCATTTGTCCAAAAGTGGATTTGTCCTCAGCTCACCAGTGCCTCACATTTATATTTAAGGTGATGTGGTGGGCAGGATTCTAAGACGGACCCAGGATTTCCTGCATCCTCCTTTGTGTATACACCCTGAGAATACTATGGATTTTATTCCCATGATTCGCTGCTATTTTATGACATAGGTGACCTTAAGAAAGAAAAAATGATCCCAATGGGCCTGATTCCATGATAAGGAGGACTTCAGTCTTATGACCACAGAGGGCTGAATTCTATCAACAGGAAAAAGCTACAAGTGGATTATTTCCTCATCACCTCCAGATAAAAACTCAGGCCAACACCTAGATTTCAACCTTGTGATGCCCTAAGCAGAGGACCCAGCCACACCATTCCGGACTTCTGACTTAGAGAACTGTGAACTAGTAAGTGGGCATTCTATGAAGCCACTAAATTGCTGGTAATTTGCAATATAGCAGAAAATGAACATAGGCAAGTATTTAATGTGTTGAAGTTTTGGGTTTTTCCATGTCGATTCTGGTACCAGGTCTCAGATAAGGGGCTGCAGCTATGCCAGTGTGGACTGCTAAACTGCAAACACCTAGCAGGAGGAGCACTGGTTGCCTGGTTCACTCCGAATATAATTTAGCAGCAAGCAAAGATGAATGTGACCTTCGTGCCCTCAGGGGCTTCTAATCAGGTAGTTAGAACAGCACGTAAAGAGTCTAATACAAAAGGCAGAGCAGAACGCTGAGTAAAAATCAAGAGAAGGTGGCTGGGCATGGTGGCTCATGCCTGTAATCCTAGCACTTTACGAGGCCAAGGCAGGCAGATTGCATGAGCCCAGGAGTTTGAGACCAGCCTGGGCAACATAGCAAGACTCCTTCTCTACAAAAATTAAAAATTACCTCGGCATGGTGGCACACACCTGTAGTGCCAGCTACTTGGGAGCCTGAGGTGGGAGGATCACTTGAGCCTGGAGGCCAATGCTGCAGTGAGCTGTGATTGCACCACTGCACTCCAGCCTGGGTGACAAAGTGAGAACCTGTCTCAAAAAAAAAAAGAAAACAGAAGAAAGGAAATCATATCCAACTGGTGAAATCAAAAACTTCACAAAAGAATTGGTATTTGACATATAAAGTCTGAGTACAGTTTTACTGAGGGATGAAGGTAGGAAAATAAGAGAAGTTAGGCAGAGTGCTGCTCAATTGCACAGGCTGTGAGACAATCGATACATAAGGGATAGTATGAGTTAGGGTGAAAACATCTTCTGGGTCCATGGTGTGAAGGCTCTTAAATCATAGTGTTATTTGGCAAGGAATGAGGGGCCCCACAGAGTTTGGAGGCTGGGGCAGGATAGAATCAGAGTGAACTGAATGTGTAGGATGGATTAAAGGCAGGTAGAAGAAGAGGATTATTCACAGACCCTGGGAGTAGAATAGGCAAAAATTAATCAGCACCTGCACCGTGGCTCTGGCAGTGGGGACAAGAAAAGGAGGCAAATGTTGCAGACACTGGGGAATATAGAATTCTGAGCAGTAGGATAAACACAGCATCTGGCACAGGCCCATTCGTTGGTCCAGCCTCCCTCCAGGCATCCCATTATTGAAGATGTGTATTGTGTCTGCTATCTCCAATAATCTGTGCCAGGTATTGTCAAAAAGGCAAGAGTCACTGCATTGGCAGAGGTAGAATGACTGTGATACGTGGCTAAAAACTACAGGATCTGGAGGGAGAGACATGGCACTGAATGGCAGCTGCAGGGTCTTCAGGAAAGAATGATATTGACATTGTTTAGCTTACAGGTGGCAAATTTTAAAAAGAAAAGGGCTCTGTTCATTTCTCCTCTAAACCACCAGTAAAACTTCACCTTATCCCAGTACACACACACACACACACACACACACACTCTTTCTCTCACACACACACTCACACTCACTCACACTCAGCTACAGCCTGCTGGCTCCAGCTCAAATGACTTTCACAATGACAAACAGAGAGAAACAGTTATTCCTGCAAATGCTTCATTGAGTTGTTCTTGAAGACAACTTCGTAGCCATCAAATAGTCCTTGGGCTATTCCTTAGACACTGTCTTCCTTTGCCTCCCTCCCTGACTGACTGCCCAAGCTATGGCTGTTCCTTCCTAATCAGGATTTTATAGGGCAAGAGGCATACAACGTCGTCTTTGTTCAACCACCACCAGACTAGTCAAGGGCAGACTAGGCCAACAGGGCTGTTCCTCCTTCCCCTTCGGTTCTGGGTAAGCACACATCTTCCACCCTTACTTTAAAGGCAGACAATTTGTTTTTATCATTTGCCAACACAGCTGAGGATGATTATTAATTAATCAAAAACACTGACTTTTAACTTCCCACGCTCTCTCCAGAGATGCTCCAGTGACAGCTTGCATCTGGACTTCAGAGTGGTTTAGATAGAAGTGGGCACCATGCAGCAAAGACTTGTTTTTTTCTGGTTTATTCTTTTTCAAACACAATTCTAGCTTAATCCCATTTAGTCAGTAAACTTGGTTTTAAGGTGGTCTCATTTTGTGGGGTTTCTGTTGGTCTTTTTATACAGCTTCCTTTGAAATCAGAAATGCTGTGTCAGGATTTCACAAAAAGGAAAATAAGTTCAGAGCACATTTTCTGTTCATCAAAAGCTTGAACCAAAGCACAGGAACAGTATGTTTCCAAGAATAATGAGACACCATTGTCTTCCTCTGCTTGCAAGCTTATGTTCTGGTATTACCCTCCAAATTCAAGGTCTCAGCAGTGCATACCTAACGGTTTCTGAGAGCAAGTTTGAAATGTTAAATTTGAAAGAGCTCAACAAAGGATTAACTGATTTAGTTGGCTGCGGTTTAGGCAACTGAATTTTCAACCCCTTCCAAAGATGGCACGGCTGGACAATCATCCTCACCTCTGCACTCATTTTTGTGGCCATGCAGTAGTTCCCAACGCAAAAAGGGGAGGCAGAAGACAGCTCACCACAAGTTACACTTCAAAGCTGAATGGCTACTCTCTAAAGTGAGATGAGGGCCAGGTGGGGTGGCTCACGCTTGTAATCCCAACATTTTGGGAGGCTGAGGCGAGTGGTTCAACTGAGGTCAAGAGTTTGAGACCAGCTGCCAACATGGTGAAACCCAGTCTCTACTAGAAATACAAAAAAAATTAGCCAGGTGTGGCGGCCCACACCTGTAGTCCCAGCTACTAGAGGCTGAGGCAGAAGAATCGCTTGAACCCGGGAGACGGAGGTTGCAGTGAGCCAAGATCACACCACTGCACTCCAGCCTGGGTGACAGAGTGAGACTCTGTCTCAAAAAAAAAAGAAAGAAAAAGTGTGATGGGGCATTTGGGGCTGGCTTCACCACTTGGCAGAGGCTAAAATAAAAAACCCACTGCCTTGAGGGGCTGCATGTGCTGATAAAAGAGAGCAAAACCAAACAGGAGGAAAGTGCACTTCCATTTAACGAGGGCCGCATCTTCAGAACCAAAAGTACTTGGAAGGAGTATGTTGTCTCCTAAATGCAGCGATCTGAACTTTGGAAAAGCTTGTTGTGAAATGTGGAGCACGACCACAAGGCATTGTCATGCTTGGGCGTCCCGTTTCTCTGCCCCATCTTTCGGTGATAAATGTTCTTAGAGCCCTCCAACTTCTTCCAACTCCTGGAGCTGTTTTGCTAATGCTCAAAGCATCCAGGCTTCTGTCTCTTCTCTTTGCCCTCCTGCCACCTGTCTTTTCTTTCTTGTCATTGCTCATTAGCCTTCTCCACTGGAGGTGTGGAAGGGAAGTAAAAGGAGATAAAAACTCCGCTTGTCACAGTCCATTTGCCTCTTGTCAACAGCTCTGGTAAAAGGCCGAAGAGGAAGCTATTGGTGAAGATAAGAGTTTAGATAAGGTTTGGGGATTATCTGTGAAATTCATTTATTCATAGTTACCCTCCCAGTCACCTGAGGATAATGGGGAGTTATCTTTATCTTGCATTTTTGTAGGAAGTTAAGAGCAAAATACAGCCATTTCTAAGAGCTGGTCAAAATAACTACATGAGAAAAAACAAGTATAGTTGCCTTATACCCAGGTGACATAAAACTGGCATTAGCAGCTCAAAACAGTTAAGTATCCACTCCATTGTTTAACTCTCTGAAGCCGACTGCCTCTGGAAATGGAGAATTTCCTCTCTCTAGTGAGGTAGGGAAAGAATTTAACTCATTCTTGGGTTTATGGGTGTCCCTGGACAGCTCTGCATTTCTTCTGAATGAGTGGGAAGAAGAAAACTGGACAGATAAGTGAGAGTCTTTGATTACAAGTAATAGAAAATAACTGAAATTAATTGAAGCCAGAACGTTCAATTATAAGAGACCCAGCAGGTGGGTCTCCTGGGACCAAAGGTGGACGGAGCCCTGGAAGGCTTTTAGGGCTCTTTCCCCACACCTGCTCTTAAAAAAAAATTCTATCCATCCTATTCAGTCCCCTCATTCACATACCAGCAACCCCCTCAACCCCATCCTCCCCCTCCATACACAGCATAAGGGAGACACAGCAGAACCAGAGGCCCAAATATCCGCTTTTACAGGGCCAAGCACAAAGAAACAGAGATGACTCTTTTGAGAGTTTAAAATCCTCAACAGAGTGCGTCTGATTGGCCCACCTTGAGTCAAGTATCTGCCTCTGGTCCAATCAGCTCTGACGGAAGGGTCGGACAGGGGCGGAGACATGGCGGCCTGGTCCACTAGGCGGTGCTTAGAACAAGTGGCCCAGGATGTGGTAGGATCACTCCAGGCTTGTTAAGCCAACAAAAGAAGAGATACTTGGTATCTGTTCCCCTCTTGCTCACAATCTGGAGACAAAACCTACATATGTAGGGAGACAGGCAGTTAAAACTATTTAGCATCAATTACTGTGAGAGAAAAACCCTGGTTAGAGTGAACTCTTAGGGGAACACATTCTACTTTGTGGAATGAAGTGTTGCCAGATTCTAGAATCACAAATAAAGCCAATGGAGGTCCTTTAAAAACAAAACAAAACAAAACAAAACAAAACAAAACAAAACAAAAAAAGGAACTCTTAGGAAATACTGAAATGGCCCATCTTTAGTAGAATAGGTCAATACATTTAGAATATGCATAAAATGGAACTCACAGCATAGCAGTGAACATGAAGGAGTTACTGCTACAAAGTTCAGTATGGATAAATCTCCAAAGTATAATGATGCATGAAAAAGCAGGTCACAGAAAAACACATACCAGATGATTTTACTAAAACATGCAAAATTAGACAATATACTACTTAGGCATACATATATATGATATAGCTATAAAGAAAAAGAAGAGTGGCTAGGCGTGGTGGCCCATGCTTGTAATCCCAGCACTTCGGAATGCCGAGGTGGGCAGATTACCTGAGGTCAGGAGGTCATCGAGATCAGCCTGGCCAACATGGTGAAAACTCATCTCTACTACAGGTACAAAAATTAGCTGGGCATGGTGGCATGTGCCTGTAATCCCAGCTACTTGGGAGGCTGAGGCAGGAGAATCGCTTGAACCCAGGAGACGGAGTTTCAAGTGAGCTGAGATAGCGCCACTGCACTCCAGCCTGGGCGACAGAGTGAGACTCTGTCTCAAAAAAAAAAGAAAAAAAGAAAAAAAGAAGAAGAAAAGAAAAACAAGAGTATAATAGACTAAATTCAGGATAGTGGTTACATGTGAGGTAGGGAAACAGAAGGTGATCAGAAAGGGGTAAATGCCTTCAAACGTGTTGTAAAGGTCTATTTCTTAAGCTGAGTGGTGGATTTGGCAGCATTAATTTTTTGTTATTAAATCTATACTTATGTATTCTTTTTGTTTATATGACATATTCTGTAAATTAAAAAAATAAGTGAATGCTATTAAGTAAGAATTCAGTCTAATGAAACTATTCCCCTGTCCTGGGTGATGGCTGTGTTATGCTGGCTTGGTCAAGGGGTAATAGTGAGTAATTCTGTTTGTCAAATGATTTTCTGGTTTTTGTCCACCTAACAATCATTGTGACAAGGAAAGTGTCCAGGGTGGCCTGTCAGCACCGTGGGCAGAAGAATGCCTGAGGTCTAACCATGCTTTTTCTCTCGTTCTTTGGCCTGATTCAAGCTGCAGCCATTATTCATCTCTACTCCCAGCTCAAACATCCCAACCATCTCCACCCAACAAAGTTGACTAACAGCTCAGCATGTTCCTCAAAACATGATTACAAACTGTTTGGCACTTTCTTAGAAGTTTAAACAGAGAACTACCATGTGACCCAGCAATTCTGCTCCCATATGTATATCCAAGAGAACTGAAAGTGGAGACTCAAACAGATGCTTATATACCATTGTTCATAGCAGCATTATTCAAAACAGCCAAAAGATGGAAGCAACCTGTATTTTCACGCTGCTGATAAAGACATACCTAAGACTGGATAATTTATAAAGAAAAAGAGGCTTAATGGACTCACAGTTCCATGTGGCTGGGGAGGCCTCACAATCATGGTGGAAGGCAAAAAGCATGTATTACATGGTGGCAGGTAAGACAGAATGACAGCCAAGCGAAAGGGGAGGCCCCTTATCAAACCATCAGCTCTCATGAGATTTATTCACTACCACGAGAACAGTATGGGGGAAACCACCTCCGTGATTCAGTTATCTCCCACCAGATCCCTCCCACAACACATGGAAATTATAGAAAATACAATTCAATTCAAGATGAGATTTGGGTGGCGACACAGCCAAACCATATCATTCTGCCCCTCACTCTTCCCAAATCTCATGTCCTCACATTTCAAAACCAGTCGTACAACAGTCCCCTAAAGTCTTAACTCATTTCAACATTAATTCAAAAGTCCACAGTCCAAAGTCTCATCTAAGACAAGGCAAGTCCCTTCTGTCTATGTCTATGAGCCTGTAAAATCAAAAGCAAGTTAGTTAACTTCCTAGATACAATGGGAGTATGGGCATTGGACAAGTACACCCATTCCAAATGGGAGAAGTTGGCCAAACATAGGGGCTAAAGGTCCCATGCAAGTCGGAAATCTAGCAGGGCAGTCAAATCTTAAAGCTCCAAAATAATCACCTTTGACTCCATGTCTCACATCCAGGTCACACTGATGCCACCGCCTGTTACCCAGTTCCAAAGTTGCTTCCACGTTTTTGGGTATCTTTACAGCAGTGCCGCACTCTACCAGTACCAATTTACTGTATTAGTCTGTTTTTATGCTGCTGATAAAGACATACCTGAGACTGGGTAATTTATAAAGAAAAAGAAGCTTAATGGATTCACAGTTCCACGTGGCTGGGGAGGCCTCACAATTGTGGTAGAAGGCGAAAGGCACACCTAGCATGGTGGGCAGGTAAGAGAGAATGATAGTCAAGCGAGAGGGTTTCCCCTTATAAAACCCATCAGATCTCCTGAGACTTACTACCACAAGAACAGTATGGGGGAAACCGCCCCCATGATTCAATTATCTCCCACTGGGTCCCTCCCACAACACATGGGAATTATGGGAGCTACAATTCAAGATGAGATTTGGGTGAGGACACAGCCAAACTATATCACAACCCAAGTGACCATTAACAGATGAATGGAGACCAAAATTTGGTATATTCATACAGTGCAATATTATCCACCTATAAAAAAGAATCGAATTCTGATATGTGCTACAACATGGATACATTTTGGAAGCATTATGCTTAGTGAAATAAACCAGACACAAAAGGACAGATATTGTATGATTTCACTTATATAAGGTACATGGAATAGGCAAATTCATACAGACAGAAAGTATAATAGAGACAGAAAGTAGAATGGGTTACCAAGGGATGGTGGAATGGGGAAGGGAGAGTTATTGTTGGATATGTGCAGAGTTTTTGTTGGAGATGATGAAAAAGTTTTGGGTATTGTGTAATAATTGTATAGCACTGTGATATATATGACGGAGTCTCCCTCTGTTGCCCAGGCTGGAGTACAGTGGCATGATCTCAGCCCACTGCAGCCTCTGCCTCCCAGGTGCAAGCACTTCTCCCACCTCAGCCTCCAAAGTAGCTGGGATTGCAAGCGTGGGCCACCATATCCAGCTAATTTTCATATTTTTAGTAGAAAATGGGTTTTGCCATGTTGGCCAGGCTGATCCCCAACTTGTGACCTCAAGTGATCCGCTCACCTCGGCCTCCCAAAGTGCTGGGATTACACTCATGAGCCACCACGCCCGGCCTGTTTTCTTTAGTTTGCTTAGACCAGTGGGTTGCTTCTGGCATGGAGAATGTCCTGTCTTTGTTTAAATGGGAAAAGAACATCCCCAGATCCACAGAATGGATGGAAGGAAAGTATCATGACTGGGTAGTTTAGGAGTTTGTGTTGTTCCAGTGCACAGCTGGAGCTGGCTGAGGCCAGAAAGAGATCCCTTGCAGCTGGGAGCACTGGCTCACACCTGTAATCCCAGCACTTTGGGAGGCCGAGGCAGGAAAATCACAAGGTCAGGAGTTTGACACCAGCTTGGCCAACATGATGAAATCCTACGTCTACTAAATATACAAAAAATTAGCTGGGTGTAGTGGCGGGTGCCTGTAATCCCAGCAACTTGGGAGGCTGAGGCAGGAGAATCGCTTAAAGCTGGGACGTGGAGGTTGCAGTGAGCCGAGATTGCTCCATACACTCCAGCCCTGGCAACAGAGTGAGACTCAGGAGGAAGGAAGGAAGGAAGGAAGGAAGGAAGGCAGGAAGGCAGGAAGGCAGGAAGGAGGAGGGGGGGGGGGGGGGGGGGGGGGGGGGGGGGGGGGGGGGGGGGGGGGGGGGGGGGGGAGGAGGAGGAAGGCAGGAAGGCAGGGAGGAAGGCAGGAAGGGAAGGGGAATCGCCTGGCAGGAGGAGCTGAGGCAGGCATGCATGTAGCCGGGCCTCATGCAGGGCCAGAGCCACCTTATGACTTTCAATGGCATTCATGACTATTGCCTCCGTGGGTTCCTCCCACCACCACAATCTCACCATAAACATTATTTTTATATAACTTTAAATACTTCAACATTTTTTTTTTCTTAGCCAAAATGTAATTTATTTTTGTAGGCCCTAAACATTTTCTTTCTCTTTTTTAGAGATGGGATCTCGTTATGTTGCCCAGGGAGGTTTCAAGCTCCTGGCCTCAAGCAATCCTCCTGCCTTAGCCTCCCAAAGTTCTGGGATTACAGGCATGAGCCACCACTCCCTGTCCATTAAAACAGTGTGTAGGCCCCTGTAAGTATCATGGGCTCCAGGCACTGTGCCAACATATATAACGGGTATGTTGGCTCTGGGAGGAACTGGACACACTGTCTTATATTCTACCTCTACAGCTCATTCTCCTGGGGCAGTAAGGGAGTTTGAAATCATCTTGCGCTACATCTCATGTGAGCAGGAATCCCACCAAGGCCTCTTTGACATGGAGTCATGCCATCTCTGCCCCCAGGAGTGGGATCTGAGCAAGTTCTCAGTAGCAAGCTATTGGCCTAAGGTCTGCATCCCCCTAACTTTCACCAACTGCTTCAAATCCTGCCCAACATGGAACAACACAGTGCAAGTTTTAAGTCTTTGGACTATCTGAGGAACTATTATGTGTCATCACCACCACCTCAACACAAGTTCTCTGCTCCAGATTAAGCACTCAAAGTCTTGTGATGGGGGATTTGTACACCCCTCATTTTGCCAAATGCCCGCCTCTGGACAAGAGCAAATGGACCCCTGGATGTGGTCTGATGTGACCACAACTGTTACCTCTGCTATGACATCATCATCCTTCTACTGGTTTCATTTGTCAGTAGATGGATCACATGGTCGGCATACACTAGCTCTGTGATCAGTTAAACCCCATAGTTCTTTTTTCCCCCTCAAACTGAAGTGAAGCCAGCCTTTCTCAATCTCTACCCACCATTGGTTTTGTTCAGCATGGAGACTCTTCACTTGCCTCCTCACAATCATGTCAAGACAGGTCCTTGTTCATCCAGGATAAAGGGTGTCCTTTCTGTGCTTGGCCATCTGCAGACTTGACAAACATGCATTCTTTGTCTTCATTCTGCAGTGTCAGGAACCATACATCCTATTTTCAAAGTTGCCAGTCATTTTATTTTATTTTATTTATTTATTTATTTATTTTATTTTTTTTTGAGACGGAGTTTTGCTCTTGTTGCCCAGGCTGGGGTGCAATGGCACAATCTCGGCTCACCACAACCTCCGCCTTCCGGGTTCAAGCGATTCTCCTGCCTCAGCCCCCCGAGAAGCTGGGATTACAGGCACGCACCACCACGCCCGGCTAATTTTGTATTTTTAGTAGAGATGAGGTTTCTCCATGTTAGTCAGGCTGGTCTCGAACTCCCAACCTCAGGTGATCCGCCCGCCTCGGCCTCCCAAAGTGCTGGGATTACAGGCGTGAGCCACTGCGCCCGGCCTCAGTCATTTTGTTTTGTTGTTGTTTTCCTGTTACTGAAAGTTGAGTCTACGCGCTGATATGGTTGAAATTGAGAAACTTCCATTTTTGACTTATGATTGATTTTGGCATTCTAGGGAAGAAGGAAATTAACCATTGGAGTTAATTTGTCCTTTTATTCTGGAAAGAACTCCTTTGATGAGAGTTTTCTTTTCTTTTATTTTCTAAGTCACCAGGTGTAAGGCTAGATGGGACGAGACAACCTTCTAGGAGAGATGATCTATCCTAGCCACACAGCAGTAGACCAGTGCTTCCGTGAGGGGTAGCTAGGAAAAGATAGTGGTGATGAGGATGAACAGCAGTAGCCTGTAGGGAATCTGATACCTAGTTGAACTTTCTTTTTCTGTTCTACGATTCTCACATGTTCTGTTGGAAATGAGTTAGTTTACATTCCTAAAAGTGGTATTGTCACTCAGCAATAGTATTGAGGGCCAAACCAGAGTTTTATGAGTAGGAATGAAGATAGCATTTAGAAGAATATTCTGTTAATGCATATGGTAAAATGTTGACTTTTAAATTCCTGCACTTACAGTAGTAGGTATCTGCTGCTTTTACCTGCCTTTCATCCTTTCCTGTCTTTTGCAAACATACTCCAGTTTTCTTTTGGGGAATCATTTCTCCACCATACTTGATCCCAGTGGTGGGGGGGCACCCCCATACCCTGACTTTACTGGCCAGTATGCATCCTAAACCTCGAAAACAAGAGGGATACATCCTCCTTTCACAGTGACCTCAGAGAGGGGCTTGAGGTCCATTGGGCCAGCCCATCACTTCCAGGACTTCTTGCCTGTGCTATCAGTAAAGAAGGGCTCTACACCTGCTGGGTGTTGCTCCGCTGGAGGAAGTCAGCCTGAACTTAAGTATCCACCTCATCCCAACACAGGAGCCCCGACTGAGGCAATGCCAAATCGAGATGGAGAGACTTGGGTACAAATGACATCGTTTGCTCACAGCTATACTGAAGCTACTTTGGAATTCACCGTCTAATCCAGTTTGAATGGAGTTTCTGTCACTGACAACTAAAAGAGGCTGGAATAAGATTATCCTTTTTAAGAGCTGCACTAAAAATTGTCTTCCTGGAAAAAATAATTGACTTGGCAATTGTATTTTATTTTATGCTGGAATTTATCAGTTATTAGATATATGAGAGTATGAGTGTGATAGTTCAAGTGAAGCTGTTTTAAATAAGTGTACAGGCAATATTTGGAGATTTAGGTTAATGCAAGTGTCTCAATACTCAAACAACAATTGGGCAAGGTAAACACAGGAAAGCTGATTGCTATGTAGTATTTGAGACGTGGGGAACACATCTTCAGTTCTTAGTGTGTAAATAGTTTGGGCAGTAAACTAGTCCTACCAGCTGCTTAGATCAAACCACAAAAATGAAGGAGGCAAAGAAACGAGGGAAGCAGGCTGATTACATTTACATTTAAATTGCAGTTATTAGGAATATTTTATTTGCCACATAGATAAGACACAGCACTGCCAATTCATGTCTGGTTTAGAGGTTGCCCGCTAGCAGTGGGTGATTGGCTTGGTCTGGACTGGGAGGCCAATGCCACACCTCGCCTATCATTTTTTCCTGAACTCCTGCAGAAATGTCTTTTTTGGTGAGTGTGCATAACTTTGTTGTTGTTCTTAAGTCTTTGTTGACAGACAGATGTGATTCAAGTCTCAGATCAGAAGGTAGGGAAGCCCAGATTTTAATTTCAGGTATAATACTGAGTCCCTGTGTGGCCTTTAAAAGTCAGTTAACCTCCTGCCCTCAGTTTCCCTGTCTGCAAAACAAGACTCATAATCCAAACTTAGATGTCTCAGTGGGCCGCTGTGTACATTAATTATTGTTTATAGTGCAAGTGGAAGTTGAGCTGTGTTAATTATTATTATCATTCCCGGGTCTTCCAGCCAAGTTTAAACCAAGCCCTCCTCTTGCTTTTAGTTCCTGAGATCTGACAGATACAGCCATGAGGAGGGCCGTACATCAAGGCGACTCAGCAGAGGGTGCATGCCTCACCCGGAGAAGGCAACTGGCCCCAAAGCCCTGGCTCTGGGGATGTGGGGCAGCCCAGGTACCTATGGCTTTGTTAGAACCTCATGCTAACAGAGTAAGAGTTCTGAAGCTGCTGCCACACTCCTGTCCCTCGCCTCTTTGTGTACCTGCCATTTAATTTACCCAAGAAGCCTGGAGATCAATAAGAGGAGCTCACCCTGTCATTAGACAGGGCCCTAAATTGCAAGTTGCAGCTGGAGAAGCTTCAGAAGCATTGTGATCACTCATGAAGAAAGATGACTAATCGCTTTCTTCTGGTCACTTATTTGGCTTATGACTTTGGTTTCTACTCTCTAAGTACAATAGTTATCAGATTTCCATGTAACTAGGTAGTGACAATTGGTATGTCCAGTTTCATTTAATACAATTGTTTGTGGGTTCTGCTACCTCACCTAGGCCAAGTTGCTTAGTTGTATTGTATCCTGCCATTTTAAATCTCGGGAGACAGGTGAAGGAGGGAAAGCACACCTCAGCTGACCAATCGCCATCTCCATCAGCATCAGCATCAGCATCAACATCACTAGTGAGTGTCTGGGAGACATCGTGTGTTTAACCCTTTGCAGTGAAGTTAATCTCTACGTATCCAGTGCAAGTTAGACAAACAGTTCCAACAGGTTTGGATCTCAGCCGTGTGCAGAACCCTATAGTTTAGAAAAACAGCACCAAAAATACACCAGCATTCCAAAGAGCAGGGGAATTTATCTTCTACCATGGTTTGACGCCAGCTATTCAGGGCACAGGTGCAACCAATTTCCTATATTACCTTTCTAGGCAGGGACCAGAGCAGTCAGTTTTTAGGGGAATGCTAAGCCCCCTGTGAGGCAGCATCCTTACCCACTCAGAACGGAAGCCAGCTGTCCAAGGGTTGACCAGGTCCCTGCCTGTGTGCCTGACATCCTTTCTCAAGGAACATGCACACCCACATCTATTGGCACAGACTTGTAACTATCTCCTTCCGAATTTGGTCCTTGATGTTAATACTGACTCCCCTCCCCACACACCCCAGCCCTCACTTTCCCCCAGCTCTGCAATCCCCGGGCAGACAGGCAGGTCCCGCCGGGCTCTTTTGTCTGCTCAGCACAGCAGGCAGACGTCGGGGTGGTGGTGCATGCTAGTTAACTAATTAATGATTGTAAAGCACTTTGAAAACATAAAGAACCAGATAAATGCCAAGTATTATTGTTATTAATGATGAGGAGGCTGTTTAGTCATCCTCAGCCCTGAACTCGGCTCACTGCTCCCACTGTGGCTGCAGGCTGATTTGAGAACCAGGATGAGAACTCCCCTCCTCCCTGCAGGCGCTGTTTCACACTGAGTCAGTGACCAAGGTGAAGGGCCAGGAAACCTTCTCTCCTCATCTCCCACCTGCTGTCAAAGCACTGCCTACTTTGTGGCTGTAAGGCTAACATTTACCGAAAGCCAGGGTTTGAAACTGCCTCTCTATTTCCCATTCACCTGTTTAGTAAGTTCACTGATGTTTACTTGAGTGCTCGCTGATGGTGATAAGACTGCCATCTCTGTTTGAGGACAGGATGCAGCCTGAAATGAAGCCCCACTTTTCATTTAGTAAAATTCCATGAGGATGGATTCACTTCTACAAGGATCTCTTTTACATGTTTTGGGGGCTTGATATTTTCTTCTAGATGCCTCCATGTATGTTTGTTCCTTTGATATAGCAACTCTGTCAGCTGGGGAAGGCAGATGTTATTTTCCCCATTTTGCAGATGGGAAACCTGAGGGTCAGGGACATGTATAAGGCCCCAGGGGCTCTAGAATCTAGTGGCAGGGCCAGAGTTCACTCCCGAGCCCCAGGCTGAACAGTGCCCTCTGACACATGAGGTGACTGCAACAGACTCCAGACACCTGGCAGGATGTGCAAAGATACGTTAAACAGCTTCTCGATGTGTTCTAGCAAAGCAGACACTTTCAGAAACCCCGTGGTCTCTGCATGGACATCTGACCTGAAGCTCCTGTAGCCACTGGCTAGCATTGAGGAGTTCTCCGTGTCCTGTTTCAGGCTCGTGATCCTGGAATCTGATACTCTCTCAAATGCTTGGGCCGAGAAGACCCTAGAATCCGTCTGTGTAATATCCCCTCTCCACAGATGATGAAACTGTGGGCCAGAGAAGTCCAATTACTGGTCATTGATGCCAGAGCCAGTAAAGGGGTGAGGCTTGCTGCATGCTTCTCCCACCCTCCTGCAGGGTTTCTGTCTCAACAGCCAGCCACCATTCAGCCTCCGGATCTCTACAGCTAGATGGGAAGGTTCCAGAGGTTTCATGTCTTTTGTGCTTTTCTGTATTTTCCAAATTTTCTTCATTGAATGTTTTCCAAATTTTCTTCTGAAATAAATTATAGAAAGACTCAGAAAACACGGCCGGGTGCAGTGGCTCACGCCTGTAATCCCAGCACTTTGGGAGGCCGAGGCGGCGAGATCACCTGAGGCCAGGAGCTTGAGACCAGCCTGGCCACCATGCCAAAACCTCATCTCTACTAAAAATACAAAAATTTTCTGGGCGTGGTGGCAAACACCTGTAATCTCAGCTACTCAGGAGGCTGAGGCAGGAGAATCACTTGAACCCAGGAGGCAGAGGTTGCAGTGAGCTGAGATCACACCACTGCACTCCAGCCTGGGAAACAGACCCTGTCTCAAAAAAAAAAAAAAAAAAAAAAGTAATCAGAAAATAAATCATTTATACACACACACACACACACACACACACACACACACAGAGCTATCTACCAATCTGCCTATCTGAGGCTCACATGTACATATAACATGTGAGCATTTATGTAAGTATGGGGCAGTGCATTTCTCTTCCCAAAATTCCCTCTTGGATTGACAGTATTTTACTGGGGACTCACTTGAGGGTTCAGACATTGCTGGTTGTCTTCTCCCACTTTGGTCCCCAAAAAGGAATATTTCAACAGATTTACAATTTTGTTCTAGGTCTAAACCCCTAAGAGTGAAGCTGTGGGGCCTGGGGGTGGGAGGGATGGTTGGCCTGAGCCTACAGCCAGGGGGATGGGAGGTGGGGGAAGAGCCTCTCTTGGTGGGGTCCACTGCTGCTGTGAGGACAATCTGCACTGCCTCAGAACCCATTTCAAGGGCTTCTCAGTGACCATGAGATCCTGCTGTGTCCCTGCTAACACCACACACTGTGCCTTCTTTTGACTAAGATCTGCGGCCTAGTGCTGTGGCCCAGGTGCTGTGAGATTTCTTTTTTTAAGTAGTAAGTTTATGGTGTGGTTATATTTTAAAATTGCAGCTTCAAAATACATCAAAGTTCAAACGCACATCCACAATGCTACCGTGGCCTGGAGTGGAACCCTGCAGCAGAGCAGCCGCAGGCACGGCCCCTCATTCTGCCCTCTCTTACCCCTCCCAGGCAGTTCAGAGCAGCCCCTGAGGCTCCCACTGCTGTGCTGGCACAGTGGGGCCACCGCCCGGCTCACAGGGGCAAGGTGAGGTAGCAGGGCTAGGAAATTTGATTCTTTTCACTTCCTTGTGAGGAGATACTTTATTCCTAAAGAATTCTAGGGTGTGGAGAAAGCACAGGAAAGACAGCATCCAGGGGTGAAATACCATCAGCCAGGCGGACCCAGCCAGAGGCGCCAGACCCACTGGTCAAGGGGAAAGTGAGCCAGATGTGCTCCAGCACAGCCAAAACCCTCTTTGGGGTTTTCTGGCATGGGGATAGCATAATTCACATGGCTCAGTGATTTAAAAAAGAAAAGAAAATTAGCCTCCCCAAACTAGAATCCTCACCTGTCACCTGCTTCCCTCTCTGCCTTTCTCACCATAGCTAATGTGAATTGAGTGCTTTGTGTGCCAGGCCTTATTACATACAGTCTCTCATTTCACCCTTATATCCACACAGGAGCTCAATTTTACAGAAGAGGAAACTAAGGCACAGAGAGGTTATGTGGCTTGTCCAAGGACACACAGCTAGAGCACAATAGGCCTGGGATTTGAACTGTCTTCCTGGCTCCAAGGCTCATGCTCCCCACCCCTGGTATTTAGGGACCATAATCCCATTGGAATCTCTCTAATGGCATCAGCCCTCTCAGTCAGTCAGAGGGCCAAATGGAAGCAGAAAATATTTCAGGATCTCTTGTAAGCCTGAAAGAATTGCTTAAGAGATGTTAGGAAGGCAGGAGTGCTGGTGCTGCTTTTCTGCACTTTGGGTTCTGGTCGGGCATTTGTTGCCAGGGACAGTCCCCTCTGTGCAAGGAAGGAAGCACCCAGAGGAGCTTTGCTGCTGGAAGGGCAGGATGTAGGTGCGCGTCTGTGTGTGACCCTGCCATCCCCAGCTCAGGATGGAGAAAGCCAGGGTTTCTTAGCAGGCGGAGAGACTGGTTTAGTTGCTTTAGCTGCCCGTAATTTGAACTTCTCAGCATCATTTCCACTTCCATCCAAATCCACTTACACATGCTTCTTGAGTCCTTCTAACTTTATAAGCATAAAGGCATAGATGCTGGAACAAAAGGCTTTCTGCAACCCTTCCCACCCACAGGAAAGGTCTGGTGTAGGCAGTTGTGCCTTTGTTTGGCTTTACCTGGATGTGCCTCCAAGGACCCCACCAACTATGCATTGAACTTGCACTTCCTATTCACAGAGAGTGCAGCTCTCAATAACCCACATTAAAGCTTTTGAACTCAGTTCTGCATATTGGTCCTATTTTACATCCTACCTCATCAATGTGAGGCCATTCCTCTCCCCTGAGGAGTGACTTTGGAAGAGTGTGACTGGCAGGGAAGCTGAGAGCTGAAGAGTCATGCCCAGGATGGAACTTAGCTATAGAAAGCCTTTCATCTGGCCGTCTCTCAAAGCCCTGAGGGCTATAATTAATCCTCACAACACCTCTGCCTGGTAGGTAAGTGTGGTCGCCTCGTTTTTATAGATTGGACAGGGAGCCATGGTACTATTAAGTGACTTTCTTCAAGGCAGCACCTCCCTCAAAGAGCTGGGACTTGATCATGGGGTGATTCTACTTCTGAAGTGGGGGGAAGAGCAGAGAGTGACACCAGGCTGAGTGAGCAGGTCAGGCCCTTGTCACCTGACCACGCTTCCCTCCTCAGTACACCAGCACACCCTAAATGTGGCTACTAGTAGGGGGTTTCAAAAGTGTCTCAAAGACTTAAGAGGTCAAAGGGAGGGTGAGGAGTATAAGAGAAAGAGAATGAAAAGCAATAAATAGCCCAGGCAGAGGTTAGAGTTTCTCTCTGACTTCCTGTAAAGTATAATCCGACCAGCCACATGTGAGAGAAACCAAATGTCATGCAAAGCAGTGAAATTGTCATCCTCAGGATGCGGGGCGGGGGGCCCCTGAGACGAAAGGTCAGAATAATCCCTTCTCTAGCAAAGCTGAAGTCCCAGCACTATTTTTAGAAGCTCCTAGAATTTGCAACCTATTTTTAGGAACTCCTAGAATTTGCCACCTGCTAAGATAATAAGAAGAGCCAAAGAATTAGAATTCATCACCCTGGAGTGTACAGTCAGCTCTCTCCACCTTAGCCGATGGGCTTCTGAGAAGGGTACATAGAACAGATGTTAGTTAAGTGAATCACCTTGAACACACTCCCAATGGTTAAAGGACTTGGGTGGAGAGCCAAGGTGGGTGAAGAGCCAGTCATCGTCCTGCCTGTGCAGCTTAAGTTTAGTCTAGTGGTTAGGAGTAGAGGCTTTGAAGTCATGCAGACCCGAGCTCTGACCTCAGCCCCACCTCCCACCGTAGCCATGTTGCCTGGAAAAGTGGCTTGACCTCTTTGAGCCTTAGTTTCTTCATCTATTAATTAGGGCTTGCCATGCCCTCCCTCTCAGGGTGATTGTAAGAGTTCCTTATGATCATACTAGTTCCTGGTAAGCATTCAATGAACAGTAGCTGTTATTACACTCTTAAGTTTTATGTATTTTTTTCTTTATTAAAAGAATATCTTTTTTTTTTTTTTTTTTTTTTTTTTGAGACAGAGTCTCGCTCTGTTGCCCAGGCTGGAGTGTGGTGGCACAATCTCGGCTCACTGCAACTCCGCCTCCCTTGTTCCAGCGATTCTCCTGCCAAGCATGTGCCACTACGCCTGGCTAATTTTTGTATTTTTTAGTAGAGACAGCGTTTCACCATATTGGCCAGGCTGGTCTCGAACTCCTGACCTTGTGATCCACCCACCTCGGCCTCCCAAAGTGCTGGGATTACAGGCGTGAGCCACCGCACCTGGCCAAAAGGGTATCTTTTCTAGCTGACTGAAGTGATGATTGGAGAACTCAATTTCCCTAGGATTCTAAAAGATACCATTCCTCTGAGCTGGTTTAGAGCACTCTCTAAACCCAAATCTATGAAACACGATTGATTTTGCTTAGCCTAGAAGTGCCCTTGCTCATGTCCATGGGGAAAAGCACAGATCAAGATGGCAGCCTGCATTGTTTCTGGGCTGATCCAGACAGTCACTGAGCTGAGCCCACTCCCTTGGTTTCTCAAGAGGACCAGCACTATTTGTCTCATAATAGAAGTTCTGAAGTAATGGTTGAACATTGTTCAGTACCCCCTTGAGAATTTGATAAATATTATAGCCCTCTTTCTCTCAAAAAATGCCTGTGTACACAAAGTGTATGCCATTGCTTCTCATTATTCGCAGTGGTTATTCTATAAACTCACTTGGAACACTGAATTAGCAAATTCTGAACCATCACTCCAGGGAAACATACGGTTAAGTTCCTGAGAGCCCTGGTCACAACATTTTCATCAACGGATCAATATATAAGCTTGTGTCATGTGTGTTTCTAGTTAAAGATCCCTAATTTTATACATATTGTTGATTTTGTTCACATAGAACTCACAGCCAACAGCACCATTCATGCCTGAAGGAAGCTTATCTAGCCCATGGATTTTCTCCACAAGGTATATCACAGCCTTCTTGCACTCAGGAACATTAGTACACCTCCGCAGTACACTCAGAGGTCATTGTAAACAGTGAAATCACTAACAAAATACATAACGAGGAAAAAAACATGGCTTTGAATAGACTGCGGAAAGTCACTTGTTTACAGCATGAGAGCTGCGACAAGTAGGCAAAGTGTCACCTTGTTCAACCTCAGCTGGGAATGTGCATATTAGGTGACTTGAATGTGCTGCTCTGCATCTGTGCACGTCTGCAGATGACTGCAAATGCTTCATGAGTGTTGATTTGGGGATTATAAAGTTTAGTGAGTAGATAAATTTGCAAATACAAAATCTGCAAATAATGAGGGTTGACTGTATATAGTTTGGGCATTCGAAGCCCATGAAAGCGAATTCTATGGGAGTTGGGACAAAGAGAGGCATTTTATTTTTTGCAACCCATGGGAACCTATTTAAAGTAGGAACGAGTAAATGTCTTTCTGTAAAGGTATAGGCATCCTTTACCAGGCATTTCTATTCTTTTTTTTTCCCCTGATATTTTATACCTCTGAATTTTTCTCAAGACCTGGTAATTAAAACCAGGCATCTGAAAAAAAAACATATTATTATAAAAACTAATAATATTTGGTGCTTTCTTACATTTATTATTATTGGACTTAGCAGTAAAAATGTTTCTCTTAAGCAAGCCTGATTATCACTACGTGAAAAATATGCATATATAGGCTGGGCATGGTGGCTCACACATGTAATCCCAGCACTTAGGGAGGCCGGGGGGGGGGGGTGCGGATCAAGAGGTCAGGAGTTCGAGACCAGCCTGGCCAACATGGTGAAACCCTGTCTCTACTAAAATTACAAAAATTAGCTGAACATGGTGGCATGAACCTGTAATCCCAGCTACTCGTGAGGCTGAAGCAGGAGAATTGCTTGAACCTGGGAGGCGGAGGTTGCAGTGAGCCAAGATCACGCCACTGCACTCCAGCCTGGGCGACAGAGTGACACTCTGTCTCGGAAAAAGAAAAAACAAAAGAGTGTGTGTGTGTGTGTATTTTTTTAAATATATATTTATATATAAATATATATAAATGTAAATATATAAATATATAAATGTAAATATATTTATAAATATATAAAATATATATACAAATGTATACATATGTGTATGTATATATACACACATGTATACACACAGATACAGAAAGATGGGAAGGAAACAGGAAAAAAATGAATAGTTGTTAGGGTGGTAGAATATGAAATAGTTTTTTTCTTTCATAATGTGTTCCTCAGTGTTTATGTTATGTGATCTCAGACATAAATTAACAAGAAAAAACTTCAATGAAAACAATATGTCTGGGAGTAGAAAAAGACTAATGCAAATATATTCAAACACAGGAAAATTAATAATCTTTAATCATTTCTCCCTTGGAAATCCATCCACATTTGCAAAAAAAAAAAGATTGAGCTCCATCTCACCGATCGCTTCTGTTTTGCAGGATTCTCTGAGGGCCATGTTATTCCTTTGCAGGGTGGACTTCAACATTCTAAGCCCTTTAGGGGCTTTCATTCTGGCAGACACATGATGCTAAGACAGAAAATAGACAACCGTAATACTGCAGTCAAGAAGCAAACGGCCCAGATAACTAATACATCACCAGGGTGGCTTTGGGAACATGTGATTTTAGGAAAGTTACCGAGGAGAAGGTCCAGAGAGAAATCGCCAGCAGGAGTGCATGTAAAGTAGTCTATAATGAGACAGGTTGGACACAGGCATGGCCTATAGCCTTTGAGCACCTATTGTGCAATTCGCATGCCCAAGTGCCTTTGTAAAATTCCCCCTGAAGGCCTCAGCAATCAGCCAATCCAGGTTTTAGTGAGCACATTCTATATGCCAGTCTGGACTCCATGTGGCCAATACCTAGAAAAATCAAGCCCAATCCCTGGCTTCAAGTTACTGTCTGCTTGGGAAGTCCCGATTCAGTCATCAGGGAAGCACCCACTATGCAAGAGAACTATAAGAAGCAAGACCCCGAGCTCCTACCGGTGCCAGCCCATGGTCTAGGCTCTACGGACAGGCTGCTGAACAAGAGGAAGTTCCTGTCTTCAGGGGTTCAGACATTGTCTGTGGCAGAGACAGACGATGGACATGAAACCAAGTAAATAAACAGGATCCCTTCAGATAGAGATGAAGTGCTGTGAAGTAAAGAAACAGCAACATGATGGAGAGTGCTTGGCCTCTGCAGGGGTAGCATTTGAGCACTGGATGCTGGAAAGTGAGCCAGCTGGGGCAATATCTGGAGGGAGAGTTTCACTGGCAGAGGATCTGTGGTGTATGTGGCAGATCAGGAGGAAAGCAGTCCACAGGGAGAGAAAGACACCAATAAGAAAGGCATCCTCTAGGGAGGTAGAGGAGGTGAAGTAATGCTGGACTTTGTGCTATAGGCTGCGGTTGCTGCTACTTTACCTGTGCTCCTGTAAGGACATTGCTAATCTAACCTTGCCTTCTCTACCACCAGGCCCAGTGGCACCTCTCAGGCAGGCACTACCAATCAACTGGAGTTGACGAGTGAAGTAAAGACTGTTTCTCATTGTACTATAAATGTTAGGAAGCCTTTTAGGATTTTGAGCAAGAGACTGTCACAATAAAGGCAGTGTTTTAAGAAAGATTAATCTGACCATGCCGGGCACGGTGGCTCACGCCTGTAATCCCAGCACTTTGGGAGGCCGAGGTGGGCGGATCACAAGGTCAGGAGTTTGAGACCAGCCTGGCCAACATGGTGAAACCCCGTCTCTACTAAAAATACAAAAATTAGCGGGGCATGATGGTGCACGCCTGTAATCCCAGCTACTCAGGAGGCTAAGGCAGGAGAATCACTTGAACTCGGGAGGCGGAGTTTGCAGTGAGCCGAGATCGTGCCACTGCACTCCAGCCTGGGTGACAAAGCAAGACTCTGTCTCTAAAAAAGGAAGATTAATCTGACCATGGTATGCAATATAACTCCGAGGGAACTAAAGTGGGTGTTCCTGAGGCCACTTAAAAGAAAATAGTAATTGCAGACATTATTTAAGCACCTACTACATGCTGATCCTTTATTTATTTTCATCAACCTCAAAAGGTAGATATTGTTATCCCCTTTGAGCAGATAAAGAAACTGAGGCACAAAGAAGGTGTCATTTGCCTAAGTGGAGAAACCAAGAGTTAAACCTAAGTCATTGGTTCCAAATCCGTTTGCTATTTCTCTATGCAGCACTGATATTCTAAGTGTAAGGTGATAAGAATTTGGGGTGGGGTCTAAAAAGATTGGACAGACGTGAAAAACATAAAGGAAAAATTAATGGGAATTGATGACTGGGTATTAGAAGGAAGGCAAGAGTAAGGCCAAAGATAATAACAAAAGAAAATGAGTCTTGGCTAGTGCATAGAAAAAAGTCTTTAATGGTACACATCAAACTGTTAATAGTGATTGCTCCTGAGGAGTGAGATGGAGAGTTGCAGCGGGGAGGGGAAGACATTTTTACTTGTTACTCTATAAGCTTCTGCCTTTTTTCAATAATTATTTTTAAATAATTTAACAAATTATTTTTAAATTAAATTTATTTAAAAATAATTCGGAGGTTTTTTTTCCCTCCTGAGTGACTGAGAGATGCCACTGATGGAATTCAACAGATACCAAGCTTTAACTTGGGGGTAAAGACAATGCATTTGGTCTCAGACACTGAATTGAGTGAGGCGATGGTGGGAGAGATGCAGGGCTGTGACCCACAGGGTTTTCTTTCTTTTTTTTTTTTTTGAGACGGAGTCTCACTCTGTCGCCCAGGCTGGAATGCAGTGGCGTGATCTTAGCTCACTGCAACCCCCACCTCCTGTGTGCCATTCTCCTGCCTCGGCCTCCCAAGTAGCTGGGACTACAGGTGCCCGCCACCATGTCCGGCTAATTTTTTTTTATTTTTATTTTTAGTAGAGATGGGGTTTCACTGTGTTAGTCAGGATGGTCTTGATCTCCTGACCTCTTGATCCACCCACCTCAGCCTCCCAAAGTGCTGGGATTACAGGCGTGAGCCACCGCACCCAGCCTGACCCACAGGGTTTTCATTGCAAGTTAAGATTCAGGCACATTCGTGGTTCCCAGTGCTGACTCTTCATTTCGGGATGCAGCTAACCCAAGCCATCCTGCCTGTCACTAGACTCCCCACTCAGCAGACCCTTAAAGTTAAGAGCACCAGGGACCCATGGCAGAACTTCAGCACCAGCTCGGCCTGGCGCATGGGAGCAGGGCTGGCCTCGCTCTGGGCATGTCGTTCCTGCATGTTTGCTCACTCACTGTGCCCCATACTGGTCCTGGTAAGACGGCTGGGGAGGGGGAGGAGAGGAACTCCTCTGGCATCCCTGGCCCTTGGAGGGACCTTATGGGAGTGCTTGACCTCTCTGTGTCCTATATGGGTATCTACCTCATATCTGTTTATCTCAAAGCAATGGGATTGTGAGCAATGGCTAATAAAAAGAGCTATTTAACAACTAGCAGTTTCTGTAATCACAATCATAGCAAAAACAACAATAGTAATAACATGTCCAGGAAAAACAACAGTTCTCTGAAAATTTCAGAGTAGATTCCTGAGGCGGGAATAAGATGCCCCCATAATCATCTTACTCAATATGCTTTTTAATAGAAGGTAATAACCAGAAATGAAGCCATCAACATAAAGTATGCCAGGTCATAAAAAATAATTGTCAGGTCAACCAGGTTCCCCAAAGCGAGGCTTCCCAAGCCTGCTCCTTCCTTGCCAGCTTCAGACTTCATTTTTCACCCCCTGGAAGGGGCGACCTGTCTTCCGGGTTTGGGCTTTTGGAATCAGAGCAGAGAGAGCCTACTAAGCCCCTACATATTGTCTCAGCTTCCGGGCCTTTGGGAAGCTTTGAACTCCAGGAGTGGGCTGTTTCCTCTGTGGGAGAGAAATGAGTGGGGCAGACCCAGGAGGAACACATTTCCCTCCTGTTTGTTTACCATATGTGTGGCTTCCGAGCAATCTGGTCTGGGCAGGGTAAGTCACTAACATGTCCCTGGTGAGCCCTTGTGCGAGACCCCCAGCCCTGCATGACTTGAGAGACTCCATCAGGTCCTGAAGAAGTCGGTCACATGGTCACTTTCCAGCCCCAACATCTAGAACTTTCTTTAGAAATTGGCCTGAAAACAAACGTCCCAGCTGTCCGAGCGTGCTAATTGTCCCACTGGCACTGGGAGAACCTGATGAGTCATGCCCTGCCAGGCCCGCACCGTGTGTCATCTTGACAGTTTATGGCCTGACATTTGACCCGCAGTCCCTCTGTCCCCGTGGTCAACGCCTTCTGACCCTGGAACTCTACTTTCATTTTAAAAGGCATAATTCTAAAGCATCCTTCCACACTTACCGCCTCTGACAGGGAGATTACCCCCAAGCAGCAGAAGGCAAATCTCGTGGTTGCTGGGTGTGATGCGACACTTTACCTGTGTCAGGATCCCTGGCTGAACCGGTGACGTTTGGGAAAGATCCCAGGTCTCTGTAAGAAACAGCAGCCCGAGTGTGGTGGCCATGCCTGGCATTACTCAGAGTCTCTCCGTTGATTCATTTCAGTGATACAGAGAATTGGGGAATCAGGCAGCCACCCTGGTGACATACCTCTTTGTCACATTTAATCACTTAGAATCATCTGACATAATTTAGACTGTTTTACATTGTGTTATTTCAAAGTTTTTGAAAGCTGGAGGGTGGACTGGGCCCTCCACGGGGGCCTGGTCACTGGAGAGAGGGCACTGGGACTCTGACGGCGAGTGGGCTTGTTCATGTCGCACCCTTGTGCCTCCGAAGCGCCTTGTGTAGTGCACTCCTCCCCTAGGGTTGTCCTGTGGCATTCCATTCCTTTCATCTCTCAGATGAATCTCCCAGTGCGGGTGGTGGCTCCTTCCTTCCTTGGCAAGCCTGTTGAGCCGAAGGGATCGTCTCTGAGGAAGCCCTGCAGTCGTCAGTCCCTCCCCGCCAGGCCAGACCGGGTGGAGCAAATCCCCTCACCTGCCTCATTTCCTCTTCCTCTCCTGGTTCTGCCTGGGCTTGTTGCTTCTCTTCCTTGACTGCCCGGAGTCCTAAGAGCATGACTTAGATGAGTGACATCATACAGGATCTATGACTCTCAGAACCCTTACAGGACTTTCAATGCTTTCCTTTCCTCTCTCCGTCCCAACACTTGCATCGCTGCTGTGATGCTCATCTACAAGAAGGGCATTTACCCCACTTAGCAGGCACCAGGAGTGGTGGGGACTGGCCTTTCTCCCTTGTTTTGCTTCCCAGTACTCCAGTCCTGTGGTCACTGCCTCCTCGGGTAGCTGGTCCATGAGCGTGCCTGGCAAGAGACACAGCAGCATCTTCCCAGAGCAGCTCACCCTGTGCTGTCAGCTGTGGCAGCCGAGAGCCCCACATGCAGTTCTGTAGCTACTCGCTGAGATGGAAGATACATGCCAGATTTCTAAAACCTGAAACAGTGACAACAAAGAGAATTTCAAATACTCCATAAACAATTTTATTTAAAACAAATTTTTTTTGAGACAGTTTCACTCTTGTTGCCCAGGCTGGAGTGCAGTGGTGCGATTTCAGCTCACTGCAACCTTCGCCTCCCAGGTTTAAGCGATTCTCCTGCCTCCGCCTCCCGAGTAGCTGGGATTACAGGTGTGTGCCACCACACCTGGCTAATTTTTGTATTTTTAGTAGAAATGGGGTTTCACCATGTTGGCCAGGCTGGTCTCGAACTGCTGACCTCAGGTGTTCCACCCGCCTTGACCCCACAAAGTGCTGGGATTACAGGCATGAGCCGCCCCCCCCAGCCCCTTAACAATTTTTATGTGAATTATATGTCAAAATAATAATATTTGGAATACATAGGGTTAACTAAAATATATTTAGAAGATTACTTCACCTGTTTCTTTTTAGTTTTTTGGTTTTTTCTTTTTTTCTTTTTTTTGAGATGGAGTCTTGCTCTGTCGCCCAGGCCAGAGTGCAATGGCCCAATCTCTGTTCACTGCAACCTCTTCCTCCCGGGTTGAAGCAATTCCCCCTGCCTCAGCCTCCTGAGTAGCTGGGATTACAGGCATGGGACACCACGCCCGGCTAATTTTTGTATTTTTAGTAGAGATGGGGTCTCATCACGTTGGCCAGGCTGGTCTTGAACTCCCGACCTCAGGTGATCCACCCGCCTCGGCCTCCCAAAGTGCTGGGATTACAGGCGTGAGCCACCGGCCTCTTTTTAGTTTTTTTAATGTGGCTACCGGAAAATTTGAAGTTACATCTGTGGTTCTCATTATTTCTATTGGACGGGCTGGTCTAGGCTGAAACACCAGCCATTACTTGGCAGGGCTCCAGGGACTACAATGCCACCCCTTAACCTGTTTGAAATCGCTCCAGATCATGGCCTTGAGGCTCCTCTCTCAAGTGGTGATTTCCACCCACACAATAAAGATGGGATTAAGGGGGGAAAGTTTTAAAAAATTCCTTTCTAACTGCTTGATTAGCTTGTATTACAGGTCCCTGGGGACTACGTTCTTTTAGGCTTCAATTGCTATCAATGTGGTGGCCCCCAAGAAACATGTTTATGACTACTGCTATTATTAGAACCAACATTAATAACAACTGTAATAATCATCTGTTGAGCCAGAACAACTAAAATATTCCAGGAGAGTAAGATGAGCGCCCATGAACTTAGGGCGCTGCTGGAGTGTGTGTCTGGAAAATAAGCTCTTCCAGGAGCTAAATGAAGCCTTGAAGTCCTGAAAGAGTTACCGGGAAGGAATATATGGCCAGACAATGTTTTCCTTAACTCCAGGTGGACGTGCATAGACGCTCATGGATGTATATAAATATTGCTCCAAATCTGTCTGTGCGACCGCATTTCTTTGACTGTATTATAAACAGCTCCAGTATGTTATGCTTTCAAATGCTGAAGTGGCCAAACTCCCACCTGTATGGCTCACAGCTCCATGACAGTTCCTCGGGAGGGTCGGGCAGGAGCTCCAGGTCTCGACCTTTGCTACTGGAGTAGCTTCCCTCGGGCCACCCTGTCTCAGATTTCCCTGTTTCCCATCCCTCAGCCTCACTGCACATTCCCCTTCCAGAAATGTGGAAGGCTCCATGTGACTGCCCTGGTTAGAAACTTTCAATGAGCCTCTGTGATCTGAAGGATAGATCCCAAACTCGCTGGCTGGGTTCCTTCTCTTTCTTTTATCTCCTCATTGCATACATTGTTCAAGCTAGCCAGTGGGCCATTGTTCATTCCACAGACATGGAATGAAGGCTGAGGTGTCCTGCACTTTCCTAGGCCTTGGGGCTACAAGCAGACACCTTTCCTACCCTCAGGAGTCTACTGTCTGGTGAGAAAATAATTAAACAATCACTGTTTCCATGGTAACTAGGATGAAGGCTTACGGGGGCTGGAGAAGTCCTGTCCTTAGCTCTCCATGAACCCTTGTTCTCCACCTCGAGTGATGCTCCTTGATGACAGAGTTGTCACCTCCCTGGAGGACCCACCACACCGCTCAGCACAGCGAAGGTGCCCAGGGAATTCTTGGCAGAGATGATTGGTGACAAAATATCAGAAGTGGATGGGCTCTTCCAAGCCGTGTGATCAGTGGTTCTTCAACTTCGTGCCCAGCAGTTCAGGGCTCAGAAGCACTTGGTGAGGAAGGGCTGGAGGACAGTGCCCGGGTGTGGGGCCTGAGGCCATCCCTGAAGGCTTCACGAGAGGCCTTCACTGCAGGAACCTGCCTATGAATTTTACCTGATACCGTAGACCATGCGCCAACCTGCTGGGTCAGGTGCGTTTTCACAAAATGCTTTTTTATGTTACTTATTGATTGATTGAGACAGGGTCTTGCTCTGTTGCTCAGGCTGGAGCACAGTCGGTGCAATCACAGCTCACTGCAGCCTTGAGCTTCCAGGCTCAAGCGATCCTCCCACCTCAGTCTTCCAAGTAGCTGGAACTATAGTTGTGCACCACCAGCCCTGGCTAATTTTTTAATTTTTTGTACAGATAGGTGTCTCACTGTGTTGCCCAGGCTGGTTGCAAACTCCTGGGTTCAAGCAATCCTCCTAACTTGGCCTCCCAAAGTGCTGGGATTACAGGCGCAAGCCACCGCGCCCAGCCAAATTCTGAAATGCTTTCTATCAGCTGACCTTAGTCGGGTCCACATCGGTTCATCAAGGATGCTCTTATAATATTGGACCTCAAGAATAGCAAACAACAGCTCCATCTCCTTCCTCGGGCAGTTCTGTGCCTGTGCCCACTCCCTGCTGCAGGGACTTCCCAACATATGGAGAAGAACCACATGTGTTAAGCCAAAAAAAAAAAAAAGTCCTGGTATACTCTTCTCTTCTTACAGAATGTTAAGTGAGAAGTGCCACTCAAATTATTCTTTCTAAGCTGAGGGACCAGTGTCACAGCTGCTAAAAGAATGTTGGCTGGCAACTGTTGAATGACATCTTATCAACTGAAAAGTAAAAACTAGGTTGGGCATGGTGGCTCACGCCTGTAATCCCAGCACTTTGGGAGGCCGAGGCAGGCAGATCACCTGAAGTCAGGAGTTCGACACCAGCCTGGCCAAGATGGTGAAACCCCATGTCTACCAAAAACACAAAAATTAGCCAGCCATGATGGCCTGCGCCTGTAATGCCAGTTACTTGGGAAGCTGAGACAGGAGAATAGCTTGAACCTGGGAGACCGAGATTGCAGCGAGCCGATTCCAGCCTGGGAGATAAGAGCGAGACTCCGTCTCAGAAAAAAAAAAAAAAAAAGAAAGAAAGAAAAAAAGAAAAGTTAAAAATAAAGTAAAACTCTTTCTAACCAGCCATCCTACTTCTTGTAGTTACGTAATTGAATTCCAGAATATATTCTCACTGCTGAAACATAATGTGGACTTAAGCTATTTAAAAAAATATGGTAAAGGGGCTTTCTACCTCATCCTTTCTAAGACTCCCAAATCCTGATTACTGAAATAAAAATGTTCCAAATATAATTTTTTTCTCAGACAGTGTCTTACAGGAATTACTACCAGGGCTAAGCCAAAACAACACTGTGAATTTGGCTTTCCTACCTCACATCACGCTGTTCCCTTTCTCCCTCCAGGGCCCTGTTCATCCCCAGGATACAAGGATGTTAGGCTGTCCCTCCAGAGTCTCCTCTTCTAGAACAAAATCATTTGATAAAAACCAACTCTTAACAAGGTTTTATGAATTTCAGTAATGCCCCCTCAGCAGAAACATTTGTGTTTTCAGAGAGAGTATGAGAGAGAGAGAGAGAACCAAGAATATATCACTCCTCGTGGCACGCATCATCTGTGGGGTGAAGAGCCTTTGAAATCTTTCTAATCATACCTCAGGGCTGGAGGCCTGGCTGCCCAAATACTTGCAGCCTCCTGGATAATTAAAATACAGGGAAGTTCATTTAGGCACACTAAGGCATACTGTTTAAGACTGACAAAATATTGGTAACAGCTGAAGCTGAAGGTTGGGTACCTGGAAGTTCATTATGCTATTATCTATTTTTGTGGATGCTTAGAAATGTCCACCATGGGAAGTTAAAAAGTGCTCTTTAACCAACACCTGGGGTGGTAATTATGTTGCAATTGGGGATGTACGTAGATTGGTAGAGTGAATAAAAAGATTCTGTTGAGTTTGAAATATATTGCTTCATTTGGTCAGCTTATAACTGACAGTTTCATTTTGAACATGAGGAATTAACTTAACTTAAATCATTGGACAAAAATGCGCCACAAATCCAGTTCCTTTCTCTCTAGTAAAATAATATCTTTATAATCCAGGAAGTAAAGTACCATTATGCGAAAAGGGAGGGATCTTTGTACACAGTCCAGGCCCTTCAAAGAGATTACCAGGCTTTTCGTGTATGCAAAATAACCACAGTCCCAGGCTGACTCCAGCTCTTGCCAGAATCGGTGGTGAAACCTGCACTAGCAGACATGCAGGGTCCCCTGAGATAGTCATACGTGCTTTACAGACTCATGAAGCTAAGACTAATTATTGTTTCATAATCTGAGAAACCTGTCACTTGATGATCTTAAATTATGGTCATCGGAGACTAGTTTAATAGATGACAGTGTGCCTTATCTCTAGGATAACCTGCATGCAAATACACAAAGCAAAACTAGGCTATCCTGAAATCTTAGGGAATGAGTCATTTTTTGCTCTTGATGTTACTGATATCCTTCAGGAAATAAAACTTGAACCATTATGTATAGAGATTCCTTTAAAAAGTTATGAACCTCTTCATCATGCTGCAGTTGATCATGGTCTGTCCTTGTCTTGGTGGCTTCAGGACGTGCTGATGAGCACGGTTACTGTCTTTCTCGATGTCAGGGGAGCTGTGGATGGGGCTGTTATCTCTGACATGAATTGGTCTGACATTTGGGCCTCTGCAAAGCTCCTCTTCCAGCTGCTTAGGTATCAGTTCCCTCCGCTACCCTCTCTCAGGGTGCTGGTTTCCAGCACTGTCCCCCTGGCTCTGCCTTTTCATTTGTCTTTCTAGTCTTCTGTGGACTGGAAAGCAGATCCCCTACCCTTTTAGATTTGTGCATAAAGTTGGAGTAAATAGAGTCTAAAAGAGTCTGAATGAGGGGCTCACCTAACAAGCCACGAGCTGAGCTTTAGCACTGAATCTTATGAAATTCTTTCTGGTGGATCAGAGGCCAGTGTTCTTTTTTAATTAATTAATTAATTTATTTATTTATTTATTTTTGAGATGGAGTCTCGCTTTGTCGTCCAGGCTGCAGTGTAGTGACACAATCTTTGCTCACTGTAACCTCTGCCTCCCAGGTTCAAGTGAGTCTCCTGCCTCAGCCTCCCGAGTAGCTGGGATTACATCTGTGTGCCACCAGGCCCAGCTAATTTTAGTATTTTTAGTAGAGACGGGGTTTCACCATGTTAGCCAGGCTAGTCACGAACTCCTGACTTCAGGTGATCCCCTGCCTTGGCCTCCCAAAGTGCTGGGATTACAGGCGTGAGCCACCGTGCCCGGCCGTGCAGAGGCCAGTATTCTAAAAGGACAAGGTCTTATCATCAAAATAACTTAGATGATCCTCGTGAGCGTGACATTTCTGTGTTATATTTTGAACTGCATGTTGCTTATTTGTCAACATTATAGTGTTTTCCATGCCAGACTTCGCCACAGCAAACAATAGTCAGACTCAAAGATATCACATTATTATTTTTATTTTACTTTTTTATTTTTTTGAGATGGAGTTTCTCTGTTGTCACTCAGGCTGGAGTACAATGGTGCAATCTCAGCTCACTGCAACATCCGCTTCCTGGGTTCAAGCAATTATCCTGCCTCAGCCTCCCGAGTAGCTGGGACTACAGGCACCCACCACCACACCTGGCTAATTTTTGTATTTTTAGTAGAGACAGGGTTTCATCATGTTGGCCAGGCTGGTCTCTAACTCCTGACCTCAGGTGATTCACCCGCCTCAGCCTCCCAAAGTGCTGGAATTACAGGCGTGAGCCACGACGCCCGGCTAGCATCACATTACTGAGGAAGTTAATGTCCACAGATCCAAATTATATAGATGAATTATTTTTAAATATTTCAAATATGTTTAAGGTTGTGCGCCTGTGTTTTAATTGCTCAAGAGGTGATTAGGTAGCGTAGAGGTGGTGAGAGGCAGGACAGCGTAGTATTAAGAGCCAGACCATCTCCTTGTTGATAGGAGGACAAGATATGTTTGCTGGGTGTTATATGAGTTTGTGTTTGTAAAGCATTTGGGAAGCATTAACTCTTATTTTTAGGCAGGGAGAAGAATGAACTGGGACTGAAGATTGGTTCCGGATCAGAACAAGAGTAAATCTCTCCCTACCCTTTCTCTCTGCCTCAGGAAAAGGGGGAAAAAAGAAATAGTATAGTAAATATGGACAATTTTACTATATAATAATTTCTTACTTATTAAACACTTAAAAATATTTTTATTATGTTAAAATGCTTTCTTTTTTTCTTTTGAGACAGTGTCTCTCTGTCCCCCAGGCTAGAATGCAGTGGCGTGATCTCAGCTCACTGCAACCTCCGCTTCCCAGGTTCAGGTGATTCTCCTGCCTCAGCCTCCCGAGTAGCTGGGATTACAGGCATATGTCACCACGCCTGGCTAATTTATGTATTTCTAGTAGAGACAGAGTTTCACCATGTTGCCCAGGGTGGTCTCAAACTCCTGACCTCAAGTGATCTGCCAGCCTCGGCCTCTCCAAATGCTGAGATTACATGTGTGAGCCACCGTGCCTGGCCAAATGCTTCTTCGTTTTTAACTAAATAATGATAATTTATGACTAACAATTTTACTAAATAATAGTATAGTAAACATGGAGAAGGAGGAAAGAAGCCATGGGGATACTTTGAAGCTATTTGTGTCTATTTGTAAAATAACCCTTGCCTAAAACAGAACTCTGACTTAAATACTGATGGCAACTCAATAATCTGCCAATATCTGACAAGAAAAATGCATAAAAAAGAAGGAAAGAGGGAAAGGGTAGTGAAAATAGTCAAGATAATAGAAACAAGAAAGCACTTCGAAGATGCCTTAGGCAGCAGTGAGACCCCACTGCCCCTTCTGGGATATGTCATGAATATACGTAGAGAATTCCTACCGAGGAATAAGAAATGAAATAATTCGGTTCAGAAATGAGGACTTCTTGAGGGAGCAGTGAGGTTGGCTGACTTTTTCTTTAGTTTCATGGTCTCATGAAATGCAAACTCACTGCAAGGAAATACAATCTTAAGTTGTTCATTAAATACAGACTTGGTAAATGAAAGGACAAAGCCTGAAGATGTGGCATCATTAATTTTTTTCACTCCCAACTGTTGGTTGAGTCATTTCCAAAGACAGACTGCAAACCCCTTGAGCTGTGGCTGGAAATGAGGAATGAAGATTAGCGTAGGTGCTGACAGTTTTTATCCATCAAGACCTGGGGTGCTGGACACAGGGTAGAACTTTTGAAGCATTCACTGAAAGCCAAACAGTAGTTAAGAAAAGTTAAGACATAAGAAGACCCCAGTCTTCTGTACAGGAATGGGGAGGTCCTCTCCCTGCGGCTCAGCTTCTGGGCTGTCAAAACATGAAGAAACAAGATGGTTGGTGGTTTTGTGTTGTAAACATTCAGCTCCAACACACACCTCAGTTCGTTAAGCAGTGAGGCGAGGAGGATGATCCATTTTGACTCATGCTGCCGAGGTGGCGGAAATCCTTCTGAAGACAGCAGGAGGGATTCAGTGAGACCAAATTACCCAGGCGTCTGTGGAAATGGGTGGGGAGAGAAAGTGATTCATGTCAGGACTAAGATAGCCTGATTCGTGTCTTTATGAACTCTAAGTGGTCCAGAGTCCATTTTCCAAAGTCATCATGAAAGAGGAAGTTTGTTTTAGTAAATAGAAAGTAAACCATGTTGGAGCTGCACACACAGGTGAGACTCAGGTGAGCAAGGTGCTGGGACTCCATGCCCAGGAGAGGTGAGGGGGCTGCCAGCGCAGCCAGCAGGCTCAGTGCCCAGAGACCTGCTTGATCACACACCTCAGAGGGCTCACTTGATCACACACCTCATGTGCATAGCAAAAAGAGAAAGGGGGTGACAAAATTCGGGGGACTTTGGCCTTTGTTACGTTTCTTTCTCTTTCTTAGACAGACTCTCATTCTGTTGCCCAAGCTGGAGTGCAGTTGCACAATCTCACCTCACTGCAACCTCCACTTCCCCGGTTCAAGCCTCAGCCTCCTGAGTAGCTGGGACTATGGGCGCCCAACACCATGCCTGGCTAATTTCTGTATTTTTAGCAGAGATGGGGTTTCGCCATGTTGGTCAGGCTGGCCTCGAACTCCTGCTCTCAGGTGATTCACCTGCCTCACCCTCCCAAAGTGCTGAGATTACAAGCATGAGGCACTGTGCCCAGCCCTTTGTTACATTTTTAAAAATTAATTCAATTACTGAGGTGTTTTTTTTCCTACATAAAAAAGGGGCAAAACTTACCCCTTTTTCTGACTGCTTTACTCCTATTACATGGTTTCCAGATCTGAGATTGTAGGAGGTTTTATATAACCCCTCACTGATGAAAATTGATATGAGATCCATTTTGGTGTGGAGTGTCAATGCTGAAGCGTCTAGCTTGGACTGGACCCATGGTGGGGAGGTTTGGGTGCCCAGAAGGCTGCCTGCCTTGGCTGTTTGCTGGAGAGTCTGTATGATCACCCACCTTCTCCTGAGCAAGAGAGAGAACCTCCTGGTTCTCCACCCTCATCCCAAAACCTGTCTCAGCAGCCTGGTCTCAGGGAAGCCCCAAGCCTGAGTTGTTGAACTTGCTCTCACAGTGTTCCATCGGTTTGGGGAAAATAACTGTCATGTCCTTAGCATTGCCTCTGCTGAAAACCCAAGGGGACTGTGACCATGTGGCGGTAATATAGAAAGAGCACTGCATGTAGAGTTAAAAGACCGAGGGTGTAGTCCCAGCTTTGCAGCTGCTGCTTGATGTGTCCATGGGCAGGTTGCTTGTCCCCAGTGGCCTGCTTGTAAGATGAGGAAGTTGAGGAAAGTCTCCAGGGTCCCTCCTCCCTATGAGATTCTTCGAGTCTACGAAGTGCTATTCCGAGAAGCTTCCAGACTCTCTGGGAATGTGCCAGGAAGAACTTAGAACCCTTCTTATGACAGGAGCCAGGGCTGCTCAGTCCCCTCCTTGGCCACATGTGTCCAGGTGACAGAGAACACCCATGAGTTTGACAACACAGGTTCTCAGAGAAGGAGGAATCTTCCGGCTTTCTCTCCTGTGTTTCCCAAATCCCCTCCCTTTGGAATAAACATGTTGAGATGGTGACCTAAAACCCCATGTCATGTAGTATTAGGTTATTGAAACCCCTCCTTCTGTCCCACTCTCCATGTCAGAAGCATTGAATTGAAACTGACTTGAAGGAGACAGAGCAGTAACCCCCACGCCTTCCTCCAATAGAACTATTTTAAAACCTTTTGCAGAGAATCCACTCCATGGTTCAGACCTCTATGAAAAAGTTCTCTACTCGTCCCTCATTTAATGTATGCCAGCCCTCAATGTTGAGCTGGCCAGAGGATTAGGACACATTTTAAATATTATTTAATAATTGGATAATATATGTACCTGGCACAAAATTCAAAAGATACAAAAGAATATTCAAGGTAAAGCAAATCTCTCTCCCAGCCCATACTCCAGCCATCTCTTCCCTAGAGGCATCCACATTCTGCAGACTGTTATGTAGCTGTTCAAGATAATCCATGCATATATAAGACTTTGCGTCTATATTCCTATTTTTTTCTTTTCACTAATGGTAGCACAGTACTCATGATTACACACTTCCTTTTTTCTCTTAAAGCTATACTTGAGAGCTCTTCCATTTTAGTACATGTAGATCTGCCTCATTCTCCTTTAATATCTGGGTAGTGTTCCATTATATAGATGATCATCATTTATTTAACCCTTCTTCTGTTAATGGACATTTAGATGTTTTCCAAAATGTTGTTAAACAAACAATGCTGCAATGAATATCCTTGTACATGCAACATTGTCTTACCATGTGCTGCCTTTCAGTGTGAGTTTTATTTTCCTGTGTAAATGTCTATCTTCTCAATTAGCTTATAGCTGCTTACAGAACAGGCACAGACATTCAAAAACAAAACACAGCATTATGCACATAGTATGGCTTTCATAAAATATTGGGTGAATGAATTAAAGCTCCTCAATCATGCCAGTGGTATGGAGAAGCAAATGGTATTTCAAAGGTTAAATGACTTGCCTAAATCAGAGAACCAGACAATCAAAGGAAACACCAATAAAATAAAACTAATAAAAATAAAAGCAGATATTTAGAATATGTTTCCCAAAAGTTGAATATTTTTCCAACATTTACATTCACACTTAGAAGAGAAAACTCCATTGACTAGCCCAGTAAGGAGAGTAAACAGTCCTCTGGAAAAATCGGGCACCTTGGGAGGCAGGCAGATGTCTCCAGCTATTGGAATACCATTTATTAAGTGTTGACTTCAGTTCACAAAACAGTGGCCCAGTGACCTGGAAAAGTTAAGCAACACCAAGAGGGCCTTGACTGGTCGCGAAGGTGACAGTCCCTCCCATGAGGGGATCTAGTGCAGTTCAGAGGAAGATGAAAATGGAGAAGGAAGAGAAGAAGGGAAAAAAACACTCTGACCACACAACAGCTCTGGAATCAATCAGGAAAAAGAGAGAATGAGTAGATGACTTTAATTGTCCTGCATCAGCTGTCACCAGTGATACAGGAAGAGAATGCCCTTTGTTAACAAACAAGGAGGGTGTTGTTATCATGATGTTTAATGAACACTCATTATAACCTGGTAGTACGAAATGTGTGGTCTGATTGGTTGATCTCAAAACAATTATGTCGACATCTCATAACTTAAAGATCATAGAGCTTTGTAATTTCGCAACGCATTACTTCTTAAAAACAAGAATAGTTTTTCTCCCATATGCATACGTGTTCTATTAATCTTTATAACCTTTCCAAGATTTCTAAGACCCTTACTTAGAGCGACTCTAGGGTGACACCAGTGTATTCACAGGTGGTATATTTCCTTTGCCCTCAAGGGGAACGGGAGGGGAAGATCGTTGGATTGCTTGTTTTCTTTCTCTCTTTCTCTCTTTACTCTTTAGTGACCTGCAGGAGCAGACCCATTTAGTCTAGAGAGAATATCCCAGTTCACCCTTCTACCCACTCCTTAACCAGTAAAAGCCTTGTCATCAGGTTTATGGGCTGGAAAACAACAGGCCAACTCCACAACACCAGGGAATGGGAAGTGTGGATGCCACACAGCACTGAAATAAGAGAGTAATTTGAGGAGCATAATTATCCAAGGTGGCAGTTTGATGAGGGGATGGAGGTTGACACTCCTAAGCTTGAGTCAAGTGCCCTGGAATCTGAGTGGCTATCGAAATGGTCCACATTTCAAGTTCCTGCCTCACGCCAAAGTGCTGACAGTTCCCTCATAACAAGGCCCACCTGAGCACCTGCAGGCCTGACCCACAGGGCAGAGGGCCTCATGCTGAGTCATTGAAACCTCCCAAAGTTCTGAGCCAAGAGCTACAAGGCAACGCTCCCGTCTCCCGTTTCCCTTTGCCACCGCGACCAAAACACCATGCTGGGCAGAGGCTAGAAGAGAGAGCCACCACGAAATGTTTCAACGATATTTTTAAAGTTCATACAGCTTTATTAAAATGAGCAATAAGCTTTACATTCATTGGTTTGTAGAAATGGACTCAATAGGTCATTTGGGTTAACTGCTACATTTAATAGATGTGGAAACATGCAGGGAGGTTACATGTCTTGCTTAAGTCACCCAGCCGGCCAAACCAGGATTAAACCCAGCTCTCTTGATCACCTGTCCCATCAGTATCCCCCAGAGTATCTTGCTTGTTCCATTTCATGACACCGATGCTCCCCTCACCCGCCTCGCCAGTATTGCTATGGTTCTGGGAATGCACTCATTTGATATAAAATAATGGCTAGCCTGAAATGGTTTTGTGCATCCTCATGAGATGCTAGGATGGTTGAATGCGAAGCCTAAGACATCTCAGCAGAGAGTGTTTTTTACAATGTTAAAAAAAAAAACAAAAAACAACTTAGAGTTTTTTTGGTTTGTGATCTTATCCAGAAACTCATGTTTCTGAAGATGTACCTGAAAATGATACTGTAGTTCTAGTGCAAGGAACAAACCACCTACTGCTAAACTCTCATTGATTGATTGATTGATATTTTTTTGAGACAGAGTCATGCTCTGTTTCCCAGGCTGGAGTGCAGTGGTGCGATCTCAGCTCATTGCAACCTCTGTCTCCGGGATTCAGGTGATTCTCCTGCCTCAGTCTCTTGAGTAGCTGGGACTATGGGTGTGCACCACCATGCCCAGCTAATTTTTGTATTTTTAGTAGAGACGGGGTTTTGTCATGTTGGCCAGGCAGGTCTCGAACTCCTGACCTCAAGTGATCTGCCCACCTCAGCCTCCCAAAGTGCTGGGATTACAGGTGTGAGCCACTGTACCCGGCCCTCACTGATTTATAATTTTCACTGTGGGGCATAGCCATGTTCAACAATGATTTTTGTTGTTGAAACTCTGTTCTAGCAATGCTCTTGGGGGCTAGTACAAATACAATAAGTAGAATATGAGTTTTCTATTAGACATCGGAACTCAAATATAGTCAGTATACACTGCTATTACTTAAATAACCTTATTAAACCAAAGGTGAATATATGTGAAAGATCCCCAAACACTCATCAAATTAAATGCTACAAAATGAAAGCTGGGTATTAGTATTTCTAATTCAATGATCCCTCTTAGCAGGTATTAATAGAACCAATTTATTTAAAAGAGACCAATAACGTTAATCAGATTGTACATTGCTCTCTCCCTCATGAAGCAAGTATTTCTTTGAGGTCAAGGTCCTGGTCATATTTGGACCTGGCCCTCAGGCCCAGCTTGGCCCATGTTTGAAGTATAATAGGCAGGTAATAAATGTTCATAGAATGAACGAATGAATCAGTAAAAATGCAGGACTTATCTTTCATTAATACAATGGAAAACCTACAGCTTGAGAACAAAAAATGTTAAAAATCTCAGGATTCATGTATTGACTCAACCTATTTGATGAAAGGTATTTAAAATTAAGAGGGACAGTAGGAAGGATTTTGTAAGCACTTTTTTCTTGTAAGGAATGGGTCAAAAGAACACAAGACTATGGGAATTACATTTAGTGGATCCTCCACAAAACTTCGACCTTCATAGCTAGTACATAATAAGCTGTAGGTTGCAGAATAGGTTTAAAACCATATTTCTCTTTAAAGATCTGTGTATTTTATGGCCTAAGGCTGCTCGGCTGAGGTGGAGTGAGTGTTGACCACAGCATACGAAGGTCACAGTCCTTGTCACAGTTCCTACGTGTGTGATGTCAAGCAAGTTCCTTAAAGATGTTAACTGTTTGTGGATTATTTTGTATGAGCACTGGGTTAAGGTTTTTCCCTACATTATCTAATTTATTTGACCTCGCAGGGCCTCAGTTTTCTTGTATACAAAATGGGAATAATAAAATTATCTCGGAGGGTATTTGTGAGGATAAAATGAGACAATGACCAACAGACCATCGTAACTTATACAGCATAAATCAAATGAGAAGCATTATTTTCATAATTATTGCTGTATTACAGAAATAGCAAAAGCAGCATTTAATGTTCATTTTAACTTTCTGTTTCTTCTACTGGAACAATGGATTTTCAATGAACACTATAGAGAAAAAATAGACATGACTCACGAATCACATGTTCTTTGGAACCTCAATCTCTTGCGCTCTTCATTTATCTCATGAAGGAAATGAACCAAAGAAGGAAAAGTCAAGACAAGAGTGAGAGAAGACAAAAATTGCTTTAAGAAGCGCCCAGCTAATTTCCAGAAAGCTGCTTATTTGCAAATAGTACGGTCAAATTGTTCTGTGTGTTTTAAAGGG
Organism: Nomascus leucogenys; assembly: GCF_006542625.1. Classification (NCBI taxonomy): domain Eukaryota; kingdom Metazoa; phylum Chordata; class Mammalia; order Primates; family Hylobatidae; genus Nomascus; species Nomascus leucogenys. Next base: position 92,559,275 of record NC_044383.1, on the reverse strand, counting down.
TCTGTAAGATGACTGGAGTGTGATTTGTAGTCTATTCCTGTATTTTATCTCCCTAGCATTTCTATTCTCTTAGGAGTTTCACAGTAAGAAGTACATTGTAAAAGCCTGGAAGCTTTGTTTTGGGTGGGACTATGATCTATTGAAAAGCAAACCAACTTCATTCTAGGCCTTGAAGCTTGACAGTGTCATTTACAGAGTGACACAGTCACGCTATAAATGACCAGAGACATTCCAGAGTTCATGACTGTTGTTTAACAACAACACTTCAAGGGTGGCTGCAGGCACGAGGCACAACACTCCCGCCCTAGTAAGGTGAATGTGGGGGAACCACTCCCCACTGGAATGTGGCATTGCTCAAAGGCAGCCGGGCCTTCCTGTCTATCCCCACCGACCTGGACAGACTGGAGGGACGACTCTATTTTCAGGGAATGACAAATTGATTGTGCTGATTGGGTGAGAGTACTTACCTGCCTCCCGCTCTGCTTCCAAGGACAACCTGCGGGGAAGGTTTGTTTTGAAGTGACTTGTATAAGGAAGCATTGCAGAGCAATGAGAACCCAAACACCTTGCTACCAAAGAGGACTTCAGCCAAGCCTTGACTAGACAATTCAGGTTGAGGAGACTTCTATTCCCCATGTTCCTAAAGCCAACAAGTTACTGGAGAGGACATTCCATTCTGCTGACAGAAAGAAGGAGACAAGATGGCAGCTCTAAATGACGTGTGCAATATCCCAGGAGGCTTGTAAACATTTAAGGAGTTGATTGTTATTTTCATTCCTGACTGGTTTGGTGGTGCAAATAACAACTCCATAAATTGCTGAAGCCCAGCCAGAGTGCTGAGGACATGCATTTGTGATCATGACCCATAGTGAGTGATGAATATTCATGGCAGAGTGAATCTGAATTGCTCCTGAAGCAGGTCAGCTGGTGTGTGAACTCAAAACAGGTCTTGGTATGGAAATCAAGTTTGTAGACTTAACCGAAGAAAAGTACTCATGGTTAACAGCACGATCAAGAAATGTCACTACCCAGGAGCTGAGGGGGAGGGGAGCAGGGAGCTGTTGTTCCATGGGTATAGAGTTTCAGTTTTGCAAGATGAAAAAGCTCTAGAGATCTGTTGCACAATGTGCCTATAGCTCATACTACCATACAGTATCTGCACAGTGATTCCGATGGTAAATGTAGGTTCTATCTTTTATCACAATAAAACAGAGAATAGAATGTCTCTATAGCGTCTACTCTAAAAGAGCTCAAACCAAATATATAGCTGTGTTCCTATTGCCTACTTCTGCTTCCAATCCCCCTCCAGGTAATTTCTGTGCCAGGAAGGCAGGTAAAAGCTATTCTCAGGCCACACAGAGGTCACTGTGGCCACTCTTTGGGCTTTCCAGAAACTTGGAGCTTGTGAAGTAAATTGTTTTCTTTTGTTTAATGATCTGTTCCAAGCTTGTCCAACTTGTGACCCACAGGCCGCATGCAGCCCAGGATGGCTTTGAAGGTGCCCAACACAAATTCGTAAACTTTCTTAAAACATTATGGTTTTTTCTTTTTTTTTTGAGACAGAGTCTTGCTCTGTTGCCCAGGCTAGAGTGCAGTGGCGTGATCTTGGCTCACTGCAGACTCTGCCACCCGGGTTCAAGCGAGTCTCCTGCCTCAACCTCCCAAGTAGCTGGGATTACAGGCGCCCGCCACTGTGCCCGGCTAATTTTTATATTTTTTAGTAGAGACAGGGTTTCACCATCTTGGCCAGGCTGGTCTCGAACTCCTGACCTCATGATCCACCCACCTCAGCCCCCCAAAGAGCTGGGATTACAGGCAAGAGCCACCGCGCCCGACCAACATTATGAGATTTTTTTGCGACTATTTTTTAAGCTCGTCAGCTGTCGTTAGTGTTAGTGTATTTTATGTGTGGCCCAGGACAATTCTTCTTCTTCCCATGTGGCCCAGGGTAGCCAAAAGATTGGATACCCCTAGTTATTCCCTCAGCAACCCAACATAACCAGGGACATAGTGAATAACCAAAAAGATATACTTTGCCACTCTGGGGATTGGAAAGTCTAGCCAGGGTGGGTATATTGCCTGGGCCAGAAAGGCCAGCTTGATGACCTCTCCTCTCTTCTTCCCTCTCCACCCGGACCCCCTGCTGGCTCCCAACACCTTCTACCCCCATATGCACCATCCAAAGGGACTTTCCCTCTCTAACCACCAGGGTCTCCAGTGGTGAGCAAAGATGATGACAAAAGACATGATGTGGTTTCTGCTCAGTTAGAAGCACAAGAAGAACTTTCAAACGGCCCTTAGAAGGGAGAAAAACCCAAGTGCGGAAGGAAGTCTGTCAACCTTCAGCTACAGAGACTTTACCCTGCTTTTTTTTTTTTTTTTTTTTTAAATCTTGCAGGCATACATGCCTCTCTTTAGGAGAAGCCCACCAAGCGCCCAGTGGCCCTCAGCAGAACTCACAGAGAGATGGGGTTGAAAGTCCCTACTAGCAAAGTTCATTTCCATTCTATCACCTTGAAATGCTCACGTCTCTGATGTGAACAAGAGTCAGACCTGAATTTAAGGGATGCTTCTCTCATTTCTAAGTTATATAGTTAGTTTTAGAAGATTCCTGTCTTCCCTCCTTTTCTTTCTTTTCAGCCAATCCTTTTAAGAGCACATAATTCTTCAGGCTACAGATGAGCTATAATATATTATGTTATTACCCTCCATTTGGAGGAAGGGTTGAAACAGCTGTAATCTATCTAAGATGGGCTGAATGGTTTGCTTTGGATAATGTAATTTTCAGTCTGGAATCCACGTGTAGGTCAAAACTAGAGGAGACAAAAACGACCAATTTGAAGCAATCCGACTATAAATCTTGTAGAGTTTCTGTTGGTTGCAAAAGCTGTATAACAGGTGGGCATCCTGAAAATTTTCAGATAATTCTTAGAGGAATTGTGCCTTGTGGGATTACATTGCCTTGGAACACAAAGGTAGACTTGACTGTTCTTTTTCAGCTTTCATCTCTGCCTCCAGGTACATTGGTTAACTATGCATGGGCAATATTTAAAACAACGAACATACCTCCTTAAGCTCAGAAGCAACACAGTTTTTTGTGTGTGCACTTGAAGTAGAAAATATCCTTTCCTTTGCAGAAAACACAACCCTCCATGTCTCTAAAGTGGAATGAACTTTAAAGCCGGTTTATCCAAAATAGCATGTGAATTTTTGCAATTGCTCAATGCCCCCCTACCTGAGGATCGCGGTGCTCTCTAGGTGCAGTTGCCAGGTCTCTGAGGCACACTCTGATGGGATGGGGTGAGTTCTGTGCCTCAGTTTCCTCTTTGGAACACTGTTGGCCTGAGGCTGCTGGAGAACTCCTGACGCCTGACACCCACCTTTCTGCTAAAGCACCGGAAATGTCACCTTATTCTGGCACTTCACAGGGGAACTGACCACCCCCAGAGAGATGGAAGCCTTTCAGTAAAGCGGGTATCTGGAGTGAGCTCAGCTTCAGAGACAGGAACGGTTTTGTGGAGTTAGAAGTGAGATGGAGTCACAGTAATGGTAGGCCATAGTAAGCCATGATTCTCCAAGACTCCTTATCTCCTCCTTCCATACTGAAATGTCTGCAGAACTAGTTAAGAGTCAAGCTCCTGACAAGGCAGAAGGCAGTCACTTAATGCTGTAAGACTCTGCTGCTTTGGCAAGGCTGCCCTACACACAAGCAATGCCAGCGGCTCACTGGGCCCCTGCAGCTCAGCAATGGGCGCATTGTCTAATCTGCCGGAGTCAGGAAGCCGGGACATGGTCTCCAGTTCCAGCATGGACTTGTTAGGTGGCTTCGGCATGTTCCTGGACTTTCCATACCTGAATTTTCTTATTTCTGGGATGGAGATACTCAAAGACCAATCTCGTCTACCTCCTTTATGAACAAACTCAAGGAGGAAAGCACGTTGCCTTAAACCTTCCCATCAGCACAAGGCCAGGGACCTCTTGTAGCAACAGCAAGAAAAGACACCAAGATCTGGCGGGGCGCGGTGGCTCAGGCCTGTAATCCCAGCACTTTGGGAGGCCGAGGCAGGCGGATCACTAGATCAAGAGGTCGAGACCATCCTGGCCAACATGGTGAAACCCCGTCTCTACTAAAAATACAAAAATTAGCTGGAGGTGGTAGTGGGCGCCTGTAGTCCCAGCCACTCGAGAGGCTGAGGCAGGAGAATTGCTTGAACCCAGGAGGCGAGGTTTGCAGTGGGCCGATATCGTGCCACTGCATTCCAGCCTGGTGGCAGAGCGAGATTCCATCTCAAAAAAAAAAAAAAAAAGATACCAAGATCTGCATGGCCCTTTGAGGAAAGCCTCAGCCCCCTTGGCCAGATGTACAGAACTGCAGTCTTACCCTGGTTATTAAAAATGAAACAGATTTATCAAAATTGGACCTCATTCTTTGATTATGCATCCAGCTGTGTGCATGAGTTAACTGCTTTCTGGGTCATCTGGGTCAAATGTTCCCTTGGCCTGGCTTCCCCAACCTTAGAACCCTGGAGGACCACCTGCCTGCCCGCATCTGTCACCGAGATGAGGGTGTGCTCAGGGAGGGTGAATGCTTACCAATAAAGTGCCCAGGAAGCACTCCCACACAAATTACCTTGGAATCTGTGGCCACCCATTTCCCACCTCCTTTCCGTTGAAGCATATAACCAAAAGCTAGCTGCGTGGGGGCAGTTCTAATATAAAAGTGGGTTTTGCACTTGCAATGAGAAGGAGAGCAAGCCTGCAGCTTTGGAAACGGCGTGTGCCATTTGGTACCAGCCATTCTTCATGAGGATTGACCTCTCTTACGGCAGGTGTCCGGCACTTCCACTCTTCAGCCTCTTCCTGGAGGAGGAGGGCGGTCACACTGGTGGAACCGGTCCACTTCCTAGGGCTCCCCGTGCTTCCCCAAGTATGCCAAGGGGTGGAGGGAAGCTTGCTATGGTTGGCATCTCATTTGCTAAGCCTGAGCCCAGATGGGTTCCTAAGAAGGGTGATCTGTTGGCTCTCAGCACAGAAGAGACTTGTCCAATGGGCCATACCATGGACGTGTGGGAACGCACCTCCAGGAATGACCAGGGGCACTGAGTGTGAAATCACATTGTCATTTTCAGGAAAAAGCAGGAGCAGGCAGAGGCTTCTCCTTCTCTCAGGTTTGCTTGCCTTCCCCTCGCCCTTACTCCCTGGTCTCTGTGTGTCCTCTGGAGGATATCACCTGCTTTGGAGTGTCAGCAGGCTAGAGAGATGACCAAGTCAGGTTTTTTGTGTTCAAGGCGGTAAAATGGCCCACATGCGACGGTGATGGAGAGTAATCACAATGAAACTGAACACTCAAGTAGAAAACGGTGTCCGCCCACAGGAACTGCAGTGCACCAACTGCTGCAATGTAGGTTAGTGTGGAGTTGCTGCTGGGGTCAGCCTCTGTCTTCCACGAGCTTGTGATTCAGTAATAACTGGAAGCACAATTGCTTTTTCACTCACTATTTTTCAACGGTTTATTCATAAAGCAATTTTTCACTTTTCACTTATTTTCAGCCCCTTTCACATCTATCTGCTCACAGTTTCTGTCTTGGCTTAACCTTTCCCTCTCTCCTCCCTCTCTCAGTTTAATTTTTCTTTATTCCCCTTTTTAAACTTTGAGCCGTTAAAACAGTATCAGGGCCTTGATTGCTTTCTAACTGAAACGTTTCCTTTCAGCGTCTTCTTAGGGTCCCTTGACTGGGTTCTCATTCTTTTCTTTAGCTGCCCTTTCCTTTTTGTGGCAATGGGCTTAAATCTTTCTCAGTCATCTTACATGTAGGCCTTTGCTTTAAAAAGAAAAAAAAAAGAAAAGAAAAGAGAAAGAAGACGAAGAGAAAAAACAAAAACCCACTAAACATCCTAGAATTCACGGTACTTCAGCAGAAGTTTGATTTAAGCATAAGCTATTATGTCCATTAAAAGAATCTTGATTCCTTTCAGATGAGCATATTAATTCCTGGGGAAAGTTCATGGTTCTTACAAATTAGCAGGACCCTTGCAAGCCCACTCACTTTTGCCAAAAGAAGCCACAATAGTTGTTTCCATACAGACTTGCCCCTCATTTTCATTTTCTCCGACATCTGCTCTCTAAATTACAAATATCTGCCTATAGCAACAACCAGAGTTCCAAGGAAAACAAATCAAAAGGAAATAAGAGAAAACAGTGGAATCTGAGCATATTAGGAGATGTAAGAACATCTTCCAAAGAACAGGAAGACAACTCAGGAATGATTCCTTCCTTTTAAGGACCAGGAAACTGTGGCCCAGTGAGGTTCCAGGACTTTCTTGGGAGCACACGTTTAACCAGGGGCTGAATCAGGACTAGAATCAAGCTCCTAAAGTCCTGCTAGGCTGCTTTTTCCATGATGGTAGGAGCTCATCAACTCAGTTCCCATCTTGGGTGTATTTTTAAACTCTGGCCCTGAGAGCCATGGAATAAAGAGTAAGTGACCCCATTAATGATCCACAGTTGGTTGATCTCACAGCAAATCACTGTCAGGTTGCTTGTACTAAAAACTGGAGGCTGGGCGCGGTGGCTCACGCTTGTAATCCCAGCACTTTGGGAGGCCGAGGCGGGCGGATCACGAGGTCAGGAGATCGAGACCACGGTGAAACCCCGTCTCTACTAAAAACACAAAAAATTAGCCAGGCGTGGTGGCGGGCGCCTGTAGTCCCAGCTACTCGGAGAGGCTGAGGCAGGAGAATGGCGTGAACCCGGGAGGCGGAGCTTGCAGTGAGCCGAGATTGCGCCACTGCACTCCAGGCTGGGCGACAGAGCGAGACTCCGTCTCAAGAAAAACATAAATAAATAAAATAAAAAAATAAAAACTGGAGAGGCAAGATAGGGTTATGTGGAAGGGGACTGGGGTGTGTCTCATTTTCTTTGCCTGTGGATAGGAAACAGTACTCAAGGGAAGTAGTGCTGATGAGTGGAGAGAATGCAGAGATGGTCCCTTCTCTTCTTAAGTGATAACTGCGCTGAAAGACTGCTAGCCTGGAGGTTGCTTTACAGAGTGCCACATGTAATGCAGGTGACAGTGGCACCGTGCCTCATTTTCAATTTCAGACCCTTCCAGAAGCCCTGGGAATTCAAACATTGAATATCTCTTAAAATATTTTACAGAATATACAGCATAATTCATTTCATGATATCACAGACTCTTCCTCAGAATCAGACGGGCTCTCCAGATCTGCCTAAATACATAGCATTTCCAAGAAGGCTTCAGGAACATTAAAGAACATGAAACATTAAAGACCTAGGAAAAGCTCGCCAGAGCATCTTGTTCATCCTGTGCTTTCAAACACACGGATTCCTCTCTAAGCCCTGCAAGGATGGGGACTGCTCCCTCCCATGGGAAGGAATCCATTGTGTTACAAACCCTAAATGTAGGTGTTCATCTTGGTGACTTAAACCAAAGTCCCCTCTGCAATGCTTTAATTTCATTTCCTTTGCTCTGCTCCTTACCCACAATGGGGAACAGCTGGTTGTCGTCATCCTCAGGTGAATCTTTAAGACACCTGAAGTTGGGGAACTTTGCCACAATTCCATGAGAACCCCCTTTGTTAACATATTGAAGAACTTCTTACCAAGATTAGCCATTGCTATTCATCTGTCACTTCTCCTTTCTTTTATGATGGGGGTAGGGGAAAACCACAAGATGACTACATTCATGTTTATGCTGAATAAAACCTATCGAAAATTCAGAGAGAAGGAAAAGTGCACACAGCCAACCCTGGTTTATTACTTGTCAAACCTGGAAGGAAGAGCAAACTAGGAGAAGGTTTGTTAGTTTACAGTATGCTGTAAAACTGGGAAAGGGAGAGTGACTATTTGCATAAATTCAGTTAAAAATAACTTTTTGGAATCTTGCTGCATTTTTGCCTGAATTACACGATTAAGACTGTATTGAGATTAAAATCACTTTTCACTTATTTAAGGAGCAGCTGTCAGCAGCACTTTGAGCAAATGAACTTGGGTTCTGAGGACTTGAAGCTTGAAAAATGATGTTAGGGAAGTTTATCCACCGATCCTATAACATTTCTTGTAGCCACTACGTACCCAGAAGTAGATTTGATGGCCATTGCTCATAATGATCTGATTTCTTCTGGCCAGAAGCTGAGAATGAAATGACGTGTTATGGAAAAAGAACTCCAAGATCTCTGAAAGGAAATAGAAGTGCCTTCTGGACTGGTTCAATGATCACATTCTATCTAACTCTTCTGTTCATCAATTCTTTCAGCTGCTGCCTTCTGTGGTACAGCCTTCCTTTCTAGACCGGATTATCCTGGAGGCCTGGTTTTGCATTAGAAATCCTCTGCCATGTGCCTCTAATTACTTTCATTCCTCTGTTCTGGCGTTTTCTCATTATCTCCTTTTAGAGAAGGCATCTCTCTCTCTCTCTCTCTCTCTCTCTCTCACACACACACACACACACACACACATACACACACGAAGGAATGAGCTCATTTATACCAACTTATGGGTTCTAAATTGATTTCATTTCCCTCAAGGAAAAAATATCTAGAAATGTGCCTATAGACTCCCACGGTGCTGTATATTCTATATATTGCCTTATGGTAGGGAATTAAATGCATCATTTCTGCACAGAGTTTTTATTTTATTAAAGGTAAACTCAGAAAAAGGTGACTTCTTCAGTCTTACTTTGTCCTACAAACAGTTGGACGAAGTCTTGATCCAACAGTATGGACTTTGGCTGGGTGGACTTGGGCTCATTAGTGAATATTATCTTTTTATGTAATGTTTCATTAAACAGCTAAGTCCACAAGTGTTCCCAAGATATATAACTCTCAAGAAAAAAAAAGAAATGATTTACCAAGTAAAGAACTATGATTTATGGTAGTTAGCTGTTACTCTCAGTATCCTATTGGGCTTAGTTTTGAAAAATTATTACCACAATGGTTCTGCAGAATTTAGGAGTATAACCAGCACCATTTGGCACGTTTATGACAATAGGGTTCTGGTTTTCTTAACTCCACAGTTACATGTTGGCAGCATTTCAAATTCTTGGCACAGATGTTTAAGTGAATTTAAAGAAGAAACATTAAAAACAAAGCATCAGGCAGTTTTGAGTGTCCAAATGTAAGCAGGAGCATTATTTTCTTAACATGCAGTCAGCATGCGCATAAAACCATAAATTTGCTAATAGATGAAATGGGAAGCATGAAAACCACTTGCAAAGAGCTTTTAGATTTTCTTTTCACTGAATGCACTATCACTTTTCTAGAAGCATCTCCTACTTACATCTATCAATTGAGACTCGAATTTATGTGAGCCTTTTCTCTGGAGACACGTTAGTTTCTGGAGCGTGAATGGCTAAGCACGTAGACTTGTTCCCATCACATAGGGCCACGTGGCCATACCACCAAGATACCTGGCTCTCACACTAACAATGCTCAGATTCTGGGAAAGTAGCTTTCTGGAAACTGGTTTTAAATGCACAAGTAGGCCAGGTGCGGTGGCTCACGCATGTAATACCAGCACTTTGGGAGGCCGAAGCAGGAGGATTGCTTGGGTCCAGGAGTTGGAGACCAGTCTGGGCAACGTAGTGAGACTGTGTCTATCAAAAACAGACAAAATTAGCTGGGCCTGGGGGCACGCATCTGTAGTCCCAGCTACTCGGGAGGATGAGGTGGGAGGATGGCTTGAGCCTGGGAGATAAAGGCTGCAATAAGACATCATCGTTCCACTGCATTCCAGCCTGGGTGGCAGAGCAAAAACTTGTCTCAAAAAAAAAAAAAAAAAAAAAAGGACAAGCAGCAAATAGCAAATGTACTTACATGTGAAGGAGTAAACATGGGCCGTAGGGCACTCCCCATGGCCTGCCCAGAGGAAGCTACTGAAGCTGCCGTCACCAATGGGCAAAGTGTTCCATGACCCAGCTTCCCAGGGCCCCACACCCATAAGTGGGCTTAGTCTCCACACACGCACACAGACTGGCACAAGCTAGCAGGGCATTTCTGGAAGTGATCCAAGTCCTCCTTATCTGCTCACCACCCCATGTGCATTGACAAAATAAAATGTAAAAGTTCACAAAGCAAACAAATCATCTCCCACTTACTGGCTGATGCTTGAAATGCCTCCTTTAGAGAACATTTTTATCGTTCATAAAGAAAAACCTTAGTTGTGAGAGACAGATCAGTGCTGTCAGATCACGCCCAAATATACTCCTGGAAGGAGCTGGGGGAGATCAGGGCATCCCAGAGGGTGCTGCTGAAGAACAGGGGTGGGGGCAGGGGAGAGGCAAATTGCATCGTGTTCAAAATTTGGTCTGGTGCCAACTGTACAGTATGGAGATGTCGCTCACTGACCCTTCACTCAAGACGCTAGACAAATTTTGGTAAAGCATGAACATTTATATTTAATTTACATTTTGACAATTTGCACATAAATAACATTGTAAACCAGTATGTAAACATAAGATAGTTTGTTGTTCTAGCAAAGTAAAAAGCCAGTAACTTTGGTCAGTTTTAACTTTGAGTAGAGGAAAAAAATAAAACCACTGTTGATTGTGGGCTCAACATTCACATGTAAGAGGCAGAAAAGAGAAGGATGGATGGTGAGAGAAGCAAGAAGTCTTTATAAAAATTCTCACTGCGGGAAAGCACAAAAGGAGAAAAAGAACAAACAAGTAGTTGGGAATCAAAAGTGTTTGGTCTAATGTCAACGTGATGCTTTGGTTTACCCTTCAATTAAGGACTGTGTTTATCAAACACTGATACATAAAAAGCTGTCAGTCTTGGAAGTTACAGAAGACCAGTAAGGCTCTTGGGTTTCCCTGGATTATTCGAAATTTGTTCTCTTCTGCAGGTGAACATTAGTTGATGTGAACAAAATGTCAAATATCATTATAAAATAGATTGAAGAGTGATGTATCAGTATTTATTAAGGAGGGAAAAAGAAAAATTACAGCGGTAAAGTCAGTTTTTTATTTCTGTGACTTGGGTGTGACCACATAATCATAAAGTGGCAGAAAAAAATAGAGCCATCTTAGATGGTCCTTAATACTAAAAAATGATGTATCTCTTCCTCCCTGGTTGTTTTGTGGTCCCCACCACTGCACCAAGGTTTTAGGGTCTCTTACAGTAGGCAAGGGTGCTCAATCATACCGACGTGATTGTGAGGTCACCAAGTATTAAGCAAAGTCTCAGAAAGGATTGTTCTTTTTTTTTTTTTTTGCCCTTAGAGAAAGTAGATCTTTTACATGGCTTGGCTCACAATTTAAGTGGTTATAAATATATATACATATGATATAGTGGTATAAATAGATTTATAAATATACATCATTTTTTGCTACACTTTGAACACCAACATGTAATCTTTGGGCTTAGCAGAATAAAAGATAGAATGACACAAAGTCTATCTTGCTGGAGCACATTTACTCGGTTTCTCCTCTAGAGAAGCAAATCATGAGCTAAGACATCATTTCCTGCACTACTGGACACACTCAATGAGGTAACTGTTGTTGAACAACTTTGCAATGCCCTTTCATCTTCCATTAAATTAACCATAAAATGTAAAAACACAAATACTGAGGAAAATCTGAGTTTTACAGAAAAAATACAATTGATGTGTTGGGGATAGGAATGTTCATTACCCGCTTTTACCCCAAGATGACTAGAATACCCGTTTTTTGTTGTTTATGTGTTTGTTTTTAAAGTGTGGCCTGAGCCCATCTACCTCGAATCCTTCCTGGTAGAGCACCATGTCTGTGCAATTCTGACATTACAAAAAAAAAAAAAAAAAAAAAGCAACAAAAACCAGCAACAAAACACCACCCAGACTCAAGCCCCCAAACCTCACACACACAAAGCCGCCTATGCTTTAGGGAAAATTTCGCAGTGGTTTTAAAACATGGCATTTTTTTCTTCTTCACATTTTCTGATAATACAATGGATGCAAAGTCATGTGGCTGCTCTGAACGGCCACAGGACTCAGTGGGGAGGGCAGGGTGGTGGGAGGATTCTGCTCTTTTGGAGGGAGAGACAGGTTGGTAAAGCCTTCCTGTCACCCTTCCGGTAAAATTGTGGCTGGGGGAAAAACATGAACTATCAACAAAAATATACAAGATTCCCTTTCTTGTTTCTTCTACTTAAGTTATTCTTGGGTAATTCTGCACACATATCCCCAAGTTATGTACAATGCTGTTCAAATGACAGGATCCCAGGAATGAACACATCAACTGTCCAACATTGGCAATTACCCAAACCTCATTTTCAAACCATTATTAGAGAGAGAGGTTGATGGAAGTCATAGATTTGTTTAACTAAATTTTAGGTACTTACACAGATGTGCAGAAATTATCTACAAAGAATGGCCACAAGACAAAAATACATTTATACTCAAATTACAAGGAATCTTTCCAGTCATTGTAAACTTTTTTAATTATTGCTTTCTGAATGATAAATTGTATAATAAATTATGAAGGATTATCACTGAAAAAATAATTATGACTACGTAATAGTCTTAGTAATGGGAAGGCTATGCAAACATATCCACACATATATTCAAAATACACAGGGGCAAATATGTAGACACAGGTGTAAATAAGTATATATATATATATATATATATATATGGCCTTTGCCTTGTTCATGCCCTGAGATTTCAGTAACTTTGGAGTTCCTTCTTTAATTCCAGAGGTGAGGGGAAACCATTTGCTGTCGAGAGAGCTTTGCAGAGCTGGGATTATGTACAAGCAACTTCCTACAGGCACCCTGACTCACCAAGTCATAACTTAAGAAACAAAATAAGTGTTTTCTGAAAATCTTAAGGATCCATTGGTTCGACTGTTTCTTGTTTGACCTTTACAGGTACCAGAGGTAGTGGGTTGCTGGGAGGCAACTTCATGAGGGGTAGATCTGATGACTCATAAAGGCTGCACCCTGAGGAGAGGAGTCCATTCCCCATGTTTCTTTGCAAAGACACTTTCAGGCCAGTTTCTTCTTTCTCTTTTCTGACCACGGCCAGAATTTCCTTCTCCACTACAGAGATCACACTGATGTCATCTTCCACGTCCTCGAGCCGGTCAGCATTGTCACTGATGTCAAACTTCTCGATTTCTTCATTGATTCGGGTCAGATCTTCCAAGGGCAGCCCGGGCGCCGGGGCCGCAGCGCAGTTCCCTTTCAGGTGAACCTTGAGGCTACAGAGATGGATGTAGTTCTTGTGGCACTGGGAGCACTTGTGGGGCCGCTCCCGGGTGTGCAGACGCTTGTGCAGTTTCAGGTGCACAAACTGGGTGAACTTGGCAGGGCACACCTTGCATTGGTATGGTTTCTCTCCAGAATGGAGTCGCAGGTGGGTCTTGAGATTGCTGGTGCTGCTAAATCGCTTGTGGCAGACCTACAGTGTAGGGGAGGAGAGAGACAGCAGGGAAGGGAGACAGGAAGGCCAGAAGATTAAGAGTTGCCAATGGGAGGGGCAGGCTTACAGGCCAACGCCCAGCAACCTAGGAGGTGAGAAGCCTCCTTGTGGCACCTCCAGTGTGGTATTAAGCAAACGGGGATGTGGGCACACGGCACATGAGGGGCTGTTTATTTCCACTACCATTTTCCCACCCACTAGAAGCTGCCTGTGCCATCTCAAGTCATCAGCAGACACAGAGTACTGGGAAGGCCCATAGTGCCATCAGCCCAGGATGGGACAAGGCAGAATCTGGTGTTGGCTTTAACTACGGGCTGTGAAGGACATGGGAGGGTGACTCACAGACATTTTCTACAAAGGTCAGAAGGTCTACCCAGAAAATACTGCGCACCTGGCATTCATGTGGCTTTTCTCCCGTGTGTACCAGGTAGTGTTTCTGCAGGTGGGCGAGCTGAGTAAAGCCCTTGTTGCAAGTCTGACACTTGAAAGGCCGTTCTCCACTGTGCACTCTCAGGTGGACCTGGGAAGAAGCCACATGTGTTAGCTCTGCTCTCAAGCTGGCTCTGAGACCTAACATTTCTGCTCCAAGACTCAAGTGTTGATGCAAATATCTTAAGAAAAGCATCAAGACAGTCTTAAAAAGAAGAAATCTTCATGTTTTCGGAACGGTGTTTTTCTTAAAAGCACAAAAATCACAGGCTAGCAGGGAGTTTCACCTCATCTTCTAGTCCAAACCCCTAACTGTTTTATTATTCAGAAGAAAATCAGGAGAAGGGAAGTCACTTGTCCAAAGTCAAAGAGCTAGAAGTGGCAAAAGCCAGGCAGAAGCCATACCCACTATCCCCAACCGGGGGTTCATACTACTGCAAATGCAATCAATACCCCATGGGAAGCAAGCTAAATACAAACACCAGCATGCACTCACAGCCCCTTGGACTGCTCTCTCTCAAGGCCTACCTTCAGGTTGGAGAGCTGGCCGAAAGTCTTGGCGCAAACGTTGCATTCGTACTTGATCTTGCCGTTCTGCTTCTTCAGCGGGTAGGGAAGGGTCTTGTAGCCGGTCATGTTTCTCTTGTTTTTAATGAGATTCATGGCTTCGTCGCTGCTGGGGGCTGCCATCGCTGCTGAGGTAGCTTTGGGCTGCACCACATGTTCTGCTGTGGCGGCTGTTCCCGCCGTGGGAGACCCGCTTGTGGGGCTACAGGCCTTGTCCTTCATGCTGGCGGCGGCCCCGGTAAGGGAGAAGGCACTGTGGGGCGCCGGGACAAGCACCTCCCTGGGATGCTCCGGCTGGAGCAACCTCCGGGCTCCATCTGAGGGCAGCGAGCTCGGGAGAGAAGTGGGGTTGAGCATGGGGTGGGGCAGGCTGCCCCCACCGAGGAGATTGCTGTAGACAGGGCACAGCCTCGGCAAGAGGCCGAAGTTGTTGATGCCATTCATGCTGCTCACAGCGCTCAGGCCGTTACAATTCATGCCATAGGGGGGCAAGAGGAACTTGGGGTAGTGAGCGTTGTACGAGGGGATGAAAGCTGGCGGGAGGTGGGGCAGGGGTGCATAGCCAGGGTAGGAGCCCAAACCTTCCGTGCCGTAGGGCGCGTTCAAGTAAGCGTAGGAGTCCCGGTGCTCTTGAGAGCCGGGGCCCACAGGGGACACTGTATTCCCGGGGCTGCTGTGAGGGCTGGAGCTCTTGAGACTTTGGTCGGGGCTGCTTCTTGCAGAGGGGCTTGGAGTGGTGGAGGATGGAATGGGGGAGCGAGTGATGTACGTGGGTCTCTCCATCCCGTAGGCCAGGGAAGCTTTCAAAAAGTCTTCTGGCAGAGGGGCCCGGATGGGGTAAACGACCCGAGGGTAGAATGGCATTTCGGGGCTCCCATGTCTTCTAAAGTCATCGAGGTCCTTTTCTGACGTGAGGGGTGAAATGTTAGAACGGTAGAGGTCCTTTCCTTTGGAGGGGTTGGAGTCCAATTTTAGGATTTCTTTCACGCTGTACTCTCTCTTTGGGACATTCTTTGGGCAGAGTTCATTTTTCTCAGTGCTTGGTTGCTTTAGATTGCTCTGTGTTTGTGCTGAAATAAAGAAAAAGGGGTGATTACACAGAGGGCTAGAGAGAACTGAAGCAAAACTGCCAAAGTCGCTCCTTCTTCTTGAGAAAACCTGAGTACCAGCTGGCGACGCAATCGCGCTCTCATTCTAGAGGCCTCTGGGCCAGTCACTCAAAAGTGCACTTCCATTTCCTCCTCAGCAAAATGGGGACAATGGCAGCACGGACAGAACCAACAGCAGCCTTGGGTGATTCTGTTTTCATTAGTACAGACCTTATGATAGAAAACTGCTGTTTAAGCTGGAGTAAGACAGCCTATGTTGGATGCGGTGGCTCTCACCTGTAATCCCAGCAGTTTGGGAGGCCGAGGTGGGCAGATCACCTGAGGTCGGAAGTTCAAGACCAGCCTGACCAACATGGAGAAACCCCCTCTCTACTAAAAATACAAAATTAGCTGGGTGTGGTGGCGCACACCTGTAATCCCAGCGACTTGGGAGGCTGGGGCAGAAGAATCGCTTGAATCCGGGAGGTGGAGGTTGTGGTGAGCCGAGATTGTGCCATTGCACTCCAGACTGGGCAACAAGAGTGAAACTCTGTCTCAAAAAAGAAAAAAAAAAGCTTCCATTTTAATGGAGTGGAAAAATACTGGGGTGGGGACCCTGTCATAGGTTAATAAAAGTCTTTCTGATGCTCATGGTTTACCTAAAGGAAATCAGCATACCCTGAGAACTAAATGTGAAAGATTAAGACTCATTTCAAGTAATACACAGTCATCAATTTTCGCCTCTACTCTTGTTGAATACGAATTTGATAAAGCCCTGTTCAAACTGCCTATGCCAAGGAGCTTAGCAAAGTGAATACCACCTCCCTCGCAATGTGCAGACAGCCTAAGCACTTCACCAAGGCTCTGTCTGGTCTAGCCAGGATCCCAGCAGTGCTGGCCCCTGGAGTCACAAGGCGTGACAGTCACCTCTGCCAAACCACAATAGGTACTTCCTGAGCCAGTTCAATTACTTAGCGCACCCAAGAAAACAGAACAGGCTAAGAGGAAAGCACTTATTCCCAAAAACGGCACGTTATTACTTGGTAAAGATACTATTTCGGAACAGCAGCAATGAGGACAGTTCTAGACTATCCCTGCCGCAGTCAGCCCTGTCTCCTCGCTACACAATAAATTATGCCTTCAGGAAAAAACGCCCATCTGGGCAGGGAAAACTGAAAATTCCCTGCTCAGCCTTGCCTGGAAACCAAAAGTAAAACATACGATGTTTAGTTTGAGCTCTGATTATTGGAGGGCAGTCACTCAAGCCAGGACACCTGCCCTAGGAACGCACTGAAGGCATTGGCTGTCGATGTGTGGAGATGCCTTCAGAGGCAGCAGGTTTGGGGGATCGCGCTGAAGCCTTTGTGCAAATATCCTTCATCGCCTAAAAAATGTCCCTGCTTGAATTTGGTGGAGAAAGAACTCCAGGCTTGCTATCTGACAAGTCTAGAAAGGAACTCTGTGAAACTCCAGAACTGAACCCTTCAAATGTATTCTCTAGGCTGACTGGCTTGAGGGATTCGATTCCAATTTGAGAGCCCCTCAGAGAATGTTATCTCCTGCCAGCTGTTATCAGTTCTTCCTGGGCGAGCCTGCAGCCCCAGAATAAACACAGAGAAGAACGCTATCAGGGGAAGATGCTGACGGGGGGGCGTGATGGAAAGCTTGCTGAGGGAGAAGCATTTCTGAAGCCACTAAACCAAAATAAATATCTCCTTATCAGGCCAATATCAGTCTTTCAGTGAGGCCCAGCAGGCAGGAAGTTCTAATTGTCACTTTTGTTTTTTAAAGCTAAAATGGTAAAGGATGAGAGAGACAACTAAGCTTGAAAACTGACAGGCAAGGCATCTCACAGCCACAGGAAGGAATTTTATGAAGGTGAAAAAGAATGATTTGGAAACATCTATATAGGTCAAATTAATAATGATTTTTAAAAATGATGCCACTTGAATAAAATGGAAATACAAAAAACTTTACCCTCATGACTTTGAGCCATTTTTAGGTGGCAAATTATGTATCTAAGTCTCATATTTTTTCCAGGGGCTTCCATACTCCCTTGGTTCTATAAGTTAACAAATAATAATAGCATAAATGTGCAATAAGCATAAAGTTTCAGTCCATCTGTGGCACTGCCCCTCACATTTAGCCAGGGATTCTTCTTAAGTACCTTAATATAATTTGAATATTGAACTGATATGAAACTTACGACTGGGCCAACAAAAAAAGCCAGAATTTCAAACTTACTATGCAAAACACTTAGCACAGTGCCTAGTATATAGTAAACTCACAATAAATGTTTGCTATCTCTAATGCCTTCAGAAAAATAGATTTGCATCTTATTCTAAAAGAACATCCAGAGTGACATGTTAGCCTCCCTAAGATGCTCTACAGGTGGAAATTAGGAAGTCCATATACAGTAAAGGTGCATTTTAAAAAATCATCCTTCAGCAGCTGAGTAATCAGTGGAGCTGGTGTCATTTCTGACTCTCCCACTCAGCAGCAGCTTGAGTTAACATGAAAAAGAAAATCAAGATCTGTTTTTGTTCTGAAATCTTAAATGGCTGTAGGCGGACGGAGTCATTTCAAGAGTGAACTGCTTCTGAAGACTCCGAATGGCTTAATTATGCCGACTCACATTTTCGATCTATAATAAGAACCCCAAGACTATAAGAAAGAACCTAGAAGTTCTGCAGTAGGCAAAACAAAGTCTCTTTTCGACTGAAACTGAGAAAGCAGATTAACATTTAGAAGTCTATAATTTGGTCAACTGTTTTCTAGATGGGTTAGTTAGATAGATAGAAAAAAAATACTCCCCCCACCCCGCCAAATTTGGGAGGGGTAGGGGTTTCAAACTTATTAGTTCTTTTATTCCTTTTCCTTTGTTTTTAGAAAAATGCCAGTTTGTGACTTCTGGCTCCTTACTTTTCTTTCCTTTCGTTTGTTTCAAATCCCTTCTTCTCCAAACTCTACCGCCTGAACCATCACTGCCATTTAAGCCCTCATGGAGATTCTTGCACCACCTCTATTGTGCTTTAAGCACGGAAACCCAACACAATTCATTTGGAGACACAATCTACCTATTAGGCCTGATGAAATAGTGGAAATTTTTCTGATCACAGTCTCAATCATCAGCTGCCACGCCTAAGACAACTGGTTTCACAACTGGCAGCAGGAATCTTGTTTTAATGTGACTGGTTATTGTTAACTCTCATTCTTTACTATGAATATTGGACAATGAAATGTGCTTGACAATGTTAAACCACCATTTAGAAAAAATTCTGCCAAAATAAAAGGGGATATACTGCATAAATAAAGAGGGATAAATAAAAGGTGTCATTTCACAGTATATATGACAGTTGCTTCTGAACACAAAAGTAGAAGCACTTGAACCTTCAAATACTGTGCAAAACCTTTCCTTGAGGAATAAAAACACCAGGCCTTTAAACCCTTCCCTTGATTGGCACAGGGTGCGGGAAGCATGCAAAAAAGTTTCTTGGTGGTTGGTGCAAAGTCACTGGGGAAGGTCACCTCAAATGAACTGTTTAAAGAAAAGCAAAAATCAGAAGACTTTCCTCTGAACCCATGAATGATTAAACTCAAGGAATGTAAGGAGACCCTTAAGCAGAAGTGGCTCACTATGTTAAGAAAGCCAGGAGGGAGCTGTGCGCTTCTCTTGAGATACACAGCTGGGATATGAGTTCCACAAAAATGCCGCTGTGCCTGTGCATTTGTCATTTGTTACTAGATCCTCAGCACTGGGCCTGGCATACACAGATGCCAAAATAGCCGAATAGCTCCTGGGAGGCTCAGCCCTAGGGATATGACAGAGTCTGCAGAGTCTCGGGGAGTGCTGAAGAGACATGAGGGAAAAGAACTGCCACCTTTTTGGTCAGGACCTGATTAGACCCATCAAGCTGGAACTGGGGAACTGGGAGCCAGTTCTTTTCCTGAAGCTCAAGGGTAACCTGTTGTGTAAGGACCCCAAACACACGACCTCCCCTCCAGGGGGAGGTCCTGATGCTTTTATAGCCCCAGATTTTCAGAAAACTGCAAACACAATCTTGCAATCTTAAGGGAGATCAAGTAAAAATGAAGTGTGGAATGAATACCAAATAACCATACAGTTGGATTATATATGACTAGGGTAAGTACTTGGCTTGTTCATTGGTCCTAAAATCAAAGTCAAAATTCCAATTTATGTTAACATTGATATTTATTCCAAATGTCTCAAAGGTGAAAATGAGAACTAAAACAATTTAGCCTTCCGGTAAAGCAAACGGATATACTTATCAATAATTGGTAAACCTGGGTAAAGGGTAAGTGGAAATCCTTTGTCCTTTTCTTAAAATGTTTTAAGTTTGAAATGATATCAAAACCAAAAGTTACAAAAACTTCAGCATCTAGTCTTAACTTCTAAACCAAAAGGAACTCATTTTTAAAACTGCTAATAAGATTTAGTAGTCTAACCAAGAACACCCAACCATAGTTACAGCAGAGGTTAGAATCTTATGGCAATTCTTAAATTGCTCAGAGATCACTTGAGAATGACCAAAATGATGCAGCCCTCTGCAGAGAAAGGTCATGACAGCAATTTTAATCAAATAAAAGAAGTAAAAGCACATAAACCTAAGGAATTGAGAATTTGTTAAGATAAAGTGATAGGTGGCTACTGTAATACTGATCAAGAGATCAGATAGTTTTTTTACTGTAAGGAAGGAAGCTGAGATATAAAATCTTTACGGTTATTCACTTAGAATAATATTGAAAAATTATGACAAAGTTTTTCTAGCAATGGTCTTACAATGTTCCACATCAGAGCCTAACTGTACACTCAAATGTACGTCTATAAATATTTAGATGCAGTCTAAGCCCTGCCAAAGTACCACAGATGAGGGCTGTACCTTGCATACGCAGCATGTCTGGACCAATCCCTGTAATTCTCCCAACTGCTTTAGGATAAATTAGAATTGGACACATATTTCTTCCTGTAACGTCCTGAACTCAAAACTCAAGGTAGCTCCTCATATATATATATATATATTTTTTTTAATGATCAAGTTTCATAATAGTTAATAGGGACTCAAAAAAATGTTTTTCCTCTTCCTAGTCCCTAGCTTAAGCCACCTACTTCATCCAACACATGACGAAGCCGTATAATTAAACATGTTATTAGTTCACGGGGGCAGAACCGACATTACTGGCATTTTTTATTTTTTTGTTCTGTAATCCACTTACTGAGATTCATCATTGTCAGCTCTCCAGGATAAGGGTAGTGAAGCCTTTCTGCAAAGTCCCGACAATACCACACAAGAAGTTCCTGGTTGGCAGGGATGGGCTTAATGGTGTAGAAGTAGATGTTCATCCCGTTCTGACACGCAGCCAGGTTTTGCTCCCGGGGAGAGTGTGCTGGATTCACATAGCGCATCCAGTTGCTTTTCTCTTCATTAAAGCCGTCAATGAAGTGGTGAAGCTCCCCTCTGGAATAGATCTGTCCAAAAGAGAAGACAGGCATGTAAAAGGAAGTCAGACCCAAAGCTCCCCAGCACCTCTCAGAATAAACACAGCCAGTACCGTGTGTGATTTCTGATCCCCTACTGCCTAGTTAGAGAAAGGATCAAATCAGTTTAGCCAGAATAGTCTTGAATCAGCAGAAATCAGGACGGAAACAGGTAAGGCACACTTTGTCAGTTACCTTTTCCATTTCAGTTTTATCGTCTTTTCATGTTCGGGAAAATAACAGAAAAATGAAACACAAATGTTCATTTAAGGAGCTGCCTCAAACCGATTAACCCACCACAGAGTACTACTTTTGCTACTGCAGTGAATGGCAAATGGGCGATGCTACTGACTTCAGTTCCGATTATGCTGACTTTTAGTGCTTTGAGTCACTGGGTAGAAGACCAAGCTGGCTGACGACGTCAAACTGAGTCTCAGCTTTTTCTATGGCCTCTGTACTCGCCGTTTCCTACACCCCCGCCCAAGGCTTCAACTATGCAAACATCCTCCACCCCCAACCCTCCAAGTCCTAAAGTAACACTTGTTCATATGAATACTTGGAACCTTGCCTTTTTGTGGAAACACTGGGTGGGGCAAAGGTGAACTTCACCTGCCATAACAAAGCGAACACTGGGGCAGCAGCCAGAATTTGACAGTCTATTACTAAGAAGTCACTTTTCCTCTTGATAAACATGTCCAGACTTGCACTTTCCTTTCAATGCAAAGGAGGGAAGGGAACCCCTTATCTGGGAGGAGGCTGGCTAAAACACCACACACAGAGCCATAGGCGTGTGTTTTTGGAAAAAGAACAGGAAGAAAGTATGTTGTTCCTTAAAGGCAACGCAGAATGAAGAATTTGAAGTTTGTCCTAGAGTAATACTACTTCTGGTTAACAGATGCACTCAGGCTACTTGGCAAAGAGGCAGAGGAAGAAGAAAACTTAAAACGTACACTCTTACTGAAACTATAAACCCACTCCTTATCCTTCCACACAAAGTCTTCTCTGTCTCCCTCTTTTTAGGAGGTACCACCTTTACTTTAGACTTTAAGAAATTTCCTTATACATATACAATCAGTCAATACCTAGTGTGATCTGCGACTTGCAGTCTCCAAGCAGTAGTAAGGCACTGTTCGTAGCCGGAATTTTGCGCTCACTGGACAGCAGGTTATTGCTTTTCCTTACTCACGTACCGACTATGCTAGTCCACAGATAGTTTCTGTATTTCGCTCAAACGTTATCAGAAATAAAAAGGAACTCTGTCCCTTTAACACAGGCGGTAAACACCAGAATCACTTTCTTTTAAGAGTAACTTCCTGTAAATTGTGAAGGGGGAAATACATGTGGCTTCATCAAAGCAGCTTGTGAGAGCTTTTGCGGTGTGTTTTGTTAAGAGAAAATGGAACAAGGCTGGGTGAATTCTGCTATCAAGAGGGGTTTTCAAGTTTGTTTACTCTGATGTGCAAACTTCCAGGAACATGGGGTTCCATCGCTCTTGTACTCTTCGCTGGTGCGGAAACTGCTTTCTAAAGCTACGGGTATGTTGATTCCAGTTAGCCTTCCTCGGACTGCAATTTACTGTATCCTCATTTAAAAACAGCAATGTCGGTGCCATGAAGTCACTGACACACAATAAAATAAAATAACGCATACGTAAAATGAACACCGTTTCCTACCACCTTCCTGCACTTCCATATATTATCTAGAAGATTAAAATGCGCTGATTCATAGTACAGTTACAAGAAATGTCACTGGTTTCTCAACTTGAACATCCCTTCTTTGGCTGTGTAATTTGCATGAAACTTTTTCTTTCCTCACAACAGATGTTCATATTCCTGCCAGAAAAAACGAGATGTTCTACAATATCCTTTGCATGTGAAAGCCTGATTCAAATAAATCCTCCCAAGGAAAGCCTTTCAGTTACTTATAGTGAATCTTTAAATGAAACAGGGAACTGGACAGTGAGGGGAGGTTCTTAGGTGCTTCTGGCCTTTTCTCAAAATAATCACACATTAATGAGACTTATGCTGGATTGTCTTAATTCAGACCTTTAACTCCAAGAACTATGCACCTTTGTGGCTCACTTATGAGAAGACGTTATTGACAATAAAGGCAAAAATGCACTCATAGTTCCACCATTGTAAGTCAGGTGATTAATATTTTAAGGAGGAATAATTATTAAATAAAAATTGTGAGCACATGATTCTTAGTGAATCTGTAACTATCCTCTTTTGCTTGGGAAATAGTAAGATAAATTTCTAAAAATGAAAAACTTCCTGGATTAAAAATATTGTTTCTTAGGAATAGCTTCTTGTCCGAATGATATAATTGTTCTAGGCAAAAATACCAGCTAAAGCAAACATAACATAATTTTTGTTATCATGCAGCTGTTTCTTTTTAAAGAATTCAAATAATGTACATTTCATGTAAGTAGGCACAAAAAAACGCTTACTAAATTCTTTATCTTCTGAGGAAACTAAATATCCCTAAGACATCTATGAGAAGAAGGAAAGCAATCTGACTTTTTTCTGTTCACTGCTAATCCAGGCTTTTATTCAAGGATTCCATCTAATTAGTTCACCTCTGGGGGCCTTTCTAACCCTAATATAGCAAAGGAAATTGTACTGGCTAGATCTTTTGGTTGGATGCTATAGGAAAGCTTATCATCTTGCATATGACTGCTAAGCATTTTCCTTATGCTATGAGATAATTAACCTATTGTCAAATGGAATCGTTTTACCATGCACATGTATTTAAATAGGACTAGTTCTGTGGTCCTCCATTCCCCTCAACCCGTCTTTCAGCTATCCTTCCTTAATGGCATTTACTTTTAAGGTAATTCATTTGTGTCATTCCTGGCTGGGCGCGGTGGCTCTTGCCTGTAATTTCAGCACTTTGGGAGGCCAAGGCGGGCGGATCACGAGGTCCAGAGATAGAGACCATCCTGGCCAACATAGTGGAACCCCGTCTCTACTAAAAATACAAAAATTAACTGGGCATCATGGCGCGCACCTTAGTCCCAGCTACTCGAGAGGCTGAGGCAGGACAATTGCTTGAACCTGGGAGGCGGAGGTTGCAGTGAGCCGAGATCACGCCACTGCACTCCAGCCTGGGTGACAGAGCGAGACTCCGTCTCAAAAAAAAAAAAGGATAATTCATTTGTGATAACTCTTCCATTCAATTAAAGTTAAGTCAGCAAGAAATCAAAAAGGGGTGAAATCTAAGGCTTGGTGACTCATTACTACTTCCTTGCAGAGAAATGCAAATGAACCTATCCTTAAAGCAAGCAACAAACTGTTTCCTTTCATTACAAAGCTCTAATGAATTGCAAAAATCAAGATTCACATATAGCCCGTATCTCCATCACTAACCACCTACAGGTCAAACATTTAATCGGTTTCATCACATTTGTTCAGAATTCCCTGTGTCCGTGGGGATGCTGGATACTTATGGGTGAACCCCAGCATTTCTCAGCACAGGATGAGAAATGTGAGCCACCCTGCTCTTTTAGCTCCATTTTTTCCTAACATTTAATGGGTCTGAAGAAATTTCCCTTACTTACCCTCCAAAAATATTTCCTGTTGGCGTTCTTGGGAACTGTGTCATTGGTGTAGATTTCACCTATTAGGGGTCCAAAACGTGTGCCCTTTGGTATGTATTCTTTACTCATCACTCCAATAACCTAAACAGGAAAAAACACAGGAAACAATTACTTTAACTATAAAATGTTAACCAATCTTTTCAATTAAATAAATTGGACTGTCAAGTAGTAATACAACTAACAATGATAAAATTTTGATAAGTAAACAGACATTAATGATGCCTACATAATTAACAAGCTTCACCATGGGGGAGACGATCTTTTAAAGTCTGAGATCGTAAGCAAATACTCAACCAAGCATTAAAACAGTCTAGGAGATTATTGTCTGGTAATACAGGATCTTTTATTTTTATCAGTACTTTTTATGCTAGAACAGTGAAGATAACCATTCTCTTTTAGAATGAGAATAAGACACTGCAGAATTAGACGGTCAAGATTAGACCATTTCAGCCTGTTCCTAGTTTCCTATTTCTCATTCTCCCTCAAACCATAAGCATAGTGTGCTTGAGGGGAATAAAATAGTTTTGACCTCAGAAACCAAAATAATGTTCTTTGGTTGTTCCATAACAGCCTAAGGAACCAGAAACCAAATGCATTATGTTTTTTTCATTCCAGATGAGGTTTGTGTGTGTGTGTGTGTGTGTGTTTGCTTTTTTTTTTCATAGCTTGTATATTCTCTTTAATAAGAGATCTTTCAAGTAACTTTGTTCTTCTCTGGCCTTCTACTTTGTTCTTCTCGAGTCTTCTACTCAAGAGTGGTCAAAGGCCCTGTGTGTGTGTGTGTGTGTGTGTGTGTGTGTGTGTGTGTTTGTGTTTTAAAGACAAGGTCTCCCTCTATCACTCAGGCTGGAATGCAGTGGCTTGATCTTAGCTCACTGCAGCCTTGACCTCCTGGGATCAAGAGATCCTCCCACCTTAGCCTCCCGAGTAGCTGGGACTACAGGCATGCACCATCACACCCAGCTAATTTTTGTTGTTATTGTTGAGAAAGGGTCTCACCATGTTGCCCAGCCTTGTCTCAAACTCCTGGACTCAAGCGATCCTCCCACCTCGGCCTCCCAAAGTGCTGAGATTACAGGCTGAGCCACCATGCCTGGCCAAAAGCCCTCCTTTGAAATTAAGTTTATACTGAGGAAAACTGTAGGTTCTAAGATCTGAGGAAATGACCTCGGACTGGATGCATCACACATTTTAACTTTGTGGGGCCTTGCTAAAGAAATCTGTTAACTATACCAGTTCCTCCTTAATAATAAATTTCTCTTTGAGTGGGTAAAAACATCACCAACCATGAATCAGGAAGCAATTCGTCACTATTCAATAGAACTCCTCTGTGAGTAGTCCTTTACAACAGTTTGCAGTTACAGTTTTGTTTTGGTTTTTATTCTCTCACTTTCCTAGTTTTATTTTCTTCTCATTCAAGATAGCCTACCAATCACTTGACCGAATTCTTTACTAAAATGGACCAAGGAGGAGGGAGTGGTAATAGATGATAATGTTTATTTTCCAGTTTTTATATCCCCAGTAGCTCCTGTACATTTGTGTACCTGAAATGGTAGACTCAAATATGTGAATCGATCAATGCACAAAGATTGTTCACAGTGGAATCTACAATTTTGGTTATAATATACACCAGCAGTTCCTCATTAAGTCTCATCAATAATTTAAACCTCTATTTAAATCGATATGGCACACCTACATGCCTGTGACAGACTAGCTTTTCTCATTTAAGTGTCTTATCAGCCACTTAAATGGCTTTTTTTTTTCTAAAACAATTTAGTATTCAATATACAAATCAATGAAGCATGCTCAGACTGGAAAGAGAAAAAAAGAAAATTTTCCTACACCTAACATAAGTTGAAACAAGAGTGTTATTTTTGGTCCTTTAAGAATTTCTGTCAGAGAGCTGAAAAAAGCAGATGTTCATTTCATCCTCCTCCTCTGCCTTCATTTACATCTATCTGCCCTTTTAATCACCGTTTGTCATTATTGGTATTTGTTGGCAGTAAAACTACTGGGGACAAGAGCATCTCAGAGCAGTCTTGAGATATAAATATATATATTTAAAGCTTTAGTAGACTTATTCAGAGGCTCATTGTTTTGAACACATTATTATTGAATCTAATTAATTTGGAAAATTAATGGAATTGAATTCTATGACATGCAAATCATTTAACATTCATATTTCAGTGATTATTCCATAGTATTAGAATGACAAACAGGAAAAACAAATCATGCCATTTGTTGGTGAGCCCATAATTAGCAGTTGATATTTTCAACATATCTACTTTACGGCAGTAATTTTAAGAAAGGCACTCAACTGGTTCATCAACTTGGTTTTAAATTATAGTCTCTTACAGATGGTGTCTTGGGAGTCAGAGCTTGATTACCAACAAGGAGCACTGCACTGAGGTCGTGGTTCTTCTTCCAAATTGCCATTCTTTTACAGAGTGGGCCTCTAGGTTTTCAGTTATCGATCTTACACACATTTTCTTGTGCCCAAAAAGAAGTCAGCTAGAAAGCATAAGCTACCCAATACCTATTTGAGCACAGCTGTGGACTTGTCACCAGTGAGCTATAAAGCAGCACCGGAAGTAGCTCTTGCCATCTCTAACCTTACAAATTCAATTCGACAGGCAAGACAGGAGAACAATTAAAAAGAGAAGGCTCTGTGGTAGAAGAGAGGTCTATGATAATCCTCAAACCCCAGACAAATTAAAGAGCTTCAATATTAGGTTATCATTAGGAAAGGGACAGAGCCCTAATATTTTAAATTTCAATTACATACAGTGCTATAGGGCACATACAAATTCATACCTATAGATAAAGATACAAAATCATAAAATTTCAAAACTGGAAGGCGCTTACAAACCACCTATATCCATTCTAAGTCTAATGTTCTAATATACAATAAACATCATTTCAAATGCACATCTGAGACATTATTCACAGACGCCATAAAAGCTGAAACTGACTATGGTGCTTGTCCAGGTAACTTTGGAGGGGGAACAGGAACCAGGACTGTTTTTAAAGGGAAGTGAAAAACCAAGTACTAAGTCTCCCTCTGGTCCTAGAAAGATCCAGAATGTGCATCTTAGACTACCCATCTCCCTGACCCATAATTTGTAACAGTTTATCTTTGAACCAAGCAAATATTAAGGAGGAACCTGGTGTGTACCTTAAACTTTACAGTGCTAAAAAGACAAAGAATGTGTTCACCTAACTCAAGAAGGAAACTTCACTGGAACTGACCAGGGTCCTAAAGAATTACTGCTGGGGACAGGCCGCTCTGTGCCTTCTATAAACTTAACAGCAAGAGGACACCGGGCTTCAATACCTCCCTGCTTCACCTGCTCCCACAGAAGCTCTTTATGTGCGGTACAGACCCCTCCACCACTTGAGCAGATTTGTCTCTGTCTGTGGCCTCAGTTACAGAACACACCCTGCCATCCACAGTTTCCACAGCTTCCGGACAAAACATAGGGCTTCTTTTCAATTTTACACAATGAAGGAGATTTTACAGTTTAGGATGGGTTGAGTTGGAGTGCTTAATGGAAGGCTGATAACAAGGACAATATAGGTTTTGTTTTTTTTTTTCAAATTCCTTCTTTAGAGAGTATGCAAACAGACACACACAGCAGTGGGTTTGAAGCAGAAACTATATCCAAGTCTAAATGTCATCTGATCATCCTCCCCCCAAATTACATTAAGATCATTTAAATTACTAGCTATCTCTTTTCCCTCCCCGAATCCCATTCTACAAGAATGACTCGTTAGATTATAATTCTGTTTTGACCATATGAATGTTTGTCTTGAGAGGACTAGAACTCAGTAGTGACCAAGACCTTCAGCCTGCAATCAACCCATTTTTATTTTATTTTATTTATTTATTTAGAAACAGGGTTTTGCTCTCGTTGCCTGGGCTGGAGTGCAATGGCATTTATTTACTTATTTATTTTGAAACAGAATTTCACTCTCGTTGCCTGGGCTGGAGTGCAGTGGCACGATCTCGGCTCACTCCGCCTCCCAGGTTCAAGCAATTCGCCTACCTCAGCCTCTCAAGTAGCTGGGATTACAGGCGCCCACCACCATGCCTGGCTAATTTTTGTATTTTTAGAAGAGATGGGGTTTCACCATGTTGGCTAGGCTGGTCTTGAACTCCTGACCTCAGGTGATCTGCCGTCCTCAGCCTCCCAAAGTGCTGGGATTACAGGCGTGAGCCACTGCGCCTGGCAATCACCCCATTTTTTAAAAGGAGTGAAGTGAACAAAGTTGTTTGGAGAAGCTTTCCTTTTTCATTATCTTTCTATTAAAGGAGACATGGTGATGCCTTGGTACATCATTTCTCAAATAAAAGGCAGCATGAAGAGAGAATTGCATGTTATGGTGAGATACTTTTTACAGATGGCTTGAGTTAATAATGGACTTCGATCAGAATGGACACCAAGGGAGTCCTCACGATCTGTCTGATGTTTATCAGCCACGATACAGGGAGGTGAGACTCACAGAGCCGCAGTGCCTCTTGAGTGCAAGCAGTCTCAACCGAGAAACTTTATAGGGTAGAGTAGAAACTCTACAGGGTAACGCTTCCAAAATATAAATGCTTGAACTGATTTTTCTGTAGTCAAGTAGTCATAAGAGATTATTTCAGGAGGACAAGGGGAAAACCCCCATAAAAGAATAACCCATCAGTTTAAAACATTTTCAAAGTTTTGAATAGTAGGTCTATATTTGATTCCAGTTCTGGAAATAGGAAGTAAGAACAGTTTTTCATTAAAGGTGCAGAATGATTCTAAACCCAATCTAAAAATGAGGGTCAAGATCAGAAATATGATTTGTATGTTTTGTTTTAACCAAAAAAAAAAAAAAGGTGCTGACACATGGTACAAATTCATAATGAAAAATGGTCTTGTAAAAAAAAAAAATCCCCAGTATGTCAGCACAATAGCACATATTGTAACATCTTTTGCTATTTAAATGAAAACATTTAAAGAAGGGCAAGATTAATAAGTCAGATAAAAAGTACATATAGAAAGATTCTTCCTATTTCAATGGCTCATGGAACTTAAAAGAACTAACTGAATAAAGATAATGTAAACATTTCATCAATCCTTAATGTTGCCGTCCCAGAACTGGTTTGCAGCTATCCTAGCCTTAATGGCTCAACTCCACCATCCTCTTTCACCTTCTAAAGGAAGCTGTCCTTTCTCAAAGTTCAAAAACAAAGGAGAGAAACAGAAAAATAGGTACAAATTCCAGAGCAAGCTTAAGACAGTATTACATTCAAGTTTACTCCTTGCTTGATTTTATGATTAGGGTTTAAAGATATACTATCCTCTATTCAAGTGCTTCAGTTACAGGCAAGATAGGGAAATAGATAAGAGAACCCTGACCTCTTAGGTTAGTTTCGAAGGACCTTCTTCAGGAACACAGGCATTGTCTGTTTTTTGGTTGCTTAATATATTGAAATAGGAAGTTATACATTCAGAGGGAAAAAAACACAAAATAGCTTAAGGATTGGTCTGAAATATGTTAAGATGATAACTAAAACCACAGTGACACCAAGAGGGGCCAGTGTAGCATAATCGAGAAGCACTCATTGGAGAAGTCAGAAGAACTTTGCTTCAAGTCCCCGGTCTGGCTTTACCTATATGCCTCTGGGTAAGTGACTATCTTTCTGAACCTTGAACTAAATGATCTAAGAGCATTACTTGACTTAGCTATGATTTTAAAGGAGAATGATGGAAATTGAAAAACTTAAGCTAAGAGCTGAACTGAGGATAAGAACATTATAGAATTAAAAGGCAAAGATGACCCACAGAATGGAGATTTTTATTTCAGTCCCAAAGGGCTGGACAGGGCAACACAGCACAAATGAACCTTGGGAACAGACCAATATTTGGTCAAACTTGATATGGGGAAAAAACACGCTACACTTTTTAAAGCCACAGTCAAACCTTATATACCCAAACAAATCTTACCTTCATTCCAACGGCCACATATTGAGACACTTTCTATAAGAAGAGCATTACTTTCAGGAAGAGGTAATAATTAAGGCTGACCTCTGGGGTTAAATTTTTTGGTAACATTCATGTACAACTAGAATTAAATTTTATTTTTTATAAAATCTGCCTCCATTCACCCAGCAGCAGGGGAAAAAAGAAAGACTGAGCATCGTTGTTCTATTTAATTTTAGACAGCTGTGTCTCCCCCTCACCAAAAACACTGGACTCAGACACACAAACAGGAAAGAGACAAAGCATTTCCCAGTCTCCCGGATTCCATCAATACTGTTCCTTAGGGAAGGGGGAAAGTGATTTGACATGGCTGTAAGGAATAGTCCCAGTAGCAAATTCTGGATTTCTACGGCCAATCATCCCCTTTCCCTACTTTCTGAAGGAAGTAATAGAATTGACAGTGCTCTGTGCTAATGGTGGTATGGGAAGTCTGCTGAGGGGTCCTTTCATTCAACTCAACCCAGTAGTAGACTAGTAAGTGCAACTACAGTAAGCCAAATTCTGAAAACAAGAGGTGGTTCTGCAAGTTATTTCACAGCTAAACATCACGCCTAGCTATAATCTTTATATAAAAGGTAAACACAAATCAGTTGCTCATTCCAAGTTTGGGTTTTCCTCCCCTTTGAAACAACAAAGAGTGTACCCACTTCAGAGGCCAGTAAGGAATTGGCCTGCCAGCCCAGCCCCAGCAAAGGAGCTGCTGCAGATAAACAGTGGTTAGCTCTGAAGTCATCCAGACAGAGGACACTTTTACATGACCCCTTCTCGGCTTATACCATCACTTCACTTCATAAACACGTCAAAGTTTTGAGGATAGTTTTAGAAACCCAGCTAATAAAGCTGGCTTGTTAAAAAGAGTAAAGCCAACTAATTACCAAAGACAGACAATAGAAACATTAAAATTTTTTTTTCCAAGAAAAAGTTTTCTCCCTTGATATTGTACAACAGGGACACTAGGGCCAGTGGGCCCAGAGCTTTCTTGAAGTTCACTGACAATTTCACCCACCCTATGCTGCAAGTTGCTTTTCTAAGACATGTCAATTTGCCAAAATATTTAACTGTTTACTAATTAGTACGGAACAGTTGAAGGCTGGAGGAAATGAGAAGGAAATGGTTTAGGGAAAGAGAAAGCAATGCAAGAATTGAATAGGGCAATCAATTATTTACTGATACTTACAGATTCTCAGAGGTTTTCAGAGATATACAAGGCCTCAAGGGCAAGTGGGGAGATTTGGCACCAGGTCCCCAATCTTCTTGTCAATAAACCAGAGGCTTACCTCTTCACTGTTGGTGGCATATTTGAAAAGCAGATTCCTTGGTAAGGATGCCTCCGCCTGAACCGAAGTCCCGCCATCAGCACCAGAATCCCAGGGGTGGTCGTTCACAATGTATGTACACTTCTCTTCAAACTCAGCCTCTGTCCACAGAGTCATATCCGCATCCTCCATGTCCATTTTCATGGTCCCCTTGGTCCCCTCTGCCAATCCCTGAAAGCTCACAGCGCTGGAGTTACACTTGGGGGCAGCCTGGAAGAGAAGGGAAAGGCCTTTAATCCCCATTGTCCCGCCGTTCCTGTGGCTCCCTCTGAGAGGCTATGACTAATACAGTAGTCTGAAGACTTTAAAAGCAGATGCAGAGTGCTTCGTACAGTTGAGTAAGAGCCAAAAAGCCGTATAAAGTAAACTGCCTTGAAAAGAAGCAAGGTTTTTAAATGCTACTCTTAGTGTAAAAAAAAAAAAAAAAAAGAAAAAAAAATAAGAATGTGGCAACCTCACTGTGGGGAAAAGAAAAAAAAAAAAAGAATCACCTCTGAACAATCCCTGGCTTTACCTCTCATGGCAGAAAAATGTTCTGGGCACAGAGTCCAGTGTCCCAGAATGCCTGGGGTCATGGCCGCCAGACCCTCGGCACAGTGGAAAAGCTGCCTCAGAAAAGTGTCACAAACAAGGAGAGGAAGAGGAAGGAGCTCTGTCTGCCTCTGAATGAAGCTAAAAATGGAAAGCGCGTGTGGTGCAGGAGCGGAACCCAGCCTGCCTTTTCCAAATGGGGAAGACTGAACTTTCCCACCAGTTCCCAACGCAAAACAACTTTCAAAACAACTGCCTCCTCCCTCTGCTGCGAGCTCTCTTTCATCCTCTCACATGGAAGACTGAAAAGGGTTGCATCCTGCCAGCATCACTGAGCTACGGCCTCTTAGAAATCACTTGGACCACGGGAAAAGAGGAGGAAAAATGGGTGAAGGGGAAAACAGCCTGCAGTGTCTTCTGACTTGCAAGCATCTCATACCAAATTGAAAAGGCAGAAACAAAACATAAAACCGTTCAATAAAATTCCCTGGAGAGAATTCCTTTAGGAGCCCTCAGCTACAAATAGCACTTTCCATTTAAATCTGAAAGTGTATGAATTCCCAGAAGTCACTGATGTACTACAGTTTACTGTAACTAAAGTTATAACAAATTTAGAAGACTTAGAGGACAAGCTCTGCTTCCACTTGTACATTGATGAGGATATTCCCCCCAAATCTTCCCTCACACTCAGAAAAAAAGTGTTTTCCAAAGGCAAAAAAAGGTAAACAACTTCTGTAAGGGTTTTCTCATATAGACATGTTTGATAAAAATGAGGAATATGGGTATCATTTCCATGTAAGAATGTGTGCTTGTTCAAATGTAAACATAACATTCTGTGGAAGTCCTTCAAGGAGGTTTTTACATTCTTCCACTTCTCTAAATAGGATGCTCTTAAAAAAAAAAAAGGTGGATGCAAAGTTATTTTTCCCTCAGTTATGATTTAAGCAAACCTGCTTATTTTTATTTAGTTCCAACATGTAGAGTCATGACGCCAAATACATGTTAAAAATAAAATAAAATTGAAAACTTCAGCCAACCCGAAATAGTTTGACGAGTGTGAGCTGGAACCACTACTGAAATTTCAATGAATTGGCAATTATGTCTAGAATTGAAAGGGTTAATGATTCATAAGGAAAGTCTCACAAATGTTTGACAGCACTAAGTGCACAAAAGCAGAGGCATGTTTCTACTGCGACATTAGCAAAAAAAAAAACATAATAATAATAATAAAGGAAAAGAAAAGAAAGTTTTCAGATCAATTTCAGAATTAAAAAAAAATTTCAAGTTCCTTACCAAGGTCGTACCCACACGTTTTTCCAAGCAAATATCCAACATCTGAGAAAAGTCTCGTTCATCTCTACCCAGTCCACATTCTCCCCGCGTCCCCCGCCGGGCTGAGCCGCACAGACGCGCACCTCGGCGGTCCCTCCTCGCTTCGTCCGGCCGCCCGGGCGCCCGCGTCCCAGCTCCGGGCGGACAGGTGCCGCGCTCGCTGCTCTTGCCTCTCCGTAACACTGGAGGGCCGAGTGTCACGGCAGCACTGTCTGTGTTAACCGTCTGGCTTCCCCTCCCTGCTTAAGATTTCCTTAGCCACTCTGCTGCGCGAAGTGGGGGCGTGGCCAACACCACCTGGCCGAGCCCAGGGCTTTCCCCCAGATTGCTAGCACAGCCGCCGAGAGCTTCCTCTCTTCGCCTGTGTATTTCAACATTGACTTGGAATCTTCTTACTTCCCTTTGAAGGCACTTAACCTCAACGCTTACTTGGGCTCTATTGTATTCTAAACACTCCAGATCGCCCTCCTTCCTGGCGCGGCAGAATTAGGGGGCGCACGTTCCTTAAATTAAGGAAACTTAAAATTTACCTACACAGTTTCTGATTTCTCAGCTCAAATCCCCAGGTACAAAAGACACAAATTTTACTTCAAAAGAGCAAGTTAAATTGTTTTTGCAGCTAATGTAATACAGTGGAGCTGTCTGGTCCTCAAGCTGTTGTGCATGTAACGCACGTTTCCCCGCCCCCCCGCCCCGAAAGTTGTAACATTCCATTTCTCCTGCTAACGTTCAAACTTGGCAGAACTAACTTTCCTCTTTTAACTATTTAGTAAATAGGGAAATAGGAAAAAGTTATAATTCTACAGATTAATGTTTGTTTTCCTTTCCTCTCCTCCCAGAACCCACAGGCTGACTTCCCAGGAGTGTAAGTAAAATGTAGAGCATTAATCGTTTCACAGTTCAGAGGAATATTGAACTGATCACTGCAAGTGGAAAGCGGTCGGAGGCAGTAATTAGTGGGGCTTATGCTGAGCCCCAGCCAGCTTTTCCTCCAGCCCAGTCAGTCCTCTGTTGAAGGAAGGACATCCTGTGATGATGGCATACAATGTCCTGTTTGTTTATTATTAAGAGCGTGGACCTTGCATTCCTGCTTCTCATTACAAAACAAACCAGATGCTTTACTTCCTTCAATGGTCTTGTGCCTTCAGCAAGGAATCCTTTAATTCAGAGAAACAATGTTTATAGCAAACACCCCATTTCAATTATTATTTAGATCATTGAAATCCAGGTCTTCCATTTTTCCTGCTTGCCTTACCATAGGTAGGTTTTTTTTTTAATCATCTCTCCTTCGACCTGCAATGTCTTTTCTAACATTTTAAATACACGTGTGCACACACACCCACCCCCCCCACACACACCCACATACACACACCCCGTTCCAACCTAATGATACCAACTTAGTCATACAATGAAATGGACATCTGAGTATTTGTTTACAGGAAGAAATGAAACAAAGCAAAACAAAAGCCCAACTCAATCCTAAAAATATGTGTTTATCTTTAAAATTTTTCTCACTTTTAGAAAATTTTCTAGAGTTTTTTTTAGGGGAGAGGGGGAGAGGCAAAAGATTATTTGCCAGGAAATGGTGTCTAAAGTCTTGCTGCAATCTCTCTCTCAGTACAGAACAATTAAATTCCCACTAGGGGACATGATTAGCACACACTCCCTGCTTGCTGCGTGGCCCACCTGTGATTGCATGTTGTGCCAGAGGGGACGCTAGCACCAAGAGGAAGCAGGACTTTTAGAAGGCAGATCTGCTAGGGGTGGAAAACTGAATGAACAATTCCTAAGAGTCCTCAGAAAGCTCCAAGCTGATAATTAAACAAGAGAAATCCAGCCTGCTCAAGAGGGTTTATTAACTGATGCTGAGTCAGCACCACGATGGACAGAAAAACAATGTAGTCATACTGAAGGCTGGCCTGCTGTTCAAACAGTCTCACTTGCAGATGTTAAAGAGTATTTCACTTCCCTTTTAGACTCAAACTCTGTTCTTAGGCCACATACACCATCATGCAACTGCTGGTGAGTCAACCATGATAGAGTAAGGGAATAGGCAAAAAGTTTGATATTTGAGGTGGGAAGAAGGCTATTTTAAGCCAAATATTTGCTTTAATGACTGGAAGATGCCAGTGAATCAACTCACTGTTAATTAATATCAGCCTGCACTCACCTTCAGAGGTGGTGAAATGGGCTTGAGTCTAGGGAGGACGCAAACTTCAAATACCAGTGTGGGGCTTAGCCAGGCAACCCTAAAATTAGTTCCAGGTGTCCCAGCTGAGCTGGACAAGGCCACGGGTAGAACTTTAAGGAAAGTAAATTTTCAGACACAGAGTGTTGGAATGTAAAGTCCTTCACATGTTTGCTTCTTGTCTCAAAGTGATTGGGAAAAAAACCTCCAAACCAACTTTTGACTATGATTATAGTAGTCAAGGATGGATATCATCATTTAAAATGAAAGCTACTAAAAAGAAGAAATAAAAGAAAGGAAGCTTGCTCCATAATAGGAAAAAACATGTCCATATTGTAATATTTAGGTATTGTCCAGGACAAAACCATTAGGGAGAATAAAAGGGACTGACTTCTGAACTTCACTCGGTTCTCCCAGAGGGCCTGAGCAGTGCACCTTTTTACTGCTGACTAAAGTTGGGAGACCCTGGCAGCAGTACAGCTGTGCAGAGAGAGCTATCAGAGGCTGCCACTGTCTGGAATCTTATGTCTCAAAGGGTTTGTTTCTAAGTAATAACTTGGTGCATTTTTAGTCACTATATTATTTCCCCCCAAGTTAGAACACCGAAAAGAACCTCAGTTATCTTTATTAATCAGCATTTCTCAGGCAGAGCTCTCTCACTAAAAGTGTTCACAATGGCAGCAAATCATGAATGAGCCAAATAGTTCTGTTCTCAGAAATTCTAATCTATTCCCGTGGATGGCATCATCACAACAGTTCCATCAGCCAATTTTAATTCGGTTTCAGCTACTGGGCCAGTTTTTTTCCTCTCCCAGTTCCTGGGTGGATTGGGAATTGCAATGTTGGCGGCCAGATGACTCTACAGGGAAAGGACTATTGTAGAATGAAGGGAAATTGAGTACCAAATCTGGAGACCTGAACTCCACTTGGGGAAAATTTTTTTTTTTTTCCTAAGGAAAGGAATTTTCTTTTCCTAAAGTAAAAAAAAGGGATGAAATGTACCCAAGATGAAACATGTTTTCATTTTCTCATTCAACTCCTGCCATACCCAAACAAGGTCAATGACAGGCTAACCACATCAAGAGAATAACCCCCCCACCCTCTTATTTCCTACTCCCTACCCACCCACCCACCCTCAACCCCCACACCCATTTCCCGCTTCCTGTAAGTTAGGCATCTTCATGCTGGTAAACATTTGGGGACCAACTGTAAGCCTGAGCCTGAGAGAGGGGCACTGAGGCTTTGAAGCCCTCCCACATGTCTCAAAGCCAGGCTGAGAACTAGAGGGACACTTGGCTTTTAAACTTTAACAGCCTTTTCAACTCAAATCACTGGGCTTGGCCTTCTGGCTGCCTTCCTTTTTAAAAGCTGGACAAGAAGAGCGAGTATGTGTGTATGAGTGAGAGAGAATATATGTATGACACATGCTATGTTACAATGCAGCCTGTGTGTGTCATTGGTGTGATATGTGTATGATATGTTTCAATGATGAGTTGAATCAATTTAAAAATAGCACAAGCTTCCTTCTCATGACACAGCTCACCTCCCAAAAACTTTTGACAAACATATTCACGGCCTAAACATTGGGACGGTGACCTTCGGGGGCTGTTGGATGTTTTGGAATGAGGTCAGTGTTTTGACTTCCTACATAAGGGAAACAAAAATTAAGTAAATTCAAGAACCCAAGTAGAGCCCCCTTCCCACCCTAGGAATGAAGATAAAAGTGTTCTCCAGAGGACTTTATAAAACCCACAGGATGTCCGAGGTCTCGGAGTATTTATAGAACCACCTGTATCATTACATCTAAGTATTAATATCTTTTTTAGCCCTCCCTTCAGAAAGACAGTTGTATTCTCATCTAATCATTTATATATGATTTTAAAATT
This sequence comes from Nomascus leucogenys, assembly GCF_006542625.1. Taxonomy (NCBI): domain Eukaryota; kingdom Metazoa; phylum Chordata; class Mammalia; order Primates; family Hylobatidae; genus Nomascus; species Nomascus leucogenys. The sequence continues at coordinate 92,521,409 of NC_044383.1, read as the reverse complement.
ATTTTTTAAACTATTCCTTTAGTTCAGCATCTACCAACTTAATAAATGATAATAGCAATACTAATCATTTCCATATGACTTGTGGGGAAACCAAGGTTTGGGGTTTCCAAAATTTGCTTTCCCTTCTAATTATGTTTTTATCATAGTGAATATTCAGACAGAAGAATTTTAATTTCTGAGAAGTCTGTGGGAAAGAACAGGAGAAGGAGATTATTTCAGAACTCAGAAGACACTTCCTAAACTTACAGCTGTAAGGAATAATCCTAAAAGGAATAATCCTAAAATTAAACTAACAGAAGGCAAAACCTGAACTGTTAACAAGGGAGAAAAAGAGCAATAGGGAAGGTGTCCACTTTGAAACTCATCTCTTGTCTTTATTTGGAGAACAGGAAGAGTAGCTTCCACACAAATGAGAGAGCAAGACTGTGGGTCAAATGTTTGGGGAGAGAAGCCATTCTGGAAGAGGGGAGGACTCAAGGTGGAAATAAAGGGAAGGTCGCCAAGAATAAGATTAGGGAGGACCAGTTGGCTTAAAAATGAAGGTGAACGGCTTCTCTGGAGGATGAGCAGCAACAGCAGCAGAAGACCCAGTGCAGGGAGGAGCAGTCCCCTTGGAACGGGAAAAGGGACCCTACAGTTGTACCTGCCACTGTGTGCTTCCCTGAAATCACAGAATATTAACCAAAGGACGCAGGTGGTTTTATATAAAATGGGACTGACGATTTCTTCTCATCCTTTCTAAGGGAAGATCAAGACTGTAGAGGCTTGACTTTTTTCATGCCAAGGTAAGTTAGGATAGAAGAGACAGACTCATAAAGGTTAATAGTGAAATCATTTGACCACCCCCAGCCCCCAACTCCCATTCTGCTCGAAAGGGGATTTAGTATCCAATCTAAGTCGAAGACCATATATCCCCTTCAACACTTCATTTTCCTGCTGAGGAAACTGAGGACCAGAGGTCAGGAAGCAGAAAGGGCATCTCTCCCAGACTCTTTTTTGGTAATTGGATCTTAACATAGAACTGCGAACCTGGGAAATGCCAGCCCACAGGCAGGGCTGCAGCTCAGGGAGCAAAACCAGAACTTGGCTCTCAGATTTCCAGCCAAGCTCAGGGTTCTGTATTGGATCCTAAGCACCTACTGGACCTCAGGTACACATGGACTTGAAAATGAGGAGGAGGGGGCTGCGCTTATTGGAGAACCTTTTAAATGTTAAACCGGTGGTGACACCAGAAGAAGTTCAACCCGCCTCAACCAAATTCAGTGCCTGAGTTTGGAAGAAGGCATGACTGTCCTTCACCTCCACCCACCTGAGAGGTGGAGAGGGGAGGAGGAAAGAGAAGGCAAAGGCAAGACAATAACTAACCTCATTTAATAGATACCTTATCTTTTGAACAACTCTCTAATGTTGACTAAGGAAAAGCTGGGAAACCTTTTAACATGAAGATAGCCTGGAGATCCAGAAGCCATCAGCCCTGACTTATCTGTTCTCCATCTACAGCCCATTGTTTCCTCCAAGCAGGCACCCCAGGGAAGCAGGGCAAAGGAGTTAATGTTCAGTAGGCATCCGCCCCCTTAAGGTGCACCTCTAGGGGACTGAAGGGCAACCCTGCTTTACCCTAGAATGGGACCAAACACAGGGAAGGAGCGGGTTTGGTGCTTTTCAGGCAGGATCCCCACAGCTCCTTTTAAGAGAACAGGCACTGCCTTTAGGAGAGATAATCCCACAATGGATGTCCATTAAAAGTATTAGGATGTGTACTGCCACCATGATCCCTGGGAGGAGAGCTCTGTCCTGACAATAGACAATTAAAGCTGATAAATCCAAGCTACTTGTTGCTGTTCTAATTCCTTCTAATTGTATGCTACTTGTGCCTGGCTCTCGCATTCAGGGATGAAGCAAGCTACTCTAATCTCCGAAGTACCTGACCTACTTCCTACAGGATCTTTTCAGCATTCTTTTCTTCCCATCTGGACCTTTTCTCCTCTTCTCCTTCTCCTTTCTTCCTCATAGATTGAAGGGAGGAGAAGAAAGGATGCTGGGGGCTGTGGTGGGGGGCGTGGAACAGAAGGCTGAGTCCAAATCAATGACTCTGGGGCCTCAGACAGTTCACTAATCGGTTAACAGCTAATCATGCTCACGGGCACATCAGTGATTAAACTGCACTTTGCATTAGGCTCAACAAGTGGCACGAGGCACACTTAGGATCCAACTGCTAGATCACTGCTAGCTGCCAAATCTGCATGTGCTTATGTGTGGGGAGTGCATGCCTCACTGATTCATTTGTAGCTGACATCTCACTAATTACACTGCCACCACCAGCTAGGCAGAGTAAAGTCTTCATTCTCACCCAACACCCCAAAGGATGTAATTCTATCTAAACAACAGAGCTTTAAATGCCAGTTTGGTGCCTACCTGCATGTGCTCTCCTTCCAGAATCTCCTAGAATCCATGAAAGGAGCAAAATCATCTTTGCAATTCAATCTTGGCCCTGGGTGTGTTTTTAATGCTGAAAAATCTTTATAGAGCTATCTCTTCCCACTCTTCCCTGCTCAATAGCCTAAAGAGTGGTTAATAACCTGTCCTTTTAAAATACAATACTGAAATTAACAATTCTAACCATTATGAATCACGTGTTGGGTTTGTTTGTTTGTTTGTTTCGAGACAGTTTTGCTCTGTCACCCAGGCTGGAGTGCAATGGCAGGATCTCGGCTGGCTGCAACCTTCACCTCCTGGCTTCAAGCAATTCTTGTGCCTCAGCCTCCAGAGTAGCTGGGATTAAAGGCACGTGCCACCATCCCCGGCTAATTTTTGTATTTTTAGTAGAGACAGGGTTTTACCATGTTGGCCAGGCTGGTCTCGAACCCCTGGCCTCAAGTGACCTGCCTGCCTCAGCTTCCCAAAGTGCTGGGATTGCAGGTGTGAGCCACCGCACCCTGCTGTGTTGATTTTCTTTTAAAATAAATCCTTGTGTTTCAGAAATACAAGATACAATATTCATCAATGAAATTATATGCTTTTTGGCCTTTGCCTCAAAATCATTGGGTGGGGTTGGGATAGATGAAACAACCCAGGTCTTAAGTTGGTAATTGTTGAACTGGATACTGGGTGCATTATACCATTCTCTTCAGTTATTTTTTTTTTTTCCTCACTGATCCTTGTTTGAACAGTTTTTTTAAATGTTAAAAATAATAGACCAGGCGCGGTGGCTCACCCCTGTAATCCCAGCACTTTGGGAGGCCAAGGTGGGTGGATCACCTGAAGTCAGGAGTTTGAGACCAGCCTGGCCAACATGGTGAAACCCTGTCTCTACTAAAAATACAAAAATTAGCCAGGCGTGGTGGCGGGCACCTGTAGTCCCAGCTACTCAGGAGGCTGAGACACGAGAATCGCTTGAACCTAAAAGGCGGAGGTTGCAGTGAGCTGAGATCACGCCACTGCACTCTAGCCTGGGCGACAGAGTAAGACTCTGTCTCAAAATAATAATAATAATAATAATAATAATAATAATAATAATAATTTTTTTTTTGAAATAAAACTTTAAATTCCAGAGACCCCAAATGATCTACTCAAGGCCCTCACGCTGTTTTATTTTTTATTTCTTTTCTGAGACAGGGCCTCACTCTGTCACACAAGCTGGAGTGCAGTGGCACAATCATGGCTTGCCGTAGCCGCCCAGGTTCAGGTGATCCTCCTAAGTAGCTAGGACTAGAGGCACCCACTACCACACCCAGCTAATTTTTGTATTTTTTGATAGAGACAGGGTTTCGCCATGTTGCCCAGGCTGGTCACAAATTAAACACAAAGAAGGCATCTGGCTGCTATCCTGCTCCATCAAAAGCAGCAGTCTCTGGGATTGCAGTCATTTTGGGGGACATGTTTTTTCAGTGTTCCCTAAATGTAAGGCACTTTCAGGGTGTCAAAGATATGACAGCAGTCACCCAGTAGGTTTAATTTTGCCCTTCTGAGGAAATTCTAAACTGGGTCTCATTTTATTCAATTTTACAGAGATCCCACCAGGAAAAGATTAAAAGCTTATTTTTGACTGAAAATTTATGTCTTCCAGGAGGTAAAACTTGCAGCCATCTGAATCTGTTCCTGTGCGATGCACCCTCCTCTAGACAGAGGGACTAGAAATACAGATTTACCGTACTCACTTTTTCTCTGCAGTAGTCTGAGCAAGCCTCTGGCAGCACCCAGCAGGGACTCAGCTGATAAACGGTGTCAAACACAAACCATTTGTCAACTCCCAAGAGAGGAGAACAAGCTGAAAGATGGACGCAGGAAGTAGATTTATCTGGAGCAACACATTAACTAGTATAAATACCAGTGAAAAAAGTAAACACATTTACCGAGCAAGAAAGATCTCATCACAGTTACCTCACTGCTTAACTCAATGTTCTCCCAAAGCCTTCCCCTCCTCAGACAAGGGACACCCATTTGTCTTGATGTTCTGTGCAGAAGATATTTAAACAAATCAAAGATTTATTTCCTTATTGACCTCTGTTTCATTAACAACTAGTTTACATTAATAGAAAAAGGTTCTGCCAGACAAAGAAAAGGTTTCTCCAGTGATGATATTCCCCCATTCTTTAGAAGACAGAAGGTTTTCCAAAATGCCATTAGGAATGAAAACACAGCATGTGAAATTATCCTTCAAACTGTTATGTATATTAAACATTCATTCATATGAATTCAGACATTCGTGGAAACATTTTTAATTTCAGAAGTCCCAAAGAGCAAAGATACAGCCAAAAAGTCCACATACAGTCCTGGTTTATTGAAGTACATGTATTGCTACAGAGTTGCTGGGTAATGGTGACAGTGCTAGGCATGGCCCCAGACACCTGGCTTCCAGTTCAGGCGGTGTCTATGGAAAACAGGGAGCCTTGAGCTCCATTTCCTCATGTATACCACTTTTTTGCTCATGCTCTGTGATTCACCCTCCTGGACAATGATCTGTCTCTGTGGTCTTCTACCTACCAGGCTATGCATAATCATAGGTATCTTTGAAAATCCAGCCCTTAGCGCAGTGCCTGGCGGTGTGATCGATGGTTGATTAATGTGTGCTGAATGAATCAATTAAAATGGTTCTTAGCTCCCATCTGTGAAGGGAGCACTGTAGTGGGCTATGAATGTACTTTCTCTTTTTCTAGAGAAAATAAGACTGCCGCTCAGCCCTTGTTTATGGGACTTCAAAAAACATGTTCCAGGGCAGGAGCCACAGACATTAAGATGTTCATGTTTATGGGAATGGGAAGAACTAACCTGTGACAACAGCATTTGAAAATAAGTTCATCCACGAAAAACAAACGTAATAGATTTTCCAAGTGAAAGTGACTTACACAGTTCTTGTGGGGTCTGCTTTTGTCCATTCAGCCATCTGCACTCATGGCACTGGACTTCTTCCTAAAATTTTCTCCTGCCAGTCTTAGGGCCTTCCTCCCCTTCACGGAAAGCCACTCCACCCACAGTAATTAGGTTTAACTAGAGCAATTAACAAAACAAACTCCTTGTTGCTTAGTGGGCTGATAGAATTCTGATTGCAAAATTGTTTTAGGATGTGCAGAGTAGTTTAAAACAAAGATAAATAAGTTATGCAACCATTTTGCATATAATCCATTTGTTTGTGTATAGAAAACAGTTGTACATCTTAAGTAATATAGTCTAAAATTACATTACATTTTACTAAGCAGTATGTCTTCCTCATGTAATATTAATTCAGATCTAATAAATTTAAATTGGGATTATTTTTTCTAGTGCTACATAGTTTTAAATTATTCAGAGAAAAATGCTTCATTTTTTCTACTTTATTCTACTAATAAAGTAACAGCTTACATGTTTTTTAAAAGACTGTTGTAACGTAATCAACACCATCCAATTCCCCAAAAGCCTTCTCCACAAAATACTACGATTTCAAATCTAGTTTTTACAGGCACTATCACTCTAAATTCTTTCTGTATACAAAATTTAGTACAATTCCGTTATTTTGCTGATTCTTCAATATTAGTGCCACCTAAGAGTTCAATCATGTATTTAGAGTTTTATATATTTTAATTTGATTTTACCAGGCTGGGTGCAGTGGTTCACGCCTGTAATGCCAGCACTTGGGGATGTCGCACTTTGGGAGGCAAAGGTGGGCGGATCCCTTGAGTCCAGGAGTTTGAGACCAGCCTGGGCAACATGGCAAAACCCATCTCTACAAAAATATAAAAATTAGCCGGCCGGGCGCGGTGGCTCACGCCTGTAATCCCAGCACTTTGGGAGGCCAAGGCGGGCGGATCATGAGGTCAGGAGATCAAGACCATCCTGGCTAACACAGTGAAACCCCGTCTCTACTAAAAATACAAAAAAAAAAAATTAGCTGGGCGTAGTGACGTGCGCCTGTAGTCCCAGCTACTTGGGAGGCTGAGGCAGGAGAATGGCATGAACTCGGGAGGCGGAGCTTGCAGTGAGCCAAGATTGTGCCACTGCGCTCCAGCCTGGGCGACAGAGCCAGACTCCGTCTCAAAAAAAAAAAAAAAAAAAAAAAAAAATTAGCCAAGTGTAGTGGCACATACCTGTAGTCCCAGCTACTCGGGAGGCTGAGGTTGGAGGATGGCTTGAGCCTGGGAGGTGGAGGTTACAGTGAGCAGAGATCGTGCCACTGCACTCCAGGCTGGGCAACAGAGTCAGACTCTGTCTCAAAAAAAAAAAAAAAAAAATTTTTTTTTTAAATTTTACATGTAGTGATTTTTATTATGGTCTTATACCAACTTCCTTGGTTTTGAAATAAGAGTATGGTGATGAAAAATAATATTACTAGCTGTGTGCAGTGTCGCATGCCTGTAGTACCAGCTACTCTGGAGGCTGAGGCAGGAGCATCACTTGAGCCCAGGAATTCCAGACCAGCCTGAGCAACATAGCAAGACCCCAGCTCTTAAAAAAGAAGAGAGAGAAAAAGAAGCTTGCTGCAACTTTACCTGAAAAGGGAAAGTCTACATTCTATTAAAAGTATAGTTTTCTTTTGACTTAGAAATCCTGATAAGCATCTGATGGTGATAAATTCTCACTATGTGAAAAAATGAGGGTAATCCTACAGGAAAACACACACAATAGCCCCTGAAGGCCAGGGAAGAGATGATCAGAACCAAGGACATTTTATGGTTAATGCAAGGCTACGTAAAGCTTTTTAAAAATGTCTTGCATTTCTCAAGAAGCTACTGTTGCTGCATATGAATGTTCTTATTCTGAATGCCATAGATCACCAGAATAAAAATACAATTGTCTCAAAATATGTAGAATTAGTTAAGAATCAGAACTAAAACCATGGCTAAAATATTACTTCAGCTCCCAGAAATCTAATTTAATATAGGAAAATGAGGATTTTTGAAAATTGTTTGTTTTGGAAACGAAGCCACTGAAAGTAATAATAGACTGTCCTTACTTTTTTTTTTTTTTTTTGAGACGGAGTCTCGCTCTGTCGCCCAGGCTGGAGTGCAGTGGCGCAATCTCGGCTCACTGCAAGCTCCGCCTCCCGGGTTCACGCCATTCTCCTGCCTCAGCCTCTCCGAGTAGCTGGGACTACCGGCGCCTGCCACCACGCCCGGCTAATTTTTTGTATTTTTAGTAGAGACGGGGTTTCACCGTGGTCTCGATCTCCTGACCTCGTGATCCGCCCGCCTCGGCCTCCCAAAGTGCTGGGATTACAAGCGTAAGCCACCGCGCCCGGCCTGTCCTTACTTTAAATACGGCTCAATTCATAAAAACAGAGTCTTACAGAAAATTTCAAAATATAAGGTATGTTGATATATTAAGAAATATTGATAACACAAATCAAGTTGTGTTATGATAATAAAAAAAAATTTCCCCCCCAATTTGGTCAATAGTCAACATGGTTGATGCTTTCTTATCCAACGCAATTGGGACCAATAGTTTTTAAATTATACAAACAGTTAAATTAGAGCTTCTTTAAAATGATGACTATTAACCTTATACATTATACAGTATTGGAAACAATATGTCAACTCTCCTATCTTTGATGCAGGACCAAGGCCTCAGATCACTGCAATCTCCGCCTCCCAGGTTCAAGCGATTCTCATGCCTCAGCCTCTTGAGTAGCTGGGAACACAGGCACGTGCCATCATGCCTGGCTAATTTTGTATTTTTAGTAGAGATGGGGTTTCGCCATGTTGACCAGGCTGGTGTCGAACCGTCGGCCTCAAGCAATCCTCCCGCCTTGGCCTCTCAAAGTGCTGGGATCACAGGTGTGAGCCACTGCACCAGGCCTCTCTGATATTTATATCCCCTCTCGTCCCCCAACCCAATATTCTATAGTTGTTTCATCTATTTCAATTATAGGATTTTTCAACCAGTATTTACCAAGCCTCTCCAAAGAGTTCTAGTTGGGTTTTTTTTTTTTTTTTTTTTTTTTTTTGAGACGGAGTCTCGCTCTGTCACCCAGGCTGGAGTGCAGTGGCACAATCTCGGCTCACTGCAAGCTCCGCCTCCCAGGTTCACGCCATTCTCCTGCCTCAGCCTCTCCGAGTAGCTGGGACTACAGGCGCCCGCCACCACGCCCGGCTAATTTTTTTTGTATTTTTAGTAGAGACGGGGTTTCACCGTGGTCTCGATCACCTGACCTTGTGATCCGCCCGCCTCGGCCTCCCAAAGTGCTGGGATTACAAGCGTGAGCCACGAGTTCTACTTGGTTTTAATGGAAACAATTCTTAATACTTATATGTCATTGATTTATATAATATTTAATTAAGTAACATAATTATAACTAGCATTATCTAGTTTGGGAACTAATACAAACAATCCTTGAGGAGCATGCAAATCAGAAAATGCAATGATCAAACATACATGAGTAATGTAGTTTAAAATTATTATACAACATGCTGTGAGCAACTGGCAACTAAGTGGGAAGTCCACAAGTCTTTGGTACGTGGGAAATTACAATCCCTAGAAACTGTATTTCTTAATTTCATAAAGGAAGAAATTGACTCTCAGGGAAAGTAATTTTCTTTTGGTCACTCAGTTATGAGTATAGGCCTACAACATTTCATCTGCATTTCCAAAATCCAAAAAGCTCTGGAAATGGAATGTTGTTTCACTTTTTATTCCCACTGCCATAGATCAAATTTAACCACTAAGATACTATAGTGGCCTTGTAATTACCTTCTCCATTTTCCGTTCCACTCCTTTGCAATTTTCATCATCACCACTGCCACCAGAATTATCACTCTGAATTACAGCCTTCCCATGGTGCTTCCCTCCCCCAAAATTTTGCATGGCTCCCACGGATGCTGACCAGAGGCGGTCTGTAGTCTTTGTCTCCACTCATGTGGATCATGTTTTCTGCTGCAGAAACCCTAACATTTGAATAAGAGCAACTCACTGAGGGTATATGCTTCAATATCACCTCTCTAACATTTGAAAAATTCTGAATCCAAAGTCACGCCTGGCCTCTAAGGAATGCAGATGAGGATGTGGGACCTGCATCTGTGTCAATACTATAGCCAGGCCTCCCTCCTCATTGGTCACTGGGCCTGGGATTCCATGTACAGTGACTGATCATGATTCCAACAAATACACTTCTTGAAATCACTTACTAAGTTATGATCTTTTCTCTTTTTACATAAATTTTAAAAATCACAAATAACATTTAAATAATAAAATACTTAGCCACACATTACCTAGGCAAAGCAATAAATAAAAATAACAGTTCCTTAATGCTGTCTAGCTGACCAGAGAACATAGACAGTAAATGGCTTAATCATTATTCAGAACATTTTTTAAATTGAAGAAATAATATGATATATGATGATACAGTATTTCCCTTAATATCTAATCAAAAGGAAATTGAGGCCGGGTGCTGTGGCTCATATCTGTAATCCCAGCACTTTGGGAGGCTGAGGTGAGTGGATCTTCTGAGGTCAGGAGTTGGAAACCGGCCTAGCCAACATAGTGAAACCTTGTCTGTACTAGAAATACAAAAATTAGCCGGGCATGATAATGGGCATCTATAATCCCAGCTACTCGGGAGGCTGAGGCAGCAGAACCACTTGAACCCAGGAGGTGGAGGTTGCAGTGGGCCGAGATTGCACCAGCCTGGGCGACAGAGTGAGACTCTGTCTCAAAAAAAAAAAAAAAAAAAAAGAGGAAATGGAGAGATAATCTGGGTTTAGAGTGATATACATGCACACAGGCAAACAAATGCATTTGTCACTAGGATTTGGACATTTGTCTCCTTTTAATTGCCACATGGTGAAGAGCAGAGCCGGCAGCCAGTTCTCATCCCTTCTACTACTCCCTTGTAACATCACTACTTCCCCTTCCTCAGCCCACCAGAGTCAAATCTGTATACAACATAGGCCACGTCTTCCGGGGAAGCTCAAAGGCCTGCTGGCATAAGGTTCCCTTCAAAGCACCCCTGGAAGTTGTGTGGGATGAGGAGTATTGAAACCATCCTCTTTCCAGAGAACAGCTCAATCCACCACGTCATGTTTCTGTTCTCATTTACCCAGGGCTCAAGATGTGGATGGTTAGAAGGTTTCCCTACAGCTCCCCAACACAGGGGACACCGCAGACAGCAGGAGAAGCCACACACACATCCAGGCAGAGCCTCCCAATGCGACGCTGAAACACAGCTATCCAGGTCTTGAGTTTTATTAGGACTGGGTTATAGAGAAAAGATTGTGGGACTAACTAATTGTGGGAAGGAAGAGGGAATTGTTCTCCCTATATATATTCTTCCCTTCTTCTATTCCTCCCCCTTCTATAACAGAAAATAGAAGAGTTGTGCTTGGGGAATATGAGATACTTTAGTCTCAGGTGAGGCACACCCAATTGCATGCTGCACTTCAGTGGAGAGAGGACAGGGAAGGTCACAATTCCCAGAGCTACCTCATTTGCGATCTGGAATTCTGCTTAAGACCTACATATTACACCCCAAAATAGCCCTAAAAAACAATGTCCAGATTCAATTAGTTGTTGCTATCTTTTAGAATGTGAATTTTTTCCTTACTTCTCTCCTCTTTTCCTGCCCCCAATGAAAGAGCTAAGAAGTATGAAGGACATCTTTTCCTCACCATAGGTACAGAAGATAAATGTCTATGACTTGGTGTAAACACAACAGCAAAAGCCCAGCCAAGGGCCTCAGAAAATGGAACACATTGATAGTAGGTCATTAAAATATGCCCCATAAAATCTTTCAGTAGTCCCCAAACTTTGCTACACACTAGAATACCCTGGGAAGCTTTAAAATATCCTGATGTCCAAGTTGCATCTCAAATCAGTTAATGAACCTTGAGAATGCTGGGGTGGGAGCCAGGCACCACTACTTTTCAAAGTTCCTCAAGTGGTTCCAATGTGCTGTCAAGTTTGGGAACCACTGCCTTACTTAATCAGATGCCAACCTTTTAGATGATATCTACACTTAAAATATTGTCTTCCTTAACTCTCAGCCGCCCTCCCTCCCAAGCGAAGAAAATATACTGTGGTTGTGGAACATTCCCAGGAATGGCATCTGAATATGTGGCTTGGACTTATACCACATAACAGATAATCTGCCTCTGAGATTAACAAAGAACTGGGATAATGAGGCCAAGGACCTGAGTTCTGTACTCAGAGGGGTCACTTAGGCTGGCTTGGGTCTGTGGCCACACAGATTGTGCCCCTAATTCCAGTTATGAGTGAGTACTGTGGCTTGGAAAGGAAACCACCAGCAAGTGTATGGATGGGTACAGCAATGCAATATCCAATACCAGAAAATCAATGCAAAATCGATGGGAAGTGGATCAGCACTGTTATCTTCCTGTATTAATTTTTATTGGAGATACCTGTATGTATGTATGTGTGCGTGTGTGTATATATATATATACACACACGTAACATACATATACATACATACATATATAACATATACATATAATTCTCCTCATTCTGTGAATTAGAACATGAATGGGTGGCATAATAAGATGCATTCTTTTCGTTGAGACAGAGTCTCACTCTGTCCCCCAGGCTGGAGTGCAGTGGTGTGATCTTGGCTCACTGCAACCTCCCCTTCCCAGGTTCAAGCAATTCTCCTGCCTCAGCCCCCACAAGTAGCTGGGATTACAGGTGCCCGCCACCATGCCTGGCTAATTTTTTGTATTTTTAGTAGAGACAGGGTTTCACCATGTTGGCCAGGCTGGTCTTGAACTCCCGACCTCAAATGATCCATCTGCCTTGGCCTCTGAAAGTGCTGGTATTACAGGCATGAGCCACTGCACCAGGCCAATAAGATGCATTCTTAATGTAGATGGTTCAAACATGTCATTGCAAATCATCGTTGTTCAAAGAAATGGTCTGGAAGATTGCCTTCAGAATAAATATTTGAAAGTAGCAAAGCCAATCTTTGGGGTATGGCATGATGCCTAGCACACAGTCAGAGCCCAATATGTTTGTCAAATGCACAAAAGATAGAAGCACTATGCCACAGGGTTACTATTCAAATATTAACAATGTTACCAATATTTACATAGAGGAAAATAGAAAGAGATGGAAAGTCTTGAAATTTTAGGTTAAATTTAAATGTCTAAATATTTACAAACTATACTTTGTTGGTATAACTTTTCTGAAAAGAAATTTACCTATATATACCAAGAGCCTTAGAGATTTATAACCTTTGACCATATGATTATACTTATAGAACTATATCCACAGGGAAATAATTTGAGCAAAGTTATATAAGCATATTAGTTACAATGTTATGTACAATTATGACAAACCAGAAACAACCTGAATATTCAAATTTACAGAAATTATTAAATAGATTGTGATAAGGCGAACATAATATAAGTATTATTCAGGCATTTAAAAAGTTTAAAATGTGATATGAAAGAATGCTTGAGATAAGTCCGTGGATTAAAAAAGCAGATACAAAAGTGTGCCATAATTTCATTTGTATTCTCGCAATGACTAAAAATGTGCTACCGTTTATGTAAAAGAAAAACATCTAAAACAATTAGAAGGGGGTATCTGAAATGTTGATTCCAAATTCTATTCCTCTAATTAGTCTTAATGAAGTCAGCAGTTTTGTCATAAATTTCAATTAACTATAATCCCCATCTGACACAAACCCACTAGTCCATATGTTAGGTCTCTCAGTTGACCAAATGTAACAGCCTTTGAAAATTGATTTAGCTAAAAAACATGCAACAGACACAAATGACAGCCACTGAGGAAATCTGAAAAGATAATCACCGAAAACAAATTGAGGGAGAAGTGGTGGATGGGGAGAGGGAAGAATTGCATTAAATCTATTTCCCAATTTTCTCCTTCCTTCTAGCATCAGTTAACACAGTCAGAGGCCACAAATAATGTAGAGACTTTTTTTTAAGTTGAAAAATGCACACACAGGGTGTTGGAGACCAGCTCCTCATTTCCCATTCTCCTCACCGAAGCAACCTCTTCCACTGAAGTCAGGCAATCAGTTAACAGTGGAGCACACGAGAGTGCATTTTTTATCCAGCAGAAATATTTAGCTTGGCTGACTGCCAGGGAATGCTGGAAGAACAGACTGTATTAGGGGATTTACCTTCCACGTGTTTGGCACGTGTCATTTGGAGTATCTGAGAAGCTCGTCTCTCTTTCTCCATGATATCTGAGCAGTGGAGAGGGCTGCCAAACCTTAGAAGAGTAAGGCGATGCTGTCGTCTAAATCTTCAAATCCAGCACCTTTCTCAGATTCCAGTTTGCTTTCTCTCCATGATTGTTACAACTATAAAAGGACATCCCAGGTATCTATTGCTGTTGAAAGGAAAAAGGCCATACATCTTCCCTAAGTGCTAAAGATGCTTTCATTTATTAACGCTTAACAATACTTTGGAGTTGCCTGAGTCTACAAACAATTTTGATAACTTTGATTTTTTTTTTAAAGCTCTGTGTCATCAGGCAGTTTTAGCATCTTCGTTTATGGCTTTATCAAAAACTGCTATTTTATTTATTTTAAACCTAGACATTATTGGGAGTCATATATAATAAAGTTACAGAATTTGTTCTCAACTGTATGTGTTTGAAGTTTTTTTAATTGATTGGACCCTGTGCTAAGCTACTAAACACTTTGTAGACTCTAGATGCCAGAAGGGTCCCTACAGAAGCCCTTTATTTTACTGGAGAGGCAAAGTGACCATCCAAAGGCAATGTCCAGTGGTAGTCAAGCTGATGGCCAATCCGAAGTCTATCCCCACAACCTGGTGTGCTTTCTGCAACCCCACACCACAAGATAGACCATCAGGCACAAAGATGGGTGAATGATAGGAAGTCGCCTGCAGCTGAAGAAGGCTCTGCCCCTTGCTGACCTAACAGTGGCCACAGGTATGGGATGTACCATAGCCTCCGAACAGAGAATGTTCATAGCCCAAATTCCTAAAGAAGTTGCCTCTTTTCAACAAATTAGGGAGGGTAACATAATTTCCTTATGTGGGGAAAGAAAAATGCCTGTATGTCCTCTTTTCTTTGCAGATGACATGATGCTGTCACTGTTTGTAGAGTTGAAAAGGTCCCTTCTGAAGAGTGTACTGTGTGTCCAGGCAAGGATGCCCATCTCTTGACCCAGAACCCCAGCTCAGTACAGCTTGTGGTAACAATGTTCCCGTGTATGACTGTGGATGGTAGAAGGAGAATTTAACCATGCTTTTGGAAAGTGCAGGAGTTAAAGTGGGAGAGGTTTCTATAAATACAAATTTAAATGAATGGTTTACAAGATACTATAACTTATGTGAAAAGGAAGGAAGGAGAATATACATATTGCACACAAATAAACATATGTAAGGCTACACAAGAAGCTGAGAACAGTTGCTACTCTAAGGAGAACAAGGTGGGCCAGGCACGGTGGCTTATACCTGTAATCCCAGCACTTTGGGAGGCCAAGGCAGGTGGATCACCTGAGGTCAGGAGTTCGAAACCAGCCTGACCAACATGGTGAAACCCTGTCTCTACTAAAAATACAAAAATTGGCTGGGTGTCGTGGCATCCGCCTGTAATCCCAGCTACCAGGGAGACTGAGGCAGGAGAATCGCTTGAACTCAGGAGGCAGAGGTTGCAGTGAGCTGAGATCACACCATTGCACTTCAGCCTGGGCAACAAGAGCAAAACTCCATCTCAAAAAAAAAAAAAAAGAACAGAGTGGCTGGAGTGTGTGTACACTTTTCACTGTATACTGTATACCTGTTGGTACCTTTACAATTCTGAACAATGTGAGTATATTTACCTATGCGAAATAAATATAGGTAAGTTATATATAAATTGCTTTGAATGTTTTAAAATAATAAGATGTTGCTGAAGATATTCTAAATTTTTACCAAATGTACATTTTTTATTGTGGTTTAAAAATATATAAAACAGAAATTTACCATTTTAATCATTTTAGAGCATACAACTCAGTAGTATTAATTACATTCACACTGTTATGCAACCATCACCACTATTCCCAAAACTTTTTCATCACTCAAAACAGAAACTCTGATCCTATTAAGCAATAATTCCCCATTCCTCCCTTTCCCCGGCCCCTGGTAACTTCTATTCTACCTTCTGTCTCTGACTCTGCCCTTCCTAGGTACCGCATAGAAGTGGAATCATACAGTATTTGAACTTTTGTGTCTAGCTTATTTTACTTAGCACAATGTCTTCAGGATTCATCCACATGTAGCATATATCAGCACTTCAGTCCTTTTTATGGCTTATATTGCATCTTGATTCTCCATTCTTCTGTTGAAGGACCCATGGGTTGCTTCCACTATTGTGAATAATGCTGCTATGAACACTGGCATATAAGTGAGTCCTTGTCAATTCTTTTGGGTATATATCTAGTAGTAGAATTGCTGGGTAATATGGTAATTCTATATTTAGCTTTTTAAGGAAACCCAACATCATACACTTAAACATAGATATTACATTTACAGGAATTTATTCCAGGGAAGTAACGGAATGCAACCAGAGAATTATCCACTAAGTTTTTGACCATAAGCACTGTTTATAATATTGAAAAACTGGAAACAAGCCAAATGATTAACAATGTGGAATTGGTTAAATGTCTTATTTATGCAAGCAAATTCTATGAGGCTGTTTGTAATGGTGGTGAAGAGAATTGGCTCTGAGATCATCCTGCCTGGGTTAAGATCTTGGCTCTACTATTTACATGCTGTCTGACTTTAGCCAAGTTAATTACCTTCCCTACATCTCTCATTCTTCATCAGCAAAATGGAGATAATAATAGCACTAAGTTCACTGGGAGATTGTGAAGACTAAATCACTTAATACACATGAAGCATCCGGAAAAGGGCCTGGCACACTATGTCCACAGGTATGGTTCAAATACTTTACCATAAGCAATATCATAATTTTATAATAAAGAACAGTGTTGCAGTAGATATGTAAGGATGAGGAAAATACTTGGACCCGTAACTGACATTACTTACTGTAAGCATTTTTGGTGGAAAATCTGTATATATGTATATCCATAGGAAAAAAAGATTAGAAACACATACACAAAATAGTAATCAATTATAACCAGGTGGTAGAAATGCTATTGATTTCTTTTCTGTATTTTTTCAAATCTTTAAGAATGAATATTACTTTTATAATTAAGAAAAAAGTTAGACAGGAAAGGAACAGAAGAATGCCCTTTCTGAATGTCTATTGTATTTTAAATTTGGATTCAAGAATCTTAAACATATTTTGTGGTACTATCTTTTGAAATGCTGGATTCTAAAATCCAACCTGCTCTGTGGGAGAATCATGAAGCAGAAAATTCTCCTTCGCAAAACTGCCTACTTGATTAAAATCTTATTTTAAAAATCTTTATTAAAATCTGATAATCGTCTTTGAGGGTAAAGTTCTAAGACTGACTTGACCGAGCCCTCCTCACAGCTCACCCCCCTTCCATTTATACATGATCAGCTAGCTCCTGTCCACCAGCATGATGAATTAAATGTATGACAGTTATGACAGGTGAGGAGTACATGGAGGGGCTTAACCAGCAGGGATAAGATAAAGCCCCCATTTAAGAACAAAGCCCCCACCAAAGCTTGCCTATTAATGGCCACGCACAGAATCTCTTTATTTGTCCCATTTGGAAGGAGCAAGCGGAAACCATAGACAATGGGTGGTTAGGCAGCACGGCTGTTTCTCCAAGGGCCTCCCAACCAGCTAATTGAAAATCCTTGATTTTCTGCTAAATGCATCTGAAAGACAGGCTCAGCTTCCATGAGAAGGGCAAGGCTGCCTTTCAATGTTGTATTAATACAATAGACTTAAATTTACAGCTGGACTAAGTGGAATTACTGTATATAAACCATAATATCTATCTGCAGGGATCCAGCTAAGCCCTAGAAAGACAAGTCCAGCAGGACAAATCCAAGGAATTTTGGAAGTCAATCCATTAGGATTATGGGGCAGACCCCTGATTTTGGAAGTCATGGGTTCAATCCATGGAAGCAGGGAAGTCTCAATCTTCTTTTATCCTAACCTCTTATCTGAAGGCCTGCTGACCCAGTTTTTATTTAAAATAAACTGACAAACTACAAATAACATAATCATTTTCTATATTTATATATTATGGGGCAGGCAGCCTAGTCCTGTATTACCTTTTGTGCAGTAATTAAAAACATACTTTTGTGCCAAAAGTGTAGCCCTTTTAATGTATAATTACGATAACCTGAACATTACTGATACATGATAATGATACACGTAAGAAAAAGTGAACTGTTGATTACACTTTCCTCCTTCCAGACTTTTAACCCGTGTACATTTCAGCTTATTAACAACACGAGACGCTATAAAAGAGCTAAATTATAGGATGCTCTCTGAAAATGTACTGTCACCTGGCTCTTATGGATTGGTTTGTGTAGGGGCAGGTCTAATCATAGTAGGTACTCAAGAAGTATTTGTTGAATTAATAATATATAAGATTGTGTGGTGGCACATGTCTGTAGTCCCAGCTACTTGGGAGGCTGAGGCAGGAGGATTGCTTGAGTCCAGGGGTTTGAGTCGAGCACCTGGGCAACATAGCAAGACCTGGTCTGTTGAAAAAAACAAAAAACTTGACAAAAAGAAACACTTGTCCAATAAATACATAAGATCAACAAAAAGACTAAAGCCACAGACCTCCTCTAGCCATCAAAACAGCCTCCACCTACCCCAGAGATCAGAATAAACCCATCCATGGCAGACCTTAGCCATTCCAGCAGTCTGTGCACAGTTAGTCACATGGACAACCAGTGTGGCTGGCAGAGGTCCCACTGAAGACTAGATAGACTAACAGCAGAGAGCATCATCTCTCTTCTACAGAAGAGGAAACTGCGATTCAGTTAAGCAACTGCCTTAAATTCAAAAAGCAATTCAGTGGCTGGGCTGAAAACCCCTCCAGAATCTGCAAGCCTCTCAAGGCTCTTTCCAAGGCTCTGTGCTGTTCTCTGCTCCCACCCTATCCCCAGAAAGTCTCCTGATCAGTGCTAGCTTTAATTCAGCATCTGTAAGGACTTTGGCCAAGCATGCATTCTTTCCTTCTCACCAAGGAGAACCAGCTCTGGAAACATCTGAAACATAAGGACCCAACTTATGCCTATACCGCCAGGAAAATCAGAGAGAGGATTTATCCTGCTATTAGAGGTCAAGATAAATTGAGGCTGGGCCACATGCCCTCAGATGATAAGTACTCATTCTTGCACTGCTTCCTATCTCCCCTTTCACATAGGAGTAGAATTATTCTGGTGGTCCTCAAAACATCAGGTTTGAGTCATTTGGCAAATCCTCTTCAAGGCTCTTTTACTCATTGCAAAAACATCCACCTGTGTTTTAAGCTGCCCAACAGTTTCCCCGCTGGCTAAGCATCTCACTGATCCTGAGTGATCACTGTGACTGCCCTGTGAACAGGCCTGGATTTCGTCTGTCCACAGCTCAACACCCAGAGAGGATATTTTACAGAAAAGCCAAATAGACATCGAGGCTAACTGCTTTTGGGCCTTATCTGAATGACAGTACTTAACTTTCACCACCTGGGCCAGGCCTTTGCAGAGGAAACAGTCACACTCAATTACTGTCTCTTTCTTCTAGACAACTACTGTTTAATCCTACCTCCAGCTGATATAAACTGGTGGAAATCACAATGCTATTTTTAGATGGGACAGTGATTTCTCCCTTTCATCTATGAAAAATGTACTTCCTCTTGCAATCGGGTCCATCCCAGATTCTGGATTTGGGGTAAAAATTTAATACTAGGGCATTATTACCCTTTGCAGAATGAGTGAGCTTTGAACTCTCTAAGCTAGTTCTAAATTCAAAGCTATTCGCTATTCTGCACTCTGTTAAAACATGTAAGTAAACAGAATATAGGCTAAATCCCTACAAGCCACACTGACACAATGAAGACGAATAATTTACTTTAAATAAGACTAGCATACAAGGGGAAATTAACCAAAATAACATTGCAAAAGCTTCTTGACACATTTCTGCCTTCTACCCTCCATGTCAGCTGTTCTCCTTGCCCCATTTTTTTAATCTCAAGCTAACAAATGATTTGGTCAAGAACTTGATTCAGCATTTCGTAAACTTAACATGGAATTTCCAGAATTGACTAATAAATATTTTGGGGATTGATCATAATGTATTTCTTTCCTATTTTTTTAGAAATTATTTTTCAAGGAACTAGGAATTACTAAACTGACTCATTCTCTTTATACATGAAGGGATGCCCTAGAGAAAATATGTATCACACAGGGCAGGGAGTCACACCTAATTCTTGAATACCGGAAAATGAGGAGAAAACTTAAGCCTGACATGTCAGCAATTCATGTTTTTGCTTTAAAATGTGACTTTTCATTATTTGGTAGGAGGAGGGGTGTGAGATATTTATAGGCAGGATACAATTAAGATCAAGAAAACTCTACTTGTGAAACCAGCATTAGACCATACTATTTGGTGCTGAGATTATCTGCTCCACAGCCAAAATACAAAAGACACCCAGTGCACATACTTGGTGTAGAAAGCAGCCTTTGAAAATCCAAGCTCATTATTTCCCCTGGTCTTTCTTGCCATTTGAAGAAGGATCTGGAAAGGAGGTGTTGAGTTAGTTTACATTGACCTTTGCGTGACCTGAAGGTAGAAGTTTTAAGAGCTGAGCAGTGGTCACAGTCAGGAAGCCCCAGGAAAACAACACAACGAAAGGACTAAATCTGCGGGGACCCACGAATCACCCCGCCATTCCTATTGCAGATAGAGGGCATCCCCTTCGCCCTTTGCTGGTAAGGGACTCCATCTATCTTCATTTAGGCGTTTTGGGGGGTGGGAGGTGAAATGAGAGGGGACTGCCATTTCCTTTGACTCTTAAAAACAGAAACCAGCACTGATTATTCATTTACACTCCCATTCCTTCCCAACAAACCTCCTATCAGCAACCAGAAGAGAACCAATATTCTCTGAACACATTAGTAGTCCTCCTGTTTAGTAACCAACTGTTGCAGGCTGAGCAGCAGCAAGCCAAAACTTAGTCAAAACCTATGATTCAAAATGGTGTGTGTGTTGGAGGAGGGGTAGGGAGTTATGTTGGAAAACGCTTTGAAAGCTATTCAAAACCTTTTCTATACAGGAATAACTCTTGTTAGAGTAATTTGCTATAAAGGACATTTCACTCTTAGAAAGGGCCAGGTGCAGCCAATATTTTTTTGTATACATCCCACTAAAATTACTTTAGTAAGAGCCAGCTTCCTCCACATTCCCATCAACAACTGTGCAGAGGCATCTGGAGCACTGGAAATACATCTCAAATTGTTCTGTATAAATCAGTGGAAAATCAGTTTCAAGATATGAATTTTCATGTTATGGATTAGCCTCATGAAGGGATTACACATTTTCTTTCCCTATGAGAAGAAAAATTAAAATTTCACTTTTCCATAGGACAAAGAAATAGAAAATTACCCTTGATACTTAGATCTTGAAGAATAAAAAGAAATACTGCACATGACAAAGATCTGTTCCCATATAGCAAAAATGTATTTTTAAGATTCTATAGGCAGTTCCAAATTTGAAATGATCAAGAACCTCTATAAATATCCTAAAAGAATTATCAAAACAAGCCATGTAGACAGTGGAGGCTAAAAGATTTTTTTACAATTTTTAATAGATACATCCCACTTGCTCTGCAACACTGATGAATGTATTCACAACCTCACTGACAGCTGTTTTTCCCCCACCCTTGCCTATACTGGCATTTTTCAGCTATTTTCATCTTTCCCAATCTGATAATCAAAATGGATCAACAGAATTAACTTTAGGATAGATCCTCTCCTGAATATATCTTGCTTTAAAGTCTGTCACTTCACTTCTAGGCCTCCTGGATAGGTCTAAATTCTAACTCCGTGAACTAAAGTAGAAATGATCACGGATGGGCCAGAGCTGAATTTGCCAGTTGGATATCATCAAAATCTCCCAATGCCTTGAAAATGCATGAAGACCTCTGCCCCTAATTAGCTGAAAGCCTTAAGCCCATCACTCAATGTCTCTAAGCTTCAATTTCCATATTAAGACATTGAACTCAAATAAGAAATCATGTGTCCTTACACTATAGTACTTGTTGCTGGGGTATAAAAGCCAAATTTGTTGAGGGTGGCCAAAATGAAGTAGGGGAACTCAGAATCTAATCACATACTGGAAAATATGTTTGAGATAACAATGAGATATGGGACGTGATTATCATGCCCATTGCAGATGAATTCAGCCAGAAGGAAAACCAGGGACATCCTGGCGGGCGTGTAACTCCTTAGCCAGGTGTTTTAAGAACAAGGCAGAGCTGAACTGCTGGAAGGCACTCAGTCCAGATTAGTGGAACCATCTAACTGCTGTGGCTAAATCCAGGGACACTGGCTAAAAACCAGAAAGAGAAGCAGGGGACTTGGCATTGAGGTTGGGGTTCTCCTTGCTTCTGACTGCTTCCAGATCATTTCCCCCAAGCCCAATCCCAGTTCTTTTGAAGCACATGACATCAGGTGTCTGCTACACCTCTACTTGTTGCCATCATCCACAGATCTCCTGGTCTATCCCCCTTGATGACGGAAGACTTTCACATCTGGCTCACTGTCATCCTCCCTACCGTTAGTTCTTGTTACCTCTGTCATCATCTGATTGTTTTCTCTCCCTTTATCCCCATCCCAGCCACCCACTCCCAGTTCACTTAATGGCCATCATGCCATGAAGCACACGTCCTCCAAAGCCTCTGTCTCTAACCTCCTCCTCTTTAGTCTTCTCAGCACATTTTTACTGCTTTGACTCCAGAAATTCCTCAAATTACATCAGCTCTTCCAATCCAATGAACAACTGCCCTACTATTTCATTCTCCAGTATTTACCACTTGTTCTCACTTCCCTTATCACCCAACTTCAAGTCTATGATCCATCCTTCCTTGTATATAATTTTCTGTTATATAGTCCCTCGTCTTTCATCACTTATGCCAATCCCTAGTACTCGAGAGAGTTATCTATGTGTATGGCCTCCACTTCCTCTCATCTCAGTCTCTCCCCAGTGCTCTGCAGTCGAGCTTTCTCACCCATGATTGCACTAAAATCACCTTTCACATTGCTCACCAGTGACTTCCAAGTTACCAAATGAATGGGCAATTTTCTGTTTTCGGCTTGTTTATCTCTGAGCAGCACTTGACACAATAGTGCTCTCCTTCTTGAGAAAATTCTTCACGTGACTTTGGACTATTCCACTCTTCTGTTTTCCTCCTTCCTCACTGGCCACTACATCTAGTGTCCTTTGCTGGAGCCTCATTTTCCTTTTTGAAAAGATAGCATGACCTGGAGTTCAACTACTTCATCTAATACTTGAATTTAAATAACTGTCTGGATTGAATACATTAACTACATGCTGACAACTCCTGATCTTCATCTCCAGCCTGGAACACTCCCCTGAGCATCAGATTCCTATGAACAGCTTCCTACTTGCCATCTTTATTTGGACATTTTATGGACATATCAATCTTAATCCAAAACAGAACTGATTCTCTCTTTCCAAAACTACTCTTCTCCATATCTTCCAATCTCAGTGATTGGCACCTCCATCCACCAAAATCGAACTTCGGAATCATCAGTTATTTATGATTCTCCCTATCTCCGTCCCCACCACCTATATTCAATCCATCAGCAAGTCTTACTTGCTTTACCTTCCAAATATATGCCAAATCCTCCAAACATATCTCACCATCTCTACCACTCCTATCTTAGCCAAGACACTGTCATCACTTGCCTGGACTGTTGAATGAATGAGTCTACTAAGTGATCTTCCTCTTCCCTTCTTGTCATCTACCATGTATTCTTCACCTACATTCAGAAATCTGTGAAAGCATAAATCACATCATGTCACTCCAATGGTAAAACTTGCCAAGGGCTTTCCATCATCCTCAGAATAAAATTAAACTCCTTACTTGCCAAGGTATGCAAACCAGGCCCTTCCATGTTCTACCTATCTCTTGGGTCTCATCTCCTTTCATTCTCCCACTTGTTCTCTAGGCTCCAGACACAGTTTTTGTTTTGTTTGTTTGCTTTTCTATTTCTTTAACAAACAAGCATATTCACACCTTTGAATTTCTACCACACATGACACAGATCACTCACTCATTTCATTGGTCTCTACTCAAATGCCACCTCCTCAGAGACTCTTTTTTGGTCTACAGAGCTCTATCTAAAATAATGTCCTAGCCTGTTTCTCTATTCCCTTACACTGTTTTATTTCTACTGTCAAAATCACTCTTTTTTATCTTACCTGAAATTGAATAAATTAGTGTGCTTGTTTATTGATTTATCTGTCTCTCCCTCTAGAATGTAACCCCTATTGGGGTTACAGAATAACAGGGGTCTTGTGGTGTTTTGTCTGTGTTGTTTTTACTGCTGTATCTTCAGCACTTAGGACAATGCTTGATACATGTAGGTACTCAAGAAATATTTGTAGGATGAAAAGAAATACTGACTAGATGGATGGCGACTCTGAATGCTATAAATTTAAATTTGGTTCATCGAGTGATCTTTATGAACCAGGATTTCTTGAACAGGACACTGACATTATGAAGATGAAGTTAAAGAAATATGCTGATGGCCAGGCGCAGTGGCTCAAGCCTATAATCCCAGCATTTTGAAAAGCTGAGGCAGGCGGATCACCTGAGGTTGGGAGTTCAAGACCAGACTGACCAACATGGAGAAACCGTCTCTACTGAAAATACAAAATTAGCCTGGCGTGGTGGCGCATGCCTGTAATCCCAGCTACTTGGGAGGCTGAGGCAGGAGAATCACTCGAACCCAGGAGGCAGAGGTTGCGGTGAGCCGAGATTGTGCCACTGCACCCCAGCCTGGGCAACAACAGTGACACTCCATCTTAAAAAAAAGAGAAAGAAAGAAATATGCTGGCTAGTGGGAATGCCAAAGTGGAAAAAAATGGAGGCCAGAATCAATTGTCTTGAGGCTGCAATGGACTGAATGTTTGTGTCCCCCCAAAATTCACATGCTGAACTCCTAAGCCCTCAATATGATAGATTAGGAGGCAGGATCTGTGGGAGGTAATGTGGCTATGAGGGTGGAGCTCTTGTGTATGGGATTAGTGCCTTATAAAAGAAATCCCAGAGAGCTCTCTCACTCTGATTGTATCCACATGAGGATACAACAAGTGAGAAGTTGTCTGCAACTTGGAAGAGGGCCTTCACCAGAACCCAACTTGGCTGGACTGTGATCTTGGACTTCTCAGCCTCTAGAGCTCTGAGAAATAAACTTCTTTTGTTTATAAGCTGCCCACTCTGTGGTACTTTGTATAGGAGCTCAAACTGACTTAGAGGCTGTCCCAAGAGTCATTTGAGAGTTGAAAATAACTTTTGCCAAATATTGGTGCAGGGTGGTATGTAATGTAAGAATAGGCCAAGGAGGTGAAGAGTCACAAAGCATTTTAAAATTGTAAACCTATACAATCAAGTGGTGCCTCTGCCCAAATGGGAAAGTTAGGAGAAACTGACACAAATTCACTTGCATCAAGTTCTATCTACTTTTTACAGCAAAAGTTGAATTATGATTTTCAGAATATACCTCTCATTTTCTGTCTTACCTATATTTGTATAATTAAAAAGGAAAATGAATTATCTAAGGTTTAAGGTGCATTTTCTGGGAGTAAGAGGAGTATAGGAATAAAAATTGAGTTTCATATAGAGCAAGGACTAAGTGATGATTACGTCCAATATCATTTTAAAAGATGATTTATGGTTCTGTTTGTCACTCCAAATGATTTAGAAATGGCTCTTTGACATGCTTTCCTTTGAAACAGTGAATTTAGCATTCTCTGCATAGACATATGTAAGGTTGATTTACTGAGAATAAAAAAATCAATATTGTGCAGTAAACCAGTAGATTATCCTACAAATTCAGAAGAAAAAAGAAATACCCCAACAAATATATTCCTATCTACTTGTACTCCATTCAGTATGCATTCCAAACCAAAAATTGTAGTGAAAAAATAAGGACCACTGCCTCTTCTCAGGGTCCATAAAAGAAGGCTACAGATATGTGAATATATCTGGCAGGTGGATGAAGCAAAAGGCTTTTTTTCACATTTCTATATAAATACAACTTTAACACCAGTGCTTGAATATGCTTTTCTCTAAACCACTCATAAAAATTCTTGAGGTTCTTAACCTTACTGGAAAAGAAAACCTCAGATGACTATAAAGTAAATACACAGCATATTCTCAATATCATGGCCATCTTCAAGCAATTTCTCACACTTATAATGCATTTATTTTATATAAAGCAGATGCATGTCTTTGGGGCAAACCATGCCTTTTATTCTTATGTTGTGAAAGTCCCTTCTAATTAAAACAGGAAATACAAATTTCCTTGTCTAGTTCTAAGGATAAATCCTACGTAGTACAAGCAGCTGTCTGCAATTTCTGATGAACCCTTTCTGGCTATTCAAAATGTATAGTGCTGAAGTCATATTCCTTGAGCACTTGTGAATCCACATTCTGAAAACAAAAGCCACACCCATTGTCCCTGCATTCTCACCTGCCAGGGCCTTGCACACCTTGGGCACCTTCCCAAGCCAAATAACAAACACAAGCAGTGCTACAGCTTCAAAACCTTATTCAGAACTGAGGAAGCTGAATATGTTCTGAAGGACGGGTTAAGGAAAAAGTGGAAAATGAAAAGTCATTCAAAGAAAAGGTTAGGGGTTGAATGCAGGAGAGAATGTAAATGAATTCATTTTAAAAAGTCATTCTTTAAATGCTTTGTGTTATAGCTCAAACTGCAATTAAGAAAAATCTGGTCCCACCCTTCTAATTAAAAAGCACAAGTAGTTCCTTTACTGACCACAACAAAGGGCAAATAGACTCAAACCTACTTCTTTCGCAGGAGCTTCTCTTGCTGTTTCTGAGTCGGTTGTGTGTGGCTGATAAACAGGCTTTTGGGTCTGAAGGCATTACAGTCCAAGCAAGTTGATACATACTGGAGCAGATTAGATGTGCTGTCTGAAGAGTGGGGCAGTTTTTCCACCTTTATAAAGGCTAGATTAATATTCCTACTAATTACATTCTAGGAATGGCCAATTCATTCAATTCAAATCACTTGCAAAGGCGGTGAGGGACGAGAAGGCCAGAAAATGTCATCCTCTTAGGGATCTGTGGGTGAGTGCCGACTCTCCGTGCTTCTCCCATTTCGCTGCTGAGGGCTCACTTGCAGGACAACAGAGTGGGAAGGCCAGTAGCCCAAGTCCTGCTGGGCTGTACCACAAAGACTGGGTAAGGGAAGTTTGTGCTTACATTATGACAGAAAACTGCTTTGTAGCTTCATCTGTAAGGAATTATGAGATGGAAATTCTTAACCTGAAAGGATTTACTTTTAATTTTAAATATCTCAGTTCCTACCTTTATATCTTAAACAATGTGTTTTTCCTTGAGTTAAAACAATTGTTCTTAAGAATGAGCCTTTCTCCCAATCCCCTCCCACACACAGCTTTAATTTGATTTGGACTCTCAGTCAAAGGCATCTTGTTACTTAATTCATATTTGCAAGTTCAGTAAAGTGATGGTTGTGCCTTGAAGTAACAACAGGCACATTTGCAAGCAAAGTGTCAATAGTGACTCTGAGCTCTAAAAATCTAGAGTCGGGAACCAGAGCTGTACCCATGACTCTCCAGAACCATGGCAAGAAAGTTAGTTAATAAACACCAACTAGCTTTTTTCAACGGCAGCAATAAAATGTTCAATTGGTGAAATGTCCACAAGTTCTGCTCAAAACATCTTGTGAACTGTTTAATTAGCAAACTCTTGCAACACTCAACAAATAGATATTGGCAAGTTAGGGAGACACAAGGTCCCTTACGTATTAACTGTGCTGATAATCTAATCTGCAGGCTTTTCAAGGGGACACATACTCCATTCTTTTTTCCTCTAAGGATTCAGATACTCAAATGACAAGCATTTTCCATTTAAAGTATTCTAACAAGTAAATAAACCATAACAGATGTAAAGACAACTAGTTATAATAGTGAACCAGGCTACTAATCACACCCTAGGCCCTGATCCGATTAATAATATCTCTCATGTATATAATAATGCAAGACATGTATGTATCTTCCCAAAGTAATGATCAGATTTTATTCACACAAATGTAACTAAATCAAAGAAAAAAATTCCTGTAAAAGCCAACTCTTCTTTTTGCTTCATCAAACTGCAAAGTATTAACAGATACACATTTAAGGACCCTGCCCAGTATCCTAACAGCCAAAATGCTAGGAAGGTTCAATTAGCAGTGATTTTTAACTAGCCATGCTTCGTGAGAATTATTTCCTTCCTTGGCTCAGATAATCCAGGACAGGCCACACTGAGTCCTAGTTAGCTGATGAAACCCAGATCACAGGTCCAATAGCAGTATGGGTCATTTCAATATATTTTGTTCCAAATTATAAACAAATTGCCAGTATTCATGCTAGAGATGTCTTCAGTAAAATGATGTGTATGAAATGTCAAAATCCTATTCTCACTATGAATTCAGAATATGTATCCACTCTGTCAAAGGATCATTATGTTTTTGCTTATGAAAGAGCACATATACACTATTCTCATAAAGGTCAAAGAAATATATACCTTTTATGGCATAGAAAAATTTGAAAAGCATTACATTAAGCATCTTCTTTCTCCTTAAAAAGTATAGCTATTGTTCATTCCAATCACCATTAAATAACTGATTAAACTGCCTGTAGCTATTCTTAGTTCTACCTGAAGAAGTAAAATGCACATGGTCCTTATCTTCTTAAAGCTTATACATTAATCTGATACTGATCTTCTTAGGCTGAGATATCCAAGTCTTTCATAAATTCATTTGTAAAGCACAAAAGAAAACACATGGAAGTTATTGTTTTAGCAGAAGAGCCATGCTTTTTAATTCATCTAATGGTCTTTAGAATACTTGACATATTCTTAAAAGAAAATCTTGAAAAAAAGCCAAATACCGAAGACACCATCTGCCCCTGCCTCAATTCAGAATTAGTTTTAAGTGAGAGAGAGAGAGACAGAAAGGAACAAGTAGCAATCTGATTTTCAGTTTTATACAAATACACCAGGTATACACACAAAAGATTTTTAAATGCTTTAAAGAAGGATTAAGAGGCAAATCATTTACTTCAGAGTCAAAAAGCATTTAAAATTCATTTTGTAAAATATCTGAGTTTGTATCTTCCTTCAGTTTTCTTTATACATATGTGTTTCTGTAAAAATGTTGAGATGATCTTGTTTTCTATTTCCCTGCTACAATGAAATAATGACAGCTACCTCATGACACCATCAGTCTTTGGTCAACCCCTTAACCAAGCAATAGGCAGACTGATCTTGCAAACAAATGACCTATGATCTACGAATCTAGCCTCCATGAAAAAAAAAAGAGACCAACACAATGATCCTGCTCTGCAAGGAAACCCCAGAGGGGCTTTTATTCTGTAACTTTTTACAAGTGGTTCATAACCTTTGTACTCTAGACACTCATTCAAAAGATCTCACCACTCTGTAAACTAGGGGATAAGGATGCTCTAAGGCATGAACTTTCTACCCAAACAGAGTATTGTATACATTGTGGGGGGTGGAGGGCTGGGGGGTGGTGGGCACTGTGCTACCGGTAAAATAAACCATGAAAAAGGACATTAGCCAAGACACTTGTATTCAGGGAGCCTTGCCATCCAGGGAACTCAGTTTTGGCTTCAACCCTGTTACTCAATAACTAGGTCCCAAGGAGAACAAGTGAGCCTCCTTAGAGTGTTGGCATTTTAAAGTTTCCTAAGAGTCCTTGGGTGCCAATAAGTGTATTTCAAGAATTAAAACAATCGGGATACAATAGAATACTTATGTATTGTATTAGAATACATAATGGATACAATAGAATACTTATGTATTTCTAAACTGGGGTCTCAACTGTGTTTTCTTTTTAAAACTATAAATACAACAGAAAAAAACATATAAAGGGGAGAAGGCTATTTACAAGAGATTACTTATGACAACATTTCTGGTTGTTTTAATTTTAATTTGCAACTGGGTTACAATTTTCACTAAGAGGTCTTCTGTCTGATTCAAAAACGATTTGATTAGAAATTCAAATTAAATTATTTGCAACAAGGCTTTTTCTTCTTTGGGGACAGGGAGAGAGTAAAGAAGAAGAGGGTCACCATAGGCAAAGCTCACTGACCATGCTCCTAAAACCAGTGTAAATAAAAATTATCGGATGAAGGCAGAAATGAAATTGAGTCCAGTTTCCCTAAACTGAATAAAATTTAAAAATCAATTCATTCCAAAATAAAAATGCAATTAAAATAAAATTCTACTCCAAAAATTAGGAAGTAAATTTGTGAAAAATAATATTTAATATTTGAGGGTTTTTTTAGGTTTTAATTTCCTCTAAATAGTGACCATAACTTTTTTTTTTTTTGAGATAGAGTCTCACTCTGTTGCACAGGCTGGAGTGCAGTGGCATGATCTCGGCTCACTGCAACCTCCAGTCTTCCCGGTTCAACGATTCTCCTGCCTCAGCCTCCCGAGTAATTGGGACTACAGGTGTGCACCACGCCTGGCTAATGTTTGCATTTTTAGTAGAGATGGGGTTTCACCATGTTGGCCAGGGTGGTCTCCATCTTCTGACTTCGTGATCCACCTACCTCGGCCTCCCAAAGTGCTGAGATTACAGGCGTGAGCCACCCCGTGCCCGGCATGACCATGAATTTTTAAAGTGTTGTATTTTTACTCATCTAGTTGAGATGTATTTGGGTGTAAATCTGCCATCCTACCCAATGCATCATCAAGGAGACAGTCTGTCTTCCAACAAAAGATCCAAAACAATTGTTGAATTTAATACACTAGATATTTTCCTATGCCACAATCGGATGAGGTAAGATATACATTATTAACAGCAAGTTGATAGTTATTTTTTAAATTGTTAGTTAAATGTAAACATGAAGCGTAAAAAAATATTAAAGTCATCAATAACCAGAAATTCAAGACGACCATACCTTTAAAACAAAGGATGTGAAAATCTTCCATAGAGTAAAAAAAATCTTGCCAAAATATTCAGTCTACTCAAGAAAAAACAAACAAAAAATCTTGCTATGTCTTAATCATGTTAGCCTTCTAGGCCCTGGACCAAGTTGTTCCAGGTTTCCTTTGGTATATCTTATGATAAATATGTCTTTGAACAATATTATAATAACTGATATTTCTTTATTGTGGTAAAATATACATGCCATAAAACTTACCATTTTAACCACTTTTAAGTGTACAGCTCAGTGGCGTTAAGTAGATTCACACTGTGGTGCAACCATCATCAGTATCCATCTCCAGAACTTACATCCTCCCCAAACCTATTAAACAATAACTCCCTATTCATTCCTCCCTACCCCCAGTCCCTGGTAGCCTCTATTCTACTTTCTGTGTCTATGAACTTGACACAGATACCACAAGTAAGTGGAATCATATAATATTTGTCTTTTTTAATGTGGTTTATTTCACTTAGCATAACATTAATTTTTTAGTGTAAATTCTAATTCTCCAATTTACACATGGAAAAATTAAGAAAACAAACTGGTTACCCGGAAAATATACAGGCAACACCATTTCCCAAATACATCATAGGCCACCCACTCACCTTTTCAAAAATAATTTTGCCTTCTATAAAGAAAATTCAGGCTTCGGCATCATTTCCCCCTTCAAGGGCTCAGACTCCAGAATCTTCCTAACCAAGCCTTGTTGTGGCCTACTCTTTACCCCTCTTTTTTCCAGATGGAAAGGAAAGTTATGCCAGCTATCCTAAGCAATCCTTTGCGGCACCACACACCTGCTCAGACAACGGGTCAGTTAAACAAGCAAAATAACAGCTGAGAAAGTCAGGTCAGCTACCCTGTGATCTTAAAGACATTTACAGAACCAGTCCCCCTTCTCTGCCTTCTTTATGTGAAAATAGCAGTTTAAGTAACATGATTCCTTCCCTTCCTGTTTGAAGAGACAGTGAAAGCCCTCCTGCTGTGAGTCCACTCTCCTAGTTTGGGGAAGAGGCCTCCTTAGTCCACAAGCTTAGTCCCTAAGACTGGGTCTGCGGGGACAGAAGCCCCAGCCCACTGAGGTTATGTTTGCTTAAGGAGCCAGGTCCAACTCAAAGAGTTAACAATTAACAAGGAACCTTATTACATGTCAGATATTCTTGTTACCATGATTTTCATTCCTAGGTACAATTAAGGAAACTTTTTGGCTTTGTGATCCTTCTTAAGTTTCTCTTCAGTCGGGCTCAATGCTCTGAATGAAAAAAATACACAAACTGATGGATAACATTGTGGATATATTATAACAGGTGAAACCTGACTTTTCTAGTAAGATTTTTTTCTTTTAATGGATACAACACTATAGGTATAGTGACAAAACCAACCCATCAGGCATAAAGATTTTCTGGATGTACCTTTTCCAAATATATTTTTATATATTTCTTTCTAAGCACAATTTATCACTAGATTTTAAATACAAAAAGTAAACGCTTGTTTCATTAAGGATATGACTTTTTAAGAAGTTTTGCTTTACTTTTAACTTTTGAATAGTGTTTCTCTGAATTCCTTAGATGTGGGTATATTGGTTTGCTTTAACTCAGAGAAGAAAAGAGAAAGAATATGAATGGCCAAAATCCACCTAAGTACTAACTGTTACAAAATATGTTTTTGAAGGTGTAACTGTGTAAGACATCTAGCATACAAAACTACCCAGTCCCCAAACAGCCTTCTGTGGTGAGGGAAGTTTTCTCTTGGCGGGTAAGATGGGTGAAGGGAGAGAAGCTAACATGCCCAGAAAGCTGACAGCTTAGGAATATACATTCTTCAGAAACAAGCTCATCTGTTTTTGTGAAAGAATAAAAAGTAAATGTTAGAAAACCCTCAATACTTTATATCCAAAAGTACCATAAACAACTGCAAAACTAAACAAAAAAAACAATTCCTATGTGTAATAATTCTTTTGGGTTTTCATTTAATTTTAGTAAAGCTCTTCTCATGTCTTCAAATCACACTAGTTTAGGATTCCATAAAGAACCTTAGAGATAATATAGTAGAGTATAACTGTATCCAAAGATTTTATCTCAGTAATGGGACCACTACTGTTTATCTTTTTTACTTCTATTAAGCCTACTGAAATCTTAGAATAACACTAACAAACAGAGTAGATAAAACCAGAAATCTGGTTGCGGAAGCAGCCTATGGACCCAAGGCCCATATTTGAGAAGCAATGTCAGTCCAACCCCCTCATTTTATGGAAATAGAAGCAGAGGCCCAGTAAGATGAGGTGACTTTTCCAAGTTCACATCATACCAGCATCGGAGTTCAGACTAGTATTCAAGCTCCTTACTCAGTGCCATCTCCTATGCTACTCTGCACCAAATATGAATATTTTGCATTTGTAGGAAAACTAAAGAAGTGGTCAGCAGGTTAGAGTGAGGGTGAAAGCGTGTGTATGAAATTCTCAATGGCCTAAATTCAGGTTCTCAAGGCCAAAAAGACAAGAAATAAAGAGAAACGGACAATCAAGAGAACAAGGAACCAATTGAATTTAAAGGTAAAGGCAGCCATTTATCATTCTTTCCTATATTCATTTGCTCAGTGGGTAGTTAATTACAGACATGGTGCCAGGCACGGAGAAGGCACAAGTTTCCAGTCTGGCATAGTACAAGCGCGCCTGTGTGTGTGTGTGTGTGTGTGTGGGGCCATGTGCATGTGCACGCAGTTCAGGGAAGGATATGATAGATGCCACAGAAGCAGCCCAGGAGAGGAAGACAGCAAGGGAGGACAGGGCAACCAGGGCAGGTGGTGGAGAAGGTGTCATCTGAGCTGAGCCTCGGATGGCATCCCAGCAGCCACAGCTGGACAAGCAAAGCTGTGAGGGGAGGGAAGAGCTCAGGCCATCCTCCCATCCATACCGGCCAAAATGAAGGACTCACAGAACTGTGGGAAGTATGGCTGGAGAAGTGACTTTGGAAGTGTTTGTTTACTAAAGGGATGCATGGAAAGCACATTCATATAGACATAAAATGTACACGACTTGGTCAGCCACCTGAGGCTTGTTGGTGAAAGGAAGTTACAGATTTCAACATTTGCTGTCCAGCTCCTCTATTATAGAAATAGGAGAGGTAACATAATTGGCTTTGGGAGCTGCGAGTAGTTTGCTTTCCAGTATCAGCATCTGTTCTCTCTGTTCTTTCTCTCATACTCACCATACTATCGTGCCCACATTCTCCGCTGCCTCCAAAAGTGCTAATATAAAATTGGAAATGGGGCCAGGCACAGTGGCTCACGCCTGTAATCCCAGCACTTGGGGAGGCCGAGGTGGGTGGATCACTTGAGGCCAGGAGTTCGAGACCAGCCTGAACAACATGACAAAACCCCATCTCTACTAAAGATACAAAAATTAGCTGAGTGTGGTGGCACATGCCTGTAATCCCAGCTACTCAGGAGAATCGCTGGAACCCAGGAGGCAGAGATTGCAGTGAGCCGAGATCACGCCACTGTACTCCAGCCTGGGGGACAGAGCAAGACTCTGTCTCCGAAAGAAAAAAAAAAAAAATGGAAGGTATTTCCTTCACATTTAGAGAAAAGAGCTCTAAAATACTAAGGAGTGGAAAAGGTTAAATCTGAAGCAGGACAAAAGTAACAAGGAAAAAGAGAAAAGCCTTCCCCTACCTTTCTGGCCTTCAGTATTCCATAAAACACATTTCTCTCCTGATAAGACCCTGTGCTGACCAGGCAAGCCCACTTTACTGCAGGTTCACTAACTGAATTCAGCTGTCTTTTTCAAGGATATCAGTGCAACCAGGAGAGTCATAAAATTGTGAAATTGTAGGAAAGGGGGGCTAAGTCAAACATAGGCTCAGTGGTCTGATCAGAACAGGTGTGGACAGAACTAAGCTGTTGACATCACAATAATGCAGCGTGGTCAGTTCTGAGTGCCTGAGTCCTGTCCATAACTACACACTCATATTGCTTTTTCTAGAGATGTTTGTGTATTTTTTTTTTTTTGAGACACTGTCTCTGTTGCCCAGGCTGGAGTGCAGTAGCATGATCACAGCTTACTGCAGCCTCAGACTCCTGGGCTCAAGCAATCCTCTCACCTCAGCCTCCTTAGGACTATGAGTATGCACCACCATGTCTGGCTAATCTTTTTTTTTTTTTTTGGTAGAGATGGGGTCTCCCTACGTTGTCCGGGCCAGTCTTGAACTCCTAGCTTCAAGCAATCCTCCTGCCTTGGCCTCCCAAAGTGCAAGATGTTGCTTTTGACAGACACAGGGCCCATGCTATTAGAGGTCTAGAAAAGGAAATGGAACTTTTCCCATTTCTAGTCATTCATACCAAATAAAGCAAAAATAAAGGCATATACTCATTTACTTATTACCACTACATTTTAGAATCTGGCACAAGCTGTTTAAGAAGTGCCAAATATGCAGTTTCACAGCTAGAAAATGGAGTATGTTTCTACTTTGAATTTATTCATTTAAATGTCCCAGGTGTTTAGATCTGTGCACTTTTCCAGCCCAGCCCCCACATTAGCTTTGAAGAGACTGAGGGTTGGATGAGGCTCAGCTCAGATGACACCTTCTCCACCACCTGCCCTGGTTGCCCTGTCCTCCCTTGCTGTCTTCCTCTCCTGGGCTGTTTCTGTGGCATCTATCATATCCTTCCCTGAACTGCGTGCACATGCACATGGCCACACACACACACACACACAGCTAATGAGTACATTAGCTTTGAAGAGACTGAGGGTTGGAATATAGGATTTGCTCTCACTTGGCTAACCACAGCAAAACTGACAACTATCAACGGTTCTCAACTCCTAGTTCCTACTCTCTTTGTCACCAGAAACGGTTTTCTGACTTTCTTACTAAAGTTTTAGTGAAAGCCCTTGCAATTCTTATTCCTTTGGTGCAACCACTGTAAGAAATGGTAGCAAAATGTGATAAGGAAGATTAAGGATGACAGAAGAGGGTATTGCAGTGGTGATCCTAATACACATTTTCCCCTGGTTAGGTCCTACTAACTTCCTACAACAAAGATTTAGCTTTTTACATCCTATTCTTGTGTTATTAGCTAAACCATACACAATGAAAACAAGCTACACAATTCTCAACTTACATTTTGGCCCACAATTCATGTGTCTGTCCATCTTTCTACAGGCATTTCCATCAAAGACTTACCCCACTGTTAAAGGCAATTTTTAAGGTGTACTATGCTAGCAAAAGCCAAATCAATTACTTCTCTGACTGTTGTCAAAAACTCAAGAAATTGTATAAACTTAATTGCTAGGCTGTGACTAAAAATGCTGTGTACAACTACATGTAGCACTTACAACTAAGGAAAAAAGCTGAAACTCCAAATTCTTTCCATATCTCCATTCTTCTTTTTTCTTTCCTAGTTATTTCTGATATTGGTGTTAGCAGAAAAATCAAAATGGGTACAAGATGACTACGGTATCATGAAGACCAAGGATACTTAGTCCCGTTTGTTAAGAAGCAAGGAAAGATCATATAAAATCACTTCAGGTGGTTAGCACCAATCTCTTAAGTGAGTCTTGCTTTTTAAACTTCTATATCAGTAAAGAAGTGATAAAGACCTGCAATAACCTTCTCTGAACTTCAGAATAACTGTTATTAAGAGAAATGTCATTTTACCCCTCCAGGAAAGAATATATCTCAGGACATGATTAGAAGCTCAGAGAATTTCTTAACTCCGAATTTACTTGTCCTTCCTTCTTCCATTTGGCTAGACTAAGACTCTTGCACTGGTGATGAAATACTCACTTTTCCACTCAAGCCGCCTGGAAACTTCCTCGGGACCTCTGAAAGGGCTGCCCCTGAGCAGAACTCTCCCTCTCCCCAGCGCAGAGCCCCACCGGGCAGAGGCCACTGGCTGCTCTCCCACCCCAGAATGTGGATCTTCACAAGAGGCCTGTGTCAACAGCCCTATCAGGAAGATCACATGACACAGCCTTTGTCTCCTTCCTGCCGGTGTGTCCGTGGTCATGACCAATGACTGCAACAGGGGACTGCCAGGGGAGGAAAAATGCTTCATCTATATTCTAGCTGTCAAAGAGGAAGACAAGACACCTCCCCAGCTGCCTTCCACCACAGCCCAGGAAGGCCCTGCTTCTCCTACCTGAATGGTTCGGTACGGGAGAGCAACCAGAGACACAGGAAACTAGGTCTCCAGCCAGGAGCCCACTGTCCTCCCTCCATGGAAATGAAAGACAAGTTGTTTTGATCACCTTGGAGACCAACCACCTCCTTCTTCTGAAAGCTAACCCCACCTTATTAGCAGCAGCTGCCTCCCCTCCCCCCAGGAGCCCCACTCCCTCCACTCGGCTTGAGTATCAGGCTAATCAGTTTGATCTGACAGATTTTAATTACATTAATTAGGGCTTTTCTGAATAGGCCTGATTAGCATCCTACCAAGGGTTCTTTGGTGGTGGTTTTTTTTTGTTTTGTTGTTGGTTTTTTTTCCTTCTTCTTCTCTAAAGCAGCTCTGCTAGCATCAGGACTAATACTTTCATTTCTTCAAACAATGGTGACATTTTTGTCTTGCTCAAGGTAAATAATCAGATATTTGGAGGTGCCAAGCATGAGAGTGTATTTTATAATAATATCACCCATGAGGATATGGAGTAGGCTCTGCATCTACCTCATGAAACTTGGTGGGGGAGAAGAGGTTGTTTAGGACATTTCTCTAGAACACAGGCATTGGTTTTGTTTAGCTTTTGCCTAGGGAAAACTCTACATTGAGTTTTAAAAGATCCAACATCTTCCAAATCTTCCCCCGCACCCCTAATCAGACTGAAGCACAAAGATATTCTTACCTCTCTGTATCATTTTGTTGACCCCATTTTAGAGAGAATCAATGATAGTCACAGAGGAGAAAACAGAGATTTAGCCTTTGTCTCTCCATTGTTTCTTAAAATAAAAATACCTTGAGTGTCAACAAGGTTTTTACTGAAAATATTTAACTACTTTCAGCCACTAATAAAAGAGAACAACGTTGATTTCTCAGAATACTGTACAAAGATTAGCATGGCACATATATTTGCCTTTGTTGATCATCTGTACTATAATTACTGCTTTAAAATATGTTGTTTTGAATAAGCCACAATAAATGAGGGCATAGTTCCAGACACCAGGAAGAAAATCTACCAAACTAAATAAAGTCTGTTTGCTTTTTTAAACAGTCTAATATGGAACTAATTTTTTTTTTTTTTTTTTTTTTTTACCACGTATCTCAAGGAAAGCAGTAAAAGTGTGGACTTGCAACCCTTAATTCAAGTTTTGCATTCTACAGACACCCAATCTGCCCTCTGCGACTTGTGCAATAGCCACTTCTCTGGGGATTAACACTGTTATTCCCACTCACCTGAACAATGTCATAACAATGATGGTGTTTTATTGGGAGAGTTCCTGAATTACTAGAACCTTGGAAAGATGGAGGAGAAATTGCATTTTCTAGCCACAGTAGCTTACTAGAAAGATAAAAGTTCAAAAATCACTTAAAAATGTATTCTAATACCATATGCATCTCCCTTTTTTTTAAGAGACTGGGTCTCACTCTGTCACCCAGGCTGCCTTGAACTCCTGGGCTCAAGTGGCAGTCATCTTATCTTTAAGGGTTATCTTACGTTGAATATTTCTAGCCCTTTGTTTTCCCTAGTCACTTTAAAGGGAAAGTGAACTTTCCAAAAGTGCCTATGTATTCACCTTTTCTTCATTTTGAAGGAAAAAAAACTCAATGAAAAGACGTTCACTGCCTTTTTCTTATCACCTAAGTCTCACTGGAAATCAGAGTGAAACTTTCTTCCTTTCCCTTGTCTTATCTAGGTGGATAGGATGTCTTTAGAAGGAACCTGATTTAATTCTGTCTTTGATAACTACCATGCTTACATCTGAGCTTAACAATCACAAGGATAGTGATAATCCATTCACCTGTGTGGGAAGTGATGAAAGCCTAAACTTGTAGTGGTAGGTCTTTGATCCACTTTGGATTAGAAAATTAAGAATTTCCAGGAAGCATTGGTAAAAGACTGGAGAAACTGAAGGGTGGAAAGAGGTGATATGATTTGAGGCCAGATACTGAACAGTACTGCTGCTCCTCTCATACCCAAATGTTCGCCCTGGGTTCTATACTATTTTACACTCTGCAATGATGATTTACTTCTGTCTTCCCTTCACAAAAAGTACTAAGTGATTTATTAGCAACAAAATAAACCAACTCACTCACAATACCTAGTGCCAAAATTTACCTAGTATTCCATTTAGTTACTTAATTATAACTTTAAATTCTTCTAAACAGTTCAAGAAAGAGAAAGAGAATTAAGGGTCTTGTCAGCCAGACTCATAGAATGTTAGCAACAGAATTTAGTCATGAGCAGGAACAGAAAAAAAAAAAGAAAGAAAAAAAGGAAAGAACCAAAAGTGATTAGTGGGAGAAAAAAAGAGTATAAAGCTTTTGCTTTCCAAACAAATTGAGAATTGTAAAGCCAATAGTAACTCTAACAATATAGATTGAGATATACAAGTACATATTCACACATATAGTGGGGTTAAGCAGGTAGGGCATAAAACTAAAACAGAAAAGAAATTAAAGTAAGAAAAAACTAAATGGAAAAAGATTCCCTAGCTTTTAAAATATTCACTCCTGTGTAGAATAAGAGGATCACAACCCATTTCATAAAATTAAGATACAGTGATGGTCACTGAGCAGTCTTGATACCACTGACAGTTAATTCGATTAAAAAATATTAAAATCTGGGCCAGGTGTGGTGGCTCATGCCTGTAATCCCAGCACTTTCGGAGTCTGAGGCGGGCAGATCACCTGAGGTCAGGAGTTCGAGACCAGCCTGACCAACAGGGAGAAACGCTGTCTCTACTAAAAATACAAAATTAGCTGGGTGTGGCGTCGCATGCTGTAATCCCAGCTACTCAGGAGGCTGAGGGCAGGAGAATCGCTTGAACCCGGGAGAGGCAGAGGTTGCGGGAGCCGAGATCGCGCCGTTGCACTCCAGCCTGGGCAACAAGAGTGAAACTCCATCTCAAAAAAATAA
The DNA here is from genome assembly GCF_006542625.1 of Nomascus leucogenys. Classification (NCBI taxonomy): domain Eukaryota; kingdom Metazoa; phylum Chordata; class Mammalia; order Primates; family Hylobatidae; genus Nomascus; species Nomascus leucogenys. Next base: position 92,481,778 of record NC_044383.1, on the reverse strand, counting down.
AATAAAATAAAATAAAATAAAATCTGAATATAAGCTCTCCAAACATATTTTTGTAATAATTAGATCTATGTCTTATGAGAACATGATAGCTCTTATTCATTCATTCATTCATTCATTCAGTTAGCCAACGATTATTTACTGAGCTCCCTCTACATGCCAGGCACTGTGCTAAGCAGTGGGTATACGATATTCAGCAAAACTGACATAGTCTTTGCCCTCCATGGAGCTTATAATTAAGTGAGAGAGAACAACAATAAACAAGTTAATGTAAAAATAAATACCGATTATGGCAATTGTTTGTGTTGTGTGAGAGAAAATAACAGTGGAGGGAAACTGGGTGTTCAGAGAAGACCACTCTGTGAGGTGACTTTTAAGCTGAGGCTTAAAAGTGTCAGCCTGCCGGGCGTGTTGGCGGGCGCCTGTAGTCCCAGCTACTCGGAGAGGCTGAGGCAGGAGAATGGCGTGAACCCGGGAGGCTAAGCTTGCAGTGAGCGGAGATCGCGCCACTGCACTCCAGCCTGGGGCACAGAGCAAGACTCCGTCTCAAAAAAAAAAAAAAAAAAAAAAAAAAAAAGTGTCAGCCTTGGGCCAGTCGTGGTGGCTTATGCCTGTAATCCCAGCACTTTGGAGGGCCAAGGTGAGCAGATCAGCTAAGGTCAGGAGTTCAAGACCAGCCTGGCCAACATGGTGAAACCCAGTCTCTATTAAATATGCAAAAATTAGCTGGGCGTGGTGGCACATGCCTATAATCCCAGCTACTCGGGAGGCTGAGGCAGGAGGATCTCTTGAACACAGGAGGTGGAGATTGCGGTGAGCCAAGAATGCACCATTGCATTCCAGCCTAGGTGACAAGAGTGAAACTCCATCCTCCCCCCAAAAAGTGTTAGCCTTGCAGAATGGGGAGAGACGGGGAGTATGAGAGTGAAGTAACACTGGATGAAGAGAAGCTTTCCAGCACTCCAAAATCAGGAAGAACTCCATGAGTTCTAGGACCTACAGGGACATAGCTACGGCAGGGTGAATACATAAGTTGAGGTACAAAACTTCATAGCCCATGATAAGAGAAGAATTTGTCTCCGGAAGACCAGGTTTTATTCTGAGGACAACTCTAGAAAAACCAGAAGTTAAACGTTCATTCTTAAATTAACAATTTTTATTCACACTTGGTTTTTTGTTTTTGTTTTTTTTGTTTTTTTTTTTGAGACAGAGTTTCACTCCTGTTGCCCAGGCTGGAGTGCAATGGCACGATCTCAGCTCACCGCAACCTCCACCTCCCAGGTTCAAGCGATTCTCCTGCCTCAGCCTCCCGAGTAGCTGGGATTACAGGCATGCACCACCACGCCCGGCTATTTTTTTTTTTTTTTTGTATTTTTGGTAGAGACGGGGTTTCTCCACGTTGGCCAGGCTGGTCTCGAACTTCCGACCTCAGGTGATCTGCCCGCCTCGACCTCCCAAAGTGTTGTGATTACAGGCGTGAGCCACCATGCCTGGCCCCACACTTAGTTTTTAAGGTAACACTGAAGAGATGTATTCTAATAAGAGAACAGTTATATGAATTAGAAATATCTGGTGATTAAATATTATCAAAACATATAAAAATGTTTTTCAAAATATATAATGAAGGGGCTGGGCATGGTGGCCCATGCCTGTAATCCCAGCACTTTGGGCAGCTGAGGTGGGCAGATCACTTGAGTTCTGGAGTTTGTGACCAGCCTGGGCAACATGGTAAAACCCCATCTTTACAAAAATATCAAAAATTAGCCACACACGGTGGCATGCACCTGTGGTCCGAGCTACCTGGGAGGCTGAGGTGGGAGGATTGCTTGAGCCCGGGAGGTGGAGGATGCAGTCAGCCAATATAGTGCCATAACACTCCAGCCTGAGTGACAGTGAGTCTCAGTCTCAAAAAAAAAAAAAACAAGAAAGAAATACTAGGAAGAATGATGCCACCATGTTACCATGTTGATAATGATTAATGCTAAGTGGAGGAATTATGGATGGTTCTATTTTTTATGTAACTTTTTAAAAATTATTATACGGTCAAACTTTTCTGGGGGGATGTTCAGTTCTATGAATTTTAACACATGTAGATTCATATAACCACCACCACTATCAGGATACACAATGGTTCCATCATGCCAAGAAACTATCTCATGCTATTTCTTCATAGTCACACCTGATGGTTTTATTTAATTTTTAGCCTTTTCTGTAGCTTCCAAACTCTCTATAATTAGTAGGTATTGCTTGAATTTTCAGGAAAAACAAACAAACGTATTTTAAGGTAATGAAAGTAAAAGAACATAACAGCAATAACCTAAAGCAATGGCTTTTTTCTTAATCATTATTTGAGAGAGATGTCCCAGATATTTTTCAATTTAGAATCTTCCTCAACTGACTCATTCTGCTCCTGAACAAAAATACTAACCTTCGAACAATGTGAAAAATACAATGTTTGCAGGTAGGGCCTGGGAGGTATTTTATGTTATCAAGAAGATTCTCTCAAAAGAACAATGACAATGAAAAGTAAGAGAGAGACATACAGTAACATTAGTAGTAACACCAGCTCAAAAGACCTAGGAGGGAGAACAAACAGAATTGAACACAAGAAACATTCCTGCTGGAGCTCCAAACATTGCTATGTGGTGCCACAGGATTCCAATCCAAGCAGTCCAACTTCAGAAACTGTGTTACTATTACCTCTCCTAGAATGTCATGTTGTTTACAGTGGGGAAAAAATAGGAAAGTAAACTAAGGCCCATTAGCAGGAATGGTTGAATATACTATAGTCAAACATAGCACTGAACGCCAGGCCAAATTAAGACGTATAACAGTGACTGTAGAAGGATTTTCATCATCCTTTTATTGACAAATGCAAGATAGTAATATGATCTGTTTTTCAAAAACAATGACAGAAAACACTATATATTTCTATCTTACTTGTTCCTCTATAATTATATGCACATTTAGGAAGGTAATAAAGGATACACATCATGTTGTTAACATTGAAAAGGGAGCTTTTACTCTGAATTCATAACTGCGAATTAATAGTAATTCTTGTAATTTTAACAAACAAGAAATAGACAACCTTCTGATCAATTTAGTCAAGTATGTATGTATCTGGACAACACCTGAGCCCACAGGATACAGGTTTGAACTGTGAAGTCTGCTTTACAGAGAAAAGCTGCAGATGGCTGCTGCTGCCAGGATTCTTAATCACCGAGAAAGTAGAACAGAAACTAGGAGGACAGTATATCTCTTAAGCAGACTATCTGAGAGCCTCTTCAATCCTTTTACTAGAAGGTAAATACACCCTGGCCTGCAGATAGACGGAGGTGGTATGCTTGTATTCATGTGTGCTTATATGTGCACATGTGTTTATTCCAGCAACCCCACACTCTCCATTGCTCTAGTCTAGCTAGAATGGTCCTGGAGAGAAAAGGACAAATCAGTCAATTCAGCATGTCACTCTCAGCCATCTTAGGAAATCAGCTGCATGCTCTGATTTCTTCATTAATGTCAAGAGAAGAACAATGGGTCCCAGCCATTAAGCTCCTCACAGTTCAAGATAAGAAAGAGTTAAGCAGATAATAATCAGTGCACGTAGCTGGGTTTCAAACATTTGGCTGCTTAATCATTTCTTCCTCACTGGGCAGTGCCCAAACACACAGGGAATATTTTGAATGCCTTGGTCTTAGTGATCAGGGAAAGTAAGAGGGTTTCAAGAGAGGTGTGGGTATTGTAAAGGGAGGGATGGAGACGGAGAATTTATAGCGGTGGACAGGCCAGAAAAATATCACTGGCAAACCTTTATTAGGAAATAAAACCATTTCTTAATTGCCATTCGGGAAATAGGCTAAACACAATCTCGCTAAGCCGCTATGGACTAGCTAACTGATTAAGGCAGGGATGTCAGCCAGAAATACTTATTTCTAATATTGTATGACAATAGATTTGTGACTAACCCATTTAGTACTATTGTTTCACAAACTAGCTTATTTTAACTTTTAAAGTAACATTTTAATCATGCTTCACTGAACACATCGGGGGTAAAATTATACACTTGAATTTAATAATAAGGGAGACAGAAGGAAGCTAATTCCAGGTGGCCTATATTTCAATCAGTACAAAATAAGAACAATAAAAAAAAATAGCTGTGGTTGTTTCCTGAAATCAGTGGGTTTAGGAATGTAGACTTTTTTGATAAATTGGCACAATGTTTCAAAAACATTTATGAGTAACCAAAATAGTAGCTATAGAGGATACTCTATCTTTCTATCATCAGTGTGTTGAATTATACAGAAACTTAGACAAACATAACAGGGATTGAGTCACTTTTCTCTTAGATGAAAATAAACTTAAGACAGCCTTTTATGAATACACGGACCAAATATAGTTTTATACTCTTGGATTTAATAAAATCCATATACACAAAAAGGCTCTCTGTCTATTTTTAAAGACATGCCCTTATCCTTTGAGGAAAGCTCTGAGCCTCTCCCCACTCCTCCAATGAAGCCTAAGATAGTGAAGATGACCATAAGCATCAAAGGGACTTCTTGTAACATAGCTGTTTCTGAACTTTCTAAGTTTATGGTCTAATTATAAAGAGTGTGAACAAGAAAGAAGATTACTTACTTATTTAAAAAAGTTTTAAAAATACATACTCATATATTGTCTCATTTGATATTCTCTAGCAATGGGACATTAGAATTTACAAGTTCTATTCAAATCAAAATAAGATTCCTAAAAATATACCTAGAAGAATAAAAATGTGTGTGAAATGGCAATTGGGAGAGAGGATTCTGGAAAGAAGGGGTAGGGACCTGTCTTCTCAGCTAGACAACAAACACACTGGCAAAATTTGTCTCATGTAACTATTTTGGAACTCATGCAACCTCTAGGGGAAGGCTTGGATGTCAAATTATGGTTAATTTTGGTCAATTTCAGCTCTTAGCAGCAGCTACCCATTCCCCACCTCTCAGCCCCATGGCAGGCAGCTGTGTATGTACTCCTGGAGCAGCTTGCCAGGGTGTGCAAAAGGGACTCTATCCTCCAAAGATTAGGATCTATGTCCTGATCACTGATTGCTGCTTTGGATCATGGAAGTGTAGACACAGAGACAGGCTGTCTTTGTTGCACATACCATCCCTTTATTACAAGGTCCTCCTCCTCCAGCTAAAGCAATTGCCAGAGGTTTTAAAGGACCAGCACCCCTTTTCTTCTTCATTTTTCTCCTTTTCCCCTTTTGGGAGCCAGACATTAAAAAATACAATATGCAAAAGCAATGCATAGAAGGAGTAAATTTGCAAGTCACCACACATGCCCAGTGAAATGTACAGGCTCAGAAAAGACCTGAGAACACCTTAAGTTTATACCTCAGGCTGATCCTTGGCACAGAGACAGCCCACAAGAATAAAAAACAAAACAGGACAAAGACAAAAATAGCAGGCTGAGTGTGGTGGCTCATGCCTATAATCCCAGCACTTTGGGAGGCCGAGGCAGGCAGATCGCCTGAGGTCAGTAGTTCGAAACCAGACTGGCCAACATTGTGAAATCCCGTGTCTACTAAAAATAGAAAAATTATCTGGGCATGGTGGCACATGCCTGTAATCCCAGCTACCCGGGAGGCAGGGGTTGCAGTGAGCCAAGATCGTGCCACTGCACTCTAGCCTGGGTGACAGAGTGAGACTCCGTCTCAAAAAAAAAAAAAAAAGACAAAAATAGCAAACCATAGGAAAGGGAGAGAGTCTGATTTCCAGTTACCACATTATTTGTTTCGAATGTCCAACTTCCAGCAACAATCACAAGACACACAAAGAAACAGGAAACTGTGGCCTATTCAAAAGAAAGAAACCAACAAAAACTGTCCTTAAGAAAGATGAGATAGCAGACCTACTAGACAAAGACTATAAAAAACAGTCTTAAATACACTCAAAGAGCTAAAGGAAGATGTGGGGAAAGTCAAGAAAACAATGTATGAACAGAATGGAAACAGCAATAAAAAGATAGAAAACCTAAAAAGAAACCAAGAAACTCTACAGCTGAAAAGTACAAGGACAAAAATGAAAAATTCACTAGAGGTATTTGGCCAGATTTGTACAGGCAGAAGAAAAAAAATCAGCAAACTTGAAAATAGGACAAAGAAAATGATTGAGTCTGAGAAACAGAAAGAAAAAAGATGGAAGGAAAGTGAGAAGAGCCTAAGGGACCTGTGGGACACCATCGGTAAACCAACATACTCATCATCATGGGAATCTTATAACATGGGAAAAGGGGTAGGAAGATTATCTGAGGAAACGGTGGCTGAAAACTGACCAAATTTGATGAGAGACATGAATATAAACATCTAAGAAATTCAGTGAACTTCAAGTATAATGAATTCAGAAATCCACACCAAGACAAATGATCAAGAAAAGTGAATCATCATTTACAAGAAATCCTCAATGAGATCATCAACTGATTTCTCATCAGGAATTTTAGGGGCAAGAAGGCAGTGAGCTAGTATATTCAATGTACTAGGAGCAAAGAAGGCAAACAAACAAAAACCCTCAGCCAAGAATCCTATATCCAAGCAAAACTATCCTTCAAAAGTGAGGGGAAATTAAGACATTCCCAGATGAACAAAAATTGAGGAAATTTGTTACCACCAGAACTGTCCTGCAAGAAATGCCAAAAGAAGTCTTGCAGGTTGAAATAAAAGAACACTAGACAGTAACTTGAAGCCACGTGAAGAAATAAAGAGCCAGGAATGGTAGTACATACCTATAGTCCCAGCTACTTGGGAGTGCTGAGGCAGGAAAATCACTTGAGTCCAGGAGTTTGAGGCTGCGGTGAGCTATGATTGTGCCACTGCACCCCAGCCTTGGCAACTGGGCAAGACCCCATCTCTAAATTTTTGTATTTGGCTAATTTTTGTATTTTTAGTAGAGAAGGGGTTTCACCAAGTTGGCCAGGCTGGTCTCAAACTCCTGACCTCAAGTGATCCACCCGCCTCGGCCTCCCAAAGTGCTGGGATTACAGACATGAGCCACCAGGCCCGGCTGTAAAGTTGTTTTTAACTCTGCTTTTTTGTTTTCTACATGATTTAAGAGACTGTTAACACTAAGAAACACAATTATTAGTGTGTTTCTGAGCATACAATGTACAAAGATGTAGTTCTGTGGCATCAATAACACAGAGGTGAGGATGGAGCTATAAATGAACAGAAGTTAGCATGCTATTGAATTAATTTAGTGTAAATTCAAAATAGAGTGTTGTAACGTGATCTCATGGTAAATACAAAGAAAATAGTTACAGAATATACAAATAAATGCGAATTAAAATGTTTCACTACAAAAAATCAACTAATCTAGCCTGGGCAACATGATGAAATCCTGTTTCTACTAAAAATACAAAAGTTAGCCGTGCATGGTGGTGCACATCTGTAATCCCAGCTAATCAGGAGGCTGAGGCACGAGAATCACTTGAACTTAGGAGGGAAAGTTCCAGTAAGCTGAGATTGCGCCACTGCACCCCAGCTTGGGTGACAGACTCTGTCTCACAAAAAACAAAAAACAAACAAACAAAAAACTAAATTCTAAAGAGACAGTAATGCAGGAAATGAGGGTCAAAAAATTGCTTCTCCATAAGGAATATAGAAAACAAATAGCTGTTCAGGCACAGTGACTCACGCCTGTAATCACAGCACTTTGGGAGGCCGAGGCAGGTGGGTCACTTGAGCTCAGGAGTTCAAGACCAGCCTGAGAAACATGGTGAAAACCCTGTCTCTATTTAAAAAAATTTTATTTAAAAAACATAAATCAAAAAAGAAAACAAAAAGCAAAATAACAGAAGTCTCACCTCATCAGTAATTACTTTAAATGTAAATGGATTAAACTCTCCAATCAAAAGACAAAGATTGGCAGACTGAATTAGAAAACACGACCCATGACCCAATTTTATGTTATCTATAAGAGATTCACTTTAGATCTAAAGACAAATAAGTTGAAAGTGAAAGGATAGAAATATATATCCCATATAAATAGTAATTAAAAGAAAACAGGGTAGGTATACTAATTTTAGACAAAATAGTCATTTTTTTTTAAATTTTTTTGAGAGGGTCTCTCTCTCTGTCACCCAGGCTGGAGTAATGTGGCATTATCATAGCTCACTGCAGCCTCGACCTCCCAGGCTCAAGCTATCCTCCCACCTCAGCCTCTTGAGTAGCTGAGGCTACAGCATGTGCCACCACACCCAGTTAATTTTTTAAGTTTCTATAGAGATGGGGAGGGGGGTCTCACTATGTTGTGCAGATTGGTCTTGAACTCCTGGCCTCAAGCAATTCTCCTGCCTCAGTCTTCCAAAGTGCTGAGATTACAGGCCTGAGCCACCACACCTGGCCAAAATAGATTTAAATCCCAAGAGTTTAGAAGAGACAAAGAAGGATGTATTTTATTAATAAAAGGCTCAATACAGCAATAAGATGTAACAATTACAAACATGTAAACACCTAGTAACAGACCATCATAGTATAGAAAGCAAAAATTGATAGAACTTGGACTGAAGGGAGAAGTAGTCAGTTCCACAATAATAGTTGGAGACTGCAATACTTCACTCTCAATAAAGAATAGAACAAACAGACAGAAGTAAGGAAATAGAGCACCTGAACAACATAACAAACTAATTATGTTTAACAGATATATACAAGACATTCTACGCAATAACAATAGAATATATTCTTCTCAAGTGTGCACAGCACATTCTCCAGAATAGAACTATGAAACAGACTTAAAAAGACTTTAGTGTCAGGCCCAGCGTGGTGGCTCACACCTGTAATCCTCCCAGCACTTTGGGAGGCTAAGGCGGGCAGATCACCTGAGGTCAGAAGTTCAAGACCAGCCGGGGCAACATAGTGAAACCCCATCTCTACTAAAAATACAAAAACTAGCCACGTGTGGTGGTGCACACCTGTAATCTCAGCTACTTGGGAGGCTGAGACAGGAGAATCACTTGAACCCAGGAGGTGGAGGTTGCAGTGAGCTAAGATCACTGCACTCCAGCCTGGGTGATAGAGGGAGACTCCATCTCAAAAAAAAAAAAAAAAAAAAGGAGAAAACATGAAAGACTGTAGTGTTATCTCTGAGTACAATGGAATGAAGTTAGACATCAACAACAGAAGGGAAACCAGAAAATGAACAAATTTGTAGAAATCTAAAACACTATTAAATAATAAATCAAAGAAGAAATCAAAAGGGAAATTAGAAAAATAATTAGAGATGAATGAAATAAAATACAACATGCCAAAACTTATGGGATGCAGCAAAAGCATTGCTAAGGGGGAAAATTTATAGCTATAAACACAAACAAAAATAAGAAAGATCTTAAATCAACAACCTAACTATATAACTTAAGTAACTAGGAGAAGAACAAACTAAACCCAAAGCTAGAAGATGAAGGAAATAATAACGATTAGAGCAAAGATAAACAAAATAGAGAATAGAAAACAATAAAGGAAATAAATGAGACCAAAAACACTAGTTCTTAAAAGATAACCAAAAAAGGGGCAAATCTTTAGCTAGATGAACTAAGAAAAAAAGAGAGAAAACTCAAATTACCAAAATCAGAAATGAAAGTGGGAACATTACTACTGATTCTACAGAAATAAAAATGATTCAAAGAGAGCACCATGAATATTTGTATGCTAACAGATTGGATAAACTAGATAAGATAGACACATTCCTAGAAACGCAAAACCTACAAAGACTGAATCATGAAGAAATAGAAAATCCGAAGAGACCTATAACTAGTATGGAGAATGAATGAGTAATAATAATAATAATAATAAATCTCTTGACAAAGAAAAGCCTTGAACCTGATGGCTTCACTGGTGAATTCTACCAAATATTTAAAGAACTAACACCAATCCTTCTCAAGCTTTAAAAAGAAAATTAAAGAGAAAAGAACATTTCTTTACTCATTGTATGAGGCCAGCAATATCCTGATATCAAAGCTAGTTAAAGACACTACAAGAAAACTGCAGACCAATATCCCTTATAAATATTGACACAAAAATCCTCACCTATATACTAGCAAATGAATTCAACAGCATATTACAAAGATTAGGCCAGGCACAGTGGTTCATGCTTGTAATCTCAGCACTTTGGGAGGCCTAGGTGGGAGGATTGCTTGAGGCCAGGAGTTCAAGACCAGCCTGGTCAACAGAGCAAGATCTCATCTCTTAAAGAAAAAAACATACTAAAAATTAAAGAAATATTATACATCATCTCCAGGTGTAGTGGCTCATGCCTGTAATCCCAACGCATTTGGGATGTCACGGCAGGAGGATAGCTTGAAGTCAGGAGTTCGAGACAAGCCTGGGCAATATAGAGAGATTCTGTCCCTACAAAAAAAAAAATTAATATTAGCTGGGCATAATGGTGCACACCTGTAGTCCTAGCTACTTGGGAAGCTGAGGTGGTGGTGGGGTATCACTTGGGCCCAGGAGTTACAGATTACAGTGAGCTATGATTGAGCCACTGCACTTCAGCCTTGATGACAGAGCAAAACTCAGTCACTTAAAAAACAGATTTAAAAAAAAGTTAGATGATAAATTTGTTATGTATATTTTATCACAATTTAAAAATTGAAAAAAAAAAAAAAACTACCCATGTTTTGGTATCTCTAAGCCCATTATTTCTATGTCTCTAAAATGGAAATGATAATAGAACCCACCTCATAGGGCTTTTGTGAGGATTAAATGAGAAAATATTTGTGAAGTCCTTTAGTGCAGTGCCAGACACAACAGTAAACTTTCAATAATGTTAGCTATTATTCTTACTTAAAAGTAACTTAATGAGTGGAAAGGAACTAGAATTAAAATAATCAAGAATTGATAACAATTAGCAAATAGTAAGAAAGGTGCCAAATTGTATGAGGGTGATTATTTCTTCAAATTTTATTTTAATTCAGGGTTATCATGAAAATATGGTATTGGCCGGGCGTGGTGGCTCACACCTGTAATCCCAGCACTTGGGGAAGCTGAGGCAGGTGGATCACAAGGTCAAGAGATCAAGACCATCCTGGCCATGGCCAACATGGTGAACCCCATCTCTACTAAAAATACAAAAATTAGCTGGGTGTGGTGGCACACGCCTGTAGTCCTAGCTACTCAGGAGGCTGAGGCAGGAGAATCGCTTGAACCCAGGAGGCAGAGGTTGCAGTGAGCCGAGACTGCGCCACTGCACTCTAGCCTGGTGAAAGAGGGAGACTCTTGTCTCCAAAAAAAAAAAAAAAAGAAAATATGGTATTGTACTTTGGGAGACTGAGAAGGGTGGATCACTTGAGCCCAGGAGTTCCAGACCAACCTGGGCTACATGATGAAACCCTGTCTCTACCAAAAAAAAAAAGAAAAAAAAAAATTAGCTGGGTGTGGTGCACACCTGTAGTTCCAACTACTGGGGAGGCTGAGGCAGGAGGATTGCCTAAGCCCACAGAGGCTGCAGTGAACTGTGATTGTACCACTGCACTCCAGCCTGGGTGACAGAGCAAGGCCCTGTCTCTAAATAAATAAATATTCTTTAATATGTCTAGCTATTTTACTACTTTACTTTCTTGATAATTTCATGTGAAAATGTTCATTTCTTCTCTTTTTAACAAAGTCCATTTATCTGGTTTTGTGAGAATCTACCTGTGGGTAAGGCATCATCTTCAACTGAGTCACAACATATACTAATTGCAGAGAAAATGCCTCAGGAAAAATAAATAAGATTCCTGCATCTGATGGACTCAAGCCTATTAAAGGAAGACAGCTATGGTCTGGGCACAAAAAAATTAAAAAAACAAAACTGGGATGAGAATCAGAAGATCAGACTCTAACTCCAGCTCAGGCTTTTTGTTTCTTGTCTGTAAAATTAGACAACTGATCTACTTCTCTTTAAGGCCCCTTTCAGGTCTAAATTGCAAAGTTGTGTAGTGTGGTTGTTGTCCTGGCACCTCTTCCCACACACTGCAGAAAACCAAGCTTGGAGATAGCCCAAGCCTCAGATAAAATCATGGTTTCCCCATCAACTGGACTCTCCCCATTGCCTGGCGTTCATTCCATGTTTCCCACCTTGGTGGTATCACTGGTTTCCACAACCTCAATTTCAAACCTTCATCCTCAATCTTCTGCCCTCCAGTCTCAGGAAACTGAAGATCACTCTGTTTCACGGAGAAAATAGAAACCACTAAATTACCCTCAACTTTCTACCACCCAAAGTTAAATTCCCCAACATCCTCATTTTTTTCTTTGGCTTCAGTGAAAGGAGTATTAAAAGGAGGCCGTAGATTGGAGAGCACTTCTCCAGGAAGCATTCCCTTGCCCCCTAAGCCTGGGCAGATCCCTCTGCTGGGTCATCCCTGAAGATCCTGGGAATTCTACCTTCATTGCACTTATCAAGGAACCATATATTTAAAAGGTGTCCATTTACTTTTCTGTACATCTCAAGCTGTAAGTTCCATGTGGGCAAAAGTTATTTCTGGCTTATGTATATTTGTTTCCTCTGTATAACACAGAAGTTGTTCAATACATATTCTAAAAATTGAAGAATAAGTAAGTTTCCCAATAAACTTACCAGAATGCCAAACTCTTGGCACCACTTGGGCTTTGCTTGCAGGTTCTTTCCAAAATAAACCTTTTTATTACTATAAAAGCAATGCATATTCATTATGAAGAAAAAAAAATCAGAAAAACAAAACAAAACAAAAGAGAATACAAATGACAGGAGACTCCAACCTACCAACTATTGTTAACTTCTTTAGGCATATTCTTCCAGAAGCTTTTAATCATATGCTGATATTAAAATAGGATCACTTCAGATATACAGATCAATATAACAATACAGAAATAGACCCGCACATATTTGACATACTGATTTTATATGAAGATGCTTGAGCAATTCAATGGGGGAATGGAAAGTCTTTTTAGCATACGGTACTGGACCAACTGGATATTCACATGGAAAAAAATAAAAATTGACCCTTATCACCATACATAAAGATTATCTCTAAACGAATCTTAGACCTAAATGTGAAACCCAAAACTATGAAACTGCCATAAGAAAATGTAAGAAAAGATATTTACAACCTTGGACTCAGCCAAAATTTGTTTTTTTTTTTTTTTTTTGAGACGGAGTCTCGCTCTGTCGCCCAGGCTGGAGTGCAGTGGCGCAATCTCGGCTCACTGCAAGCTCCGCCTCCCAGGTTCACGCCATTCTCCTGCCTCAGCCTCCCAAGTAGCTGGGACTACAGGCGCCCGCCACCACGCCCGGCTAATTTTTCTGTATTTTTAGTAGAGACGGGGTTTCACCTGTTAGCCAGGATGGTCTCGATCTCCTGACCTCGTGATCCACCCGCCTCAGCCTCCCAAAGTTCTGGGATTACAGGCGTGAGCCACCGCGCCCGGCCCGACTCAGCCAAAGTTTTTTAGATAAGTTACCCGCCCCCCACCCCTGTCAAAAAACGCATAAACCATTAAAGAATGATACATTAGACTCCCTCAAAATCTAAAACTTTTGGTTTTGAAAAGACATTAAGAAAGAAAAATGGGCTGGGTATGGTGGCTCACTGCTATAATCCCAGTGCTTTGGGAGGCCATGGTGGGAGGATTGCTTGTGACCAGGAGTTTGAGACCAGCCTGGGCAATATAATGAGTGTGAGACCCCCATCACTACAAAAAAAAAATCTTTTTTAATTAGCTGGGCTGTGCACTTGTAGTCACAGCTATTCTGGAGGTCAAGGTGGGAAGACTGCTTGAGCTCTGGAGTTTGAAGTTATAGTGAGCTATGATAGTGCTACTGTACTCCAGACTGGGTAACAAAACAAGACTCTGTCTAAAAAACAAACAAACAAAACAAAACAAAACAAAACGGCAAGCCACAGACTAGGAGAAAATATTCACAACAGATATATCAAACATAGGACTTATGCCCAAAATATATAAAATACATAAATAATTCTCAAAACTTAATAAGAAAACATAAACCAATTTTTTAAATGTGCAAAATAGTAGAATAGAAACTTCATCAAAGAAGATATATAGTGGCCAATAAGCCCATGAAATGATGTTCAACATCATTAGTCATGAGGGAAACGCAAATTCAAATACAATGAGGCCGGATGCAGTGGCTCATGCCTGTAATCCTAACGCTTTGGGAGGCCAAGACAGGCAAATTGCTTGAGCCCAGGGGTTCGAGACCAGCCTGGGCAACATGACAAAACCCCAGCTCTACAAAAGATACAAACAAAAAAAACCCAATTAGCCAGGCATGGTGGTGCACCCTTGCAGTGTCAGCTACTAGGGAAGCTGAGGTAGGAGGATCACCTGAGCCTGGAGAGGTTGAGGCTGCAGTGAGCCATGATGGTGCCTCTGCACTCAGCCTGGGTGACAGAGTGAGGCCCTGTCACAAAAAAAAAAAAAAAAAAAGAAAAAAACAAAAAGTTGAAGAGACTGGTATATCCATACAATGGACTACTCAACAACATAAAGGAATGAACCCTTGATCCACGCAACAACATGGACGAATCTCAAAATCATTATACTGAGTGAAAGAAAACAAAACAAACAAGTGCATACTGCATATTCCAGACAATGCATATTTGATCTACTGACTTTAGACAAAGATGCTCAGGCAATTCAGTGGGGGAATATAGAAAGTCTTTTTAACATACGGTGCTGGACCAACTGGATATTCACATGGCAAAACAATTAAAATTGGCCTTATGTACCATACATCACCATACCTATAAATTAACTCTTAACGAATCTTAGACCCAAATGTAAAACCCAAAACTATCAAACTGCTATAAGAAAACGTAGGGAAGGCCGGGTGCAATGGCTCACGCCTGTAATCCCAGCACTTTGGGAGGCCAAGGCAGGTAGATCACAAGGTCAAGAGATTGAGACCATCCTGGTCAACATGATGAAACCCCGTCTCTACTAAAAATACAAAAATTAGCTGGGCATGGTGGCGCACACCTGTAGTCCCAGCTACTCAGGAGGCTGAGGCAGGAGAATCGCTTGAACCCAGGAGGTGGAGGTTGCAATGAGCCGAGATAGCGCCACTGCACTCCAGCCTGGCAGCAGAGCAAAACTCAGTTTCAAAAAAAAAAAGAAGGAAAGAAAGAAAACATAGGGAAATATATAGGGAAATATATTTACAACCTAGAAAAATTCTAGAAAATAAAATCTAATTTCTAGTGACAGGAGACAGATCAGTGTTGGCCTGGAGATGAGGGTGGAAGGAAAGATGGATTCATGGATTACAAAGAGACACAGGAAAACTTTAGGGGTGGGGGTTGCTAATGGAATGTTTATCATCTCAACTGCGATGACATCATGTGTCTGTAGATGTCAAAATGTATTAAACTATACACTTTAAATATGTGCAGTTCATTGTACTTCAATTATACCTTAATAAGGTAGAAAAATAAAGCCAAAAATGGGATCATACATACCTATTACTTTTTAACTTGATAATATGGTGTGAACACATTTTCATATTAATGCCTATATTTCTATACCATGTTTTAGTATTCCATTACATGAACATACTCTGATTTATTTAACCAAACTCTTGTTATTGGACATTCAAGTTGCTTTCAACTGTTCACTATTACAAACCACAGATAACAGTATTTTCAGAGAGGCCATGTATAATTCTTAGCTGCATTACCTCAGTTAGTTAAAATACTACACTTATGAAGCAAAGGTCCAACATTAAAATTCTGTTTCATAGCCATGAACTTGGACGTAACCTTAGTCTTGGATTGCTGTGCTGAAAATATATGCGATTGGACCCAAAGACACTGGACCACCTCAGTGTGAGGAAAAATCACCAGAAATCCAGCCCCGCCAGAGGAAAAAGAAACATATGGTGAAATGGCAGATCAGCCACATTATCTCCAAAAGCAAAGAATATGCTTAATCAGCCTTAAGAGAATCATGAAAGAAAAAATATTTATTGAAGTTTTTCAATGTGTTTTTTGGGGTAGAAGAGGAATGCAGAAGAGCTTTCCAAGGCATATAACACAATCTCAACTCCATTGGTGCTGAAAGCTGATCTTGCACTGAGGAAAGTGACTTAAGTAGGTAAATTCACTATTTGCAAACCCACTCCAGGGGATCATGTGTAATGAGCTAAGTGCCAGCTGTAGGAATAGCCTGAGACCCAGCATTAGGAGCTGGTAAACAGTCAGCAAAGCAGCCAAAGGACATTTCACATGGGTTTAAAAACAATTTTGTTTCTCTCCCGCCAAATAGAGAGTTTTTCCCCCCTCATTTGTAGGACACTCTCAAGTGATGAAATCAAAACTGCTTAGAATAGAAGAATATACATTATTCAATACTTATCTGGTACTTTTAAGATAAAACCCTACATTGATCCACTCTCATTCTCTCCCCCGTTCCTCCTGGTCCTCCACCACCTATTTTTCCATGCAGTCTGTACTTTACAACTCTTTCTCTCCCTGCTGGAGCAGACCTCTCCCTCACGCCAAAACTCCCCTTTGAAGTCCGCCCTCCCATTAGGGCTTTGGTGTAGGTATTCAGACTGATCACACAAGCCCAGCAGAAGTCCCGGACCATCCACATTCTGTCGTATACAGTTGTTTCATGTGGCCTGTGATTTACAGTCTTAATTAATGCTCAAAAGAAGAAGAGCACATCTTTGGTGGAGTTTTTCCCCCCTTCTTTCTACAAAACAGGACTCTTGGGGTTTCTGTGGACATTGTGCAGGATGGTTTTGCCAAATGGAATGAAGCACACTTAATACTTTTCCTTTATAACCTTTGCCATAAATCAGCTGGCACTCCGTTTGCACAAGTGCAGCGATTAATGTCTTGCCCCTCCCCCAGCACTTCCCGAATTTTAAACAAAGTAGGAATAAACTGAGGGTGAGCAGAGCCAGCGGGCCCAGTAAATCAGTTTAATGAGATTCGAATAGATCACATAGGACATATTGTGGAAGAATAAGGTGGGTGGTAGGGATCCGAATTTCAACAACATGGGAGTACTGGGGGCTGAGAGAGGGAACTGATGCAAGTTGCGGTAGGCAATGCTCAAACTCTGACACATGTCTTTGGTAAAAACAGCACATCTTACATTCTCTTTCCCATTTGCTGAAACTTACTGCTGTGACTTGTTTAGATTTAGCGCTGCTTCCTGTCTGTGGTTTTCCTGGTCCATGTTCTCCCACAGCTGGAGAGATTTTTGCTTGCTTCTTCTCATCCATGACTATGTTGATCTGCATTCATTCTTATTCTATGGTCTCCTTTCTACAAACACACATCTTTGTACACACAAATAACTTTCTATGTAAGACAGGAAAAATAAAGACCTGCATATCTAAGGGCTGAACTAAGTTAAGAAGTAAGAAGCTAATTATTGGGTGTCATCCATCCACACTGGACAGCCAGAGGCTGCTTAGTTCACCCTTCACTCACTGTCACTTACAGGTAGGAAATTTACAGTCCTCCCTCCCTCCCACTACATAAGACGAAAACGTTGTTCAGTTTTCTGCTCTTTATTTTATTATTATTATTATTATTATTATTGAGATGGAGTTTCACTCTTGTTGCCTAGGCTGGAGTGCAATGGCGTGATCTCGGCTCGCTGCAAACTCTGCCTCCCGGGTTCAAGCGATTCTCCTGCCTCAGCCTCCCAAGTAGCTGGGATTACAGGCATGCATCACCATACCAGGCTAATTTTGTATTTTTTAGTAGAGACAGGGTTTCTTCATGTTGATCAGGCTGGTCTCGAACTCCCGACCTCAGGTGATCCTCCTGCCTTGGCCTCTCAAAGTGCTGGGATTACAGGTGTGAGTCACCACGCCCGGCTGTTTTCTGCTCTTTAAATCAAATATACAAATAGGATTCTTCTTGCATCGAAGACTATATTACAATGAAAAAGAAAACCTTAAACCTTTTCTCAAAAGAGTTGTCTGATTACATATTTCCTTAATATCACTCACAGAGAAAAAGTAGACCATCCTAAGTACCTCTGTTAATACAGTTCTTACGTGTTAGACAATATGAGAGAAGATGATTGAAAGAAAGGAAAAGAGAAATGAAATAAACTGCCTTCATAATGTTTCATTTAATTTCAGAAATGCATGAGGTCTGTTTCAAAACTTATGAGTCCCCTGTATATGAGATTGCCAACTTTTAGTCATGTTTATTATTCTTATTACTCTCCATGACTAAACACCAGAAAGACATTAGTTTAGTAAGTTATAAGGTCAACCAACTTTATCAGGAAATGCTGCATAAACAATGTATTAACTCCCCAAAGAATATCAATTTAATAATATGATGCATAATAATGCTATGTTATTATACCTTTGAGACTTTGCTCTTTTTTCTTTCCTTAGGTGAGAAATGAAAATTACTCTTACATATATCCCTCCTCTCACTTAATCCTGAACATGCTAAGCAACCTCTTACTCTCATACTGAAATATTTATTCTAAAAAAGCAGATTCAAGATTTGACTATTCTGAATCTGGGTTTCAACTAGAAAACAATTCAAAAAAAGAAACACAATCCTAAACTTGCTTTACTATGGATAATAAATACTAATTAAATATTTTTTAAAATATTGCCAGATATTCAACCTGAGGAAAGTCAGCGGGCTGAAAGTTATGGATCTTTTATGACAAATTGGACTTCTTGTGCTTCTGGATTATTTTGTACTATGGACTATGTCAAGCATATGGCATAAACGTTAACTAATTCAGCAACACAAAGGAATACAGCTGTGGGAGAGCCTAAATTACACAAGAACAATTTTGCATTTTAACATGTAGGCCTTTAGTGCTTTTCCAAACTTGACATAAGGTCTCCATCTCCACTGTTCCTCCTCTTAAATAAATGGGAAAGAAGCTGATTGATAACATATTTTAACTTTAGATTGCTCAGACATGGTGTGCTTGCTTAAACAGCCTCACCTCTGTACAGCATTATTTATTTTTAAATCATTAATTGTATATTTTTTTTCTTAAAGAGATCAAAGAAGTTCTACCTTGCCAAGGGAAGGAAGAAAATATTCAGCAGACACACAACTGTGGGATTCATTCACAAGTGCCAAATGCCCAACACCCACCCACCTCTACATAGAACTGTTTCCATTTCCATTTTGTTGTTGTTGGTTATGAGCATGGATATGTTACCTGACACATATTTTAATTTCAAATCTGATGGCTAAGAAAAAAGAGGGATTTCAGTATCTCTCCTTCTAGAACATGGCAAATAACCTCCTGAAAGGATGAGCTAAACACAGTGTCTCAGTGGTGTATAAAATCACTGTTAAAAGCCACCAAAAAAACCAGTGCCTTTGTCTTCTACTGGCCAGAAAAAGATTCAGATTTGGTGAGATTTAAAAAGCTCCACACCATCTTATGTGACTTCTTCCACTGTACAGATGATTAAGAATGAAGAAAATAATCGTTTGAATTTATAGTATAACAACCATTGCAAACATCACGTCTGTCTTATAAGAACGTCATTTCCTTTCATAGAAGAGACGTCTGAAACAAGTTTAAAATTTCAACTGCAATCTGTCATTGTTACCATACCATGCAAATTAAATAAGGTGTCGAGAGTATTTTTAATCCTCTGAATGAGACATAGTACTAATTAGATGTGGAGAGGAAATGTAGTGAAGAAACAATAATATATTAACGTATGACAATTGTTTAAAGGCCATTTCTTGAAATGTTGAAGAAAACTATAGGCACACAAACGCTTGCATTTAATTTTGGAGGTTCATGGCCATCTGCAGACAGCCGTAGGACCATGCTCCATGGCCTGCCAGGCACAAAAGGAATCAAACCAGCTTCAGGAACACTTAAATTAACACGTAGGCACTGATTCGATTTTTTTTTTTTTTAAGAGACGGTCTTGTTTTGTCACCCAGGCTGGAGTGCAGTGGCAAAAGCATGGCTTACTGCAGCCTCATCCTCCTGGGCTCAAGCAATCCTTCTACCTCAGCCTCCCAAGGACCTAGGACTACAGGCACGTGCTACCATGCCTGGCTAATTTGTAAATTTTTTGTAGAGACGTGATCTCACTATGTTGCCTAGGCTGGTCTCAAACTCCTGTTCTCAAGTAATCCTCCCATCTTGGCCTCCCAAAGTGCTGGGATTATAGGCATGAGCCACCGTGCTAGGCCAATCTGATTTTTCTGAATCTTTCATCAGAGAAAAAGTAAAGATTCTGGTCACTTTTGAAATGGAGGTAGAAAAACAACTTCAAGTCAAATATCAGCTAGCAGATTCCAGCAGCACAAGCAGTGTGGCCTGTCCAGCTCTGGGACAAACGCATGCAAACAGCATCCAGCCCTGTTCCAAAGGGCAGGATTTTCTAGGAAAGTTGTGTGGCTCCTACCCTAAGGAAGAACTAAGAGTCTACACAACAGAAATTATAAGAACTCAGCAAAATTCCTGTTAGATGAAGAAAATGTAATGACCTCCATTGCCTACTTTAGTAAAGCTTCCTAGAGGAGGGGAGGGCTGGTCAGAACTTACTTCAAATCATTAATTTTTTTTTTTTTTTTTGAGACAGAGTCTCGCTCTGTAGCCCAGGCTGGAGTGCAGTGGCGCGATCTCAGCTCACTGCAACCTCCGCCTTCTGGGTTCACGCCATTCTCCTGCCTCAGCCTCCCGAGTAGCTGGGACTACAGGCAAATCATTAAAATTTAAAGTACTGTTAAACACTACAGGGAGTCTTATTAAAGTGCTAGAATCTTACAAACACTAAAGAAAATACCCCATAGTAGAGGAAAAATAGAAAGAAAATAAAAATAATGTCACAGAATATGATAGATTAAATAACCATTGAGAGGCTACAAAGATCATGTCCTCAAATCATCACAATTCCCCACTACTGACCAAATTTACTTTTATATCAAGACAGTGCTAATGAATTACCAGATTTCAAAGCACCAAAGCAGAACATTGGAAAAGATGAAGGAAATCGCTTTAACAGCACAAGAGGGGGAAGCTGACAGTCTGTCAGTAAGAAAGGAATGGGAGCTCAGAACACATGATGAAGAACACAAAAGAACTGCAGCAGCCTGAAGCCATTTAGAATGAAGGGCAAAGACCCTGAACAGCTCCTTAATTAGTATTCATGGTGACGACATTGAATCTTTAAGAAATAGTGAAATGATGTTCAATATTTCATTTATGGCCAGGCACAGGGGCTCATGCCAGTAATCCCAACAATTTGGGAGGCTGGGGTGGGAGGATTACTTGGGGCCAGGAGTTTGAGACCAGCCTAGACAACATAGTGAGACCTGGTCTCTTTAAAAAATTAAAAAGTCTGGGCGTGGTGGCTCACGCCTGTAATCCCAGCACTTTGGGAGGCCGAGGTGGGCAGATCACTTGAACTCAGGAGTTCCAGACCAGCCTGGCCAACACGGCGAAACCCCCTCTCTACTAAAAATACAAAAATTAGTCAGGCTTGGTGGCATGTGCATGTAACCCCAGCTACTTGAGAGGCTGAGGCAGAATTGAATCCAGGAGGCGGAGGTCGCAGTGAGCCAAGATCAAGCCATTGCACTCCAGCCTGGGTAAAAAGAGTGAAACTCCATCTCAAAAAAAAAAAAAAATTAGCTGGGCATGGTGGTGGTACACCCCTGTTGTCCTAGCTACTCAGGAGGCTAAGGCAGGGGAATCACCTAAGCCCAAGAATTGGAGGCTGTAGTGAGCTATGATCACTTTTGCCACCGTACTTCAGCCTGGGCGGCAAAGCAAGACCCTGTCTCTAACCTAAATCAACTAACTAAATAAATAATTTTTTAAGTATTCCACTTAGTGCTTAAGGGTAAATGCCCAATTATCTAGAAGATTTGCATGGAATCTCACATTTCGAATTCTGCTAGAACAGCTTGCCCTTTCAATGGAAGTACCATTATGTTGGTGTAACACCCGTACCTCTTAAGCTCTTTCTTGCTTTATTTTATCCTTATACTAGTCTTTTGGGTAGGAGGATAGATACTGTAACTCTCATTTCAGAGATGAGAAAACATGAAGCATAAAATGACTTTCTCTGTCATCAATCTACTTTGTGACAATCTCCTGATAGTTGATACACACTTGAAGAAATAAACATTTCACGCTGGGCATGGTGGCTCACGCCTGTAATCCCAGCACTTTGGGAGGCCGAGGTGGGTGGATCACCTGAGGCTGAGAGTTTGAGACCAGCCTGACCAACATGGAGAAACCCTGTCTCTACTAAAAATGCAAAATTAGCCAGGCGTGGTGGCACATGCCTGTAATCCCAGCTACTTGGGAGGCTGAGGCAGAAGAATCGATTGAACCCGGGAGGTGGAGGTTGCGGTAAGCTGAGATTGCGCCATTGCACTCCAGCCTGGGCAACAAGAGTGAAACTCTGTCTCAAAAAAATAATAATAATAAAAATATAAACATTTCACTTTGAGAAGAGGAGGGGAATGTTCCATTTTGCTTCTTAATTAAATGCATGGCCATCATTATGTTTTCCTGCAACAGTACTTAAGAAAGCTTCTTTTTTGCCCTAAGTAAAGGAGTAGGAGCCTCTCAGGTTAATTCAGCGAAAACCAACCCTGTCTGGCTTACTCCACTCAAGCAAGACTTGGTTACTTGGTCAAATTTCAACGAAAGGGAGACTGCTGATTTCTGCACTGCCACTCACTTCTGCAAGAGCACACAGTCTTTCTTGGCTTTTCCTCTGTTTTCTGCATTTTTTACTGAAACTGGAATAAGAGTAGGGAAGGAGCTTGGGAAGGGAAACCACCCAAACATAGGAAACTGGAAGTACTTTTTAAAAAGTAAAAAGAAAGCATAACCAAAGAATCTGATGTCAGTAAGCCTGAAGTCTGCTCAGTTTATACTTGGCATCAGATTACACACTCTTGCCAACTTGATTTAGTGCACACACTTGTGTTTTTCTTAGATTATCAAAAATCAAATAAAACTATCTTAATAAGTTATTGTTATGAATGGCCTACTTTTTACTGTACTTATTAATGCTAGTCTTTTATAATAAGAGCCCAAATCCATACCAACAAAATGAAAGTCCTCAGAGGATGTGCAGGTAGACAAGAGGGGGAAAGGACTGGCATGGAGCCGGGTGCAGGTGTGACTGCTGGGAAGGCACTCTAGGCTGGCCTACTCAAAATTCTCTTTTTATCCATTTGGAAATTGAGATTTAGGTGTGAAGGGACTTGCCCAAGTACTTAATAGCCAACAATCAATTTATAAATTACGTAAGTCATAGAAAAGTAGTTTCATGTGGAATGCCAAGCACGTTACTTTATTTTATTTATTTATTTATTTTTTTGAGACAGAGTCTCGCTCTGGAGTGCAGTGGCGCAATCTCGGCTCACTGCAAGCTTCGCCTCCCGGGTTCACGCCATTCTCCTGCCTCAGCCTCTCCGAGTAGCTGGGACTACAGGCGCCCGCCACCACGCCCGGCTAATTTTTTTGTATTTTTAGTAGAGACGGGGTTTCACCGTGGTCTCGATCTCCTGACCTCGTGATCCGCCCGCCTCAGCCTCCCAAAGTGCTGGGATTACAAGCGTGAGCCACCGCGCCTGGCTAGCACGTTACTTTAGAATGTTCTATGAATTAGGACAAACTATTCCTTCCCCCTCCCCTTTATCAAATTCACCATGAAGGATAGGGGAAAAAAATGGTGGGGGGTGCATAATAGAATACAAAGAACACTTAGAAGTTTTGTAGATGTGGGCTGGATCCAGGTTGGTCTGTATAAACTTTGGGCAAACTGCTTAATCTCTCCAAATCTCAGCTTCTTCATCTGTAAAATGGGGACAGTATACTCCACTGCTCCCCATCAGTTCTCTGAGTTCTTGTCAGATAACATAAATGTAGGCCAGGCATGGTGGCTCATGCCTGTAATTCCAGCACTTTGGGAGGCCGAGGTGGGAGGATCACTTGAGGCCAGGAGTTTGAGGTTGCAGTGAGCTGTCACTGTGCCACTGCCCTCCAGCCTGGGTGAGGGAACTGGACCCTGTCTCAAAAAAAATTAAAAAAGATAAAAATACACATATAAATGTAAACCGCCTGGCATACAAGAAGTTCTAAGTAAATATTCGTTCCCTCTCTTTTTTTTTATTTTTTATTTTTTTATTTTTATTTTTTTATTGAGACGGAGTCTCACTCTGTCGTGTCGCCCAGGCTGGAGTGCAGTGGCGCAATCTCGGCTCACTGCAAGCTCCGCCTCCCGGGTTCACGCCATTCTCCTGCCTCAGCCTCTCCGAGTAGCTGGGACTACAGGCGCCCGCCACCAAGCCCAGCTAATTTTTTGTATTTTTTTTTAGTAGAGACGGGGTTTCACCGTGGTCTCGATCTCCTGACCTCGTGATCCGCCCGCCTCGGCCTCCCAAAGTGCTGGGATTACAAGCGTGAGCCACGGCGCCCGGCCAGTTCCCTCTCTTTTCAACTTTTATGTTTTTGTTTGTTTGTGGGGTTTTTTTTTTTTTGGAGACAGATTGTCATTCTATTTCCCCTCCCGTTTTCAAGTGATTCTTCTGCCTCAGCCTCCCGAGTAGCTTGGATTACAGGTGCATGCCACCACACCTGGCTAATTTTTGTATTTTTGGTGGAGATGGGGTTTCACCATGTTGGCCAGGCTTATCTCTTCCTGACCTCAAGTGATCCACCCGCCTTGGCCTCCCAAAGTGCTGGAATTATAGGCGTGAGCCACCACACCCGGCTCTTCCTTTTTTTGAAAGAGGTGGCTCACGCCTGTAATCCCAGCACTTTGGGAGGCCGTGACAGACGGATTACCTGAGGTCAGGAGTTTGAGACCAGCTTGACCAACATGGTGAAACCCCGTCTCTAGTAAAAATACAAATATTAGTTGGGCTTGGTGGCAGGCATCTGTAGTTCCAGCTACTTGGAAGGCTGAGACAGGAGAATTGCTTGAACCCAGGAGGCGGAGGTTGCAGTGAGCCGAGATCGTGCCACTGCACTCCTGCCTGGGTGACAGATTGAGGAAGACTCCATCTCAAAAAAAAAAAAAGAAAAGAAAAAAAAATTGAGCAAGTCAATAATAAACATAGTGCACCATTTATTAATTAGGGGCTGATAGCCAATATATAAAATATTCACATCTACTTCTCCAACTACCCCATTTCATTTTTAGCTAGCTTCTTTTTGGCACAGATAAGTGAAAATGCAAATTAATCAAATGTTCAGTTCTATATATTTTTTTAATTGTACGGAGAAGAAAAAATTAAAAGCTATAAACTCATTATGAGCAATCTATATTTCAATCATTCATGTTATTTTCAGATGCTACTTGGGTAAATTTATATAAGTAAATAACATATAAAACATATTAACATAACATATAAAATCATATAGAGGTTCTAAGCTTTTCTTTTTTTTTTTTTTGAGATGGAGTCTCACTCTGTCCAACATGATCTTGGCTCACTACAACCTCCACCTCCACCTCCCAGGTTCAAGCGATGCTTGTGCCTCAGATTCCCGAGTAGCTGGGACTACAGGTGTGCGCCACCATCCCCAGCTAATTTTTGTATTTTTAGTAGAGACGGGGTTTCACCATGTTTGCCAGGCTGGTCTCAAACTCCTGACCTCAAGTGATCCATCTGCCTCGGTCTAAGTGCTGGGATTACAGGTGTGAACCACTGTGCCCTGCACTTTTCTTAGAATATAAAACTCCACTATATCAAATAATGTATGTAGATACTCTGTCCCCAAGGAGGTGGAACATAATTCCCTCCTCCTTGCGTGTGAGGTGGATATAGTAACTTCCTTCCAAAGAGTACCATATGAAAAGGTGGAAAAAATGGGTCATTTTTTCCTCTGGAGAAACCTGAAAACACCACCTCAGCTAGGTGATCCAGGTTAATGTCGACAGTGACAAGTCATGTTGATATATACTTTTGTTATGATGTGATGAAATAGCACTTTACCTCTCTGGTCTTCCTCCAAAAAGTCCATAACCCCAGACTAATCATATTGAAAAAAAAAAAAAAAGACATACTTCAATTGAAGGACATTCTAAAAAACAGCTGCCCACTGCTCCTGAAAACTAACTGTTAAGGTCATGAAAAGCAAGAAAATTCAGAGAAACTGTCACGACCAGAGGAGTCTAAAGAAAACATGACCATGAAACGTAATCTGATTTCCTCAATGTAATCCTGGAATAGAAAAAGGACACTAGGTAAAAACTAAGGAAATCTGAATGAAGTATGGATTTCAGTTAATGAGAATACATCAACATTGGTTCATTAATTGACTAATGTAAGATGTGAATAACACAGGAAACTGAGTGTGGGGAATATGAAAACTATACTAGCTTCTCAATTTTTCTGTAAATCTTAGCTGTTCTAAAAAATTATGGTCTACTTAACACACTATAAATTATTATATTAACAAAACTACTTTAATAACTATACGTTCCATTACTAGCAAATTTACTTTTTCATATCAAATATCTTTGATTCTAGCTTTTTTTTTTTTTTTAAGTATTCTGTTGAGGAAATAGTCCTCAAAAAATCAAGATGTTTCATAAAGGCTGAGCAGTTCAGATGAAAATGTCTTGGTATCTGCCCAGTTCTGCCTCCTAGTTACACGGTCACATATAAAGCTCTTAAGCAATCTCATCTGTTAATTTCTGTTAATTTCCTCACCAATAAATCCAAGACGCTGGACTAGATTATCAGTATGGTTCTTTACAGCCCTGCAGGTACACCATGTTCAATATCATTTCTCCAAAAGCCAGAGGCACACATTTGAAATAAGAAAGAACTTTCCCACCCACACTCCCCCTGACCCTCAGCCCACCCCAGGCTTTATTTCTCATTCAAAAAGTGGGCCTGGCCTTTAATCTGCCCCTGCTTCCACAGTATCCTGATGACTGACAGAGTCAACCGTGAGGAGATGCCACTAAATCAACATCCTTCAGGGTCCCTTTCCAAAAAAGAAAAAAATTGGGCAGCTGGTCTTGAAATGGGGATTGTTCAGTTTGGTCAAAGCTGCTGCATCATCCATCATTGAGAGATAAGGGGACATTTGCCCAGGGTCAGACTGGCCAAGCAACTGTGTGAACTTACCCAAAACCCCACCTCTGCTTCCCTTTGCCTGTTTCTAAACTTAGTTGCTTTATTCATAACATGGTGCCCTCCGGCAAGGGTAGGGTGAAGGTGCGCAGGTCACCCTCTAAGGCCAGTTCACAATGGAGTCACACACCCAGACTCAGACACACACAGAGCAAGAGTGTTTTCTATTAGCCTGTGTTCATTAATATTGCCTTCTGACTGCCATGTTGTGTTTAGAAAATGGATACATTTCTACAGCAACTTCCTATCATCTAAATATGTTTTAACTTAAAACTAATTCCAAATAAACAAGATCACTTCTTCAAAGCTGACAGAGCTGAACAAATACAAGTTGTCCATTGAGCAATGAGGGGGTTGGGGCACCAATTCCCCTGTGCAGTCAAAAATCTGCATATAACTTTTGACTCCCCAAAACTTAACTAATAGTCTCCTGTTGACCAGAACCGGTAACGTAAGCAGTCAATTAACAAACACAAAAATGGACAGGTATCTACATATATTTTATGCATTCATAATGCATTTTTCTTAATTTTTTCAACATTTCTAGGCTGCATGGTTCATCTAGGAGTTTCTTCAAATTATTGAAAATCTCCAAAAAATTTCCAACATATTTCTTGAAAAAAATCTGTGTGGCCAGGCACGGTGGCTCACGCCTGTAATCCCGGCACTTTGGGAGGCCAAGGCGGGCAGATCACGAAGTTAAGAGTTCGAGACCATTGTGGACAACATGTTGAAACCCCATCTCTACTAAAAATACAAAAATTAGCCGGGCATGGGCATGGTGGCACACGCCTGTAATCACAGCTACTCAGGAGGCTGAGGCAGGAGAATTGCTTGAACCCGGGAAGTGGAGGTTGCAATGAGCCAAGATTGCACCACTGCACTCCAGCCTGGGTGACAGAGCAAGACTTTGTCTCAAAAAAAAGAGAAAAGAAAAAATCTGTGCATAAATGGACCCTCAAAGTTCAAACCCTGTTCAAGAGTCAACTTTTCAAATCTTCTTTTGTCCTTTATGAAATAAACTCAAAACTAATTTTCCATCTACCATTTAGTCATTTGACAGACACTTATTAAATGCCAACTGAACACCTGCTTGTTAATCTACGGATACCCAGGGTACGAGAAAGAATAAGACATACACATGCCCCTTACTCTCAAGTCAAGTTCCCAGGCTAGAAGGAAAGATAAACGTAAATAATATAAATTTCAAAAAAGTAAATAAAAAGATAAATGTAAAGAATTATACATCATAAGTATAAAACAATATGAAGAAAGCACTAGAAGATTCATAGCAGCATTTTTCTCAATAGCTAAAAGGTGGCAACAGCCCAAAGTCTATGAACAAATGAATGAATAGGCCGGGCGCGGTGGCTCACGCTTGTAATCCCAGCACTTTGGGAGGCCGAGGTGGGCGGATCACGAGGTCAGGAGATCGAGACCACGGTGAAACCCCGTCTCTACTAAAAATACAAAAAAATTAGCCGGGCGTGGTGGCGGGCGCCTGTAGTCCCAGCTACTCAGGGGGCTGAGGCAGGAGAATGGCGTGAACCCGGGAGGTGGAGCTTGCAGTGAGCCGAGATTGTGCCACTGCACTCCAGCCTGGGCGACAGAGCGAGACTCCGTCTCAAAAAAACAAAAAACAAACAAAAAACAAACAAACAAACAAAAACGAATGAATAGACAAAATGTGGCAATCCACACACACAATGGAATATTATTCAGCCACATAAAGGAATGAAATTCTGATACATGCTACAATATGCATGTTCCTTGAAGACATTATGCTATGCTAAGTGAAATAAGCCACATACAAAAGGCCAAATATTGTACGATTTTACATATATGAGCCAAATTCATATAAACAAAGTATAATAGAAGTTGCCAGGGGCTGAGGAAGGGGAAAAGTTATTGTTGAATCAGTAAAGAGCTTTTATTTGGAATGAAGAAAAAATTCTAGAAACAGATAATGTTGACAGTGTGCACAACATTGGGAATAAACTTAATGCCACTGAATAGCACACTTGAAGATGGTTATAATGGTAACTTTTGTCATGTATATTTTACTACAGTGTTTAAAAAATCACACCCTACTCCCTGCAAAAAAAAAAAAAAAGGAAAAAAAATCAGACAAGTATCAAAGATCAAAATAAGATGGGATTTAAGAATTTTTGTTTTACTTTTTGGATAGGTAATACATACATGATTCAAAAATCAGAATGATATAAAAAGATAAATAGGGAGAAGTCCCACCCTTGGTCCTATCTCCACCCATGCCCTTCCCACCCACCCCTTACATCCACACCTGTCCATCAGAGACCATTGTTATTGCTTTCTTCTTTATTATTCTAGTGTTTCTTTAGCAAACAGCAGCAAATCTCTTTTTCTCTTTCTCATACAAAAGGTGGCATATTCATTGTTTAGCACCTTGCCTTTCATTTAAGTCTTGAGGAGTCTGAAATCTTAAAATGCCAAACTCAAATGGGATAATTTTACACATTTGTAGAAGGGACAGACATTTTCTTTGCCCAAGTAGCACTTTTTAACAAGTGCAGAGGATTTCATTTTCTACTTCATTAACAAAAAAGTTTTTAAAGGAAAGAAAAGAGGAGGAAGAGAGAAAAGAAATTTTAACTTCAAGAAGCATTAAGGATGGCTGACTTGCCCTGGGGGAAAAGTTTACAATGTGTAAAGCTCCTCTTTCAAAGCAGCCTTATTTCCATAGGCAGCTAAGAGATTACCACCTTGTAAAAGAAAGGAAGGCAACCTCCCCACCTTTGAGTTATCCATCCCAGTAAAGGGAACCCTTGGTTGGGGGTGGCCTCTAGATGACCACTGCTCCGACTACAAGGGCAAGGCTGTGTTCTTTTAAATTTAAGGAAATTCACCGGGCATCCCAGGGGGCTGTATCTTGAACTCTATGAACCTATTATGTCCCTGTGTCTCCTTCTCTCTCCTCACCCCCATCTCACAGAAAGACAAGCAAGACAAAGCAAAACCCCTGGTCACCATTTTCCCAAACTATTTTTGATCACAATAATTTACAGCTTTGGCTATTTTAAAAAAGAAAGAAAGACACCTGTCACCAGAAAGCCAACAGCTGCCTTTTAAGGTTCTATAAAAAAAATGTGTTCTATCTCTCAGGATAAATCCAAAATTTAGAAATGTGACGATTATAGATTAACTTTATTATAATATTAAATAAATTTATAGTATATTTAATTTAATATTATAGATTAAATCTATTATCTATCATTTTATTAATCTACAATAAATACATTTGTTACAGATTAAATTTAGACTTACATTATGAAGGTAGATCATATGTATTAAAATAATCTGGTTTCAATTTTTAAAAAAATCCTAAACACTTCAGCATTTGCATTCATCCAAGTCCTTTGTTCAATACTTTTTATTCAAGTTTTTTTTTGAACATTTCTTATGTGCTAGAAACTGTTTCAGACACTGGAGAGAACAGTGAACAAGGCAAACACACGAATTCCTTGTCCTGAGGCTGGCTGCAGTAGCTCATACCTGTAATCCCAGCACTTTGGGAGGCAGAGGTGGGCGGATTACTTGAGCTCAGAAGTTTGAGACCAGCCTGGGCAACACAGGGAGACCCTGTCTCTACAAAGAAATAACAAATTAGCAAGGCATGGTGGTGCATGCCTGTGGTCCCAGCTATTCAGGAGGCTGAGGAGGGAGAATGGCTTGAGCCTGGGAAGCAGAAGCTGCGGTGAGCCATGATCGCACCACTGCACTCCAGCCTGGATGACAGAGACCCCGTCTCAAAAAAAAAAAAAAAAAAAAAAAAAAAGAGAGAATTCGTTGTCCTCATAGAGTTAGCATTCTGGTTGGAGAGAAACAGTAAAGAAGTAAACAAATAAATACATTTAGACAGTGACAAGAGCTATGGAAGAATAAAATAAAGCAGGATAAAGGAATTGGGTAGGAGGAAGCTCTTTTTGATAAGACCAGCAGGAAAAGCCTCTGTGAAGAGGTGACCAAACCCATAAAGGGAGGGGAACAAGATTAGGGGGAAAAGAATTCTGTGCAGAAGAACCAGCAAGTGAACAGAGGCTGGGAGGAAAGGGCAGAAGACATTACGGCCACTTCAGCAGCGGAATCTCTACTGGTACATATGGGACCTCAGGAACTCTTGGCAGCACTAGTGAAGATTACAATATTGGCTGTTGGTGTAAATGACTCTCAAAAGAAGAAAGGAACTTTAAGAAAAGGTCAGCTGGGCATGGTGACTCACACCTGTAATCCCAGCACTTTGGGAGGCCAAGGTGGTGGATTACCTGAGGTCAGGAGTTTGAGACCAGCCTAGCCAACATGGCGAAATCCTGTCTCTACTAATAATACAAAAATTAGCCGAGTGTTGTGGCGCACACCTGTAATCCGAGCTACTTGGGAGGCTGAGGCATGAGAATCGCTTGAACCTGGGAGGCAGAGGTTGCAGTGAGCCTTGATCACGCAATTGCACTCCAGCCTGAGCAACAAAGAGAGACTCTGTCTCAAAAAAAAAAAAAAAGAAAAGGTCAAAAAGCAGTTTACAGGCAGGGTGAATGAGGATAAGCTCAGTTTAGGCAGGTGCCTGTACAATATTTCTGTTTTAGAGGGATTGGGAAGGTTGATCATAAGCACTGCAATGATTAATGATCTATTGTTCAAGAGTATGGCCAAGCATGATGGCTCACGCCTGTAATCCCAGCACTTTGGGAGGCTGAGGAGGTTGGCTTGATTGAGGACAGTTCGAGACTAGCCTGGCCAACATGGTGAAACCCCGTCTCTATTGAAAATACAAAAATTAGCCAGGCGTGGTTGCGCGCGCTTGTAATCCCAGCTACTGGAGACACTGAGGCACAAGAACTGCTTCAGCTGAGATGGTGCCACTGCACTCCAGCCTGGGCGACAGAATGAGACCGTCTCACACACACACAAAAAGGACATGCCAAATCTTATACATCTAATGGCATATGTGTTCAGCCATCTGACAAATTAAAAACCGAAAAAGCAGAAAACAAATTTCAAACCTTTTTCTGCATTTTCAGACAGAGACCCAAGTAATCTTTTCCCTAGAGTGTATCACTCAGGTTCCGCTCTTCAGAGTACCCGAGTTTTCTGAAGTTGTTCTAGAAAACCACTTACCTGAACACATCTAGGGCAGGTGCTGGGAGAGGGGGACTTGCCAGCTGCAAAGCAAGTATAATAGTGGGCTGAGTGTGTAGGGGGGTAATGTATGGTGTATGTTTGCAACACATGTGCAATATGTGTGGTGTGTGTGATGTGGGATGTGTGTGGGGAGTGTTGGATGTGTGGGGGTGGTATGTCGGTGTGTGTATAATGTGTGTAGTATGGTATGTGTGTAAATGTGGAGGGGTGTGTGTGGTGTGTGAATGTGGAGGGGTGTGATATGCATGTGATATGTTTGTGTGTATGTGGTATGTTTTTTGTGTGTGGTATGTGTAATGTAGAGGGGTGTGGTATGTGTGGTATGTTTGTGTGTGTGTGGTGTGTGAATGTGGAGGGGTATGGTATGTGTGTGGTATGTTTTTTGTGTGTGGTATGTGTAATGTGGAGGAGTGTGGTGTGTGTGGTATGTTTGTGTGTGTGGTGTGTGAATGTGGAAGGGTGTGGTATATGTTGTATGTTTGTGTGAGTGGGTGTGTGAATGTGGAGGGGTGTGGTGTGTGTGGTATGTTTGTGTGTGTGTGTAGATGGTGTGTGTGAAGTGGAGGGGTGTGGTGTGTGTGGTATGTTTGCGTGTGTAGTCTATGAATGTGGAGAGTGTGGTATATGTGGTATGTTTGTGTGAGTGGCGTGTGTGAATGTGGAGGGTGTGGTATATGTTGTATATTTGTGTGAGTGGTGTGTGTGAATGTGGAGGGGTGTGGTGTGTGTGGTATGTGTGTGTAGTGTGGTGTGTGAATGTGGAGGGGTATGGTATGTTTGCGTGTGTGTAGTGTGGTGTGTGTGAATGTGGAAGGGTGTGGTGTATGTGGTATGTTCGTGTGAGTGGTGTGTAAATGTGGAGGGGTATGATATTTATGTGGTATGTTTGTGTGTAGTGTGGTGTGTGTGAATGTGGAGGGGTGTGGTGTGTGTAGTGTGTGTGTGTGTAGTGTGGTGTGTGTGAATGTGGAGGAGTGTGGTGTGTGTGGTATGTTTGTGTGTGTGTGTAGGGTGGGTGTGTGAATGTGGGGTGTAGTGTGTGTGGTATGTTTGTGTGTGTGTGTAGTGTGGTGTGTGTGAATGTGGAGGGTGTGGTGTGTGTGGTATGTTTGTGTGTGTGTGTAGTGTGGTGTGTGTGAATGTGGAGGAGTGTGGTGTGTGTGGTATGTTTGTGTGTGTGTGTAGTGTGGTGTGTGTGAATGTGGAGGAGTGTGGTGTGTGTGGTGTGTGTGTGTGTAGTGTGGTGTGTGTGAATGTGGGGTGTAGTATGTGTGGTGTGTGTGTGTGTGTAGTGTGGTGTGTGTGAATGTGGAGGAGTGGGTGTGTGTGGTATGTTTGTGTGTGTGTGTAGGGTGGGTGTGTGAATGTGGGGTGTAGTATGTGTTGTATGTTTGTGTGTGTGTGTAGTGTGGTGTGTGTGTGAATGTGGAGGGGTGTGGTGTGTGTGGTATGTGTATAGTGTATGTGAAGGGGTATGGTGTGTGTGTGCTGTGGTATGTGTGTGTGTGTTTGCATGTGGCATGTGTGTGAATGTGTGGGGGTGTGTATGTGAGTGACCGAGGCAGGAGGCTGACTGAGAGTAAGAACTTGGCCACCAAGCACAGGCTTCATTTAAATTGAATGTTGAGGTGAGCTTGAACCACTCCCAAGCCACCCGCTTTGGCAATGCCAGTAACCTGGGACTTCGGACTCCAACTCCTGTTCCTTGCACCACAGTAAGCAGCTTTGCAGGGGGCAGGGGGTGAGAGGGCAGGAGGGAATGAGGGGTTCTCACCCACTTGTCTGAGCACTGCCCTTAGGGAGGAGGGCATAGTGTACTCCGCTCCTCACACTCCCAAGGCTTGCTCCCCTCGCACATACCCTTCCTGCTTCCACCCCAGGAAGGCAGGCTGCCTCCAGCAACCTGGACAGACCCAGGCAAGTCCTGGTATTCTCCCAGGCTGGAGACAGACAGAAGAGTTCAAGTCTTACTAAATAAAAGGACCTAAGTGCCTTTTTATAATAAGTTTATAATAGCTGCAGTCAACATCAA
Source organism: Nomascus leucogenys (assembly GCF_006542625.1). Taxonomy (NCBI): domain Eukaryota; kingdom Metazoa; phylum Chordata; class Mammalia; order Primates; family Hylobatidae; genus Nomascus; species Nomascus leucogenys. The sequence goes on along the minus strand of NC_044383.1, from coordinate 92,447,472 downwards.
GAAATCCCAGTATAGGGTCAACTGCCCTTTCCACAGACTAGAGGCCCAAATCAGCAACAGAGGTTCCTCAGAGAGTCTTCTCAGCTCTGGGATTGTTATAAAGGTGATAAATTTAAGTCTTTGGTACATCTTGGGTAGTATCTATAGCAATGTAATTTAATTCTTTAAAATAGAAAAGCTAAACAAAACAAACAAATAGAAGAAAACTGCCCCAAGATAAAAAGATACAATCAGAGAAGACAATAAAGATGAAAAGGTACACCCTATGGGGATTAACAGTGCAGGGCCTACCACAGCAAGAGCTTTCAAATGGGACTCTGCAGGCTGGTCTTGCTGCTACTCGGTGGCTGCAGCTGAAATCCTCAGATGTGCATTACTGAGATGATACTTGCTTTGCCCTGGTCTTTTAAAACTGTAGTCCTGAGCAAGTCCACGCACATCAAGCTATCTAAGTGGATCTCCAGTACCCACAGGTTGAGCTTAGTGACATCCTGGGAAAGGCTCGAGGTCATCGCCCCATGCAGGTTCTTGGCCAAAAGTGAGTTGTGTAAGTTAACAAATGAACCCCTGACACGACAGGGCACGTTGTGATAATACAGCTCCACAGTGTCATGCTTCAGAGAATTCTAGTTTTAGTACTTGATAGTTTTGGGTGCTTCTGTGACCTTAAAACTAGAACTTCTTAAAAAAGTAAGTTTTAAAAGAAAACTTGCCGGGCGCGGTGGCTCACGCTTGTAATCCCAGCACTTTGGGAGGCCGAGGCGGGCGGATCACGAGGTCAGGAGATCGAGACCACGGTGAAACCCCGTCTCTACTAAAAATACAAAAAAAATTAGCCGGGCGTGGTGGCGGGCGCCTGTAGTCCCAGCTACGTGGAGAGGCTGAGGCAGGAGAATGGCGTGAACCCGGGAGGTGGAGCTTGCAGTGAGCCGAGATTGTGCCACTGCACTCCAGCCTGGGCGACAGAGCGAGACTCCGTCTCAAAAAAAATAAAAATAAAAAAAAAGAAAAAGAAAAAAAATAAAAAGAAAACTTGCTGATAGAGGTGATAAGATCAATCAACTTTAAGTTGAATTGAATCAAACTGGCCAATATGTTCATGAAATGGAATTTGATAAGGCGCATGGTGTATATGCTTAATTAAATTCTAAAGATGTAGAATTTAAATAGATGCGCAGGCTGATATAAGGTTATAACTGTCATCCATAACCATAGATTTCATGTTTGGGAGTCAAAAAAGTTGAGCTGATTCACCTCCTAATAAATAAATGCTTTAAACATAAATATATAAAATAGGTATGATTATGCATTTGTAGTATTAAACTATCATTTATTCATATTCTATTAAGATTCATAGTAAGCTTTTCTTTGAAAAAGGGGTTCTGCAAGGATAAACAAGTAAGTAAAGGATTAGAAACGCCTGTCGAAGAGTGCCTGTCAGACTCTTGGGTATCTCAAGCTGTGAGACTTAATTACGCAAGCTAAATTAGTTTGTAGAGGCCCTATGCCAAGCTTACCATACTCTGCAGAGAGGGGAACTGGGCACATCTTGGGACCCCATAGCTCTCAGAGTGCCTGCTGGACTTCAGTGACTTTGACCTGCCATAGGGGTAACTCAAATATTCAGGAAGGGCCAGGCACGGTGGCTCACGTCAGTAATCCCAGCACTTTGGGAGGCCCAGGGAGGTGGATCACTTGAGGTTAAGAGTTTGAGACCAGCCTGGCCAACATGGTGAAACCCTGTCTCTACTAAAAATACAAAAACTAGCCGGGCATGGTGGCGCATGCCTATAATCCCAGCTACTCAAGAGGCTGAGGCAGGAGAATTGCTTGAACTCAGGAAGCAGAGGTTGCAGTGAGCTGAGATCATGCCACTGCACTCCAGCCTGGGCAATGGAGCAAGACTCCATCTCAAAAAAAAATATTCAGGAGGGAGAAGATAATCACATCACACTCAGGTCGGATGCTCACAACTTTCGTCCTGAGTTAGCTCCTTCTTTGGTTTCAGGGCTCTGTCTCATACATGCACCCCTAATTTGTTCATTTACACTTTCCACCTTGATACAGTTTTCCCCCCATGTGTATATATGTAGGTAGATTTCTTGCACACCCTTTTCCTCCTTTACTGTAGCTTTGAATATGTGCAACTTTTTGAAATGAGCAGAGTTATGAGAAAATAAAAATATAATCCTGGGGGGAATGATTTGCCTAAGGAATGCTAACTACTAACCCAAGTAAATTTAAAACCTTTCTAAATTTTTTCCTTCAGCCTAGGGTGATCCAGCTTTCCGGACCAGAAGGAAGCGGAAGTCATCCTAAAAAATCCATGTAAATATTTGCCACACTATAAATTGGAACTGGAATGAATCCACTTTGAAGCACATGAATAACATTAACCTGATTGTCACATACATACTTCAAATATATTTCATTCATTTGGAATTTGTCCAATTTCCTTGCTTCAAACATCCTTTTGTCAAAGTTAATTTATGCTGAGAACCAACACCAAGAGCCTGACAACCCCCTATGCAAGTGTTCTAGGGAGGCAAGAGAGCTAAGACAGAAGGGGGAGTGAGCAAAAGGGTAGACATAGAACGTGGCAGAATATAACCACTCCGTGAGGGGCCTGTGTTCAGTTGCTGGGGTGTTCAGGAGTCAGAGACGATGCCTGGCCATGGACCTGGCCACCGCTGCGGGGAGACTATAGTCTTTGATTTGGACCTTGTGGAAAGGGGAGTATTCCTAGAGGTAGAGTTGAAGGAGTAGACATTCCAGGTGGGAGCTACTGGAGACAGCAGAAGACAAAGCTATCAAGAGAAGAAAGGCAAAGGCAGTACAGGCAATGGCCAGTAACCAAGCATCTATTTTAGACAAAGCATCAAGGGAAGCCCTGGAGAAACAGGGATAAAGACCCAGTGTCTAGTCTCTGCCTTTACTTCCAGTAACGGGCACCATCAAAGAGCCCCACCCTCCCTCTCACACTCAGAAGGGGTCTGACTGGGCCCTCCTTTCCTGCCTGCCTGTCCTGGGAGGGAAGCAGAATCCTAGAGAGCTGCTTGACTTATCTTGTCTGTATCCTCTGTACCAGGCACTTAGTAAATATTCAGTGTGTTCGCAAATGTTATAAAGGAGACACTTGTGGCAAAAGAGTTTGAAAGGGTGGGGATCCAGTGCCCAGGTACTGAAAGGCTTTAAGGAGGGGTACCCCAGCTCTGCACATGGAGAAGATTTCCACAGGTGTGAGTCATGTGAGAAACACTGGGACCATTTCTTTTTTTTTTTGAGATGGAGCCTCACTCTGTCGCCAGGCTGGAGTGCAGTGGCACGATCTTTGCTCACTGCAACCTCTGCCTCCTGAGTTCAAGTGATTCTCCTGCCTCAGCCTCCAGAGTAGCTGGGACTACAGGCACGCGCCACCACGCCCAGCTAATATTTTTGTATTTTTAGTAGAGACGGAGTTTCACCACGTTGGCCAGGATGGTCTCGATCTCTTGACCTCATGACCCGCCCACCTCAGCCTCCCAAAGTGTTGGGATTACAGGTGTGAGCCACCGCGCCCAGCCACACTGGGACCATTTCTTAAAATGCTTTGAAAAAAATGTGGGATTAAGGTGCCTGAAGTTTAGTCTGCACATGATGTAAAGCCATTAGAGGTTCTGGAGATAAAAAGAGATTTCATCAAAATGGTACATTTTTCCTGGAACAAACATTGAGTGAATGCACAGGGTGCAGTGGGGAAGAAGAGAGGCCTGGCTCATGTCCTCATAGGGCATACCAACTACTGGTTAAGAAGCTTAGGAGGAAGGACTGGAGATGGAAGAGGCTGGAGCTGGAGAAAGCATTAGGAGTTGCATTTAGGAAAACAGAAAGAAGGCTACCAGTGCAATGCAAAAAGAATAGGTAGGCAGGCAGGTGACCCTGTTAGCTAACCTCAAGGGATGAATGACAGCAGGAGAACTCTTAGGTAAAAGGAGAGCAAAGTCCAAATAATGTGGGAAATTTATATATCACCTGCTTTGTTTAAAAGTCTTAAGAAATTAAAAAGATTAAAAGTACCAAGAATATTAGTTATGAATATAACTTTAGAGTTGTCAATACCCCATCTTTAGTTGCATGTAATTTGGAAGATGCAGTAGTAGATAATTTCACATGAATGGTCTGCTCAAATAGTATTGTAACAAAAATGACAGTTGCCTTTTTCTCAAATAATTTTTTTTTTTCTTTTTGAGATGGATCTTACTTGGTCGCCCAGGCTGGAGTGCAGTGGTGCCATCTCGGCTCACTGCAACCTCCGCCTCCCAGGTTCAAGCGATTCTCCTGCCTCGGCCTCCTGAGTAGCTGGGATTACAGGCATCCACCACCATGTCTGGCTAATTTTTGTATTTTTAGTAGAGATGGGGTTTCACCATGTTGGCCAGGCTAGTCTCGAACTCCTGACCTCGTGATCCACCCTCCTCGGCCTCCCAAAGTGCTGGGATTACAGGTGTGAGCCACTGTGCCTGGCCTGTCTCAAATAATTTTGGGTTCACTAACTCCTAAAGAACATGTAGAATGGTAAGGAAGCAAACTAAGAAAAATGAGAGAGAAATCACTCAGAAGGAAGAGAAATCAAGTCAGATGTGATAGTGACCAAGCCCCAGTGAAATACACTGGGGACGCTGCAGATAATAAACATGACTTCGAGTGCAATGCGTTGCCATGTCTTAGTACACCTTCCAAATTACACACAAGTGCCATAAACGATCACTGAGCCAGAGAGTTCAAAGAGAACTTAGACATTTTAAGCTTACTGTGATACCCTCAGCCCCAGGGTGACGAGGTAACTGCTCTGTTGTCACAAAGTAGAGAAGCCATGAGGAACATGGCTGCCTTCCAGTTCAATATTCTTTTCCCACTACAGCACCATGCCTGAGTGGGGCATGGACCAGCCAGGACACTGCCTTCACCTCAAAAAACTGGAAAGAAGGAAGTAATTTTTTTGTTATGTGTACCACCCAAACCCTGAGGATACTTTGATGGTATCTGGCAAAGATCTTATTTTCTTCCCTCTTTTTATTTTTATCTATTTTTGGTGAAGAGATGAGGTGGAGATAACTCCTGGGAGGGTAGAGGAAAAGAGAAAGTACCTTCTACATACAAACGGAGATAATAAAATGCTATCTGATGTTAAATGATGTTGAGAATCTCAAGCTTCAATGTAGAGTTTAGATTCACCCCACAAGACTAATGTATTAAATTCTCATAATTGCAAGCTCATTAGGTAGGGGTCCGTGGAGGAAACAGAGCTGCTTCTTTTCTTGACATATTTTCCTCCTTACTACGAAAGTAAAGATTATACCAAAAGTCACTAATCAACTACTCAGTTGTTATCTGGAGAAGTCAGTCCTACCATCCATACAAGGGAGGAAAAAGAAAAAAGAAGTCATCCATCAGTCTTGGCTGAGTCTGCTAGAACACATGCATTAAGTGTTTACACGCAGCATGTTTGCCTCAATCTAAACAAGTTCCTGCTGTCCCCAGAATACAGCACTTTCCATGCTCAGAGGAATCGGACACCTTCGTGAGAAGGAAGTGGGGCTGTGAGAAAGTAAGGAGCAGTTTGGATGAGGACTATCATTGTTTTGAAGTGAAGAGGCTAGAAGTGCCTCATCTAGGGTCACAAAACCAGTCTGTGACTTTACTGCAAGCCTCAGATGTCTTCTGATGCTGGAGAAATAACCTTTCTGGATCCACAGGATTATAAACTGAAAGGGATCACAAGCCTGAAGGATATCTAACTGTAAAATTTCCTCATTTCTAATACTAAAATTATGCAAGAACAGGAAGCATAATCATCAAAATTTAAACCCATGAACTGCGTGTATTTTAGTGGGGAGAGTCTTATGTATTTTCCTACAGTATAATTTTTCTTCTTCCTCATTCAGCCATCCCTTGTCAAAAAACAGGGCAGGAAATTCTTCAGTTTGATACGTATATTTCCAGCCAAGCTCAGGTTAAGTGTTTTAACGATAATTCTAGCGCAACGTATGAAAAATTGAATCTAATAGTCAAGCTTTATAAACCCAAAGTTTGGAATTGAAAGTTGCATTTTTTCCTAGTTTAAAAGGTTTTCCATATTCATTTTACTCAAAATTCAAGGAGTGCTCATGAACAAACAGAAAATCTAAACCTGATTGATTTGGCAAGTTATTGGAAGATTTGAACAAAATAAGTTCTCTTGAAATTAAACACCTGGTTTGACAGCTTCACTAATTACAGTCCACTCTACAGAGGAAGGCCAAGGCCTGTGGCCAAGCAGACAGATTAGCCACAGTTACTCAATAAGACAACTATTTAGTAGAGACAAACCCTGGGAGAGAAACCTAAGAAGTCATGTGCATATCCAAACAGGCTGCCACAGTGTAAAGAAATCCGCTTAAGTCACTTTCGGCTTCATTAGCACATGAAAATGGGGTAATTGAACATTCTTCAGCCTTCCATCAAGTGCCAAAATCAATCATTCATGGAAATTAAGTTTTGATAAGAGGTGTTTAAACACTGTCAAAGACTTCTTGAATGTGTCATTCTTTCAGCCTTAAGAAGATTGCAGCAAGCACTTAACTGTATGAAAGAACCGGAGAATCAAAGGTATCAGACCTGTTGTAAATGCATTACATTATTAGAAGAATCATGTACTAGAAGAGGAAATCTAGCAAAGAGTTCATTGTTTCCATAAAAATATTTATTTTGGAAAGTTTTTCCCCTTTCCACAAATATATCATTTTTAACAATTGTTTTTGATAAACTGATAAGGATACATTTTTAACAAGCATCTATTCCAAGAAATGGTAGTTTTATGTTGACAATATATTTTTAATCAAGAAATGCCAAAATGTATAAAACGGAAGTGGGTGTAACTTTTGATGACTATAATATGTTAAAATGCTTTTTAATATATTCATAACAGCATGTGTCATACATACCATTATCACCATTACTATCCCGCCTCAAAAAAAATTAATCCATATTTTGTGTTTCAAAATCCATTACACCTCCACAAGCAAAACTTACCATTTTTGTCAGATAAATTATCTTCTGAACTGTAGGAAAACCAGAAAATAAGCCACTCCAAAATCACTTGGCTGTTTTGTCAAACTATATTATTTCAGCCTGTAAATATTTGCAAAGGGTCAAGAAGTCACTCACGTTATGCTTATCTTTGGTGCCACAAATAGCAGTCTCTTAAACAATATTAGTCAATAGTTACATTCATTATTGCCAAATAAAAGGATTCTAAACCAAGAAGCTCTGATGAAAGATTAACAATATGTTTCAATATTCATGTTAGCATATATGTTACTGTTTTTTTCGTACCCTCAATAGCTCACATTTATCGTATCCATGGATAGATGCACACATTTCATCTCAGAAGCACCTGGGAAGTTCCCCCCAGCAGCTTTCTATCTAGATGCCTATCAAAAACTTTGTTACAATAAGAGAGTGGAGAGGTCAGGCTGCAGAAAGCCACGATAGCCCCTTTCCCTTTTCAGGTAGGTTAGCCCCCTGGGAACCTTTGATCTGATTATCAGCAAACACACACTCCCATATTTTGTACTCTCAGATATAGATTTCAGAAAAGGCGGGGAGAGCATTACCCACAAAAACAAAATGACCCTTTGCAAAACAGTCCATATACCTACACAAGGAAAGGTGACCGCTTCCTCCATCTGTCACTCCTCCACTGATTCACCACTCACTCTCCCTTTGGAGAAGGAAGCAAACTGCAATTAAAGCAACAATGCTGGAATACAGGCACACAAAGCTGTTCTGTCTTGAGAACTGAGTATACTCATGTCTAAAAATTAGCAAGATCTGGACCTGGGGTGAAAGTCTGTGCTCCTTTCAGATTCTTTATATTCCAGATAAACCACCTACAAAACATTTGATTGGAGCAATCAGACAGGAATAAAAAGCACATGCATTACTAGGAGCCTTCTTCCTAAGTGGTCAAAAGAAACAGCTAACCAATTTTGCCCAGAGAATGGTCTGAAAATCCAATTAATCCAACTATAAAGTAAGAAAAGTAGTAACAAAGACAAGGGTCAAAAGTATGTTACCAGCCCCAAATAAAAGTAATGCAAAAACTAAAGATAATTTTTTAAAATGTCTAAGGATAGATAGTAAGGAAGCAAGGTAGAGTATGCCAATGAAATGAAACTAACAGACTACAGCAGGGCACACTTAGCACCCAATAAACCTGCAGTCTGTGGATGAAGCCTCCCTCTTCTTTCTAATCAACTCTTTCCCTTCCTTTCCCACCCTGAGTGTTTACTAAATTATTTAAAATGTCCTGAATGTAGGAAGCATGACACACAATAGTCAGTATCTGACGACCTGCCAGGGAAGATCCTGATTTGTGTTTATAGTCCTGGTATAATTGTCCCTAATGCCCCCTTTCAGTCTCAAAAGTGTCCTGCTTTGGACAATACATTATACTGACACTTTATTCATAATATGCATGCTTATGCATGATGAGTGAAGGAATCAATGAGCAACTATCTTAAATTCCAAATCTCTGTTCCTATGTATGCCTGTAAAGGTATTCTCTGACTAGGTATATCTTGGTGTTTCTTAACTTGGAATAAATCAACTTACATAAAAAGAAAAAGAACAAAAATAATCACAAACTAATAACATTGCATTATAATAAAGTAAAAATTCCTAAATTCCATAACATGTAATCCTGCTGAATGCTCCAAAAGAGAATGGCCAACTCTATTCCTCCTCTCTTGGCCACACACAGTTGAGGAACCTGGTCAAGTGAAGCTCAGAACAGAAAAGGATGAAAAATTGAGAAAAATCAGGACCTTGAACCAGCAACCACACTCTCTATAGGTAAACACAGATTATCTAGGGCCAATCCTTGATAAGTTATAACATGGAATGAATAGAATGCCTCAAATATAATTTTTTCTTCTAGTGGGCGAAGGCAATAAGTAAGAAAATAAATCTCAAAATATTTAGAAAACAACTATGATGTCAAGTCACACTTGATGAGGATAATAAAAAATATTTTCTAAGTTTGTATAAAGCAGAATACATTTTAAAAACCTTAAGAGTTAGACATCTTTCTACCTTTTAACATTAAAATTCATTTCTAATATTAGATGCCTTAAGGGCGAAAGAATCCAAAATAAATTTCCAATTAAATAAAACTATGACAATCCTACTTTTAATCACTCCCCAAAATAAACATACTATGAAATCCCTTATCATCACCCGTAGCCACCATTATCTAACCATGTCCCAGCAACATCAACAAAGTAAATGTTTATAAGCAATTCTCTCAGAAGTTAAACATTAAATTAAAAAATTAAAACACCACTAAGAACCTTGTGATGAGCTGAAGGCATTTTAAGAGCAGCAAGGGTTAGAAGGGCAGCTCTCAAGTAACACCCATTGTTCTACCTCTGCTTAATGACAAAAGGAGAAAAGAAAGCGATTACCTGGCCTTACCTCTACATCTCAATTCAAATGCTACTTAAGAAAACAAAAAACCTCATTTTTTTTGCAACCCAACACTTCAGCTTAGTCAAGCTCCAATTTTTTTTTAAATCTAAATTAACTTCTCCAACTTTGTTCATGCACTGAAATTCAGGACAGCTAAATTCAACAGCAGGTTTCAAGTTAGTTTGGTATCAACCACATACTGCATTTCAGTGAAGATCCAACAATTAAACAGAGAAACTATTAAATATTTCCAGTTTCAGATCTATAAAAAGTTATTGTGGATATTAGCTCAAAAATACTTTTTATAATGTTTTCCCACTTTTTAAAAAGTATATCTACTGACCCTACAATCCATACAGGAGAGCAAAAACACCAAGAATAACCAAGACGATTTTGAAAAACACAGCTGGGAACTCACTCTATCAGATATCAAGACATACAGCAATGTTCTCCAGTGTAATGGAACAAGGATAGTGGAACAAAGACAAATAGACCAATGACAAGAAAAGAGACATACACAAGTATACATGAAACTGATACATGATGGAGACGGCATTTTAGAAGTGTAAGGAAAGGATGGGCTACTTAACAAAAGGTGCCTGGATACTTAGTTATCCACTTGGTAGAGTAAAACAGCTTTCTATCTCATAACAACAACAACAATACATTTTAGGTAAGTTAAATACTCAGCAAAATTTTATGAAACTTTTAGAAGAATATATGGGTAAATATATTTGTAACTTTTAGATAAGAATTTCTTAAAAGACAAAACGATAAACTCTACAAGATGAATACATTTCATTGTATTAAAAACATTCTGCATTTTTAAGACACCACAAACAATGCAAGGCTAAACCAAAGATTTAGGAAAATATTTTTACAGCAAACATACCAATAAGAAATTAGAATCCACACTAGACACAGAATAATAAATTATTAATAAAAACAAATCTCTCCAAATAAAAAATGAACAAAGGATAAGAACAAGCAATTCACAGCAGAGGAAAACCAGGTGTCCAACAGTGAAAAGACGCTCAATTTCACTAGGTCAGGAAAACATAATTTAAAAATGAGTCACCATCTTAGACCCAGCTGAAGTAGAAAAGTATTTGAAAGTCAGACCTTATCAAAGTGTTGGTGACAATATACTTGCAAAAGGAACACTCACATGAAGCTATAATAGTATCGGTGTAAATTAATGCAACCACTCTGAAAATCAATTTAGTGATATTTATCAAAGTTGATAATACTCATATCCTATGACCGCACAATTCCATTTCTATGTGGTATCCTAGAAAGACAATTATACCTGTGTACAGGGAGATATGTATGAGAAGTTCACGACAGCCTCATTTGAAATAGTGAACATTATAAAATAGATAAATTAATAATGGCATGTCCATTAACAGACTACTACAGTATTGATAATGGAATGAAACAAAGCAACATACATCAGTATGAATATATCTCAGAAAAACATAATGCTTAGTTAAAAAGAACACATGTGTATGATATGATACTATTTATGTCAGCTTCCTTTGATAAGACAAACATTACTATACATACAAATATAGAAGTCTGTATATACATGGGAATTACATACATGGAAAACATACATGGAAATAACCTTGGTGAGGGAGGGAGGGAAAAGAGATGGAAAGAGTATATAGGAGGCTTTAACATTTAAAAATGTACGTATTTTAATTTTTTATTTTATTTTTTTAAAGATGGAGTCTCACTGTGTTGCCCAGGCTGGAGTGAAGTGGCTATCCAAAGGCACTATCATAGCTCACAGCAGCCTTCACAGGCTTCAAGCAATCCTACCTCTGCCTCTGCCTCAGCCTTGAGAGTAGCTGGGACTACAGGTGTGCACCACTGCCCCTGGCTTGTATATATTTTTTAAAGATGAGTTAAAGATAGCTTTGAAATGTCTTGGAGATAGGTACACAGAAATAAGTATATTGGAGATAGGTGTTGGTTTATAATATTCTCTATAGTTTTTAGTATAGTTGAATTACATAGATAATGACAGGCACGGTGGCTCACGCCTGTAAGCCCAGCACTTTGGGAGGCCAAGGCGGGTGGATCACAAGGTCAGGAGATTGAGACAATCCTGGCTAACACGGTGAAACCCCATCTCTATTAAAAATATAAAAAATTAGCCAGGCGTGGTGGCGGGCGCCTGTAGTCCCAGCTACTTGGGAGGCTGAGGCAGGAGAATGAACCCGGGAGGCGGAGCTTGCAGTGAGCCGAGATCGCGCTACTGCACTCCAGCCTGGGCGACAGAGCGAGACTCCGTCTCAAAAAAAAAAAAAAAGAAACACATAGATAAAGGAAGGTCACATACTTTGCCCTTTAAAAATAACTTAAAATACTCTGAAACTCTTGGATTTAAGTTGGATATTTTTGCAAATATCATTTAATCTCAATAACTTATATTTAACCCATAAAGAAATTGAGGCACTGCACTCCAAAGGTTACATGAGCTTGTTGGTAAACACTAGGTCTAAGTTTATTTCTACTGAGCCAGTGCCAGGAGGGCATGGAATTGGAAGGTAGCTTAGGTATACCTGAGCCCATCACACAATGACACTCGAGTCTGAGAGGACTTAGTGTAAGGCAAGTAACACAGCAGTGGCAACACACATAATCAAAGTCCACAGGAGGAGTGCCCCTGGCTGAACAAAATGTTTCCTTGGATGTTAAGTCTACACTGGACTGTCAGGAGCAGACAATCATATGATGAGCAGAGGCACTAGGTCGACTGCATACTTGGGACAACAATTCTCTCTGGTTCTGAGGTGTAGTGTTTCACCTAATCACGAACCAGAAACTTCCTGGAACTGCTCTAGTTTAATGCCAAAAAAAAAAAAGCAAAAAACATCTGTCACTTTTGTATACAAATTTTGTTCTAATTTGATCACAATGTTTTCTAATTTTTTTTTTTGTAGACATGGGGGTCTCGCTATATTGCCCAGGCTGGTCTCAAACTCCTGGCCTCAAGCGATCCTCCCACCTTGCCTCCCAAAGTGCTGGAATTACAAGTGTGAGTCACTGCTTCCCAACCCCCCGTTTTCTAAATTTTATGAAAAAATACATTTGGGCTGGGCGTGGTGGCTCATGCCTGTATTACCAGCATTTTGGGAAGCCAAGACAAAAGGATCACTTGAGCCCAGGAACAAATGTTTTCCTACATTTTTGAACGACAATGTTTAAAAGCATCGTATTTTAATTTCAGGCCTTATAAACTAAAGATGTCCCCGAAAATTAATTACACTTATTATTTTGGATCAGAGTCTGTGGCTGACAACATCTGTTAGAAACTTCATTGTGCCTCCTAATTAAAGAACCAAGTCTAGCTGACTGATGAAAAAAAAAAAAACTTTAATTCAAAGGAAAATGTAATACTGTGAAAATAACCAAATAACTTTCCTCCACAAATATTCTCCCTGGGAGAAAGAGGCTTTCAGTGGGAGCACAGTTTCTCAGTCGTCTATGTCATGTATCCAGCGTACATTTTATTATTTTTCCCATTTACTGTGTCTTTTCTATTACGTTACAGCTGAAGGTTTTACTTAACCAATTCTCTTCTGAAACGCTCTTCCTCTATCCTACACTATGGTAGCTTCAGCAATGACTGCCAAGTAAAACACCTTTTCCTTTTGTTTCCTCCCTTCCGCTTTGAAATTTTGTTATCCGTTTCTGTAGACATCAACATATTTAAAACTTTAAAAAACATTTTTCCTAGAAGGTTCTGTTAAAAGGTAGAAAAGAAAAGAAAAAAAGCCTTATGAGAACGTCCCCCAGAGTGCCCAGAGGGCTGCGTGAACATGCCCAGCCTGGTTATGAAAGATCATTGATCCCTAAGGGAACGTGACAACGCCGGGTAGGTGCCCCGAGCTGGCACCTGCCCCGACCCTCTTCCGTGCAAGCCTAACCTATGCACTTGTCACGAACCGAAGACCTAAAAGAAGGCGAGGGAATGGGGAGGAGGATGAGGCTGGCCAAAAGCTCGCATTGTCACTCCGGAGCTTTTGCGCTTGACTCATCTCTCTGGCTTTCAAAACCGGGAAGTGCGCGGCTGCGACGGCGTCGGGCAGCGTGCTCGGCGGAGAAAACGCGCGCTCTAATCCTCTCGACCAGAGGCTCTCTTCTGTCTCCGCCAAAAAACTCAAGCCCTCCGCAAGCCGGGAGGCTCCCGCGACACGCGCGCCGTCCCAGGACCCGGTCGGACCGCGTGGCCGGGCGCGCATTCCCGACGCGGCGGGACTGGAGCGCTGACAAACTGTTTTCGGTTTGCACATCCAGCCATCCCCGCCGCGGAATCTGCTCCAAGAAGATGTCGTTATGAAGTTACGGGCAGGACTGATGCTTTGACCGCAGGGGGATCCGGGCAAAGATTTATCTGGAAGTTTGTCTTGCACAACACACTTCTGGAGTCCCGCGACACTCCAGACAAAAGGACGGGCTCTAAACCTATCTCGAGAGTCCTCTGGACCTGCTGTTAGGACCCTAGTTCTCCTCACCTCGTCCAAATGAACTCAGCATTCGGGAACTTCTCGTCCCCACCTCCATCCCCCACCCCGTTTTTGGTGAGCGACTTTTTAAAAGGGGGCTCGAGCTCGGAGAACAAGAAACGTAATAGAGAAGCTATCCCCGCGCTGTCACGCTTCCCCGCTCGTCTTCCAGCGGAAGCGTGGCTGTAGGGTGGCAGTGGTGTATTTTTTTTTTTAATTACGCAATTTAGGCGAATGCAGTCCAATCCAGAACCGCTAGCTGTGTACGCGCTGAGCTTGGTAGAGTTCGCCGTGGAATTTGCTTTTCCAACAACGACCCCGGGGGACAGCCCGGGCCTCTTTAGGCGGCGTCTTACCTCGCCCCTCGCCTCCCGGCGTCTTCGGCGACCGCTCAGTAGATGCGGCGTCCCCAGCGCTGCACCCGAGCCCAGCCCAGCAGCGCGGGCTCTTCGCCTCCCTCTTCACCGTCCCCGTGCTTTTTAAAACTTTGGGCGCAGCTTTTGCGTGACTGACCAGGAATCAGTGCTCCTGCCCTACTTCAACTAGCGTACAAATAAATACCTTACCCCCCTTCACGTTTCATAAATTAGGAAAAGACATACGGCTTACATCCCCCCAAATTAGCTGTATCCGACTCTGCAATTCATTTACCCTTCCAAGTTGGTGACACGAAATTCTATTCTCCAAACAAACCGTAATGATAAATCCAACGTCCCTTTCTACTCCGTTTTAAAGGACTGAAGAATTAATGCCAGAGGAGAGCTATCTATTAACACTGCCAGAGTTTACAGATGAAGCGATATCAGAGCCCCATACCACCACTCTTTTACTATCCCTCATTCTGGGCGTGATCCCTCTTCACTAAAATCCTAGCCCAAATGTATTTTGTCCCCTACCCTTGATTCTTTGAAAATCTATTTCCTAAAATAGCAAACGTAACGTTTTAAAGACCTTCTAACGTCACCCTCCTCATTGCAGTCCTAAGCGGCACACCAGCGCAGCTCAGCCCGCTCCTGAAGACATCGAAGCAGGAAACCCAGCAATCTTCCAAGTGGCACCTTCCCTGCTGGCCTAGATAAACCTAGAAAGCAAGCAACTTCAATGAATGCAAACTAAGCTTTCCTGAGGAGAAACGTCAAAGCAGCTACAATGAGTCTCTGATTACACAAACATACCTAGGGGCAGGTTGGAGTGAGGAGGGCTTTAGGGGTGGGGGTTGCCTACTCAGAGGTGGCTTAAACCAGTTCTCCTATTGTTACTGAGTTTAGGAAAGCTAGCTTTTGTTTCGTGGTGGATTGTGGGGATCAAACCCGAGATGCCAGCTAAGCATACCTGAAGTCTTTGTAAGAGAACCTAACCCAAAGTTAGGACTTCAGTTCCTTTAAATTAAGAGACTGAGTTATGCATAATTAACGATTCCAGTAAAGAAACAATGCAGAATCGTTTTGAAATATTGTAAAAGGAGGGTCGACATGTGCGTCTATCTGCCCAGTTTTGCGAGAGCTAAATGCCACTCACGGGCCCCCTCTACCAAACTGGGAAGTGTGGCGACAGCGGGACTCCTTAGGTCATGTCTTGGGACCCAAAGGTTTCGGGCTCCCTCCAACCATCCCTTTGCACTTCTGCTTTGGAGAAAGGAGGCTTACAGCTCTAACTCCCTCCCCAGCAAACAAACCAGAGAGAACTGAGGCCCTATCTTTCCTGGGCCCATCTGGAGGCACACGCCTAGAAAGCAAAGCTCTTTCCCGCCTACCTAGTAGGTAGCGGTTGATGAAAGTGATTGTGCACAGTGTCCAGGAACTCCCGGGCTAGGGACGTCCAGCTCTGGAGGTTTACAGGCAAGGGGGATCTGAAGTGGAGGGAGGTGCATCGTTTCCACATGGCGTTTAGGTGGTAACAGCCCAAAATACAGCTTTCATTGAGCGAGAAGAGCTTCCCAGGCCAGGGTCTGCGTGCGGCGCGGGGCCACTGGGATTGGGCGGACGCGCATCACGTGACCGGGCGCCGTGCCCTGGAGCCCCGCCCCACCCTGGCGCGCACTTGGCGGGGCTGCAGCAGCCGGGATTAGTCCCACTTTCACTTTCTGCACTGGGGCTTCACACCTGAGTGATATTGTTTTGTTTTCTTTTGTTTTTTGTTTTGTTTTGATTTTGAGATGGCCAGTACAAAAAGGAGGCAGTCGAAAGAAAAAGAGCTCCATGCGTTTCTGGAAGGGGGTGATGAGCCGGGGAGGTCGGACGGGGGCTGTTCAGGGTCCGTGCTCCGGGGAGGACGAGGACCCGGAAAGCAGGTGTTTTCCCCATTGCAAGGGTAACGCTGAGCTCGCGCGTCCACAAAACGTTCTGCGAAATTGTAAGGGCCTCCAGCATCACAACCAAAAGTAGAAAGTAGTAGGGGCTTCACCTTCCAAGCGCTGACGTGGTGATTTGTTTCTGAAGAAGGAATTGCCCCAGGTAGTTTATTAGGGTAGCGAGAGCGAAGGGCCACCAAAGCTGGCTTGTCATCCAACCTAGGAAACGGCGCTCGCTGAAAAAACAAACTCACGATGGCTTCCGTCTCACCTCTAACCTGTGGGGGACTGGACTGGACTCAGTTCAGCACAAGTGCAGGGAGAGGGCTGCGCGCCAGCTCTGGATGAGCCCAGCCAACGGTCCGATGTCTGTACCTGTCCTTATCACTTATCACTAACCGCCCTTATCAGTCATTATCGCGGCTGGTCACTGACTAAAACATTCTTCCATAGTCTAAATAAGTTCACCTGTAGAAAGAAACGATTCCAGATTACTAACATGAGCTTGGCCCATTCATTTGTTCTTACATTTATATAACAGTGTTATCTTACATGTTGCACGTTTTCCACTGCCTGACTTACTAGGTTCTGAAGCACAGCAGCAACCTGTGAACCAGTCAGGCTCTTTTGCCTACGGTGACCTTCAGGTGTCCATCTGTAACAAGTCAGGGCAAGTTGCAATAAATAATTGGATCTTTGAAAGGAAAAAAAAATGGTTTGTTTTCTCCTGTCTAAAAAGATTTCTCCAACACCTGATAACTTTTAGCAAGTTGCTCAAACTTTAAGAGTTCTGGGATTTTTTGTTGTTTTGTTGCTGTTTATTTGTTATTTGTACACTTCAGACGGTAAGAAGAAACCAGGTAAAGTGTTGACAGTTGCCTAGCACAATGACTGGTACAAAGTAAATGCTCAATAAATTATTACTGTTAAACAAGTTACGCTTCCTCCTGTGTGTAGTTTTAAGTGACAATATAGTATTGTCTATTCTTCCATGCTTTATTTTTATATACAGGTTTGATTAGGGAGAAGGGAAAGCTTATAAAGCAATTTGCTTCAATCTTTGGTCATGATAGTAACTTCCACTAACTAATTACACGTCATTTTGAAAGTATTTCCTCAAATTTGTTTTGAGTATATAATATGGCCTTTGAATTTCCTTAACTTCTCCCTTATACTTTTACAAAATGAAAGGATATGGTCTTACTCCACTAGCTATTTCACAACCAAACATGGTAACTCTTTTGGGGGAAGAGATTATTATTTTCTCTGGGAAGTTAGCTGAAAATCTACCAAAAAGTGCAGTCTAGAATAAGAATTAATTAAATAACCAAAAAGATCATTTTTGTTTTGCTATCTGGAAAAAAATGACATAGAATAGATATGTAAAATGTTAATTTTAAAATATAGCTGTTTTTTAATCCCTGCGTTTGGAAGCCAATTTGGATGGTTGAAATGAAAGTTGTTTTCCCTTTAAAATTAGTATAATTATCACTAGGTCACCTAGAAAGAATATCTCTGGTCTAAATTTCTCTTCTGTGCTCCAAATTCCCTCTTTCACAAATGAAAAGAAACCACTTGGATATATTGGAGCTAAACTCATCACCTCTCCTACCGTTCTCCCTTTGGACATTCTAGATCTTACTTAGTTCAACCTCCCAGTCACCCATACTACAAACCTGGAAGCCATGCTCGAATCTTCTCTTTTTCTGCACTCCACTTTAAGTCAGTTATCAAATCCTGCCTGATTTAAACTCCTAACTGTGCCTCACATATGCCCCTTTCCTTCTTTTCTAATTCCTACTGCTCCAGTCTAGGCCTTCCTTGTCTTGCTCCCTGGCTGGCTTGCTGCAGCAGCCTCTTCACTGTAAGCCTCTGCCATTATCATTTCCTTCCACTCCTTCGTTGAGTGACTTATCTGAAAAGCAGATCTGGACATGCCACTCACCTTTATAGGCTTCCTATTACTTACCAGATAAAAAATCTAAGCTCTTTACCACCATTCTAAGGCTCTGGACCTCTCTCTGGCTTTGCCTTTCTCTCTTTCCTGCCCTGACTTCCTGACTTCACATTCTAGCCACACTTCATTCATTCATTCATTCATTCATTCATTCGTTCGTTCTACACTACTGTGTGCTAGCTACTGTCCTAGCCACTTGGGATGCCTCAGGGAAAAAAACTAAGATTTTTGCCCTTGTGGAGCTTATGTTATGGGGAGGATCACATCAGTAAACAATAAACATAAGCACATTTGATAGGATGAGGGAGGGTAATTCTAGATAGGTTTGTCAGGGTTGGCTTTATTGAAAATGTGACTTTTGAGCAAAGATGCAAAAGATGAGGCAGTGAGCTATGTGAAGAAACAGAGGAAAAACATCTATGCCAAGGGGACAGCCAGTGCATATCGCTGAGATAGGAGCGTGCTTAGCACACCCAGGAGAGGAGAAAAGAGAGCAGGGAGAATGACAAGAGATGAGGGCAGAGAGACAACAGGGGAGTGTGCCTTTGGACAGGCCCTCATTAGCCATTGTATGAAGTTGGAGACTTTGTATTTAATGGGAAGCCAACTACTTGTGGTGGTCACACTCTTCCCTACAAGTTGTATTGTATGGTCTTTAAAGACATGCTGCTTTTGTTTGGATTGCATCCCTCTTTCCAGCTGAGTTTCTGCTCCCATAGCTCCTTGTGATTGTCTCTGTTATTGTAGTTGCCATATTACTTAAGAATCTTACATCTTGAGGAAGGATTTTCGTTTATTTTTGTATCCCCAGTGCCTATAGCAAGCCCTCAAAAGCTTAGTGAATGAATGGTAATGTTTGTTTGTAGAGTACCGCCATATATCAGGCGTATATGTTTATTAATTCTTAAAACAACCCTACAAGGGAGCTCTGTTGTACCTATTTTACAGAAGAGGAAATGAAATTCAGAGAGGTTAAGTAACTTATCCCAAGTCACACAGCTGGTAAATAACTGAGCTGGATTTCAAACTCAGCTGTCTGGCCGGTTGCTACCCTGCACTCTTCACTAATGAGACTTCCTTACTAGATTGAATAAACGAGATGGAAGGAATTTATCTCTGATTCTGTTTCTTGCCCTTGGCTTCTTTGTGCTTGAAAAAACACCCCGCTTATCATTTGTCCTAGGTCTATTCATTAATTCATGAAACATTTAATAAATACCTACTGTATGCCATGTACTTGGAATACATTGCTGAGCAAAACAGATCTATTCCCTTCCCTAGTGGAATTTATACCATAACAGGGAAGATCCAGAACTGTATAAGCAAGGGCAGTAAAGTGCAGTCATTGCTCTAATGGGGGAAGTACAAAGGGCCGCTGAGCAGTATATTTGAATAGCAGTAGCGCCAAATTCAGCCTGAGAAGGCCATATGGTTGACAGCATCTGTCCTGGAGGAAGAGAATTCCAAGTGGAATGTGCCATTGGTCCTAGAATACTGAAATTCAGAAAGTGGAGCTATAGTTGTGAATGAAAGAATCCCCTATGAACTTGTATAAGGTAGTAGGTATTATATAAACTTGTAAATAATCTGTTCTATCTTTGCTCTATTCATTTTTTTTCAAATTTGGCTAATGTTAGTGCCATTTTTCCAAATCTGATTACAATCTTTATGTGTTTATAAAGCATAAACTTTTTAACCTCTGTTTTTAAATTTTTATTTGATAAGTTATTTGTCCTATTTATTTGCAAAGAGAGAATGCAATGCGTCTGTTTTAGTAGGTAATACATTCCAAAACTATGAAATCTGAGGGCTTATTCAAATTATTTTGTTCCACTGGAATTTGGTGGTATATTGCATCATTGGCTGGAGTTTGGTAACTTGTTACAGAATGTATTTTTTTTATTATGCTGATGGGAATGAAATTTAATGTTTGCTCACTTTTAATTAGTGCTCAATGGAAGAAATAGCCCAGGAAACTATGAAAGGTGGTGTGACTGAGACAGGAAGAAGCCAGGCTGGAAAACCAGAGACCCATATTCAGAAAGTAGCATTTTAGTGCTTTCTAGCTGGTGGAAAATTAATAGGTTGTTCTCTACAGATTTCCCCTGTTTTTCAAGTGGGAATATTGTATTTGCTACCATAATAACTCTAATATATGACCTGATTTTCAAAATTAAAAATTTAAGCATGAAAATAGTTACTCAGACTTGAAACTGGTGGTGGCAACAGAGCAGTTGTTTTTAATAAGAAAATGATGGGGAAGATCAAAGAAGAGCAGGGATCAGGATGTGGGAGTGAGTCTCTTTATTGCAAACTGCTTTGGAGGGAGGTGAGAGATGGAGATTAGAGATGATGAAGACCTTTCCTTTTGGTTTCTCTGATCTAGCCATGGATGATGAGAGTCCCTCTGGATGAGCGTCAAAGAAAAGACATGGTTAAATGGGTAATAAAAAAAAATCAATGGCCCATAAATGTTGAGTGTTTTAAGTTTAAAATTTTCCCTCAAAAAAAAAAAAAAAAGTTTAGCTATTCGGTTATCGTCTACAGCTTGTAAAACACAAGTTTCCCTAATGGAGCAAGTCCAGCAAGTCTTGGTTGTAGAAAGAGATAGGAATATCATGAGAATTCAAAGACTCCTGGCAAATATATGTTTTAAGGTTTTAAGAAGTTCCCCAGAGGAGGAGAAAATATGCTGAAAAAAAAAATAGTCATAAAGTGCTTTTTTATGTTAAGAACAAAAAGACAGGAAACGTTTTTTTCCCCAAATATTGTTGCATTTTCTCCATCTGGTGAAATAAAATAAGACAGATATGTTATTCTCCACTGTTACACAAAAACACCAGCAGCAGGCCCGTTAGATAGTGAATAGCTGCTGTCCCTGGTGCAGTAGGTATAGCATTATTGTTCCCCCACCCCACATACAAAACAAAACAAAACAAAACAAAACATCCAGAGCATGTACTGCTTCTCTGAGGCCATCAAAAGTTCTTGGCATATAACATAGAAATTTCATGGTTAATAGAGTAACAAAATACAAAACTGTCATCATTACGTCTAAGGAAACCTTCCCTGTTTGCTAACTTCCTTCCAAAACATTTTTGCCCTAATTACATTTTTGTTGGTGGTTTGGAGAGGCCAGGACAACCCAAGGGGATGATTTCATTCTAATTGCATCTTTCCTTTCCCAGGAGGTCTGTGTCCTTTCATATCCACCAAACTCACTTGATCCCTTGATTAACTTTGTTCACTTGTTACTGAGAAGAAAGAAACAACCATCCAAACAAGCTCTGTGAGATTGACTAGATTTTTTTTTTCCCTGCTGAGATCACAAAGCTTGTATGCCAGTTCTTATCCAGGGCTCCAGGTGTGATAGGGGAAGGGGGTGTGTGTGTGTGTGTCTGTGTGTGTTGTGTATGACTGTGTGTGTGTGTGTGTGTGTAGTGGAAGGTATTACTAGAATGCAGAACATGTATCCCAAAGTGTGCGTTTGGGGGGCTACTTTCCATAGTTTGTACCCAATTTTAAAGAGATTAATGACCCCCAAATTGTTAAGATCCACTCCCCATAACATCCAGGTTAATTCCTCCATTGTTGCCAGACGTGGGTTCTTGCTAGGCCCGGGTTGCTGGAATGCATTGAAAAGTCGTTTTAATGAATTTCTACAATAATCTATGATCTCCTCAGCAACTGCCCTCGGGATGTCACCCGCAGGCTCTGGCAGCAATGTACAAAAGCAACCTCCTCCTGAGCTGACCCCACGCAGCCGCGTCCTGGGCGAGCAAAAGCAGGAGCTCTGTCCGCAGAATGCACTCTCCAGATCACACAGGGCCAGACGCGGTCTTCCTGGGGTGGCCTGTGTGCAGGAAAACGGGGCCCCATTTTCCCCCAGAAATCTGAGGGATTGCTGTAGAGGGAAAAAGGGAATTAGTCTCTTAAAAAACATCATAAAAGAAAGGGCACCTTTCCCCAGGGCATTTACGCGGGTCGGCAGGGGCCGCGCGTGTGCCAGAGACTTGCAGACTAGAGTCAGGCAGGCGGGCCGTTCCGTGCCTCCGGACCTGAGACCCCGCGTCCAGGCAGCAGCATAGTCACACAGCGCGTCTTCGGCCTCAGAGCTCGTCCAGGAAGGACTGCGGCCCAGAGGACTCAGCTCCAGCGGGAGAGAAAGCGCTCTGGTCGCTCCTCCCCGCTTCGCTTGCGGAGGAGAAGGTGCTTGCCTGATTCAGGGGACCCGGCGCCCTGCTCAGGCCCCAGGACAGACCCACCACTGAGGCTCGCACTATATTCGGTATGCGGGGTCCCCTCCCTTAAGGGCAAGATGAATTGACAGCGTTCACACCTGGCCGGCGATGCCACTACCATCTTTGGATCCATTCATTCGTTCTCTGAGCCCCCTTTTTGTACCGGCATGGCGCTGGAGATACGAAACGCAATGTAGATAGGACAACGTGTGGACCTAGGTGAATAGGTTAATCCACAAAGTGCTGGGGAAAGTCCTGAGTAGCAGGAACCAGCAAAAGAGCCAGTTTTATGGGTTCTTTTCTCTCACTGATCCGAGATTACTACTCCCTAAGGGGGTGTTAGCATCCCCTTTGACAGAGGAGAATACCGACACCCAGAGAGATCAAGTGCCTAGGACCATGGGGCTGGAGCCTGTGGCTGTCCACTGCCAAACTTAGCTTCCTCCCAGCTGCCTCCAGTGAAAAGGGTTAACTCTGTCCAGGAGAGAGGGCAGAGATCCAACAGAGGAAGCAACAGTGAACCTGGGTGTGGCTGTGTGCGATTCTCTTTCGCTCTTCAGTCCCTGTAAAGTGGGAAAAGTAGGAGCATACCTGGGCAAGCTCTCAGACCTCTTTTTTTTTTCTTTTTTTTAACTATCTACCCTCACACCTTATGTTTTCTCTTGCAGTCAGCAGCACCTACAGCCTGACCATCCCTGAATGAAAAAAAAAATTCAGCCTGTACTTCTTCCCTAAATTCCAACCTTGTTTTGTTTATTCAACTGCCTACTTGATATTTATCTCCACTTAAATGTCTAAAAGAACCTCAAATTAATTAATTAATTAATTAATTAATTTGAGATGGAGTCTCACTCTGCTGCCCGGGCTTGAGTGCAGCGGTATGATCTAGGCTTATTGCAACCTCTGCCTCACGGGTTCAAGCAATTCTCCTGCCTCAGCCTCCTGAGTAGCTGGGATTACAGGCACCCACCACCACACCCGGCTACTTTTTTGTATTTTTAGTAGAGATGGGGTTTCTCCATGTTGGCCAGGCTGGTCTCAAACTCCTGACCTCAAGTGATCTGCCCGCCTCAGCCTCCCAAAGTGTTGGGATTACAGGCGTGAGCCACCGCACCCAGCCTCAAATTTAATTTGTTAGACGCTTAGCCCCTGTACCTGCCCCATCTTCAGTGTTCCCCCTTTAGATTAAGAGCAACACCATTTTTTTTTCAGGTGGTGCTCAAGCCAAAAACCTTGGAGCAGCTCTTGGCTCCTTCATCATACTCCAGATGGAGCCTGTTGGTGAATGCTGTGCCTCTACCTTCTGTGTATATCCAGAATCTGACCATTGCTTATGACTTCTGCTCCTACTGCATGGGCCCACACCATCACCCTCTCTCACCTAGGTTGCCACGACAACTTCTTGACTGGTATCCATGCTTCCACCTTGTCCCCCTTTACAGTGCATTCATTCTTAGCACAGTGGCCAGAGTGATGTGATACATAAAGGAGCTCAGAACCCCTCAGCGATTCCCCACTTCACTCAGAGTAAAAGCCTAACCCTTCTACCTCCTGAGTGACTACTATATGTCTGACCTCTTCTGCTTTCTCCTTGCCCATGCCCACTCCTGTCTGGCTACTCTGGCCCTCCTGTTTTTCCTGCCTTAGGGCCTTTGACTTGCTGTACCCCCCTCTGCCTAGAGCACTGTTACCCAGATAGGCATAGTTTGTTTCAACTTTTTGCTCATATGTCACCTCCTGAGTGCAGCTTTCCCTGACTGCCTATTTAACATTGCCACCTGATCCCCTCCTTTTGCCCTTTCCCTGCTTTCTTTTTCTCCATGGTACTTAACTTCCCATATACTATATTTACATTATCCCCCTCTTACTGCTTCTGTCTCTCCACAAGAATGTAA
Source organism: Nomascus leucogenys (assembly GCF_006542625.1). Taxonomy (NCBI): domain Eukaryota; kingdom Metazoa; phylum Chordata; class Mammalia; order Primates; family Hylobatidae; genus Nomascus; species Nomascus leucogenys. Next base: position 92,423,083 of record NC_044383.1, on the reverse strand, counting down.
GTAATATATATGAGGGCAGGGATTTTCTTTTTAGTGGCTGTATCTCCAATGTCTCAAACAGTGCCTAGCACATGGAAAGCACTCAATAAATACTTATTTTAATAAAATGGGGAAAGGGAGTGGCTCCAGTATTTACAAGCTCTATGACCTTGGACAAGTGATTTAACTGCTCTAAACCTCAATTCTCTCATCTGTAAAACGATGATAGATTCTACCTTATAGGGTTATCAATAAGTAAATACACATAAAACACTAAGTACATAACACAATAAGTGGCAGTTGTTTTTACTGGTATGTGATATTGATAGTATATGCAAGCCAGATTTCTGTGTATATATGGTTTGCACTTTACCTTCCTATCTTTTAGAAGCCATTTCTCCTGTCTACTTGTAGCTGCACAATGTAATTAGAAACAGAGCAGGCCAGGTGCGGGGGCTCGCATCTGTAATCCCAGCATTTTGGGAGGCTGAGGTGGGCAGATCACTTGAGGTCAGGAGTTTGAGACCAGCCTGGCCAACATGGTGAAACCCCATCTCTACTAAAAATACAAAAAATTTGCCAGGCATGGTAAAAAAAAAAACACCCGTAATCCCAGCTACTTGAGAGGCTGAGGCAGGAGAATTGCTGGAACCCTGGAGGCAGAGGTTGCAGTGAGCCAAGATCACACCACTGCACTCCAGCCTGGGCAACAGAGTGAGACTCTGTCTCAAAAAAAAAAAAAGAATGTAGCATCCAGCTCAAAATGTCTCTTTGTTACTGATATTATTTGTATGGTGCCTCAGAATTGTGTGGTCACTGTTACTCTCAAAAGCTTAAAGAAAAGTTGGTTCTCTGAAAAACCACTTTTTGCTTGGTTTGTGTCAGCAGCATCACCTACATTTCTCATCATCTTCCATGGAAAGGGGGAAGGGGAAGTTAGATTCCTTGAGAGAATGTGAATTATCCCCCTTTATGACTCTATTGGAAATTTTTTTTTTCTTTTTGGCTGAAACAACAGAAAATTATTTTCTCAGGGTTCTGGAGGCTGGAAGTCCAAGATCAAGGTGTCAGCAGGTTTGGTTTCTTCTGAGGCCCCTCTCCTTGCCTTGCAGATTAGCCACTGTCTTGCTGTGTCTTCACATGGCTTTTTCTTCTCCACACCCCTTCCCCCCACCCCCACACATATTCCTCATGTCTTTTTCCAGGGAAATTCTTCTGAAGACTTACAAGGATGGGGCTGCTGGGTCCTAGGGGGTGGAGAAAGCGGCACTTGGCTTAAACCAGTACAGGCTGGAGGTGGTGCTAGAACTGGGCTTCCTTCCAGTTACCCAGCCTGTCTCCTTAGGTATATCTCCCTAGGGAGGACTCACTTGATGACATGTTTCTGTGTGACAGGATTTAGTGAGGGAAACTGGAGCTCCCTTGTGCTCTTCCCTCTGGCTAGATAGACCACCTTCTCCCCTGGCTCCCTCTCACCTGGCTTTGCTCACTGTCCACCTTGTTTAAAATCGCAACTGCCCCACACTGCGCATTCTCACTCCCACCCACCGAGCCCACACCCATGCAAGCTCCATGAGGATGGCAGTTTCTCTCTGTTATGCCTCTGCTTTCTTTTTTTGAGATGGAGTTTCACTCTTGTTGCCCAGGCTGGAGTGCAATGGCCCCATCTCGGCTCACCACAACCTCTGCCTCCTGGGTTCAAGCTATTCTCCTGCCTCAGCCTCCCTAGTAGCTGGAATTACAGGCATGCACCACCACGCCAGGCTACTTTTGTATTTTTAGTAGAGACGGGGTTTCTCCATGTTGGTCAGGCTGATCTTGAACTCCCGACCTCAGGTGATCCTCCCCCCTCGGCCTCCCAAAGTGCTGGGATTACAGGCGTGAGCCACCGCGCCAGGCCATGCCTCTACTTTCTTCCTAGTTCGAAGGGCAGGGCCTGGCAAAACAACACTGTCAAATTCTTGTTAGTTGCACGACTCCTCTCACCGAGCTTATTGAATTCTACCAAGCAGCCCTTGACATTAATTGAGCAACCCCCGTGCCAGAACACTTTAAATGCATCATCTCATATTCTCACAACAGCCCTCTGAGGTAGATGTTATGATGATCCCCAGTTTGCAAATGAAGTGAAGACCAGTGAGGTTAAGTAACTCGCTCAGGGTCGCGCGGCAGCTGACAAATGGTGGGGCTAAGCATAGAATCCAGACAGCCTGGGTCCAGGGCCTGAGTTTCAGCCTTCCTTGGGAAGGTGGGTATCAGGCAGCATCGGGCGCAGCAGGCCTGGACCCTGCAAAGTCCGAAGAGGCTGGTGTCTTTCCAAATCCTTTCACCCCTTCCGCGGCCACCCGTGTGGCCCTCGCCGTAGTGGTGCTGTCCCGAAGCCAGCGCGGGCCTGGCGTGCGACCCTCAGTCAGCCGAAGAGGACAAGCAAGGACGCGCCTTCTCCAACGCCCTCTGTCTCAGAGTCCCTGCTGGTGCCCAGACAGCTTGAACTTTCCGGATACGAATGGCACAGCCCGTGGCGTAGGTGCGCCTCCAAAGGCCCCGCAGGCCGCGCCCCTGCGGGTTTCCCCAGCGGGACTTGGCCACCATTCGGATCCCCTTGGAAGACCCCGACGGAGCAATCGTGTCGATAAGGAAACTGGAAACCGGGAACTAGGACTCCGGGAACCGAGAACCCGATTGCCCCTGGCCGCAGGCGTGAGGTGTGAGCTCCTGCGCAGGGTTCCCGGAAAGGCGAGGAGGAGCGAGAGCGCCCGGCCGGCCCCCAGCGGGGACGCTCGGGCACCTGCGCTCCCACCGCTACGCAGGGCCTCCTAGCTCCTGGTTCTCATCGTTCTTATGCTTAAAGAAGAAAATAAAAACGACTTGGAGATGGAATAGTTCAGTCGGTGAGTCCGTTTTTCTCAGTCCTTGCGGAGATGGAATCCAATCTTCCGGCTCTACCACCCTGCGACCCCGGATTCGCGGTCCCTGCCCGGGGACCGCCCGCATCAGTCCGGGAATACATCCACTCACCACAACTTCCTAAAACTCTTTCAACGCAGGAAGGCAGAGGGGATAATTGACAATTTCATTGCACAGAGTCACCGAATTCATAGCAGTTTTTGGTCATTTTGTTGTGACGTGTTTTATTTTCAGTCACGGGATACTGAAAACAAAACAACTCATTCTGTGGGCTTCTGGTAAAATCTGGAGGTTAAAATACCTGAAAATTCTGGTAATCTCCATTCTGATGAGTCAATTAGAAAGAGTTCGTTTACCCATCACAGCCAGGTAGAATCACGAAAAAAAAAAAAAAAAGAAAGAAGGAAAGAAGGAGAGAGAGAGAGAGAAAGAAAGCAAAAAAGATAAAAGAAAAAAGAAAGAAAGAGAGAAAAAGAAACTCAGCTTCTGCAGTTACATTTGGAAACTCAAAACCCAGCTCTTGTTTTCATTGCAAATTAGAGTTCCTATTACTTGCCCTACATTTGCCTTAGGCAGAAGTTTGTTTCTGAACCAATATTTGCTCAAGTTTTCTTCCCCAGACATAAATGGTATCATAGAGTCATTAAAATAAAACTAACAAACATAAGACCCAACTGATTTGTGTTTTTTAAAATGTTAGTTATTGAATCTTACACTCTGAGTTGATGTTATTTAAGAAGGTTTATTTTAAAATGAATTTTAGGCTGGGTGCGGTGGTCAGGAGATAGAGACCATCCTGGACAACATGGTGAAACCCCATCTCTACTAAAAATACAAAAATTGGTCAGGCGTGGTGGCAGGTGCCTGTAATCCCAGCTACTTGGGAGGCTAAGGCAGGAGAATCGCTTGAGCCCAGGAAGTGGAGGTTGCAGTGAGCTGAGATCACACCACTGCACTCCAGCCTGGTGACAGCGCAAGACTCCTGGAAAAAACAAAAAAGTAATTGAGATGTTTGGCAACCTCATGGTAAAATATAATAGTACACCAAGGATGAATTTAGCTCTGTTTCTTGCTCCATTACTCACTCACTTGACGTGGCCTCTGACAAGTCCCTTTACTGTCCTGGGCCTCAGGCTCTCGCTACTAGTAACAAGAGGATCATCTTCACCATCTACCTGCCCCTGGGGGTGTTGTAAGGGTTAATGAGATATATGGTGAGTGCTTTGATTCTAGGGTGAATGAACCTGTACAAATAAAATATGATTACATCTCAGATCCATCTTTGATTCATCTGAATAAACGGGCCTTCCCTTTATGAAATCTTCCTGTTAAATTTTCAAAATTGGATTGTTTGGTTTTAAAATTCTATGCGTGGGCATTCTATCGCTTAACATACCATGTAAATGTCCTCAACAAGTTATACTAGCATGTTAAGGGAGAACTTCTATTTGTTCATAGATATCAAAGAATTAATTTTTCTCCTTAAATCATTCAATGTATTTATTCAACAAATGTTTACTGAAAATACACTTTTTCTGAGGACTTCAAGAGGTTCAGGGAATGCTTACAAGGAACAATCTTGTGTGTCTCCAGCTCCCAGGCACTGTGTTATGCGCTTTATGTGTATTAGTTCATTTACTTCTCATAACAACTCACTGAGATGCGGGTACTGTACTGTGATTACCTGGTGTATCGAGTGCAGGCTGAAGAGTTCCTATGTAATTCAGTAAGCAAAATATTGAAGACTTTTGAATCAGGGAAGTGACATCAGCAGAGTAGCATAGTTTTGTGAGGTCACTTGCAGCAACAAGGAGGTACTTTTTTAAAACCTCTGATGGAAATTTATGGTCACTTTTTTTTTTAAGAAGAAAAAAGGTTTGGCCAACACTGCCCCAGCAAGTATGAAATTCAGCTATCTTGCAGTGTTTAGCATCCTTAGACCAGGTCATCCCAGAGTTGAGAGGATGGATTAGACAAAATGTAAATATAAGCAAAATATGAGCACTTAGTTGGAATTAGCCAAACATCCAAAAGTATAACTACCCCTCACCTCTGCACTCCCCACAAAAAGAAACAGAAGAAATGCACATAAGCTTTCATGTGGTCACTTCCTGTTTTGTTTTTTTTTTATTATACTTTAGGTTTTAGGGTACATGTGCACAATGTGCAGGTTTGTTACATATGTATCCATGTGCCATGTTGATTTCCTGCACCCATTAACTCGTCATTTAGCATTAGGTATATCTCCTAATGCTGTCCCTCCCCCCTCCCCCCACCCCACAACAGTCCCCGGAGTGTGATGTTCCCCTTCCCGTGTCCATGTGTTCTCATTGTTCAATTCCCACCTATGAGTGAGAACATGCGGTGTTTGGTTTTTTGTCCTTGCGATAGTTTACTGAGAATGATGTTTTCCAGTTTCATCCATGTCCCTACAAAGGACATGAACTCATCATTTTTTATGGCTGCATAGTATTCCATGGTGTATATGTGCCACATTTTCTTAATCCAGTCTATCGTTGTTGGACATTTGGGTTGGTTCCAAGTCTTTGCTATTGTGAATAGTGCCGCAATAAACATACGTGTGCATGTGTCTTTATAGCAGCATGATTTATAGTCCTTTGAGTATATACCCAGTAATGGGATGGCTGAGTCAAATGGTATTTCTAGTTCTAGATCCCTGAGGAATCGCCACACTGACTTCCACAATGGTTGAACTAGTTTACAGTCCCACCAACAGTGTAAAAGTGTTCCTATTTCTCCACATCCTCTCCAGCACCTGTTGTTTCCTGTTTTTTTAATGATGGCCATTCTAACTGGTGTGAGATGGTATCTCACTGTGGTTTTGATTTGCATTTCTCTGATGGCCAGTGATGATGAGCATTTCTTCATGTGTTTTTTGGCTGCATAAATGTCTTCTTTTGAGAAGTGTCTGTTCATGTCCTTTGCCCACCTTTTGATGGGGTTGTTTGTTTTTTTCTTGTAAATTTGTTTGAGTTCATTGTAGATTCTGGATATTAGCCCTTTGTCAGATGAGTAGGTTGCAAAAATTTTCTCCCATTCTGTAGGTTGCCTGTTCACTCTGAGGTAGTTTCTTTTGCTGTGCAGAAGCTCTTTAGTTTAATTAGATCCCATTTGTCAATTTTGGCTTTTGTTGCCATTGCTTTTGGTGTTTTAGACATGAAGTCCTTGCCCACGCCTATGTCCTGAATGGTATTGCCTAGGTTTTCTTGTAGGATTTTAATGGTTTTAGGTCTAACATGTAAGTCTTTAATCCATCTTGAATTAATTTTTGTATAAGGTGTAAGGAAGGGATCCAGTTTCAGCTTTCTACATATGGCTAGCCAGTTTTCCCAGCACCATTTATTAAATAGGGAATCCTTTCCCCATTTCTTGTTTTTGTCAGGTTTGTCAAAGATCAGATAGTTGTAGATATGCGGCATCATTTCTGAGGGCTCTGTTCTGTTCCATTGATCTATATCTCTGTTGTGGTACCAGTACCATGCTGTTTTGGTTACTGTAGCCTTGTAGTATAGTTTGAAGTCAGGTAGTGTGATGCCTCCAGCTTTGTTCTTTTGGCTTAGGATTGACTTGGCAATGCGGGCTCTTTTTTGGTTCCATATGAACTTTAAAGTAGTTTTTTCCAATTCTGTGAAGAAAGTCATTGGTAGCTTGATGGGGATGGCATTGAATCTATAAATTACTTTGGGCAGTATGGCCATTTTCACGATATTGATTCTTCCAACCCATGAGCATGGAATGTTCTTCCATTTGTTTGTATCCTCTTTTATTTCATTGAGCACTTCCTGGTTTTTAGAAGTTATCTAAAAGGCAAAATTTTAAGAAGCATATCAACGGCATTGATTTGAATTTGTCTCAAGTGTTAAAGTGAAATCTAATCACTTCCAGGCATCATTGCCATACTAAGGCTCTTTTTTATATGGTGTATTTGAATTATGAACTTGCAGATTTTAGACAGGAAGAAAAGGCAATACAATAGAGTCTATGAATATATAGTTCATAGGCAAAATTTGAAAATTGGAGAAGTTTATATTCTTCACAAAGAAAGAGGTTCATATCCCCTTATTTAATGGGGGAAGAAAAAACCTTGTGGATTAGGCTCATTTTGCATGAAACACAAAGATCTTTTATCCATCCTGGAAATATAGTCTACCAAATGATGACTTGTGATGTTGAACAGGAGAAGAAGAAACAAATTGAACCACAAATACAGTGTGGATAGTTAGGCCAGCTGCAACAGATTGCTGAAAAAGTTCACTATTTATACTATAGTATTATGGTGTTATACATTTGCTACATGTTGACAATGTGCTAAGTCATCAGTATGATTAAAGCGAACACTCATATGCTTGGTTGACAGGGTCCTAGTTTATAGTCTTAGATATACAACACTGACACATACACACATATTACAGAAGCAGATGTATATATGGAGTACAGCAAGTGTTGAATGATTTAGATATACAGGAATTAGTTCCAGTGCTTTTCATGCACAAGAGAATAGAAAGTGAGATATGCAAGTCACATATTCAGAGAAAGCATTCTTAGGAGAGTTAGAGGAAACTGCTGTCTTGCTTACAGTTACTTAGTTGGGAAAGGATTCTTGAGGAGGAGCCAGAGATGGGGATTTCAGAGTAACAGAATCACAGTATGTAAGAATTGGAAGAGTCTTCAGAAGTCAAAATCTAGCTGGGCATGGTGGTTCACACCTGTATTCCCAGCACTTTGGGAGGCCAAGGCAGGTGGATCACCTGAGGTCAAGAGTTCGAGATCAGCCTGGCCAACATGGCAAAACCCCGTATCTGCTAAAAAAACAAACAAACAAAAAAATTAGTTAGACACGGGTGATGCACACCTTTAATCCCAGCTACTCGGGAGGCTGAGGCGGGAGAATCGCTTGAACCCAGGAGGCAGAGCTTGCAGTGAGCTGAGATCACGCCACTGCACTCCAGCCTGGGTGACAGAGTGAGACTCAAAATAAAAAGTCAAAATCTAATTTATTTTATGAATAAAGAAGCTGAGGGCCAAAGCCCTTGAATGGTGAATTAGTAGCAGATCTGGACTACAATGTAGATGATCGCCCTCTGATGCTCCGGTGCTCTTCCATGTCAAAGGTTTTTTGTTTGGTTGTTTTTTTGTTTGTTTGTTTTTCTGTTTTTTGTTTGTTTTGGTTTTACTTCTTATAAAAAATCTTAAATGCATACAAAAATAGAATAGTACAATGAACCTTCATATATATTGTCTAGCTTTATGTCACTCTGATTTCATCTATTCCCTCATTTTCATTTTATTTTTTTCTGGAGTATTTTAGAGCAATTCCCAGCATCCATATTGTTTCTCCCATAATTACTCCAGGATGGTACTCTAAGTGATAAAGACCTTGCAAAAACATAACAACCATGCTATAAACACACAAAATTTATAATAAACCTTAATGTCATCTAATACACATTTTTTATTCACATTTTCTCTAACAATCTGAAATACATATTTTTACTGTTGATTTGTTTGAATTGGCATCCAAATGCAGTCCACATTTTGCATTTGGTTATTATGGTTCATAAGCCTCTGTTACTCTGTAACAGCTCATTCTCCTTTGTTTTGTTTGTTTTTGAGACAGTCTCCTTGCTCTGTCACCCAGGCTGGAGTGCCTGCAACCTCTGCCTCCAGGGTTCAAGCAATTCTCCTGCCTCAGCCTCCCAAGTAGCTGGAATCATAGGCACATGACACCATGGCCAGCTAATTTTTTTGTGTGTTTTTAATAGAGACAGGGTTTGGCCATGTTGGCCAGGCTGGTCTCGAATTCTGGTGCTCAAGCAATCCTCCCTCCTTGGCCTCCCAAAGTGCTTGGATTACAGCGTGACCCACTGCACCACGCCTCATCTGCACTTATTAAGTGGAATAATTCCTTAAAGAACTTTTTGTTATCTATTCTTTGTCTCCCTTGAAGTACCATAGCATAGGGAAAGCAGGAAAAACGCTAGATGTTTTCCCTTCATTGTTACATTTTCAAAGTAATAAGTTGATGAAGAATGCCCGAACAACCTCCAGTGATGACCAGTTGATTTGCATCTATTTTATGTGTTTTAATCCATCATAGTTATTTTCCTGTTTGATACTCAGATTGTCACATCTTAGGCTAGTCCCTTGAAGTTGCCTCCTGTGTCCTTTTATATAACCAAATTACTCTTTGATATTTTCCTTCATTTCTGGTACAACAAAATGTCTTAGGCTCATCTTATACATTTCCTGCCACAAATCTGGAACAGTCATTTCTTCAAAGTCCTGGTTCCTTTTGGTGGTAAATTATATTTATAGAGCAAAACCTGGGCATTGTGGGTGCTTCTTGCTGCTGAATTTATTATTCCTTATAAGCCTTTTGGTGGTGAAAGTTAGGAAATTTTTTTTAAAGAAAAATCTTTCATTTACACTAAGATTTTTCAATTCAAATTTAAAATACAGCACTTTCCCTTAACTTCTCTGATTTTATAATTATGTCTATTTTCCCTTATGCTGAAATCTTGGGTCCCAAGGAAATTAACACAAGTAATTATTTGCTTTATCCTGTAATATACCTATAATATTTTCTAAACTATTGCAGAAGTAGGGTAATTAATTCTGGACAAGGTGATCAGAAAAGATTTTTCAGTGTAAGTGGAACTTTAGCTAGGACTGGAAAAAGATCTATGAGGTTTTTTTGTTTTTTGTTTTTGAGACAGGGTCTCACTGTGTCACTCAGGCCGAAGTGCATTTGCACAATCACAGCTCACTGCAGCCTCAACCTTCCAGGCTCAGGTGATCCTCCCACCTCACCTGGGACCCATCTCAGCTAGGACTACAGGTATGCATCACCATGCCCGGCTAATTTTTTTGTATTTTTTTGTAGAGACAAGGTTTCACCACATTGCCCAGGCTCAACTCGAACTTCTGGGCTCAAGATATCTGCCCACCTCAGCCTCCCAAAGTGCTGGGAATTATAGGTATGAGCCACCACACCCGACAGATCAATGATTCTGACAAGCAAAAGCGGTAGGAGGGTCAGAGCATTATGGTCTAAGGGAACTCCATGAGCAAAGAGGAGGATGCGGTTGATAAACTGTTGCGTCTAGGGCACAGACTACCTGAGCTGCTTGGAAAGGGCCTGGCTCCCTCTCAGCCCATTGTGACACTCTTGAAGAAAGGATTTTCTTCACCTTTGGAACTTCAGTGCCAACGGAGCCACTTGCCACAAACTGAACATTTTCTTAATAAGTGTTCTTTGACTAAATGAACAGATTAACCTGAACTTTCTTCAAGGGTAGTATATATTTTTGTTGTAACTTGCTTTACTTTCCTAATGAAAGGGCAGAACAGGCTATGTCTCATTTAATTTAATAGGCAAATTTCTGAATGAAAAAACATTCTCCTGCCCCATGGTTTTGGTTTTACATAGTTGGTATTCATCTCTGAGAATGAAATACGTTAGGAGTTTTCCAACAACAAACTATGTGTAAAATTCCATAATTAGAAAAAAATTTCTTCCTTGTCAGGAGGAAGGAATTTCTGAAAGACACTAAAGTAGACTTGAACAAATGGAAAGATATCCTTGATCTTGTGTAGGACAACTGAACCTCATGTGAATATCAGTTCTCCCTAAGTTAATTTATAAATTTTACTTATCCTGATAAAAATATCCACAAACTTTTAATGGAGCTATACAAGTGGATACTAAAATTTTTATAGAAAAGTAAAGACGCAAGAATAGCTAGGAAAATACTGGAGAAAAAAGCAACAAGGGGGAACTAGCCATTTAAGATATTAAAGCATGCTGCAAAACCACTATAATTGAAGTTGTGTGGTGGTAGTGCATGAATAGACAGATGAATGAAAAGTCTAGAAATCAACCCGAGTCCACATGAAAATGATAAAGGTAACATCTTAAATCACTGGAGCAAGGATAGACATTTTTAAAAAATGATTGGGATCACTGGTAAATACTCAGAAAAAGAAAAAATTAGATCCATAGCTCACACTATATAGAAGAATAAAATCCAAATGAATCACAAATCAAAATGTAAAAAACAAAACCTTACAAATACTTGAAGAAAAAAAAACAAGAATGAATTTCTCTATACCTTGGGTGTAAAGAAAGACTCCATATCTCAAAATCCTGAAGCAGTTAAAAAATGTTTTAAATTTGACTTTTTTTTTTGGCATGGCAAAAAACATCACAAGCAAAGTCAAAAGACAAATGACAAATTGGAAGAAAATATTTGTAACATACGATGATAAAAAGTTAATATTGTTATTATATAAAGGACACCTAAAAATTGAAGAAACAGACAGACAAAAGAAGGAATAAGGAAATGAAGAACTTGATCAATGCTATAGACCAATTGAACCTAACAGACATATACAGAACACTTCACCCAACAATGAGAGTACACATTTTTCTCAAGTATACATGTAATATTCTCCAGAATATACCATATGTTAGGCCACAAAACAAGTCTTACTAAATTAAAAAAGATTAAAATCATACAAAATATCTTTTATATCACAAGGGAATAAAATTAGAAATCAATAATAGAAGGAAAATAGAAAATCCTTAGATATGTGGGAATTAAATATACTTTGACATAATCAATGGGTCAAAGAACAAATCACAACATAATTTAAAAAATATCTTGAAACAAATGAAAATGAAAACACAAAATACCCAAACTCGTGGGGTGTGGTGAAAGCAATGCTAAGAGGTAAATTTGTAACTGTAAATGCTTAATTAAAAAAGAAGAAAGATCTCAACACATTCTGGCTACACATTAAGGAATTAGAAAGAGAAAAACAAAGTAAACCTAAAGCTAGCCAAAGGAAGGAAATAATAAAGATTAAAGAAAAGATAAACAAAATGGAAAATAAAAAACAATAGAGAAGATCCACAAAGCTAGAAGTTGGTTTTATTGAAAAGATCAATAAAATTGACAAACCTGTTAGACTGACTAAGAGAAAAAGAGAGAACATTCAAATAACTAAAATCAGAAATGAGAGCAGGGACCTTACAACTGACATCACAGAAATAAAAGGGATTAAAAAATAATACTATGAACATTTATACTCCAATAAATTAGGTAACCTAGATGAATTAGGTAAATTTCTAGAAACACACAACCTACCACGAATTCAGCTTTTATGAAGAAATAGAAAATCCAAACTGATCTTTATCTAGTAAGGAGTTTGAATCAGTAATCAAAAATCTCCCAACAAAGGAAAGCCCAGAACCAAATGGCTTCTGCATTTAGTCAGAGTTCTCCAGATAAACAGAACCAATAGGATATATGTAAAGAGAGAGATTAAATATGAGGAATGAGTTCACATGATTATGGAGTTTGAGAAGTTCCATGGCGTGCTATTTGCAAGCTGGAGACCCAGGAAACCTGGTGTTATAGTTCAATCTGAGTCCAAAGGCCTGAGGGCAGGAGAAGACAGATGTCCCAACCCACACAGTGAGGCAGAAGGAGTGAATTCTCCTTTCTTCTGCCTTTTTAAACATTCAGTCCCTCACTGGATAGGATGGCACCCACTCACATTGAGGAGAGTAATATTTAACTGAGCCCACCAATTCAAATGCTAATCTCATCCAGAAACATCCTTATGGTCACACCCAGAAATAATGTTTAGCCAAATATCTGAACACTCTGTGACCTAGTCAAATTGATACTTAACATTTACCACCACAGCTTCCCTGGTGATTTCTATCCAACATTTAAAGAATTAACACCAATACTTCTCAAAGTATTCCAAAAAACTTGAAGGGGAGAGAACACTTCCAAGCTCATTCTATGAGGCCAGCATTATCCTGATTCCAAAGCCAGAAACACTACAAGAAAAGAAAACTAAAAACCAATATTCATGAGGATTATTGACACAAAATGGCCAATAAAATAGTGGCAAATAGAATTAAACAATATATTAAAAGGATTATATACTATAACCAAGTGGTACTTATTCCCGAAATGCAGGGATGGTTCAATATATGAAAAGCAATCCGTGTAAAATATCATACTAAGAGAGTGAAGAAAAACACATAATCATCTTAATTGATGCAAAAAAAAGCACCAACACTCTTCCATGAAAAAATTCAGCACTCTTTCATGATAAAAACACTCAACAAACTAGAAGTAGAAGGAAACTACTCAAACGTCTATGAAAAAGCCCACAGCTAGCATCATACTCAAGGGGAAAACTGAAAGCTTTTCCTCTAATATCTGGAACAAGACAAGAATGCCCATTTTCACCTCTCTTATTCAACATAGTACTAGAAGTCCTTGCCAGAGCACTTTAAAAAAATAAAAGAAGTAAAAGCATCCAAATTGAAAAGGAAGAAGTGAAATTATCTCTGTTCACAGATGACATGATCTTACATGTAGAAAACCTTAACTATTCCAAAGAAAATGTTAGAACTAATAAATAAATTCAGCAAATTTGCAAGATACAAAATCAACACATGAAAATTAGTTGTGTTTCTATACACTAATAATGAACAATCTGAAAGAAAATTATTGCATCTACAACAGCACCAAAAAGAGTAGAATACTTAGGAATAAACTAAGGAGGCAAAAATCTTCTGCACTGAAAATTATAAAATGTAACTGAAAGAAAGAATACACAAATAAATAGAAAGACATTGCATGTTAATGAATTGGAAGATTTAGTATTGTAAAGATGTCAAAACTATTAAAATAGTATATAAGATTCAATGCAATCTGTCAAATTGCAATGATTTTTTTTCAAAAATAGAAAAATCCATTATAAAATTAATATTGAATCTCAAGGGACACTGCATAGCCAAAACAATCTGATAAAGAAGAACAAAGATGGAGAGGGATCTCACATTTTTCTGATTTGAAACCATTTCAAAGCTATAGTGATCAAAGCAATGTGGTACTGCCATAAAGACAGATATACAGACCAGTGGAATAGAATTGAGAACCTAGAAATAAACACTTGAATCATATAGTCAGATGATTTTCAACAGGAGTGCCAAGACCATTTAATTCGAAAAAGAATGTCTTCAACAAATGGTGTTGGAAAAACTGGATTTTTGCATGTAAAATAATGAATTTGGGTCCTTATCTTACACTTTGTACAAAAATAAACTCAGGCTGGTCATGGTGGCTCACACCTGTAGTCCCAGAACTTTGGGAGGCCAAGGAGGGGGGAATCACAAGATCAGGAGTTCGAGACCAGCCTGACCAACATGGTGAAACCCCATCTCTACTAAAAATACAAAAAAATTAGCTGGGCATGGTGGCATACTCCTGTAATCCCAGCTACTCGGGGGGCTGAGGCAGGAGAATTGCTTGAACCTGGGAGGCAGAGGTTGGAGTGAGCTGAGATTGCACCACTGCACTCCAGCCTGGGTGACAGAGCAAGACTCCATCTTGGAAAAAAAAAATAACTCCAAATGGATCAAAGACCTAAAAAAAAAGAGCTAAAACTGTGTAACTCTTGGAAGAAAACAAGGGAAAAACTTCATGATGTTGGATTTGGATGATTTCTTGGACACGACACCAAAAGCTTAGGCAACAAAGGAAAAAAATAGATTAATTAGACTACATCAAAATTAAAAATTGCTGTGCGTCAAAGGACACAATCAACAGGAGAAAAAGACAGCCCACAGAATGGGAGAAAACATTTGCAAGTCATGTGTCTGATGAGGTGTTAATATCAAAAACATATAGAGAACTCCACACTCAACAACAACAAAAAAACCCAATTAAAAAATAGGCAAAGGACTTAGACATTTCTCCAAAGGAGATATACAAATAGTCAACAAGCACATGAAAAGATGTTCAATATCAGTAATCATCAGGGAAATGCAAGTCAAAACCACTACTGCTTTACATCCCTTAGGATGGATACTATAAAAAAATCCGAACAAAACAAAACAAAACAAAACAAGTGTTGATGAGGACATGAAGATCCTGTGCACTGCTGATGGGAATGTAAAATGGTATAGCTACTATGGAAAACAATATGCTGGTTCACTTAAGACACTAAAAATGGAATTACCATGTGATCTGGCAATTCCACTTCTGAGTGCGTACTTAAAAGAATTGAAGTTCTGGTGCGGTGACTCACGCCTGTAATCCCAGCACTTTGGGAGGCCGAGGCAGGCGGATCATGAGGTCAGGAGTTTGAGACCAGTCTGGTCAACATAGTGAAACCCCATCTCTCCTAAAAATACAAAAAATTAGCCAGGTGTGGTGGTGTGTGCCTGTAATCCCAGCTACTCAGGAGGCTGAGGCAGGAGAATTGTGTGAACCCAGGAGGGGGAGGTTGCAGTGAGCTGAGATCATGCCACTGCACTCCAGCCTGGGCAACGGAACGAGACTATGTCAAAAAACAAACAAACAAACAAACAAAAAACAAAGACTTGAAAGTAGGGTCTCCAAGATATATTGGTACATCTAGGTTTATAACAGCATTTTTCATAATAGTCAAGAGGTGGAAGCAACCCAAGTCTTCACGGATGAATGGATACATAAAATGTAGTATATACATATAATGGAGTATTATTAAGCTTTAAAAAGGAAGGAAATTCAGACATATGCTACTACATAGATGAACATTGACACATTATGCTAAGTGAAATAAGCTATTTTCCAAAAACCAAATACTGTATGATTTCACTTAGATGAAGTGCCTAGAATAGTTCAATTCAAGTAGAATGGTGGTTGCTTGAGGCTGAGGGAAGGGAGGAAGGCAGAGTTATTGTTTAATAGGTGCAGAGTTTCAGCTTTGTAAGATGAAAAGATCTCTGAAATGGGATGATAATGATGGCTGTACAACTACTCAACCTTACACTTAAAAATGGTAACAGTGGTAAATTTCATATTATGTGTATTTTACCATGAAAATGTCTTAGGATAAATAAAATTCCTTGCAACTATATAGTCAATCATATAAGGGAGATGATGGGGAGAGAGAGAGAGAGACAGTGAGCATAAATGTTTCTCTCTTACGTTCTGTTAAATAAATGTAGGTTCAATTACAAATTTTAAAGTATACTTAAATCCTGAAAAGAATGGAAGACTGAAGAAATGTTCCAGGTTAGAGGAGACTAAAAAGATACGACAATTAATTATAGTATGTAATCGTGGATTGAACCCCAGATCGTGGGGGAGAAAAGTTATAAAGAACATTACCGGGACAATTGACAAAATTTGAATATGAAGAGTGGGTTGGATATCAGTATTAAAAGTTGTATTTGTTGACTTTGATAAATGCTATGGTATGTCAAGGAAAATTCTTCCTCCCAGGACATATACACTGAAGTATTTATTGATAAATGGGCATTATGCCTGCAATTACGCTCAAATGACTGAGAGTAAAAATATACAGAGTGAGCAGATGATAAAGCAAAAAGAACAAAATAGTAACAATTGGTGAATCTGAATAAAAGGTGTACAGTAATTCTTCATACTATTCTTGCAATTTTTCTTTAAGTGTGACATAAAAATTAAAAAACAAATAGAAGCCATATGATACAAAGCCACCCTGGTCTAGTTTATCAGCAGAAGTGGTGCAATTAACAAAGGAGTAACAACAAACCAGTGGCACAAGTGTGTCCTTGGCTGGGTGAGTTTAGGGCTTTATGACTTGCATTTTCTCTACTAAGAAATAATTGAGGATTGACTTCATTAAGTACAATCTGTACTTTTGTGTTGATCTTTGATACATTAATAATTTGTTAACACTAAAAATCCTCCAAACATGGGAGAAAACCACTAGGATAAATTCTATTGATGTGATGTTTGTGATGGAAATCAGATCAAGGGAAAACAAATATTTGATTTGTGGCTTGTATGAATCAGAGCTCTTGTTTGAAGTGACAGATACTCGACTCAAACTTGTTTTATTCATCAAATATTGAGAGCCTACGATGTCCCAGCTAATTTTACTGACTTTGGGGATATAATAGAAAACCAAACAGGCAAGAAGTCCCTTGTGTTTGAAGCCTCCATTTTGGTATTTAAAAACAAACAAACAAACAAAAATATTAAGAAAAGGGATGTGCATGTAATCTATTGGCTCCATAACCTGTGTATAGGCCAGCATTTCTGCATAATAAACAACCACACATATCCCAGTGACATGTGATAGCAAGCATTTATTTAGCTCACACATCCGTGGGTGGCTAGACCAACTCTGCTGATCTCAGCTGAGCTTGCTAATAATGCATCAGCAGATTTAGGCTTGGAAGGCTGTGGTACAGAGCTGTGGGTCTGCTTCATGTGTCTGGCCAGTAGTTGAGCTGAGGCATGTTCTCCTGGTCATGGTGAAGGCATATTAAAGTCCTTGTTTGTATCATGTTTGTTAACCTCCAACTGGCCAGTCTGTTACCTAGTCAAGCTCCAAGTCAGGGAATGGGAAAATATACTTTCTCCATGGAAGTAGGGGAAAGGCAAAATTTTAGATGCAGGGAGGGTTGAAATTTGGGGCCAATTATGCAATCTGTCACCACTGGGAAGTTCACAGCTTTAGGCCAGCTAAGCCTACCTCTTTATTTTCTCTCTCTCTCTCTCTCTCTCTTGCTCTCTCTTTTTCTCTGTCATTAGTCTCTGATTTTGTGCGTGTGTCATTACATTGACTACATTTTCTCCTGTGGCCCCCAAGGATCCAAACATGGCAAGATCTAATAAAAGAAGGGTGACATTTATTATCTTTATTTTCGTCTAGTTAATCTCAGGGGAGGACTTTTTTCATCCCTACCTGGGTCAAGCTTAAGTGTCTAATTGTTGGTGTAATATTGTGGTCAGGGGACTTGGGTGTCCTAATTCCCAACCCCTGGGCCACATGTCCACCTCTGCAGTGCACCCTGTGGTTGGCAGGTCTACTGGAACCACATAGGAATACTGGGTGGTGAAGGTTTATGTTTTCCAACAGAAAGAGACTGCTGGGTAGACAAAACAAGATGCCTGTCTATAAGAACCCAGTATTTTGGAACTCATCCATATAAAACAGAGTATTTTCTCAACAAGTCTTTCTCAAGACTACAAGAAGATGGGTAGTCTTTGACTATTTGCTGATATTTTGGGGGAATGTTTTTTCTGTTTTTTTTTTTCTTTGAGACGGAGTCTCACTCTGTCGCCCAGGCTGGAGTGCAGTGGCGTGATCTTGGCTCACTGCAACCTCAGTCTCCTAGGTTCAAGTGATTCTCCTGCCTCAGCCTCCTGAGTAGCTGGGATTACAGGCACCCCCCACCACTCCCTGCTATTTTTTGTATTTGTAGTAGAGATGGGGTTTCACCATGTTGGTCAGGCTGATCTTGAACTCCTGAACTTGTGATCCACCTCAGCCTCCCAAAGTGCTGGGATTATAGGCGTGAGCCACCATGCCCGGCCCTGTGGAATGTTATCTGAAAAAAAAAAAAAAATTCATGTTGCTAATGTAGAACAAGCTCTAATTACCAGTATAAATCTGTTTCATTTAGGGTTAGTGCCTGCTCACATTTTATTCATGAGGTTTTCCAAGGGACAAAGTATTAAACTAGAAAAAAATTATGGAAATAGCCCATTTTGGATCTCATAGCAAGTATTTTATTCTTAGGCTGAATCACACATTGGCTTAACAGCAGCCTAACACGCACAGTCGGTGGCTCACCCAGAACTTTGACTTTGCTCCTGTGCCCAGCCATGGGACTTAGTTAAACCTTGCCTGGTCTAAGCGGCTCATGAAGGTCTCATTCTTCTTACATGTGAATGGCTTCAGGATGGGTCACAATCAAGTTCTGGACAAGGAGATGAGAAGGAGCATCTTAGTTTTTAAAAAGACACATAAACCCCTGGACATTGGGTTTGAGGATGTGATGCTGTCACTGTCTTGTGATTATGATCTAGCTGACACCCTGATGATGAAGTGGGAAGATGGAAAGACCCTGGGTCCATAACCATGTTGCTGAGCCACTGAATTAATCAGCTCTGGAACTGATCTTCCCCTGGACTTTTGTTATGTAAGAAAATAAATTCCCTTGGAGCACAGACCATCTTCAGTTGGGTCTTCAGTTGCTCACTTCCAAAGACATTCTAATGAAAACAAAGACTTCCTTGTAGCTGTCTGGAGCTTCTTTCTTACTCGTATTTGAGTATTCAACAGGAGATGGACTTGGAAACTACCATACTTAACTAACCCCTCACTCTACAAGTAGATTTCTATAGATACACAAATATATATTCTTTACTATGACACATGTAGAGCCATGTGGAGGATTATGTACAATAATCACTCTCACTACTCCATTCTACTACTTAGTTTGCCAAAAACATCTTTTTCTACCTTATACTTTTTATTTTTCTAATTTTTAATTATGGGTACACAGTAGGTATACATATTATCTATGGGGTATGAGATATTTTGATACAGCCATAAAATAATAACACATCAGGGAAAATGGGGTGTCCATCACTTCAACCATTTATCATTTCTTTGTGTTATGAACATTCCAGTCATGCTCTTTAAGTTATTTTAAAACATACAATAAAGTATTGTTGACTTACACTTTAAAAAATGATTTCACAAGTCTGTTTCATAACCCTAATTTGATAAAAGTTTCATGGGAGAAAAGTACTCAATTTATTCAGACATTTTCTGTCTGTCTTTCTCTTTTTAGATAGAGTCTCTCTCTGTTACCCAGACTGGAGTGAAGTGGTGTGATCTTGGCTCCCTGCAACCTCGACCCAGGCTCAAGGGACCCTCTTGTCTCAGCCCCCACCGAATAGCTGGGACTACAGGCACACACCACCACACCCATCTGATTTATTTTATTTTTTGTAAAGATGGGGTTTTGTCACGTTGCCCAGGCTGGTCTTGTCTCAAACTCCTGGGCTCAAACGATCCTCCTGCCTTAGCCTCCCAAAGTGCTGGGATTACAGGCATGAGGCACTGCACCCAGCCTCTCTCTCTCTTTTAAGAGGAAGAGCAATGAAGGATGAATTTTTTCTCCTTTTCAGTCCTAAAGTTGACGGAAGAGTGTTCGTTTTCGCAGGATGATGTAATCTTACTGAAAAAGGTGATAAAAGTTGGTGTCATTCAGCCTATCTGGTTGTGCTTTGGTTTTCTTCAAGTACCAAGCTTTCAGCATCTTGCAACATTGAAGAAGTAGCAATTTTCTTATATATGAGGCTGAGTTACCAAATCTTCACTGCTGTCTTTGTTGATGTTGATGGCCCTGGTTATTGGCATCCTCTTGACAGGGATGTCCAATTTAGCCTTGCCATATGAAAGCCTGTTAGACTGTTAGAGTCAGCTATGTCCATTTCTCCTTGGAACAAGCAAATGAGTTGGATTTTTATTCATGGCTTATTGCCTATGTCAGCTACTTTTCAGTTTTAAAAACTAAAAGAATTTTCTTTTTCTCAAGCCTTGTCTGTTCCAATGTTGATGAAATCCTAATAAAGGGGAATCCCCTGGTGGAGTACTAGATTGACTTACTGTTTTCAAATGATAATGTTTTGTATTTGACGTCAAGAAAGTGAATTTCCTTTATTTCAAAAATAAGGCAGTTACCGTCTTTTTGAGTCCTTGGCAAGGAGGGATTTTACGGTCCCCTAATCAGTTAATTTCTGAGCATGGAGGAGACAGTGTCCTTAAAAGGGAAGAAGGAAGATCAGAGAGGAGGTGGGAGGCAATCTTATTCTGGCATGGACAACTTTTCTTTCCTTGGCATAAGGAAGTTACTGTCCATCCAAAACTCCAAAGAAAGCAGGAGGGAGTGAGGTGGTTGGAGTAGGGAGCAGTTTAGGGTCAATTTCTCTGACTCTTAAGACACTTCCTGGTGTAACAGGTCAGGGTTGGATCAACAGAAGCTGAACCACGAGATACAGTATAGAATAAGGGCTTGATTATGGGGATTTGGTTTAAACAGTTCACATAAGGCCTGTTGGCTTCTGTGGCTGGTGCTGGAGCTTAAAGTCAGAAGGTCAAGTGGTCAAATGGTCAGGAAAGAATGATGGATGTGAAGTGGGGAAGAGTAGGGACAAGCTGGAACCCGCAAGGATGGCCTGGAGCCTGCATGGGTCTCTCACTACCTCCAAGCTTTTGGCTTTGATGATGGGAGTAACGTGCAGAAACAGCTGATGCCTTTTGTTAGGGAGCTGCATTTGCACCTGGCCCAGGAGGCAGAGGGGCTGAAGGAGATCTGCAGGGGCTGGCGGAGCTGCAGGCCTGGCTGCTGATTCAAGCTCCCTCCCAAACCTTGGGCAAAATAACTCTTGAGGCACATGCTAATTCAGATAAACACCAGGAGGGAATTCTGAGAAACATAGTTCCAGTTTAGCTAAGTTAACACGGTACAAATGCACCACACTGTTGCACAGGTGCACAAAAAGGCAGAGGAGGATGATCTTTGCAGCACTGTAATTGTGAACAATACGAAACATCCTGGCCAGGTGAGGTGGCTCACCCCTGTAATCCCAGCACTTTGGGAGGCCAAGGTGGGAGGATTGCTTGAGCCCAGGAGTTCAAGGCCAGCCTGGGCAACATAGTAGACCCCATCTCTAGAAAAAAATAAAATAAAAAAGTTAGCCAGAGGTGTGGTGGCACATGCCTGTAGTCCCAGGTACTCAGGAAGCTGAGGTGGGTGGATTGCTTAATCCTGGGAGGTGGAGGCTGCAGTAAGCCATGATCGCACCGCTGCCCTCCAGCCTGGGCAACAGAGATCCTGTCTCAAATAAAAGCTCCTCATGTGATTCCCTTGCATAACACCCTCATTATGAGAACACTGTTATACCCTACTCTTTTCAGAAGGGTAAAGAATTTCAGAAGGGCACTTAATGCAGGCAAGATTTTGGAGGCAGGGGTTAGAGATGGAATATTCTGTTCCCCCAACCCACCAGAAGGGCTCCTGACATATACGGAAGTGCCAGGAGCGAAGGCTAAACATTATGTCATCATCACTAATGTGAAGACTTTACGTATTACAGCCAATAGTGTTGAGGTTTTTATTTGTTATATTATTTTTTTGAGGTGCGAAGCTAGGTAGAATGAAAACAGTTCCTTTGCATAAATGAGGTGAAGCATAAGGAATGAGAGGGTGAATTGTCCTACAATATACTGCTGTATCAACCACCCGCTTTGCTTCTGTTGCTTGTTCCTGATTTGAAAACTTGTCTAGAAATCCTATTGGTGGGTATTTTTTGTGTGCTATTATATTTATCTTACGGACATCCTGATAGGTCAGGATTTCTTTCCTCAGCCAACCAGCAATCACACAGCAGAAGGCAAAGATACTGTCATCAGGTAAAATCTCTTTCTAAAAGCCAAGTGAGCCAAGTGTGATGGTTCATACCTGTAGTCCCAACACTTTGGGAGGCTGAGGTGGGAGGATGGCTTAAGCCCAGGAGTTTGAGACCAGCCTGGACAACATAGGGAGACCCCAGCTCTACAAAATGTTTTTTTTTTTTTTTTTTTTTTTAATTAATAGTGTGTGGTTGCCCGCATTTCTGGTCCCAGCTACTCTGGAGGTTGAGGTGGGAGGATCACTTGAGCCCAGGAGCTCGAGGCTGCAGTGAGCCATCAGGGGGCATTTTGAGGTTCAAGAAATCTCATTTTCTTACACATGGAACTTGTTAAGATCACCTCCTTTTTCTGAATTCTTTGTGGCATGTTTCTATCTCTCTTGTGACACTTATTACTTGAATTATAGTTCTTTGCATTCATACCTCTCCCTGTCACAAGTTTAAAACTCCCTGCCTTCTGCAATGTGTCTTTTATCATCACTTTACCCATGGCACAGCTGTGTTGTGAACTCTTCACATGGCAAATTCATGCCTTCATGTTTAACACATGCTTAGTAAAAATATTTGTACAGTACAAAGAATGAAAGAACCGGGAGATTGATTCTGACCTTTAAAAAGAATGTTTCGGAGACTTTTGTTGACCTTATTTGAGCTAGTGAGGGAAGCAACTAAAAGGCAATAAACTGAGAATGACGAGCACTTGAAATGAGCGTGTGCTGGGAGCATCCATGAAGATGCTGTGTCGTGTCAGACGCTCATCAACATTAAAACTAAAATCAATTTATACCTTTTTAGAAGTGAGGGTATGTTCACAAGGTTTTCTTTGTAATAATGATACTGCTTTGCAAAACTGCATCATGATCTCCTCATCGCTATATCTGTTTCTTCTAATTTAACTTCTACTTGCTCACTTCCTAAACTGTTACAATAAAGATAATCACGATTTTTATTGCTTACCGGCATGTTTTCTTCCAAAAAGGATGTAGGCATCCTTCTCTCTTCGGCATTTCATTGCTGCATACCTTCATTCCAGGCAACAAGGATCTTCACATTTTTCACATTTTTCCTCCATACTTTTTTGTTTTTTCTGAGATGGAGTTTTGCTCTTGTTGCTCAAGCTGCAGTGCAATGGTGAGATCTCAGCTCACTGCAACCTCTGCCTCTTGGGTTCAAGCGATTCTCCTGCCTCAGCCTCCCAAGTAGCCACCACCCCTGGCTAATTTTTTGTATTTTTAGTAGAAACGGGATTTCACCATGTTAGCCAGGCTGGTCTCGAACTCGTGACCTCAGGTGATCTGCCTGCCTCGGCCTCCCAAAGTGCTGGGATTACAGGCGTGGGCCACCGCGCTCGGCCCTATTGTTCGTTTTTGACCAGGGCAACAAACCTTAACTTGTGCTCAGTTAGGATTTTGCCTCCTGACAGCAACCTGCTTTAAGAGGCTGTCTCTTGACAAATATTTATATTCCACAAAGTGAGGTTTGTGGTCTTTCCTTCCCTCCCTCCCTCCCTCCCTCCTTCCCTCCTTCCCTCTCTTCCTCCCTTCCTTCTTTCCTTCCTTCCTTCCTTCCTTCCTTCCTTCCTTCCTTCCTTCCTTCCTTCCTTCCGTCCTTCTTCTCCCTCTTTCTCTCTCTTCTTCTCTCCCTCCTTCCCTCCCTCCTACCCTCTTTTTCTTTCCCTGCTTAAAAAAAATTCTGTCATTATAAATATTTCTAAAAGCCATGACTCAAGACAATATTAGGCTGTCACTCAGTGTCTTCATCTGGTCAGACTTTCCTTTTTTTTTTTTTGAAACGGACTCTTGCTCTTTTGCCCAGGCTGAAGTGCAGTGGCACGATCTTGGCCCACTGCGACTTCCACCTCCTGGGTTCAAGTGATTCTCCTGCCTCAGCCTCCCGAGTAGCTGGGATTACAGGCGCCCACCACCATGCCCTGCTAATTTTTTTTTATTTTTTATTTTTAGTAGAGATGGGGTTTCACCATGTTGGCCAGGCTGGTCTCGAACTCCTGACCTCAGGTGATCTGCCTGCCTCGGCCTCCCAAAGTGCTGGGATTACAGGTGTGAGCCACTGGGCTCAACCCAAACAATAATTTCTTTTAGGCCGGGCACAGTGGCTCACGCCTGTAATCCCAGCACTTTGGGAGGCTGAGGCAGGCAGATCATGAGGTCAGGAGATTGAGACCATCCTGGCTAACATGGTGAAACCCCGTCTCTACTAAAAATACAAAAAATTAGCCGGGTGTGGTGGCATGCACCTGTAATCCCAGGTACTTGGGAGGCTGAGGCAGGAGAATTGTTTGAACCTGGGAGGCGGAGGTTGCAATGAGCCAAGATCACACTACTGCACTCTAGCCTAGGTGACAGAGCAAGATTCCATCTCAAAAAAAAAAAAAAAAATTATTTTAATCATCTTCGTAGTCCCTGTTTTTGTTCTGTCTTTGTTCAGGTCCTTACCATTTGTTGGATTGGATTTCTGCAATAGCTTCAAAGTCTTGTCCATTTCTTTCTTAACTCTTCCTCTTCCAAATGTATCATT
The DNA here is from genome assembly GCF_006542625.1 of Nomascus leucogenys. Lineage (NCBI taxonomy): Eukaryota > Metazoa > Chordata > Mammalia > Primates > Hylobatidae > Nomascus > Nomascus leucogenys. The sequence goes on along the minus strand of NC_044383.1, from coordinate 92,398,367 downwards.
TCTTCTACTGCCAGAATGGTTTTCCTGAGAAGCATATCTGATAATGTCCCTCTGTCACTTGTGATCCTACAGTAGCGCTTGGCCTGACTTTCACTAGGATAAAGGCCTTCATTGTGTGGTCCGTGTGTGCTCCTCTAAGGGCATTGCCCAGCACTCCCTCACCTGCAGCTTTGCCCTGCATTCAGGGTTAACTTGAGTTCCCCCGGGGCACTCTCTCATCCTCTGTGCCTTTGTGCACCCTGTTTCCTTCTTGGATGGTCCCTTCTCTGCTGTATCTGTCTAAAGCTCTTTCTTCAAGATCAACTCCAAGAGTCACTTAGATTTGCCCTGAAATAAATGGTTTCATGAACGCGAAATGTTTGAATAAATTAAAGGAAAATATCTTCATAACTTGAAAAAACATTCCTTTCAGAATCCTCCCTGAGCAGTCCATCTCCTTTAATCCAGCCTAATGACTAGCCTCTCACTCCCAGGTTTAATTAGGTATCACTTAGGGCTTCCGTGGCAGATGGTGTATGAGCACAGTAAGGTAAAAATTTTGGTAGACGCATCTGTCTCATCCATTGGCCTATGAATTATTTAAGGGTAAGGGTTTGTATTATGTTAACTTCTGTATCCTAACTACTCAGTAAAATGAGACGGAATTTCGTGTTCTTTAACAGACTATGGAATGAGTGAGTGAGCGCTGAGGTTAAATGAAACAGTTAATACATGAATGGAGTATTCATCATTAGGACCTGTGTTCATCTTTCTCCCTTCCTCCTACTACTTGCAGAGTGAGGTATGAAGTTCTCTTTATATTTTGGATTTTGCCCTCCCTCATCACAGCACAAGATAGAGGGGACTCGATTCATTTTCAGTTGCAAATAACCAAAACCTGTACTTCTACTGGCTTTGAAGATTAGTAATTTTTGGCCCGGCACAGTGGCTCACGCCTGTAATCCCAGCACTTTGGGAGGCTGAGGCGGGCGAATCACGAGGTCAGGAGATCGAGACCATCCTGGCTAAAATGGTGAAACCCCATCTCTACTAAAAATACAAAAAATTAGCCGGGCATGGTGGCAGGTGCCTGTAGTCCCAGCTACTCAGGAGTCTGAGGCAGGAGAACGGCGTGAACCCGGGAGGCGGAGTTTGCAATGAGCCAAGATCACGCCACTGCACTCCAGCCTGGATACAGCAAGACTCCACCCCAAAAAGATGAGTACTTTTTGATTTTATGCTACAGAAAGTTCAGAAACAGGGCAGTTTTGAGGTTGGTTAATTTGGTGGCTCAATAGTGTCACTAGAGATCCAGGTTCCATGTCTCTGTTGTGCCGTCTTCATCCAGGTGGCCTACCTTCGCTCTAGTAGTGGCAAGATGACTGCCTCAGTTTCACAAACCCTTTGAAGGGCAATAATAAGTAGGGGCAGAAAATGGGATCTCATTGACCAGACCTGGGTCACATGCCCCTTCCTAATGTCATCATTCATTGCTATGAGTGCCATACACTAACCAAATTCACCTCTTGGATCTGGACCCAGCCTTTCTCAAGTTTTTGAAAGGAGTGTGGACACCTGAAGAGAATCATGGTTCATCTGTGATTCTGGATCACAGGAGAAAGAGCAACAGTCAGTGGGGAGGGCGTTCCAAATTGTTTTATTGTTTTCACTATATAACAAAAAAAAATTGCTTTCAATTGAGAGGCTAGGTGAAAAACTGCCTTAATTAAGTATATAGTTTTCAGCTTGTACCTCTTAGCAGTGAAAAAACAGCAAGAGGAAACTGAAACCAATGGTGAATGTGGAGGAAAAAAAACAAATGTTACTCCCTGGAAGGAAAGTTTTTGATCTTACAAACTGGTGGCTTTTATTCTTTAGCTTCCAAAGTCCATAAAAATGCTTCTAAGCAAAATTAACTTCCAAGTCCATAAAAATGTGATTTATCATTTACAACATGACATTTGTAGTATCCTTTTTTGGTCCTGGCAAGGGAAACTGAGAGAAAGGTGTGAAGACCTCCTAGTCTTTGAAGATGACTAACGATGCAGTATATTGTTACTTATATATCTGAAATCAAAGTATGCCATTGTATTTATTCAAATCTAACTAGCAAAGGAATTTATACACACTTTTAAAACATAACTTATATAATAAAAATATTGAAATATGCTGCCTTCTGTAATTAAGTGGAACACATTATCAAACAGGAACTAAAACTTGAATTTTGTTCTACAATTGATTCTCAATTGTGCCTAGCATAGTAGGATACCAACACATCAAATGTGTTTGTATATGCTTATAAGAGCATGGATATGGGTTTTGCATTTCTGTATACCATCTTAGATACTTTTTTCCAATCAGGTGATTATAAATAAGTATAATGATAAATACGGTTCTATTTCCAAATCATGTGCACACATATGTCCAAGTATTATGAAATTTTTTTTTGTTAAAAACTAATACAGCTACAGACTCTATGCATACAGTGGAAATAGTTTTAATTAAAAACAAAGCAAATGTTAATGTTTATTAGAAAGCCTGCTAATTTGTCTCTGATCCATAAAAATTTACATGTTTTCATCTTTGCTTGTATCCTGCAAAAAAGAAAGATCAGATTTTAAAAGAAAACGGTAAGTAACCTATAGTATGGTTGACATTCTTTGGGACAATATAATACATACAATAAATTGAAAAGTCCATGCTCATATGGAGAAATATTGCTTATACTGGTTCTGTGTTTTACCAAGATCTGTGCTAACTTTGACTACTTCTGAACAAAATACTTTATACAGAGGGCTAAACTACTAACTAGCAACTACATGTGGATTCATGTTGGGAGTATCCAGACTGCTGATTTTGCAAGTTTTATTATGGGACGAAAATGAAAGCTGGCAAGAGCAATGGACTTTTTGCTTTAACTTCCTAGATAATTACCTCAACTCTTAAGTACACATTGCCTATATTGATACAGGCTTTATCTACTGGTGAAAGAGTAAAAGCCAATCAATGGATGTTGATCCAACAAAAAGTCTGTAAGTGTTCAAGGTTGTATCAGGTGCTCAGGGTGGTGGTAGGTACGAGGTATTTTGCTGATTTTTATAATTCCCATCAAGTAGTTTACATGGGGTAGATAAGCATGTTTCCCATGGAATAATTAGGACACAATGTAAAACAATGAAAAATTTCACGTAGCAGTGCATGTAAGTCTCATAGGCCCGAGCTAGGGTTGTAGCAGTAAGTAGTAAGAATAGGGAAGAGTAGTTGGGATTGAAAGTTTATATATGTAAGTTTACATATATATTCATAAATGTAAGTTTATATGATATAAATTTTAATGTTTCTAGTATATTATAACTATATTATGTTAATATTAATACAAATATGTTACTAATATAACTATTAATAATAGTTACAATATTATGCTAGGAACATAAAAACACACAAAAAAAGAGAAAAATAAATCTATGTACTCAAAGTATTGAATAAGTTTTTTACAAAACGATTGGCCAGAGAAAGTAGGTAGTTCGATAGATTATCAAGAAAATCAAGTAAGTGTTGAAGGCTTGTAGGAATGAGGTCCAAAAAGCTCTTTGAAAAGGCCGTATATTACCACCATGCACAGCAATCAGAGAAGGTAATGGAAAATGTTGATCCCTTTTTTTTTAAAAGATAGAAAGCTGCTAAGGAATGACATGAAAAAGGCAATGTCATGGCATGTAGATATATTCCTTAGAAAAGAATTCTTCCACTCCTAACAGGAAATTCAGTAGAAAGAGGAACCAAAATGAGGACGGTCGCTGCCTTTTGAATGATTACATAAACTGATCTTGGCTACTCCGTGTAAAACACCAGCACTCTGTAGTGCACTGACTGAGATAGCAATATCACTGATTATCCTTAAGAATGTGCATATAATAGAAAAGATCTCTAAAATTTAGAAAATGAATGACTCTTAAAGGGGCACCAGTAGGGAACAAAGTAGCCATAGATTTAATCTGCTAACAGTTTGAAGAAGTCCTGGGTAGTGACAGCCTGGTCTTAAATTCAGTCAGACTATCTTATCTCTTACTGCGATAAGGTAAAGGGATTGGTAGGAAAAAGGAAATGACAGGTTTTATCTACATTGATTTTAGCAAGAATTTTGGTATTGTCTTTCCATAATGAAATTGAGAAGCACAGTTTGACTCTAGCTTTTTGCATCTGTGGGTTAATTGTTCAGGGCAAACGACACAATGGACCACCTTCTTTTTGCAGTCATTAACAACTGCTTATAAAAATCTGAATATATGCAGTTAGAGCTGCGAAGTGAGGTAAAACACAGTGCTCGCCCTCCGGGGCACTATGGAGACAGACTTAGACAAGTAACAATACACATAACATATAGTGAGCTTCGTTTGTGTGATAAATAGTAAATGGCACCTTAAAGAAAAGACTTTTTTAAAGGATTGAAATAAATACTATCATCCTTTAACTCTAAAAATGATGTATTTTTACTATTTCTTAGTGATAAATTACTAATTTATGCCAGAAATGTGGTTGTAAGAAAAAAAAAATCAACAGTAAAAGAGATCAAAACACAGGACCTCGGAGTATATTGGGAATGAGGGTAGCACTGTTGTTTTCGGCTTCTCTGAAACAGTGCTTCTCAGACTTTAATATGCAAGCAGTCACCTAGGATCTTGTTAAAACACAAATTCCGATTCAGTTGTTGAGTGGGCCTGAGAACCTGCATTTCTGACAAGCTCTCAGATGACGCTGGTGCTGCTGGTGCTAACCCACACTTTGAGTAGTGGCAAGGGGCTAGACCATACTGGACTGAGAAACACAGGACACAGAAATCATCAGGCTAACCTGCTGCGGAAATCCTTGTTGGTTAGACTCTGGAATCCTTGGACGAGAGGATCTAGGAAGCTTTGAGCCAGAGATACAGTTAGAGAAAATTAAATTTGCCAGAAAGGATGAAAAAAGTTACTACCATGTAGCATCTTATTTTATTTATTTTTGTGACGGAGTCTCGCTTTGTTGCCCAGGCTGGAGTGCAGTGGCACAATCTCAGCTCACTGCAACCTCTGTCTCCCGGGTTCAAATGATTCTCCCACCTCAGCCTCCCAAGTAGCTAGGATTACAGGCACGTGCCACCATGCCCTGCTAATTTTTTGGTATTTTTAGTAGAGATGGGGTTTCACCATGTTGACCAGGTTGGTTTCGAACTCCTGACCTCAAGTGATCCGCCCACCTCAGCCTCCCAAAGTGCTAGGATTACAGACGTGAGCCACTGTGCCCAGCCTCATGTAGCATTTTAAAAAAGGAACTACAGGGTGCTATAATAATGTGTATCAAAAATATAGACTGTTACACAGAGAGTTTAATGGCTTTATTAAGTCTGCATTTGACTGTGTGAAAGGAAAAGGTCTTGGGCCCCTTTAAGCTGGGAACTGGTTAGGGCAAATCTGCCTCCCATTCTGTTCAAAGTCACTTCTCTGCTTTGCCAGGACCGAGTGAGTTAGCTGCAGAATAGAATTACGTCTCAGTGAAGACACAGATCCCTAAAGGGAGCATTTGGATTTCCTTTTTTCTCCATGGGACTTTAAAATAAGATGGTCACTCAGCAGGGTTGGCTTAAATGAGACCTGTAAATGTTAAGAGATGTTCTCAGCATTCCTTGTAAGCCTCTAAAGGTAACTTTGAACCAGAGTGCCACTTACGGCTTCGGAAGAGAGACAGTTCACGGTCACAGCAGTAGGCATGATTACACATGTTGTGTTCATTGTAAATCAGTACATTAAATTGTCGTGCCATTTATTTTGTTCCTGAGTCCATCACATCTTACCTGTCTGTAGACCACTAATTATGTAAGTCCTTGTTTTTTCATTTTTGTAGAGACAGGGTCTCGCTCTGTTGACCAGCCTGGTCTCCCCATCCCAAGCTATCCTCCCACCTCAGCCTCCATTAGTATTGGGATTATAGACATAAACCACCGCACCTGGCCTTATTCCTTATTTCTTAAAGAGAAATGATTTGAATGTCAGTTAAATGCACTGTCCCAGTGGTTTTATATAGCTCTGAAACTACAAGGGACCTAGGTGGTTCAGGGAAAGAGATTTTTTTTCTCTCTTTTTTTTCTGTTTTTCCTACTGATAGAATTCTTGACTCTGTTTAGAAAATCATTAATAATGAAAGTTTTATTTTCCTGCTGCCTGGCTAATATTAAGCTTTATAGAGTTAAAGCTGATATTAAATAAGATCCAATTAAGTTTTATCAGCTGGCCATAGGCTCATGTTTTTTGTTTACTTTTTCCACAAACTTCAAAATAGTTCACAATCTTTTAGGAATTTTTAATTTTTGTATGTTTCCTTCTATAGGAAAATATCCAGTAAAACTATATAGGAGTCATAATTTTAGTTTTAAATGTGAAAGATCTCGATGTATCTCTCTCTGTGTATACCGTGTCCTAGGCATTGAGGATACAGCAGTAAACAAAGCAAAGTGCCTGTCCTCATGGAATTTACATTCCAGCTACTGAGATACAGATTATAAACAAATAAGCAATTAAATCTATAAATATGTCAGATGCTGCAAAGCACAGCAAATGTACAGCAGACAAACAGGCATGGGGAAATGGAGCTCTGTGGTGGGAGATGGGGGGTTTCTATCTTAAATCAGACGCTTGAGGAAGGCCTCTCTAAGATGACATCTGAGCCATGAGAAAGTGCCCTTTGGATTTCTGGAAGAAGAGTTTTCTAGGCAGAGGAAAGAGCAAGTTTGTATTGGACACCTGTTGGGCACCTCTTCAAATCCTCTCTTTCCATTACTCCAGCCATTGCTACAGGGATCAGTCCCATAGGCTTCACCCAGCTTCACAGAAGTGTAATCTGATAGCAGCTCCATTGCAGCGTGTGTTACCTACATCCACATGCTTTTGATTCCCGACCTAGGACTTCTACTTCTTCTTCTTCTTTTTTTTTTTTTTTTTTTTTTTAAAGAGACAGGGTCTTGCCATGTTGCCTAGGCTGGTCTCGAACCCCTGGAGTCAAGTGAATATCTGACCTAGGACTTTTTTGTTGCTATATCATGGGGGTCCCAGCAGAAACCCATTTACCACTCATGCTTGCACAACCCAGAAACGCCAGGGAGTTCTTGCTGATGGGGCCAACTCTTGACCAATAGGAAACTGGAGCCTATAGACAAATTCCACCCCCTTTGAAATAAGACACTGCAGAATTTGCAAAGGAGATCCTGAGAGAAAGAAGTTTCCCCCACTTCCCTTTTAGGGATGATTTATTTTCTTAAGGTGTGCAGTAACTTTGTAAGAACTGCAGATTTTGTATTAATAATGGTAAAAGCATCAGCAAACTTGAAAAAGAGGAATAAGTATTGGTAGCAACAACTCTATTGCCAATACCTTTGTTTTTAATCAGTGATTCTAGGGTACAAAGAGTAATTCAAACAACACTATCAGGTTCTTATAATCCCAAAGCTAATGGCAAGCCTTTGATTTTCCAAAGTTGTTTCCTTTTAAAAAGTTTCTATTCTCGGCCATGCATGGTGGGTCACAGCTGTAATCCCAGCACTTTGGGAGGCTGAAGCAGGAGGATTGCTTGAGTTGAATTCAAGATCAGCCCGGACAACATAGTGAGATTTCGATTCTACTAAAAATAAAAATAAAAAAAATCAGCCAGACATGGTGGCATGTGTCTGTAGTCCTAGCTACTTAGGAGGCTGAAGTGGGAGGATCACTTGAGCTGGAGGATCCCACTTGAGTGGGAGGATCACAGGAGATTGAGGCTGCAGTGAGCTTTTTTTTAAAAGGAGTCTTGCTCTGTCTCCCATGCTGGAGTGCAGTGGCTTGATCTCGGCTCACTGCAAGCTCGGCCTCCTGGGTTCACGCCATTCTCCTGCCTCAGCCTCCCAAGTAGCTGGGACTACAGGTGCCCACCACCATGCCCAGCTAATTTTTTGTATTTTTTTTAGTAGAGACGGGGTTTCATCCTGTTAGCCAGGATGGTCTCAATCTCCTGACCTTATGATCTGTCCGCCTTGGCCTCTCAAAGTGCTGGGATTACAGGTGTGAGCCACCGCGCCTGGCCCTGCAGTGAGCTTTATCATGCCACTGCACTCCAGCCTGGGTGACAGAGTGAAACTTTGTTTAAAAAAAAAGTTTCTATTTTCACTGACTTTATAAACTGAGATAAGGACAGATCCACAGATTTGCTAATTTTACTGACTAGACAGGAAGACTTGAATAGAGGGTGAGGATGGGTAATCTATCATTCTTATTTGTAGGTTCAGATATTGAATTCCTTGTTTAGAATTACCTACTCCACAAAAGGAATAAACTGAACCCAGTCTTAACAGATATCCTTTGCAGTTCCACTGTAGTCTGAGGATTTTTCTACCAATCCATAGGTTGATTTTTGAAAGATATGAATTCCTAACGACTTGCTAACAATGAGGCCCCACACTGTCATTATCTGAATCTCATTTTTGTTTGAGACAGGTCATTGAAAGAGAAATGCATTGAACCATACCATCTTAGAATAGAAAGAGATTTTAAAAACATTTAAGGGCCGGGCATGGTGGCTCACACCTGTAATCCCAGCACTTTGGGAGGCCGAGGCGGGTGGATCACGAGGTCAGGAGATTGAGACCACCCTGGTTAACACGGTGAAATCCTGTCTCTACTAAAAATATAAAAAATTAGCCAGGCGTGGTGGTGGGCACCTGTAGTCCCAGCTACTCGGGAGGCTGAGGCAGGAGAATGGCGTGAACCCAGGAGGTGGAGCTTGCTGTGAGCCGAGATCGCGCCACTGCACTCCAGCCTGGGCGACAGAGTGAGACTCTGTCTCAAAATAAATAAATAAATAAATAAATAAATAAATAAATAAATAAATAAATAAAATAAATAAAATAAAAACATTTAAGGCCAACATTCCAAACAAAGTAATCATGTACCATCACATTTTCTGATCTTGGTGACGTATCTTTTTTAGTGGATTTTTAACATTTCATTATCTTTGGGGTCAACTAAACACCCATATCTTTTTCCAGATTCAGTTGTCATTAACATTAGGTAGGTGCTCCTCAATCTAAAATCCTTTAACAGATTTTTCAACTATTTGCCTAAGTTTAATTAATTAACACATTTAATCAGAATTATTTTATTTACTTATTTATTTTTTGAGATGGAGTTTCTCTCTTTTTGCCCAAACTGGAATGCAATGGCATAATCTTGGCCCACTGTAACCTCCGACTCCTGGGTTCAAGTGATTCTCCTATCTCAGCCTCCCCAGTAACTGGGATTACAGGCACCTGCCAGCACGCCCAGCTAATTTTTGTATTTTTAGTAGAGACGGGGTTTCACCATGTTGGCCAGGCTGGTCTGGAACTTCTGACCTCAGGTGATCCACCCCCCTCAACCTCCCAAAGTGTTGGGATTACAGGTGTGAGCCACCACACCTGGCCTTAATCAGAACTATCTATTGAGTGTTTATGATGTGGCAGGCACTGTGCTGTACTTTATGGATAAAAGTCTGACAGGGCATGTAGTATGTACCCTCACAGAGCTTACAGCATTGCAGGAGCTATGGGATACATCGACACACAATCACAAACCAGTAGAACACACAGCATTCGATGGGAATGCTCAGTAGAACACACAGCATTCCATGGGAATGCTCAGTAGCACACAGCATTCCATGGGAATGCTCAGTAGAACACACAGCATTCCATGGGAATGCTCAGTAGCACACAGCATTCGATGGGAATGCTCAGTAGAACACAGCATTCGATGGGAATGCTCAGTAGAACACACAGCATTCGATGGGAATGCTCAGTAGAACACAGCATTCGATGGGAATGCTCAAGAGATCCAACTAATCCACCTCCGAGGATGCGTTGGGAAAGGTGTCCCAAAGGAACTGGTGTCTGACATGAGACTATGCCCTCTTTTACTTCAGAGGCAGGGTGGAATGGTTGTGTGTGAGAGTTTAGAGGGTGCAAAGACTCAGACACTGAAGGAGAGAGTATGCCGATCCCAGGACCCAGAGCTGGTTTAGTATGTTGGTGTGTGTTATCAAGTGTGTGGCAGAGAGAGGAGAGATAGGGTGGCGTGGTTGAAAGACAAACTGGGCCGAGATCTTGAAGGGTCTAGAAAATTGTACTGAAGAGTTTGGGTTTTATCCTCAAAGCTGCAGTACATCATTGAAGTGTTGTGAGAATGTCAGTCCTGATCAGATTGGCCTTTAGAAAGGTAACTGTGGGTGGTTCTCTTTCTATCTATTCAGGAGGTACTGAATGTTTTCCTCCATCTGTAGTCAAAGAACCAACCTCTCCAGCCCCCATCCCTGTTGCTCCTAATTCCTATCTACAGCATGAACATACTTTGAACTCTAATTCCTCAAACTAAGTCCAGTGCCTGCTGTCATCCACCCTGCAAGTCCCCCTTCCAAGTTTGCAATCTCATCTGGACACATTTCTGCCCTTCTTCTGTGTCTGGCTGTTACCTGGATGCTTTCATTTTCTCACATGCTCATCCCTCAGAGTTTGGAGGTGGAGGGCAGGGATCTCCCTTGCTTCCTATTGCTGCTTCCAGATCACTCTGTGTCATCCTCATCTTCAGGCTCTTGCCCCACAGGGGTATAGAGTGCTCCAGTGGCACATGTCATTGCTCCTCCTCTCTGCTGTCATCCATGACCCCCCAGCTCCACCTCCTTCATCAGGGATGTGGATAGCGGGCTCATAGTGTTTCCCCACACTCTGCCTTCTACTTTCAGTCTCCAGGTTCTTGTGGATGATACATCTCATACCCTGGCTTGGAGTGTGCCCTCCTCACCTCCAAGGGTCCCTTATATCTCCCACTGCAACAGCCCATCGCCACATGACCTGGACACTGTCTTCCCCCCACACTGATGTTATTCCAAAATTACTCATTTGAAATTGCTAATTAAACTGCTCCAAAATTGCTCATTAAAATTACTAATTCAGAATTCTCACTCTCTGGTCATGATTCCCATCTTTCCAGTTTGCTTATGATTCCCATCTTTCCAGTTTGCTTATGAAACTACTTCCATGCCTGTAAAACTCAAGGTCTGAAGCAACAGTGAATTTATGTTTGCTACAGTCTGCCTGGCTCCCAAAGAGAGGATATGGGCATGAGAAGAGTATGCTCATTTCCTCCCCTCAAACTCACTAGTACTGGGGAGAAAGCCCAAGAGTGTCACTCTCTAGAGTTTCTTTCCCATGAAGATATGTGGCATCTTCATCCATCTGCCCAATTTCCTGGCTTAGCCATTTTGGCTTTATTATTAAGCCTTCGAACATCCAGGGACTGAACTTGAAGCAGGGCACCTCCCCTAAACCTACCAGGGAGGGACTGTTGGTATGCAATATAAATTTTTCCCCTAGGCATCTTTTAAGTGGGTTAGAATGGACAATGATCAAAATAACCTAAGGTTGAACATTCACTTTATACTCTATTTCCCATCCCAAATTATGTCCATGTACATCTATGCAATTTAGAGACTCCACAGTAAGATTAAATATCTACATAAGAATACACCAGTAATAAAGTATAACCAACATAAAGATGCCCCAATTTGAATAAAAATCCCCTTTATTATCAATCTTTTAGGAAGAAATCTAAGACCAAAGATGAAATTCCCTAATAAGTTAGAGTTGAAAGAAGTTAAAGTGCAAAAGAATTGAATCCAAAATTCATCCTCTCCAATTTCTTACTGTGCTCAGTTTTAACCCAAGGGTTTCCTTCCTTCAGAAGCCAAAATCTTCATGGTCTCAGAGGTTGTATTAATTCACCACCAAGGCTCTCATGTGTCACCTTTTTAAAAATAAAAAATCCAAAGAATTAACAGGATATACAAGATCGTCACAGCAGCAGCCAATGCCCACAAAATTTAGAAAACAAGGAAATCCTCAGCCCTAGGGCAGCTATTTCAAGCAAAATGATGTTCCCAGAATTTGGACCCAGACTTACCAAAAGCCATGGGAGAAGGTCAGTGGAAAATTCTTCTTGTCTTCAGTCTTGCCAAGATCCCTGTTCTTTGATGCCAGCTATTATTTTATGACCCATGAAATAAACTTGATTGAGAGAGTACTTCTATCAAGAGGTAAATTGATTGATTTTCATATGTTGAACCAACTTCGCATTCCTTGTGTAAATCCTATTCGGTCATGGGCCATAATCATTTCTATTTGTTGCTGGACTTGGTTACTAGTATTTGTGGAGGATTTTCCCAGCTATGATCATAAGGCATTTGGTCTGTAGTTTCCTTTCCTTGTGATACCTTTTTCTAGTTTTGGTATCAAGTAATACTAGCCTCATAGAATGATTTGTAAGTGGTCTCTCCTCTTCTATTTTTGGGAAGAGTTTGTGACACAGTGGTGCTAATTCTTTTTTAAACATTTGATAGAATTCACCGCTGATGCCATATGGTACTGGGCTTTTCTTTGTGGAAAGTTTTTTGGTTACTAGTTCAATCACAATAATATGCCATGTTAATGGCGGAAAAGACAAAAACAACATGATCATCTCAATGGATATAGAAAAAACATTTGATACAATCTAACACCCTTTTATGATAAAAACACTTGATAAACTACGGTAGAAGGGAAGGGGAAGGGAACTTTCTCAGTCTTCAAAAAACCCACAGCTAACATTAGATATAATAGTGACAGACCAAAATCTTTCCTCCTAAGATCAGAAACAAAAATCAAGATCAGAAACAAGAAAAGAATGTCTTCTTTTGCCACTGCGATGCAACATTGTACTGGAGGTTGTATTCGGGGTAATTAGACAAGAAAAAGAAACAAAAGAAATTCAGGTTTAAAAGAAAGAAGTAAAAACAATCTCTACTTGTACATGACATCATCCTAAGGATGCAGAGAAAGCTACCAGAAAATCTGTTAACTGTTAGAGCTACTAAATGAGTTCAGCAAGGTTGTAGGATACAAGTTCAACATAAAAAAAATTCTATTTCTGTGCACTAGCTGTGAACAATCAAAAAATGAAATTAAAAAAACAAATCCATTTATAATAACATTAATAAAACTTCAAAATAAGTTTAACCACAAAAGTGATACTGACAATTTAGAATTTTCTTATTGTTTTGTGGAGGAGAGAATTTCTGGAGACCGTTATTCCATGATTTTCTTTATTTTTTTTTTTGCCGTGGGACAGGATCTTGCTCTGTTGCTCAGGCTGGAGTGCAGTGGCGTGATCATGGCTTGCTGCAGCCTCAACTTCCTGGGCTCAAGCCTCTCCCACATCAGCCTCCCAAGTAGCTGGGACTACAGTCATGCACCACCACATCCAGCTAGATTTTTTGTTTTTTTATTTTTGTAGAGATGAGGTCTCACTATGTTGCCCACACTGGTCTTGAGCTTCTGGCCCCAAGAAATCCTCCTACCTCATCCTTCCAAAATGCTGGGATTACAGGTGTGAGCCAATGCATCTGGCCCACTATTTTTATTAAGATCTTCTTGAATCTGCTTTTTAAATTGGCTGCTTTTCTTCTCTAACACTGGTGGGGCTTGCTCTGGGTACTGGAATTATGTACCTTCTTTCCTTTTACTCTTTCAGTGCTTTAGGGATCAGATTATTATTTTTTTGGTTTTGTTTTTTACGTATTCCTTTATAATGTAGGTTATTTCTTGTGGTCTTTTCCATAGTAAGAGATATAAAATCAGTCAGTTTTAAGTCTGTCAAAAGCATTCTTGTTCAAACACATTTTGTCTACCTTAGCTTTCAGGGTTGCATGATTCCACCCATCACTAACATTTAATTTAGGCCTGGATGCAACGTATCATTGTTCTTGGGTTTCATTAATATGTCCCAACTTTGCTATGCCTGCCCTTAGCATCCTAGTCCTACAAATTTCTTGGGTATGTTTTCTTAGGACTTAGACCGTATCTATAATACGTACCCATCTGTAATAATTGTATTATCCTGAAAGTTACCCAATTATCTTTAGAATATTTTTATTTATTTGCTACTAGTAAATGTGAAGATAGATCTGGGTAGTCTTACAGAAGTGATAATCTTCAGACAAAATGTGGTAGAATTTTTTAAATAGAAAACAGTATTTGAGGATTTCTTTGAACATCAAAATCTAGCTTAAATTCCATTTTATAAATATAAATATCTTCTTGGCCCCCTTTATAATTATACAATAAAGAGAAATGTAAAAGATCTTGGCTCAATTGTGTCTCCACTTAGCCATGTGATCTTGGGAAAAATCAACTCATCATTTTTGTGCTTAGCTTCCTTATGGAGAGAGGAGGTATCTGGCTGCACTGTAATGTCTCTAAGTTTTCAGAAGGCTCATCTTATCTTAGTAAATCAAAAGACTTTGAAGCAGGTATTTTACCACATAGTTGGTACAGTTTTCTGTGATATCTCTTTGGACCCAATCCCTGTTACAAATGCGGTTTAGGAGGTGGAACTTTTATTTCAGTACGCAGATTACTCTTGTTCAGTACCCATCTAGAAAACTAGCTGGCAGCTTGAAAATGAGGGGAAACGAGACGAAGAGAAAAGTCCCAAATATTCCCTTAATCTTTTAAGCAAGAAAACACTGGAAGGGAGAAATGTGGGAATATATACGGTTCTGAACAAGCAATAACAGTAATGTGGCTTTCACCCTCCTTCTCCTTTTTCTCACTAGCCCTACACATAATTTAGTCATCTCTGTTGGAAATGAGAACTACATCTCTTGATAGAACTTATAGTACCAGTTCCCATGGTATAAGAATGACATCATTCATTTTTTTGTAGTTCGGTGAAAAACAAATGAAATTTCTCACCTCAAATTTCAGAAAGCAAAAGGAATTGTTCCCAAGAAGAACTTGTCATTTCCTTGGAGTGATTATGAAACCTGTCTGTGGTTATGGAGAATTTTCCTTCTCTGAATTTATGAAAACTCAAAATTTTCCAGGCTTTAGAAATAATCGTAGATAAATAAAAATATGGAGCCTCCTAGTTTTATTGGTTCAGGTTTGGATGTGATTCAAATTTTGTACATGTGCCTGTGGTGGGGGTGGATGGGTGAAGGAGAGAGAAAACAAACTGAGCGAGACATTTGGAGTCCAAGATGGATGGTGCGAATGCACTGCACATGGCTGTTTTTTGGTTTTTGAGCAGGTGGAGCTGTGGAAGGGAGGATTAAACACCCCATTCATCTGAGGTGTGCATATGTCAGCACCTTTCAGGTACTTAGAAATGGAGTGCTTTATTTTAGTGATTAGTGTGTGAATGAAAAACCTGAAGAAAATGTACTAGAAAGAAGCCTACGTTGAATGCCTTGGAAGGGTAGTGAAATACTTTCAGCCAGCTCCAGGTTAAAGAAGCCTCACATTTCAGCTCTAGGGCAGCTTGGAGCACTGGGAGAAGGACCTGTTGAAGGACCCCATTAGCGTGAATGATGGCTTCCTTTTACACATCAGTCAATTTTCAGGCAAGGCTTTTCACACTGTAAAGAGATAAAAAACAAAACAAAAAACCCCCCCAAACTCTTTTTGAAAATGTCCTGAAGGTGACTTTATGGCAGCAGCAGATCCCAGATTAGTCAAAGAAGCTGTTTGTTTACATTGTTCAGTTATTTTGAAAACTGTTAAACTATTGTTTCCAAGATGACAAACAAGTGGATCCTAGGGTCACTTAGAATCAAATGTTAATCTTCTTAATGTCAACACTAGGACAATTTGGGAAAGAAAAGGAATCTCTCCCTTCCCTCACATCCATATTTTGTTACTCTATAAATTGTATTTCAAAAAGAAGCATGGTTTTCTTTCTTGATACCTGGTTCACATCGGCTAGGAGAAATCCTTCGTGTTCTGTCTTCCTGCCTTGCATAGTTGCTTATTTTAGGAATAAATATAATAACTTTATTAACAGCACATCGGCAAATTAGTCTTAAAAATGGTTTAGACTAATTTTAATCTTTTGAAAACTAATTTTTCCATTTGGGTTAAAATGTTTCATTGTTGGTACAATTTATTTTGCCTTCCTTCAACTTCAATCAGCTGTCTATGCATGTGTCTGTGAGCAGAACTAGGAAGGAGTTGGTGTGGGAAAGATTAAAATAATTTTTTTTAAATTTTAAACTCAGTTATTTAGTGTTTATACAGTTTATCGAGTCGGAGCCTTGGAAATTAAAATTTGGAGGATCAGGACGAGCTTCCAAAAGCAGTTGTAAAACCACCCTCTCCTCAAATACCCATGGATCCAGTGGTGAGCCTGGGATTATCAGTCTAGGTACCTCCTCCCTTAGGGTGAGCTCCCCTTTGGGGCCAGTTGAGACTGTAACAGGCCATCAAAGGAATACTCATGATTTTGAACCTCAAAGGGAAGAGATTGGGGCCTGGATTATTTTTCCCCAAGAGATTTCTCAGTTTTTTATTATTTATTTATTTGGGATGGAGTCTCGCTCTGTCGCCCAGGCTAGAGTGCAGTGGCATGATCTCAGCTCACTGCAAGCTCTGCCTCCTGGGTTCACGCCATTCTCCTGCCTCAGCCTCCTGAGTAGCTGGGACTACAGGCGCCTGCCACCACGCCCGGCTGATTTTTTGTATTTTTTAATAGAGACGGGGTTTCACTGTGTTAGCCAGGATGGTCTCGATCTCCTGACTGCGTGATCCGCCCACCTCAGCCTCCCAAAGTGCTGGGATTACAGGCATGAACCACCACACCTGGCCTGTACGTTTTTATGCATATCTAAGTTCCCCTTGTCATCAAGTTATGACAAGATTATATATATATATATATATATATTTTTTTTTTTTTTGAGACAGGGCCTTACTCTGTCACCCAGGCTGGAATGCAGTAAGTGGTGCCATCATAGCTCACTGCAGCCTTGAACTCTTGGGCTCAAAAGATCCTCTCACCGCAGCCTCCAGAGTAGCTGGGACTACAGGTGTGCACCACACGGGTGGTTAATTTTTCTATGTTTCTGTAGAGATGCCTCTGCTTCTCTTTCCTTTCATTTCTCAGAGGTGTTGCCCCCAGGTAAACCACTTGTGTTGCTTACACTGTTTCAGCACCTGCTTCCTGGGAGACCTAACTGACACACATACTTGTTAACTTACTAGTTCATTTTAACCTCTCAATAATCTTTGTGTGCTGACTGAATAGGAATTACCTCTCTTTGAAGTCTCAAAAAGCTGAGGCACAAAGCAGTCAGTTATTTGGATTGCCTGCATCTAGAAACAGTCTAATGCTCCAGTTGTGCACAGCTCCCACTACATGCCTCAGAGAGCTTCATAGAAATGCCTCTGGTTTCCTTAAACGGAGAGGTCAACAGGAAGTTCACCACATTGAGGAACGTTGGAGAATCATGTCCTGAAAAGAAGGGTACTAGGGCATTCCTGGGGTTCTTGGAAGTAGGAATGAATCCATCGTTTTGTGAGTGAATGTATGAGTACTTCATGCTCTGCACCCCTCCAACCTCTTTGTATCACTCTGCTAAAATTCAAGCCTCTAGAGAAGGTCTGATTGGCTTGGGTCACATGACCAACCACCCCTTCTTTCAGGGAAGAAGGCTGAGGACCTTTAATAAGAATCCCACCAAACCTATAAATAATGGGGGAGGAATAATTCCTCATAAGAAAATGAAAATGGATGCGCTATTACCAAAAAGAAGAAGGAATGGATGCTGAGAAAAAGCAAACGTCTCTCACAGTCCCTAAAACCACTGTCTCCAAGTCTCTCAATAATGTCTCATATCCTTCCTGAAGACAGGAGGTGAAGTATATGTCTTTTCAAGGTGCTTTCCAAATTCCACTTTCCATGTGGTTGCCTTTTCATTGTATCCTTTGAGAGTGGAAACTAGTCCTCTTCTTCTGAGATGGTGGCTAACACAAGCAGGCGTTTAGTAGATACTGAATGAACTTTTTAAAAGGAACCCAGAGGGGCCAGCTATGAGCGTTTTTCTGTGCTCTCATTTGAATCTGGTCTGGTTGTGTGTGCAAAAGTGCTCTCCTCCCTCCCTTCCCTACAGCTCTGGACACTAACTCCCCAAGGATGCTTGTCCTGGTCTGGTGGAGACCTGCTATTGATAAAGAATAAACGACCATGTCCAGATTCCCTACCTCCAAAATGCATGCCCTTGACCTTATTGGAATTATTATTAATGGAGCTAAAGGTAGTATCTGGCTTCTAGTAGATGACCAGTAAAGCTACATAGAAAACTAATAGAATACACTATTTAATTGTCTCTGAGAAAATAAGTCTCAGGTTTGTGTTATTCAACGGAAATAGGAAGGAAAATGTAGTGAGAGGAAAAGCATTCACTAACACTTATTGAACTGCTTTCACTGATCTGAAATTAACAAAACTTGTCAAGCCAAAAAGAATTTTTATTTAGGATGTCATTATAGCTGTGCCATCTACAGTAGTGCAACATTAAGATTAATTTGCCAAGTTCGGTATTAGGTCAGCTCTATTCTTCCTTTACACACAGTCATGGTCCACTCCAAACCTGCTGCTTCTCTAGATGTTAACGGCTATTTCTTCACAGATGCATGAAGGAATTCCCTGGGTAAGAGAAAAATCACAGAGGGCTAGGGTCATGACTTAGGTGCTTAAGCACATAAGGGAGGTGATAGAAACTTAAGCAATGAATGGGGGGAGTATTCTGCAAACTTTGGTTTTCAGTGTTTAGAACTTAGTTCTTAGTATTTAATCCAAAAAGAATTTATGGATTAAATACTACTGTATTTATTCCTGGCCATGTTGAGGAAAGAAACAAACTATCTATGGAATGTGAGTTTCTTGAGGTTTGTAGAATGTGAGATTTTAGGTTTAATGTGCCTTTATATCCATAGATCCTAGCATGGGGTTTGGGACATGTAGGTATGCTCCATGCATGTTTGTTGAATCTGTCTTCAATAAACACAAGCCCTTGAAACCTGGTGATAAATCTCAGTTCTAAACACTGAAAACAAAAGTTTGCAGAATACTCCCCCCATTCATTGCTTAAGTTTCTATCACCTCCCTTATGTGCTTAAGCACCTAAATCATGACCCTAGCCCTCTGTGATTTTTCTCTTACCCAGGGAATTCCTTCATGCATCTGTGAAGAAATAGCCGTTAACGTCTAGAGAAGCAGCAGGTTTGGAGTGGACCATGACTGTGTGTAAAGGAAGAATAGAGCTGACCTAATACCAAATTTGGCAAATTAATCTTAATGTTGCACTACTGTAGATGGCCCAGCTATAATGACATCCTAAACAAGGCCCTCTGTGATGAGGCCACCTTGGCCCAGTGATCACATTCATAAGGCAGTTTCTCAGTTTGTAAGTTAAGAAGTAATTTCGGCCAGGCATGGTGGCTCACACCTGTAATCCCAGCACCTTGGGAGGCCGAGGTGGGCGGATCACTTAAGCTCAGGAGTTCAAGACCAGCCTTGCCAACACGGCAAAACCACGTCTCTACTAAAAATGCAAAAAATTAGTCAGGCGTTGTGGGTCGTGACTGTAGTCCCAGCTACTCACCAGGCTCAGGCAGGAGAATCACTTGAACCCGGAAGGCGGAGGTTGCAGTGAGCCGAGATGGTGCCACTGCACTTCAGCCTGGGTGACAAAGCAAGACTCCATCTCAAAAAATAAACAAACAAACAAACAAAAAAACCCCAAAACAAAAATAAGCAAACAAGAAAAAAGAAGTAATTTTATCTCTGAAGACGTCCTGGGGCTTCCTGGATGGTATGCTATTGACAAATACTCAATTTGATGTGTGTCATAGAATTTCCTGTTTTAGAAACAGAGTCTGATTATTATTTCACTTCCGAAGACAGCGCTGTTATTAGTTAATTTAGAATGTGTGTGTGGCAAAAGCCTCTCTGTTATTTTCTTAAGCTGGAAGTGATAAAAATACTTAATCATTTATTGACAGGCATAATTTGATAATGAAATCATGCCGTGAAATCAGACTAACAAGCAGATTTTGTAGGTTCTGTTGGACTGATGTATGCAATTTATTCACCGTTCCCGATGGGGCTTTTTCCACCTCCTCCTGCCCAGGAGCACTGCTGCCCCCCAGATCTGCATCCCAGGTGCCCTTGGCAGGGCTCCTGCCATCTGGGCCTCCCCAGACCCTTTTTCTTTACACCCTACTTGTCTCACACCCACCCACCTTGCCTACCCCTGCCTCTGGCTTGTCGTCCCCTCTAAGGTGGCACCTGAACGTGGGTAGTGTGTATTGTACGCAGGTCCTGTTTCCAGAGCAAATTTATATGAATTTGTGTAAATAAAAAAAACTTTCTCCTCTCAGTGGACTCTTTGGTGGCATGAACTAGGAAGGGGAAAGAGACAAAACGATCTGGGAAGGGTGAGTGAAGCATTTGGGTTGATGAGCATACCGACACTTTCGTTTTGTGGTGTTCTCCAAATTTCACTGTGTGGATGTAGCAATGATCCACAACTAGGCAGGGGAAAGAACCCCAGCCAGGATGATTGATAAATTGCGTACATCACTGGTACACAGACGAACACTCAGTCTCATACTGTGTCATGGAACGTCCTGTTTCAGAAACAGCGAATGATTATTTCACTTCCAAAGATGGCACTGTTATTAGTATGGCCTTTTGTAGGGAAAAAATTTCTCTGTTATTTTCTCTCGTTATAAAAGCCATTCTTCCTGGCTATTATTATTATTTTGCTTTTTTATGAGATGGAGTCTCATCTGTCACCCAGGCTGGAGTGCAGTGGTGCAATCTTGGTTCACTGCAACCTCCACCTCCTGAGTTCAAGCGATTCTCCTGCCTCAGCCTCCTGAGTAGCTAGGATTACAGGTGTGTGCCAACATGCCAGACTAATTTTTTGGTATTTTTAATAGAGACAGGGTTTCATCAGGTTGGCCAGGCTGGTCTCAAACTCCTGAGCTGAAGTGATCTGCCCACTTCGGCCTCCCAAGGTGCTGGGATTACAGGCATGCACCACCGTGCCAGGCCTCATGGCTATTATTAAAAAGTCAAAAAAATAACAAACGCTGGTAAGGTTGTGGAGAAAGGAATACTTACATGTTGCTGATGGGAATAGTGAATTAGTTTTCCATTTTGGAAAGCAGTTTGGCAATTTCTCAAAGAACTTAGCACTGCCATTTAACCCCATGGTTAAATGGCTATTTAACCTCAATCATCTCGTTATTGGGTATATACTCAAAGGACTATAAATCAGTCTGCCATAAAGACACATGCACGTGTATGTCCATTGCAGCACTCTTCACCATAGCAAAGACATGGAGTCAACCTAAATGCCCATCAATGGTAGACTGGAGAAAGAAAATGTGATACATATACACATGGAATGTGTGATCATGGAATACTATGCAGCCATAAAAAATAATGAGATCATATCCTTTGCAGCAACATGGATAGAGATGGAGATCATTATCCCAAGTGAACTAATGCAGAAACGGAAAACCAAATACCACATGTTCTCATGTGTAAGTGGAGCTAAACATTGAGTACACATGGATACAAAGAAGGGAACAACAGTCACCAGGGCCTACTTGAGGGTGGAGGGTTGGATGAGGGTGGGGATTGTAAAACTGCCTATCAGGTACCATGCTTATTACGTGGGTGACAAAATAATCTGTACAGCAAACCTCTGTGATACGTAATTTACCTATATAACAAACCTGCACTTGTACCCCTGAAACTAAAAGATTTTTTAAAAAGCCATTCTTTGGCCGGGCACGGTGGCTCACGCCTGTAATTCCAGCACTTTGGGAGGCCAAGGCGGGCGGATCATGAGGTCAGGAGATCGAGACCATCCTGGCTAACATGGTGAAACCCCGTCTCTACTAAAAAATACAAAAAATTAGCCGGGTGTGGTAGCGGGCGCCTGTAGTCCCAGCTACTTGGGAGGCTGAGGTAGGAGAATGGCGTAAACCTGGGAGGCGGAGCTTGCAGTGAGCCGAGATTGCGCCACTGCACTCCAGCCTGGGCGACAGAGCGAGACTCTGTCTCAAAAAAAAAAAAGCCATTCTTCTTGGGAGAGGGGAGAATGGGGAGTTGTTGTTTAATGGGCATGGGGTTTCAGTTTGGGAAGACAAAAAAAGTTCTGAAGATAGATGGTAGTGATGGTTGCATAACATTGGTAATCTACTTAATGCCATGGTTAAGTGTACACTTCAGTGGCATTAAGTACAGTCACACTGTTGGATGTACAATGGTAAGTTTTATGTTAGGTATATTTTGACACAGTAAAAATGAAAAAATCATTCTTGCTTGTGGTAAAAATTTAAACAGCATAGAAGGATAAAATAGTAAAGTTTGTCTTTCTGTCTTTTACCATCAATTCACATTCCTGTAACAGAGGCTTCCTAATCACTCCCCACTGGCACATGAATGCACTTTCCTACCACCATCATCCGTACACCGATTGTCATCTAGGACACCATGAGCTCTGTGGTTCACCTGCGGATGGGCTTCTGAAACTCCCATGGGGTTGCCTGCAAACCTAACCACCCATTGTCATATTTTTTTATCTGGGAAAATATGCTCCAGGTTTCTAGCAGTGGACTTTTGGAATAGAGCTCATTTATAAGTTGAAAACAGCTTGCCCTTTTTTTTTCTAAAACATATATTATTTTTCTATTTTTTTCTCACAAAAGTCTATGAAATAAGTATTTTGGGTGATATAACTCATCTTTTATTGATAGGGAATCTGAGGCAGAGACATGAAACAACTTTAAGGTTACATAAGCTAGTTAGTACTTGAATCACTAAATTCTGCTATTGAATGACTAACCAACTAGTTATGCACAATAAAATACATAAAGACACTAATTTCATGGACATGGGCTGAGCTTCATTTTGGCCATCTTGTGAATATGCATTTTGCAGTGCTTGGAAGTAAAGTGGTGATAACATATATATGCTGCTAATAAATGGCTTCTTGCATTAAAAAAAACCCTCTCTCTCTCTTTCCTTCTCTCAGTAAGAAATGGTACTGAAGGAAAAATGTTACGAAAGACAGCTCGCTTGCTTTTGCTGGTGTATAGTGGATATATTGCCTGTATCTTGTTCTTTCCAGCTAAACTTGCCCACATGAACTTCATACAAAGCCAGGGGAAAGCTGGGAAGGAAAACCCAATTGGGAAAATTCACCCTGGGGAATATATAAAAAGGAAACCACAACAATAAATGTTCTAATGAGTGAAAAACAGCAATTAAAAAAAAAGAGCAGAGATAGGCGGGTAGGTGCCCAGAGAGTATCAAAAGTGGTAGAATATAGACATCTAGAAGGGAGTTTCTAAGGATTAGGACCTAAGGCTGTGTTAGATGGATGGAGTAGGTGTAATAATGTACCTAGAACCTGAAAAGGCTAGGGTTGTTAGTTCCAATGAATTTATAACCTTAAACCCAAACTGGCCTCCAAAGGAAGCAGCTGACGGTCATTATTGGAAGTTCTAATTTGATATACCAGTGCTCCAAGGGCAAGGACAGGCCTAAGTGCAATAATTGAACTCATTTTCAGCTCAATTTGAGATTGGAGTTTTACGAAATATCCTTCTGTGAAATAGACCATTTCCCCTCATATGTGAGGGAAGATTATAATTAGAACATCCTGGGGAACTTCTTCTATTAATTGTTGCTTACCTGAAATATCACAAAGGAGAGTGAAGCTGTAGGTAAAACATTCATTGGAATGATTGTTCTTGCCTTTGTTAGTTATAACGAACTACAGAAATAAATACTTAATGTCCTTGAGCACTACAAAGCCTTTATCGAATCAAGACAATAGGGGCTTCTGGAAGTATGTGAACTTGAGAAACCTGCAGGGTGTGGGGAGAACCGAATTTGAGGCCAAGAAGATGTTCTGTCCAGAGCACAAATGTAATATACAGAACAATACACCCACCAGCTCCCAACTCCAGGTGGGTAACCTTGAAGATTTAAAGGGAAAAAAGGAATACTTTACAGGAAAATGAAAAGGTTTTTTCTTCTTCTTTAAAACTGTCCTTGAAACATCAGGTTTTCCAGTCGCTAGAAGTGATGCAAACCTGATTTCTGGTGCAGTGGTTCAGAGCCTGGATTCTAGAAACAGGCTGCCTGCATTTGAATCCCAAGTTGTTGGCAGCTGTGTGAATTTAGACCAGGAATATAACCTGTGGGCCTTAGTTTTGTCATCTATAAAATGAGAATACTAATATAGTGTGCTTATATTGTAGAGTTGTTTAAAGTCTTGAACGAGATATTATAGGCGAAACACAGCACAGGATATGTCTTGCAGTTAAATACTCAAAACTATTAGCTCTTATTATTCGGGCTTTAACGATGGCTCTGTATGAAACTAGTGAGGTGGACATGGTGGTCCCTTTAAATTTAGGTTTATGTGTTTGACATTTTGGAGACTGATGTGCTCTCTGTGACCCGTTCTGTGCTAGCCTTACCCTGATGCTATACAGGAGGTGAGGTGGGGGCTTTGTTTATTTTCTTTTTGGTAACCTGGACTTTAAATATAGGGCTTTGGGCCGGGCGTGGTGGCTCACGCTGTAATCCCAGCACTTTGGGAGGCTGAGGCGGGTGGATCATGAGGTCAGGAGATCAAGACCATCCTGGCTAACATGGTGAAACACCGTCTCTACTAAAAATACAAGAAATAATTAGCCAGGCGTGGTGGCAGGTGCCTGTAGTCCCAGCTACTCGGGAGGCTGAGGCAGGAGAATGGCGTGAACCCGGGAGGCGGAGCTTGCAGTGAACCGAGATGGCGCCACTGCACTCCAGCCTGGGCGACAGAGCGAGACTCCGTCTCAAAATAAATAAATAAATAAATAAAATTTTTAAAAATTAATAAATATAGGGATTTGACATGGGGAATAAAATAATATCAAAATTAATGTGGTCATGTAAATTTGTACAGCTCTGTAAGAGAAATTAGATTGGGCCCCCAAAAGAAGTTAAACTTGGAAAAATAAAAAGTTGACCACTTTGGTCCCCTTGTAGGTAGTATAAGACACAATACCCAGGATGGTGCTGGGTGCAGGACAGGGGCTTGGCGAGTTCTTGAAGATTGTTTGGTTGATTCTTTAGATGGGTCTGAAGGCATGGAAGTTTTGCGCAGCACAGAATCATATGGATGGTATCAGAGGCAACACGGGAGAAAACAATTTGGTAGTGTTTGGTGTTTTTTCTGGATTTTTCAATACTGTTGCATCTGTCAAGGTCCCAGCAGAAAATAGATGGCATGCTCAAATTGAATAATAGGGAGAGAATGTAATAAAGGGACCATTACAAAGGTCTTGGCAAGGTGTAGGGCAACCTATAAGAAATAAGACAGTGTGCTGGAGCTGTCACAGCCAGGCACTGCTACCACCCAAGACTTGAGGGCAATAGGGGGATGGGTTATTGGAACCGGAAAAGCTAAAGGTGCCTGGAGTTGCTGCCTGACAGAGTTGTGGTCTTTGGTGGAGGGGTGCAGCCAGCCCACTGCAACCCTGCAGGGAGGAAAAGATCTGGGGAAAAGGCCTTGATCGTTCTCCTCCTTCCCTTCCTTCCCAGGAGCAGATGACAAGGGAACATTATCATCTGTCTCTGGGGCACAGAGAAGGGTGGAGAGAGGTAGGGAGCAGATTTGGAGAAGGAAATGGAAGACACCCAGCAAAATCATCTTTACTGTTAGTGCCAGCTTAGGGGGAAAAACAGAAAAGAGCCAGACCATCTGTTTCGTTCTGTTATCTGGGATGGTTTTAGGGAATTCACCCACCAACTGATGCAACCTGTGTCCCTGGATTATTAGCATCTCTTCTTCTTTTTTCATCCTACTTTGCTTAATTCTCTTTCACATTTGATTATTACTTACAGGAGCAAGTCATTTCAACAAACATCAATGTAACGTAAAGTAAGTCTAGATGCTGTGTAGTACAGATAATATTGGGAATGACACCTTCTACTTTTCTGTGTCTCTGCTGCTAAGAGCCCGGGAAATTTGAATTAAGTGAAATTTTACTGGCTTTGACAATGGGGTCAGCATAATGAATAACTTGGGCATTTAAATAATCAAGTAATTAGTAATTGTAGACTAATCTATTTCCAAAAGGAAATTGATTTCACCTAGAAAGTTGGGGCTAGAAGAAGGTGATCTCCCTAGGATCAGTATGTCAGGGAAAATGTAGTGTGAACACTGCTCACTAGTGTTTTTGTAGGGATATGTTGAGATGTAATTAATCAAAGGTATGCCCATAAATGTTCAAAAACTAGCTGTCTGGAGAAAAAGTGCGATTTGTAGTATTTGCTAGTTACTGTGGTGTAAATACTTCCACCATAGCCCATTTCCAGCTGCCAGTGCAACACCACTGAATGTGGAGTTGGGAAGAGATTTGCGCAATTGACTCCTGAGAGCTTGTAGGTGCTGACTCAACACACATCACTGCATGTAATCCCGACTGCCCCAACAGATACCCACAAAGACAAACACTGTGGGCATGTGAAATTTCTCCTCAGCTGCCCTGGGGTTTCTAATCAGTCCATGACTCCATTGAAATCTCTGGATTACCTCTAACATTGTGAGCTTTGGGAATGGATTTATTTATTTATTTTTTTGACATAGAGTCTCACACTGTCGCCCAGGCTGGAGTGCAGTGGCGCGATCTCGGCTCACTGCAAGCTCTGCCTCCCGGGTTCACGCCATTCTCCTGCCTCAGCCTCCCGAGTAGCTGGGACTACAAGCGCTCACCACCATGCCCAGCTAATTTTTGTATTTTTAGTAAAGACGGGGTTTCACCATTTTGGCCAGGATGGTTTTGATCTCTTGACCTCGTGATCCACCTGCCTCAGCCTCCCAAAGTGCTGGGATTACAGGCGTGAGCCACGGCGCCTGGAGGGAATGGATTTAGACTCATTTATTCTGCAGCTGGGCTAGGGCACATTGGTACTTTTGTTAGGATCTCTGATGCTCACTGGAGAAGTCCAGTTAAGTCATTACCTGCTTATGAAAAGTCACAGATGTCAGCCCATTCTTCTTTGTAGGTAAGCACATATTATTCTTTCTTTCTTCCCATTTTACCATTTGTTACTTTGAAGAATTACCTAGAAGCATCAAAGAGGTGAATTTTTATTTAAGTTTCTTGAAACTTTAGCCCATTTCTCCTTCCATTTTATTCTCCAGTGTTTAAAAATGATTGAAATTGATTTGGATAAATGTGGAAAATCATTTAATCTTTTTTCTATAAAAACCCAGAGTAGAATATGCATTTCTTTCTTAAGAGCGTTTAACATGTTGATGTTTATACCATCCTGTATGGTTTCCACTTTATATACATTTCATATTTTATTATGTGATACAACATACATTACCATGTGTATAATAGTTACCAAACATGAGTATAATATTAAATTAGAATAATGTTACAATAAAGTTAATACTAAAATAAACAACAAACATCCCATTTACTTTTAATCTTATTTAACTTATTTAGCCTAAGGTTGTTTTGTATTATTCACTGAAGTGTGCAGAAAAGTTATAGCCATGCTGAAAATGGATCTGGACAACTTTCTGCAAATGTAGCTGTCCACCAGCTATTTTATTATCTTTATTCAATAAATAGATTCATGTGCTGTTTATTTCTAGTGCAATATCCAATTTATGTATTACAGATACTCAACAAAATTAAGCATATGCTTTTGATAATATAGTTTTATTACGTTTGTTAGGAGGCAGGATAAATAATATCTCTTACATGTTAAAATGCACACCTGGGCTATCTGTAATTGGGAAGAATTTAACTTATTCTTTAGGCCGACTTGCCTGTTTTTCTTTTATTTTTGACAAGCATGGGTTTTATTTTAGTTTATTTTATTTTTTTTGAGATGGAGTTTCACTCTTGTTGCACAGGCTGGAGTGCAATGGTGCGATCTCGGCTCACTGCAACCTCCATCTCCTGGGTTCAAGCGATTCTCCTGCCTCAGCCTCCTGAGTAGCTGGGATTACAGGTGTGCGTCAAAACACCTTGCTATTTTTTTTGCATTTTTTGTAGAGATGGGTTTCACCATGTTGGCCAGGCTGGTCTTGAACTCCTGAGCTCAAGCGATCTGCCTGCCTTGCCCTCCCAAAGTGCTGGGATTACAGGTGTGAGCCACAGTGCCTGGCCAAGCATGAGTTTTAAATCATAGGTTTCAGCTACAGTGAGGCCTTGATTATGACTAATTAGATTAAGAAAGTATATTAATTGATTCTGGATCCCTCTTTTTTAAAAAATGTGTTAGGTTCAAGTATATCTATCAAACCCATTATTAAATAGTAGTGACAGGCAGAAGAACATAAAGATGAACACATAATTTGATTTTAAAATGTACCTTAAAAATCTCACAAATTATTTTGTTAATTATTCAGCATAATAGCACCCTTATTAATAAATTTGCTAATTGTCGCCTCTTTTGAAATGCATATTTGGCTACTACGTTGTATGCTATATGATCCTTTGCAAACTACCGGTATTTCCAAGGTTAAGAAGAAGTGAGTTCAAAACCTTCTGTCCTATTAAAATCTAAGCATTCAAAGTGCATAAAGGGGAATAACATATGCTAGGCTAGTTTTTTTGTATCCATTTATCTACCCATCCATCTTTCCATCAAATAGATATTTCTGTAATCTCTATGCTTTTTTCCCTCAGACATAGTGCTACCACTGGAGTACTAAAATGAAAACTATCACCACCAACAATATGATTCTTGCTTTAAATTGCTTTCAGGGAATCATTAATTCAGTGTTGCCGAAAGCACTCAGGTTAATAGCACAGCAACTTTCCTACCCAGTTGCATGGGGATTCAAGTTAGAGTTCAGTGACAGCCACAGTGAGCACAGCCATCAGCTAGATGTCGTGAATGCATCCGCGTTTCCATGCTGCCTTGAAAGAGGTCAGATATGTCTGCTGGGTCTGTGGTGGTATTAATCTTCTCTCTTTTACTATCTTTAACAGTTTCTTTTTAAGCTTTAACTGTGTCTGACAAAATTAGTTTTCTCCCCTTTGTAAACTTCTGGGATGACTGGTATAAATCCATATCATCATTTTTGCTCTTTGAGAAAGGTCACTTGTTGTTGGTGCTGTTATGGCAATAGATAACCTTTCCTGGGAACCTTTTCATCTTTTCTCAATGACCCCTAGGATATCCCCAAAATGGATGTTCCACACCTACTGCCAATCCTCCTAATTCATACTGTCTTTGAAGACTGGAGTGACTTTATAATATATTCGCAAATTATGTTATGCTTCTCCCTTCAAGAGGTGGAGTCTAGGTCCCTTTCCCTTGAGAATGAGCTGGACTCAGTGTGTCCTTTCTAATGAATAGACTGTGGCAGAAGTGACAGTGTGTCATTTGGTGAGTCCTTTCTAATGAATAGACTGTGGTGGAAGTGACAGTGTGTCACTTCGGAGACTGCGTCATGGAAGATGTTGCAGCTTCCATTTTGGTTACTATCTTGGCTTACTTGCTCTGTGGGAAGCCAGCTGCCATGGCTTGAGAAAATGTACATGTAAGAAGGAACTGAGGCCACCAGCCAATAGCCATGTGAGGCAGCCACCTTGGAAGTGAACTCTCCAGTCGCAGTCAAACCTTCAGGAGATTTCAGCCCAGGCTGGCACTATGATTCAATCTCATGAGAGATCTTCAGCCAGAACCAGCGAGCTAAACTGCCTCATAGCAATTGTGTGAAATAGTAAACATTTGTTGTTTCAAATAATTAAGTTGTGGATAATTTGTAATGCTGCAATAGATAACTAATACAAAATCTTGCTTCTTCTTCAGACTATGTTGTAAAGAGACTCCTTTCTAGGTGAATAGTCTCTATTCTTTCATTTTTCCTTCATAGCACTTTATGTAGTATAGTTCTTTTGACTTTTCTGACAATCCTCTTGTTAGCACCTCAGATAAAAAGATGTTCGTTCATTTTCATCTACTTATATGTTGAACCCCATTCTGACTCCTGTAAATTCTCTCTAATTTTCACCTTTCTTTTTTTTTTTTTTTTTCTTTTGAGACAGGGTCTCACTCTGTAGCCCAGGCTGGAGTGCAGTGGTGTAATAACAGCTCACTGAATCCTTGACTTCCCAGGCCCGGGTGATTCTCCCACCTCAGCCTCCTAATAGTTGGGACTATAGGCTTGTGCTGCTACTCCCAGGTAATTAAAAAATATATACTTTTAGTAGAGATGGGGTTTCACCATGTTGCCAAGGCTAGTCTTAAACTCCTGGACTCAAGTGATCCTCTTGTCTCAGCCTCCCAAAATGTTGGGATTACAGGCATGAGCCACAGTGCCTAGCCTCTAATTTTAATCTTTAATTTCTTCCTCTCCTTAGCCTCAACAAGCTCTAGTCTCTCCCATCACCAAAACAAAACCTCCTCACCCAAGCTAAAATGATTTTTATAAAAAGGACAAAAAAAGAAGGCCGGGCACAGTGGCTCACACCTGTAATCCTAGCACTTTGGGAGGCTGAGGCGGGTGGATCATGAGGTCAGGAGATTGAGACCATCCTGGCTAACACGGTGAAAACCTGTCTCTACTAAAAATTAAAAAAAAAAAAAAATTTGCCGGGCGTGGTGGTGGGTGCCTGTAGTCCCAGCTACTCAGGAGGCTGAGGCGGGAGAATGGCGTGAACCCGGGAAGTGGAGCTTGCAGTGAGCTGAGATGCAAGCCACTGCACTCCAGCCTGGGCAACAGAGCAAGACTCTGTCTCAGAAAAAAAAAAAAAGGACAAAAAAAGAAAAAAAACAAAATGAAAAACCAAAAACCAACGGCAACAAACAGATGCTGGCAAGGATGCAGAGAAAGGGGAACATCTGCACACTGTTGGTGGGGATATAAATTAGCACAGCCACTATGGAAAACAGGATGTGAGTTCTTCAAAAAACTAAAAGTAGAACTACCATATGATCCAGCAATCTCACTACTGGGTATATATCCAAACAAAAGGAAGTCAATATATCAAAGAGAGATCTGCACTCCTATGTTTATTGCAGCACTATTCATAATAGCCAAGATATGGAAGCAACCTAAGTGTCCATCAATAGATGAATGGATAAAGAAAATGTAGTACATATACAGAATGGAATATTGTTCAGTCATAAAAAGAATGAAATACTGTCATTTGCAACAACATGGATGGAACTGGAGGAAATTATGTTAAGTGAAATAAGCCAGGCGGAGAAAGACAAATGTATGTTCTCACTCATATGTGGGAGTTAAAAAAATTGATCTCATGGAAGTAGAGAGTACAGTGATAGCTACCAGAGGCTGGGAAGGGTACTGGGGATGGGAGAATAAAGGAATTAGTTTATGGATACAAAAATACAGTTAAATAGTAGGAATAATATCCAGTGTTCAGCAGCACAATAGGACAACTATAGTTAACAATAACTTATTGTATATTTCAAAAGAGCTAGGAGAGAAAATTTGGAATGATACACCAAGAACTGATAAACGTTTGAGGTGATGGATTTGATCATTAAACTAGATTTGATCATTAAACATTGTACACTTTGGCCGGGCGCAGTGGCTTACGCCTGTAATCCCAGCACTTTGGGAGGCCGAGGCGGGCAGATCACGAGGTCAGGAGATCGAGACCATCCTGGCTAACATGTTGAAACCCCGTTTCTACTAAAAATACAAAAAAAAAATTAGCTGGGCGTGGTGGCGGGCACCTGTAGTCCCAGCCACTTGGGAGGCTGAGGCAGGAGAATGGCATGAACCCGGGAGGTGGAGCTTGCAGTGAGCCAAGATTAGGCCACCGCACTCCAGCCTGGGTGACAGAGTGAGACTCCGTTGCAAAAAAAAAAAAAATTGTACACTTGTATAAAAATATCACATGTACCCCATAAATATGTACAACTATATATAAACCCATAAAAATAAAAAAATGAAGTTAAAGATTAAAAAGATCACCTCCTTTTGATCTTGCTGCTTTTTTGGGCACTTGTGTTTATTTGTAAACTATTGAAGATCTATCTACCCTTTTCTTCTCAATCCTTGCCTGCTAGTTTCTGCTCTTGATGGTGGCCTTTTCTCTTTGAGATTACTATAGTTATCACACTCTTTTCCCTCTCCTGTCTTTCTTGATCTCCAAAATCTTTAGCCCTTAGAATCTCAAGGATTCTGAGAGCTGGGATAGACTTCAGAGGCCACTTTCAGATTATGACATGGTGGCCAAAGATGTTCAGACACTTGCTCCAGCTCGCAAGCCTAGCTTGTGGCAGAACCGGTGATCAGGTCTGCCTTCCCTGAATCTCAGGCCTGAGTCCTTCTCATACCAATCATTTCCTTGAAACTTTCTCCACCAAAGTCATGAAACTGCATTTTCTTGGTTGGTCTTCTCTCTCCTCTTTCTTTCACTTTTTCTTCTCAGTCCCCTTTACTAGTTGCCTTTCCTACTGCACCTCAGGCTTTGCTCCCTGTCCTCAGCTTTTCTCTCCTGGTGATTGCGTTTACGTGCCTGCCATTAGCTTCCACCTCCACATTCCATCTCCAGTCCTGATTTGGTCCGGGGCTGTGCCTCCATATTGATGACTTCCTACAAGGCAGCTCCTCTTGGAGTTCCCACATCACTCCAATCCCATGGCCAGATGCTGTTTCTCCAGTTTGCCATGGACGCTCCTCCTTTTTTCTTCCTTTGGGGTAAATACTCAGATCCATCCTATCAGCTACCTAACTTCCTCCTGTTCTTCTTGTTCTTGTTCTTCTTATTCTTCCTACTTCTCCATTCCTCTCTCTCCCCCTTCTTCCTTTGCCTTCCTCCTCTTCCTCCTTCTTCCTCTTCTTCTTATTCTTTTCATCGTTTTTATTTTCTTTTTCTTTTTTTTTGAGACAGAGTCTCAGTCTGTCGCCCAGGCTGGGGTGCAATGGCACGATCTCGGCTCACTGCAACCTCCATCTCCCAGGTTCAAGCCATTCTCATGGTTCAGTCTCCCAAGTGGCTAGGATTACAGACACCTGCCACCACGTCCGGCTAATTTTTGTATTTTTTAGTAGAGACGGGGTTTCATTCTGGCCAGGCTAGTCTCGAACTCCTGACCTCAGGTTATCCGTCCGCCTCGGCTTCCCAATGTGCTGGTATTACAGGCGGGAGCCACCATGCTCAGCCTTATTCCATTTTCAACAGAAATGTGTTGTGAGCTGTGGTTCCAGGAACATGTGAGGCTCTGAGGACACAGTCTAGTAAGTCTTCTATCTGGCCCTTCCTTGACTTTTCTGTGGCTACAGCTGTAGCTAAGGCCCTGGTCAGCTAAGTTTGGATTCCTTGACGGTTTATTTAGTTTGTCTCTTTGCTTCCTCTCTCTCTCCTATTCATCTACAGTAGTCCCCTCTTATCAGTGGTTTCATTTTCCATGGTTTCGGTTACTGGCAGTCGACCACAGTCTGAACATATTAAATGGACAATTCTGGAAATAAACAATTCCTAAGTTTTACATAGTGTGCTGTTCTGAGGAATGTGATGAAATTTCTTGTCAACCTGCCCCCATCCCGCTTGGGATGTGCATCCCCTTTTCCAGTGTATCCGCGCTATATACACTTCCTGCCCATTAGTCACTGGCATCATCTGCTCCTGACATCCAACCATCAACATCATCATGGCTTGATGCTCCAGGATCATCCGAAGCAGATGAGCCTCCCTCTGATGTACTGTGTGAAGGTCAGTCGTTGCCTAATGCTATGCCACAGTGCCTACTTCATTCACCTCACTTCATCTCATCATGTAGGTATTTTATCATCTCACGTCATCATAAAAAGAAGGCAGGTAAGTACAGTACAATAAGATGCTTTGAGAGAGAGTTAAGAGAGAGAAAGACAGAGAGGCCACACTCCTCTAACTTCTATTACAGTATATTATTAAAATTGTTCTATTTCATGATTAACTATTGTTGTTAACCTCTTAGTGTGCCTAATTTTTAAATTAAATTTTATTATAGGTATGTATGTATGTATAGGAAAAAAAAACATAAAATACACAGGGTTTGGTACTATCTGAGGTTTCAGGCATCCACTGGTGGTCTTGGAATATATCCCCCATGGATAAGAGGGGACTACCATATACTGGTTTCTTCATATTATTATTTGGTGCTATTATACTCTATTGTCACCACATCAAGACCCAAATTATTTATACAGTTGATCCTCCATATCCGTGGGCTTTGCATCCACAGATTTAACCAACAGTGGGTAGAACATATTTGGAAAAATCATAAAAAATAACAATACAACAATAAAAATCATACAAATAAAAACAATACAACAACTGTTTACATAGCATTTACACAGTATTAGGCTTAACACATAATCTAGAGATGATTTAAAGCATACAGCAGCAGTGCGTAGGTTATAGGCAATCACTGAACGATTTTCTCTCAGGGACTTGGTATCCAAGGAGGTTCTGAATTTTGGTATCCAAGGAGGTTCTGGAAGCAGTCCCCCTGTGATACTGAGGGGTGATGGTAACCCATGTTAGCTCTGCCTGTGCAGTTGCTTTTCTCACAGCCCCCAGATTCCACGCCAGGTGCCTCTACTCTGTGGCTTCCAGATGCTTTTCCTGGCTTACACTGGGCTTTGCTCCCCTGTGGACCATGTCTTGGCTTCTCTCCACTTGTGGACAGAAAGGCACCAGGGCAGTTGCTCTCGATGCCTTCTGAGGATTGTTGTTAGGACAGGGAGCAAATAAATGTTGGGGAATGCAAAAGGCTTGAATGAAAATGATGCCTAAAATCTATTGTCATTTTAACATGTTCTATTTATTTTTTATACTGAACTACCATAACTCTATTACACAAAACTCTCTTGGGGTGAAGTGGAAAGAGAAACAGGTGACTCAGTGAGGAGAATTGACCAGAATATTTGCCTTTTTCATTATAGTTGAGGAGAAGAAATATCAGTGACTGTTGGTTAGGGTTTTGGGGTCTTATGACTTGAGCTAAATAAGATTTCCCCACATTTCACCATCATTTCATGATTGAGGATGCTTGGAAGGCAAGTGATCTGTGGGTCATTGGACTGAAACCAACAAGGTGTTCTTTCTAAGAGGAAGATTCCACTATGGATGTGACAAATCTTGAGGGTGACTGCATTTCTATGAAACCAAACAGGTTTAAGAGTAAGGAAGTGAGTAATTCCCTCTCTATGCTGCCTGTCTACATCTCTTATCTATGATTGCATCTTCTATTAGACTGATAGAGCACTGTGGTTTCTGTTGAAATTACTGAGATGGAGATTCATACTAGAACAGTGAGGATGTCAGAAATTTCTGAATGCACAAAATTTGGATATAGATGCTTAAACATTTTCTGGGTAAATGGCTATTCCTTTTGCATCATGTAGCAGAGACAATATATGGTCACTGCCTCTTCGTCATTTTCTGGCTTAGTCATTAATTCATTTATCTATTCAACCAAATTTTTATTGAGTAGCTACTACATTGCAGGTAGAATGCCAAATGCTATGGATACTGTGGTGACCAAGGTAGAGTTTTGGCTCTTCTGATAACTCACTGAGCCAGCAAGCCATAAACAAAGTGAAAATGGGATATTCTCCATTTTCCTGATTGACCTTCACTGGGACAGTAGTTGCTGCCCACATTCTTTTCTGCTCTCTTCTCTATAAAAGGCCCTTCTCAAGTGGCATCAACTTCCATCAACTTCTTTGGTAGCGGTGATGGTGGTGGTGCTGGTTGCACACCTTTCATGGTGAAGATCTGGGAAAGTGGAGTTGTCACTCAAGATGGATATCTAGTCCATTTCATTAACATGAGGCTTCATCTGATGCCTTAATGTTAGCATTCTTTTTATTATTTTATGTATGTACTTATTTATTTACTGAGATGGAGTCTCACTCTGTTGCCCAGGCTGGAGTGCAGTGGCACAGTCTCGGCTCACTGCAACATCCAATGTCTACCGCCCAGGTTCAAGTGATTCTCTTGCTTCAGCCTCCCGAGTAGCTGGGACTACAGGCATGTGCCGCTATGGCCAGCTAATTTTTGTATGTTTAGTAGAGATGGGGTTTCACCATGTTGGCCAAGCTGGTCTTGAACGCCTGACCTCAAGTGATCCACCCACCTTGGCCTCCCAAAGTGCTGGGATTACAGGCATGAGCCACCGTGCCCAGCCAGCATTCTTAATATTCAGACAGCTCATTTGTTGCCTTTTTCCTTAGTGCCTCATTGTCTTACTCTATGTCAATAAGTTAAAATATTTTTCCTCTTAATTATTAAAAGTGAATTGAGTGGGCTTATTCTATAGTAGAGGAAGAATATAAATGACAGGGTCTGGCACACAGCAGGTGTTCAATAATTATTTGGGAAAAAGAGATTCAGAAAGCCTGGGGGGAAGAAGAGTGCTTACAATGAATCAATTTTACAGTTGATTAAGATATAAGTACTGTCCCTTTTTTTTTAATTTACTGGAAGAAATAAAACACTGAAGAAATGAAGGATGAAAAAAGTAAGACACAGATAAATCATCCAGATTTGATGTTAACTACTTTATATCTATAACCTCTAAATACTTTTAAAATATCCCCAACTTGTATGTTAGACCAATCTTTCTGTCCTCCCTTCCTTCCTTTTATTCTTCCTCTTTCTCTCTTTCTTTGGCTGTCTCATTGCTGAGTGTTCTGTGTGGTACTTGGCTTTCAAAGATCATAGCAGTATCAGTGGTGTTTAAAAGATCAGGATCTTCAGTTACTCAGAAGGCAGAGGTGGGAGGATCACTTGAGCCCAGGAGTTGGAGAACAGCCTGGGGAAAGTAGTAATACCCCGTTTCTACAAAAAAAAAAAAAAAATAGCCAGGCATGGTGGCATGCACCTATAGTCCCAGTTACTCAGGAGGCTGAGGCGGGAGAATCGATTGAGCCCAGGAGTTCAAGGCTTCAGTGAGCTGTGACTGCACCACCGCACTCCAGTCTTGGTGACATAGTGAGACCCCGTCTTAAAAAAAAAAAGATCTGGCATCAGACAGACTTTGGGTCCTAATGTTGGCCCCACCATTTATTAGCAGGCTGACCACTTGGGCAAACATTGCTAATCCTTTGTTTCTTCATCTATAAAATGGTGATAATAACAATTTTTGTCTTGTAGAGTTTAGTGAGGGTGATGATACAGGCAAAGTGTCAAACACTTTGCCTTATACCAATAATATCTATGATGTCGGGTCTTCATTCCTTATTTCTCTCCCAGAAGGCTATGTTATAGAACTCTATATACAGTGGGTGATATTCCATCAAATTAAATACATATGTTAATTGTATTTTTTCGTTCTTTTAAAACATATTAAAATAACTTAAATGCAGCTGAGGATGTTTCCTTTAGCTTTGTAAGAGTATTCTTTCTGAGATGAGAATAAATTTGGAAAATGTTGATCCAGAAGCAGAACCTCTCAGCAGGTTATAAGCAAGTGATGCCACAGGGTGATAATGTAAATCTATGTTCTCATTTAGCTTACTGTCTGCTCCTGCAGCCCTTCATTAAACATAATAAATGAACACTATTGGATGACATCAGAATTGAATTCTCAAGAATTAAATTTGCACAATTTTCTGAAGGCATTTTAGTACCAACTGATAGATTCTTTTGGTAAATATGATGGTCCAAATCAGTTCTGGCATTGTTTTAGGGAGCCCTAATTCACATTCTTACTGCATCTCTGAGAATAGGAAAATACTTTTTCTTCTGTATTGGCAGTTTGCAGCCAAGTCTTCTGCAACTTTAGCATTCTTGCCAGTAATTGTTCATTGGTCCTTTCCAATTTTTTTTTTTTTTTTTTGCTTAGAATACAAACCTACGGGAAAAGATCCAACACCACAGTTGTTACTCTCTCAACAGAAATGCTTCAAGTGGATCATGAGACCAAACTGAAATGATATCTCCTTAGAAGTGTCCTTGTATTGACAAAAAGAGAGAAGGGAATCTCAAAAGAGAAAGAAAATGATATTCCTAGTGCTGAGCTCAGTTTAGTCGAGATTCGAATATTCCTAGCCTCATTTTCTGGTGAAAGTTACTTTTAAATTAAAGGGTAAGATGCCTCTCTCATACCCAGTGGGATTTGCAGAGTCAAACGGTACATCTATATCAGGAAATTCTATTCTAGCTTTTACTGTGCTGATGAAGAAAACATCTTTCCAGATGGATTTCTGTTTATACAGCCTTTAACATTTTTACTTGCACCCAGTTTGTCCCATTGGCAGTACTTCCAGTTCTAATTTTCAAGACTTGAAGCTCACAATAGTGTTTATAGAACAGGAAGAGAAATGGCTCTTTTTTTGTGAGAGAAAAGAAGCTACAAAATTCCTTATTACTAGGGATATTTTTAAAAAACTTAATAAATAGTACTGATGGCTTGCCAATGGGATTTTCAGCCTTTTATTATGAAAAGTTGAAGAAATTATGTAGTCAATACCCAAGCACCTACCGTCTATATACTACAATTAGTATTTTGCTATATTTACTTTATAACATATCTATTTACCTCTATCCATTTATCAATCTATATCTATTATATTATTCTTATTGATTGGGCCCTTCCCTTCCCTTCCCTTTTCTTTTTTGAGACTGAGTCTCGCTCTGCCACCCAGGTTGGAGTGCAGTGGCACAATGACGGCTCACTGTAGCCTCAACCTCTTGGGCTCAAGCAATCCTTCCACCTCAGCTTCCTGAGTAGCTGGGACCACAGGTGCCTGCCACCAATGCCCAGCTAATTTTTACGTTTAGTTTTGAATATATGGGTTCTCACTATGATGTCAAGGCTGGTCTTGAACTCCTGGGCTCAAGCAGTTCTCCTCCCTTGGCCTTCCAAAGTGCTGGGATTACAGGCTTGAGCCACCATGCCTGGCCTATTATTGTTTGGATGCATTTCAAAGTTAGTTACAGACATTAGAAATGATGCTCTCTTTTTTGAATCATAGATGATACCATCTGGTTATTTGACCAATAGTATATACTGCATCACATAGGACTAGGTTCAGCCTCAGTTAATAAAAAAAGAGTAGCCCAATGTGTTTTAAAAAAGTCTTTTTTTAAAAGACTCTTTTAAAAAAGACTGAAGGTAAAAGAAGGCTGAAGGTAGGCGTTCAAGGCTGGTACAGTGGTTCTGACATCATCAGTGGCTTAAGCTCTTTCTGTCTTTCCGGTCTACTATCCTAGCATGTGGCATTCATCTGCAAGGCCTCTCATGACCCAAGATGGCTGCTGGAGCTCCAGACATCTCACTTTCTAACAGCAGGAAGGAGGAAGGGAATAAAGGCTTCTTTAATGACTTATTGTAGAAGAACAAGTAATTTTATAATCAACTTGTCTAGCTCCAGGAAAAAACCAAATGGATGGAATTTTATGGGAATCATATTTATAGATGAACTTAGGAAAATTTGACATGTTGATAATGCTTGTGTTTTATTAGCCAGAACATAGTCGCACTTGAAGGCTGAGAAATATATTATTGCATATTCCTTTGATGATGATGATGATGATGATGATTATGATTATTATTATTATTGAGACAGGGTCTCACTCTGTCAACCAGGCTGGAGTGCAGTGGTGCAATCATGGCTCACTGCAGCCTCAACCTCCCAGGCTCAGGTGATCCTCCCACCTCAGCCTCCCGAGTAGCTGAGACCACAGGCACATGCCCCCATGCCTGCTTAATTTTTGTATTTTTTGTAGAGACAGGGTTTCACCATGTTGCCCAGGCTGGTCTTGAACTCCTGGGCTCAAGCGATCCACCTGCCTCGACTTCCCAAAGTATTACAGGTGCAAACCACTATATCTGTCTGTCCTTTGATTATTTGAGTAGCATATTTATTTCAGCCATTTCCCTTTGCTGGGAAAAATCAAATGAGGAGGTTTCCTACTCTAGCACAACTGTATGGGTCTTGAGTTACTATTAGAGACAATTGTGGAGGCATACAAGGTGACTTCAAATGTTTTCATGTGACCAGGTGTGGTGGCTCATGCCTGTAATCCCAGCACTTTGGTATGCTGAGGTGGGTGGATCACTTGAGGTCAGAAGTTTGAGACCAGCCTGGGCAACATGGTGAAACCTGTCTCTACTGAAAAAACAAAACTAAACAAAAAATTAGCTGGGCACGGTGGTGCGCACCTGTAATCCCAGCTACTCAGGAGGCTGAGGCAGGAGAATTGTTTGAACCCAGAGGCACAGGTTGCAATGAGCCAAGATTGGGCCACTGAACTCCAGTCTGGGTGACAGGATGAGACTCCGTCTCACACATACACACACACACACACACACACACACACACACACATACACACAGAGTTTTCATGTAACTTGAATTAAACAAAATCATTTGCTCAGTAAACTTATTGATTATTATGTTGAAATAATATCAAAGTGGTACTTGTATAATAGGACGATCATAGTGAAGTCATCAAAACACAGTGGTTCAAGGCCAAAGGACTAGATGGTCAGTCTCCACTATCCTCAAGGAAACGATCCCCGGAGCTACAAAGGTTAAGAGTCTGCTCTCATGATGTCAAAAATCCTGAGAATTATTCTTAATAGCTTTTAAAGGCCTTGTCTTTGAAGAAGAAGCTTCATTTCCTGGAATTTAAAATGATTCATACCTGGGGAGGTCTTGGGCTGGCAGAGAGGGGTAAAGCTTGATGATATAAGATGCCCACTGTCATTAGGGTATGTTTGAGGCATTCATGTGAATGCATTTATTTGAAATGGCCCATGCACAATAAAGAGGGAAGGCAATTTTACCTTTACGTTCAATAAATTAAAATAGCTACCATAGGTAGAAAAGTTAATCCATGCTGACATGTTTTTGACAGAAGAGTAAAAAGTGTCCAAAATGGGGATTTCTTCTTATCCTCAACCCTTCATTCTCCAAGGATTTGTGTTTTAAAGTTAAGAATTAGTGTTTTACATACTGCTCAAAGCAATCTATAGATTCAGTGGAACTCCTATCAAGTTGCTGATGTCTTTTTTCAAAGAATTAGAGAAAACAATTCCAGAATTCATATAGAACCAAAAAAAAGAGCCCAAATAGCTAAAGCAATCCTAAGCCAAAAGAACAAGGCTGGAGGCATCACATGACTTGACTTCAAATTATGCTACAAGGCTATAGTAACCAAAACAACATAGTACATACAAAAATAGACATATAGATCAATAGAACAGAACAAAGAACTCAGAAATAAAGCTACATACTTAAAACTAACTGAACTTCAACAAAGTCAGCAAAAATATATAATGAGGAAAGGACTCCCTATTCAATAATGGTGCTGAGAGAATTGGATAGCCATATGCAGAAGAATGAAACTGGACCCCTATCTCTTACCATACACAAAAATTAACTCAAGATGGATTAAAGGCTTAAATATAAGACCTGAAACTATAAAAATTCTAGAAGAAAACCTAGGAACAACTTTTCTAGACATTGGTCTAGGCAAAGAATTTATGATTAAGACCTCAAAAGCAAATACAACAAAAACAAAAATGACAAATGGAGCTTAATTAAACCAAAAAGCTTCTAAACAGCAAAAGAAACAACCAACAGAGTAAACAGACAACCTACAGAATGGGAGAAGATATTTGCAAACTCTATGTCCAACAAAGGACTGATATTCAGAATCTATAAGTAATGCAAGCAACTCAACAAGAAAAATTTAATAACTTCATTAAATAGTGGATAAAGGATGTGAACAGATATTTCTCAAAAGATGTACAAGCAGCCAACAAACATGAAAAAATGCTCAACATCACTAATCAGAGAAATACAAATTAAAACCGCAATGAGGTATCATCTCATACCAGTCAGATGGCTATCATTAAAAAGTCAAAAAACAACAGATGTTGGCGAGGATGCAGTGAAAAGGGAATGCTTATCTACTGTCGATGGAATGTAAATTAAAACAGCCTTTATGGAAAACAGCATGGAGATTTCTCAAATAATTAAAAATAGAACTGCCATTTGACCTAGCAATCCTAGTACTAGGTATCTATCCAATGCAAAAGAAATTGGATATCAAAAAGACACTTTTACTCATATATTTATCACAGCATTATTCACAATAGCAAAGTCATGCAATCAACCCAAATGTACATCAATGGATGAATGAATAAAGAAAATGTGATATATATATATATATATATATATAAGAATACTATGCAGCCATAAAATAGAATGAAGTCATGTCTTTTGCAGCAACATGGATGGAGCTGGAGGCCATTATCCTAAGTGAAATAACTCAGAAACAGGAAATCAAATACTGTATCTTCTCACTTATAAGAGGGGGATAAGCAATGGGTGCACATGGACATGCAAAGGGAAATAACAGACACTAGAGACTCCAAGAAGGAGTTTGGGAGGCAGACGAGGGCTGAAAAACTACCTATTGGGTACAGCATTCACTATGTGGGAGATGGGCACACTAGAAGCCCAAACCTCACCATTATTCAATCTATCCATGTAATGAACCTGCACATGTACACCCTGAATCTATAAAAATTTAAAAAAGTAAATAACTAGTGTTTTGGCATATAGATTGTTTTGAAAATATTAGCTGTGTTTATTTTCTTCCCCTTAATAAAATATTCTCCTTGAGTTCTGCCTGCAAACTGTGTCAAAATGATCTTTGGAGTTTGGTATTTAAACCTGAAACAGAAAACAGAATAAAGAATTAACTATCAGCCGGGCGCAGTGGGTCACACCTGTAATTTCAGCACTTTGGGAGGCCAAGGCAGGCAGATCACAAGGTCAGGAGTTCAAGACCAGCCTGGCCAATATGGTGAAACCCTGTCTCTACTAAAAAAATACAAAAGTTAGCTGGGTGTGGTGGTGCGTGCCTGTAGTCACAGCAACTCGAGAAGCTGAGGAAGGACAATCGTTTGAACCCGGGAAGCGGAGGTTGCAGTGAGACAAGATCACACCACTGCACTCCAGCCTGGGCGACAGAGGGGGATTCCATCTCAAAAAAAAAAAAAAAAAAAAGAAAAAAAAAGTAACCATCACTTCAGAGAGGTATTAGTCCTTAGGGGGAGGACTGGGGTGGTGAAGAGAGAGACAGAGTAGAATGGGGAATTAAAAATGAGGTAAGCCCTTTTTTCCCACTAGGTTTTAGAAAATGATGACTTATTATTATAGCTACAGAGAGTGGGTCTTCAATTGTTCATTCTCTTTGCTAAAACTAAAACATCGTAGTATTTGCATCTTCTTTCTGCTTATATGTCCTGGTCATCAGCTACCTTGAGCCTGCTTTGCAACTTGTTTGATATTGCTATTTCAGATCACTAGAATATTGTTTAATACATTCTTAGAGTCCTGGCGTGTGGTTGTATTTAGCTTTTATTTTATTTATTTATTTATTTTTTTAAAAAAGGACTAGAGTTCTTTGCATGCTGAAAATGCAAGATTAGGAATCTAGGGAAATGATGAGGATTATTATATCTTTGCTAGAGGCATATAATGAAATTATTATACTATATAGTGAATCACATAAAATAGGAAATAATACCATTTATTTGCCTTGAAAGATATACAAGTCCTATATTGACAGCAAATGTATTATTGCTTCTAAGTCACATGAGACCTAAATATTCCTGCCTCAGCCTGGGTTCCTAAAAAAGCAGAGCCTGAAGCAAAGTTATAAGTGCAATTATTCCAGGAGGCACTAGAGAAGGAGGGAGACACAAAGCAGATGTGTAATATAGAGTTAATCACCCTGTAGGCCACTGGTACTTGATCCCCCTGGGTCTGCTTGAGAAACTGATTGAAATGGTTTTCCATTTCATTTGGAGGTTGCAGTGGGGAGAAGATGGAAACATTTATTAATCAGTTCCTAACCCCATTGGTCAAAATTCCACCCCAAGTGTGTTAAAAACCCCTCTCCCCAGACTCAACAGGGAAGCCCTGGAGTGGGAGGCAAGAGGCTTGTTTAAGGAATGGCTCTTTGGGTTACACTTATGTGAGGTTGATTGGAGTCTGTGCAAAACCAGTCGCTACAGGGGTTTTTGGAATAAATGAAAGTTGGGGCAAAGAGAATCTGATACAGGGCACAAAAGGTATCACACACATCCTTCAACCTTACCATCTTATGGGGACAATAAATTTACATTAACATAATTACCAGAATCTTGCTGCCTCCAAGCTCCAGCTAGCTCACTTGGGAACTCCAGGACTTTGCACAGACTTCCTTCCCCAAGTGTTGAATAAGTCCACAGAGGGTGCCTAATAAAAGCTCTGATGGTGCCTCTGACTACAAAATTCCTGGCTTCTGCTGTACTGCCAGTTCCTCATCTGACTCCAGAGCTGGCAGTCCTCATGCTTCTCCTCAGGAGTTTGGCATTCTCTTACAAAGTGGGAAGAATGTTGTGCCTCCGGAGAATTGCTTGGACCTATGGAACATTATAGAACTTAATGAGCCTGCACTTTCCCTGCATAAGGCCAGTGAACCCAGCCACCGTGCATCCTTGGGGTGCTCGTGTGCCTCTAGGAGAGCTGGGGAAAATGGTTGATGTGCCAGCTGCCATGCCATAGTCAGGACCCACCTCTGCTCAGGAGCTCAGGAGCTCAGGGTCTGAAGGGCATTGTGGCTGGCATGGCTGGTTTTTCACATTACTTTCCTTTATGGTTAACTTCATTTTGGGGTGTGTGTGTGTTTGCACGTGCACTGGTTTCTCGTCCTCTCTTTATTCTTCTTTATTTTCATTCCTTCCCTGCCCCCACCAAGTCTCCCAGATATGTCTCAAATATCTAATTCTCAGCCAGGGGCCTGGCTTGGGATTATCTCCAGGATTCTCCTTGGTCCTTATGTAAATTATGAGGGCAAATAGATACTTGGATGGGATTTGGATATTGCCAAATTCCACACGCCAGAGACACGTGTATCT
This sequence comes from Nomascus leucogenys, assembly GCF_006542625.1. Classification (NCBI taxonomy): domain Eukaryota; kingdom Metazoa; phylum Chordata; class Mammalia; order Primates; family Hylobatidae; genus Nomascus; species Nomascus leucogenys. The sequence continues at coordinate 92,353,552 of NC_044383.1, read as the reverse complement.
TGGCTCTGGCCCAGGTGGGATCTAATCTGTATCACAAGTTATATATCTTATCTCTACTACCCTAAGGACTCTATGGATCATTCCATAGATGAAGCTGAAGAAAATCCTTATGAATATATATAGTTGACCTTTGAACAACATGGGGGTTGGGGCACTGACCTCCCAAGCAGTAGGAATCTACATATAACTTTAGACTCCCCAAACACATAACTACCAATAGCCTATTGTTGACTGGAAGATTTACTGATAACATAAACAGTTAACACATATTTTATATTCTATATGTATTATATGCTGTAGTCTTATAATAAGATAAGCTAAAGAAAAGAAAGTTATTAAGAAAATCACAAGGAAGAGAAAATATGTTTACTATTCAGTAAGTGAAGTGGATCACCATAAAGGTCTTCATCCTCATCACCTTCATGTTCAGTAGGCTGAGGAGGAGGAGGAAAAAGAGGGGTCGGTCTTGCTGTCTCAGGGGTCGCAGAGGCTGAAGAAAATCCAATATAAGTGGATCCATGCAATTAAAACCTGTATTGCTCAAGGGCCAACTGCATTTAATTTAGAACAGAACAATCTTCTCTTCTAAATGCAGATGATCCAAATTCAAAGAAAAAAAGAACAGGTATTTTACCTTAAACACTAGTAGACTTAATTTAGGTGAACCACCTTAAGTGTGTATCAGCTAGCCTAGGCTATGTCTTTGTGACCTGAGGGATAGAGGAAAATAACAAGACTTTAACATTCCTACTTCGCTGCTGGAGAATTTGAGGCACGAGAGGTTTCAGACATAGCCTAGCTCAGTGGTTCTCAAACTAAATCTTGCATCAGAATCACTTGGAGCGCTTGTTAAAACAGATTACTGGGCCCGACTCCTACATTTTCTGATTCTGTAGGCCTGGGGCTGGGCCTGAGAATTTTCGTTTCAAATAAGTCCCCTGGTAATAATGACACTGCTGGTCCAAATACCATACTTTGAGAACCGCTGGTCTAGTAGCTTCAGCTTGAGATCAGATGACTATTTTGGTTTCTTTCTTTCAGGCCAGAGCTTGTTTCATGGCACTTTCTCTAGTAAAGTTGGCACTTAATAAAGCTGGTCATTTTCAACTAGATTTTAATTGTGTACTTTTGGCATTAATAGATAAAAGACCAGAAAGCAGGTAGTACATCCAAATCCAAACTAGAGGAAAGTATTTTTTGAAAGAACTCTTAGTGCTGTATATCAGGATTTGGCAAATTATGGTCCATGGGCCAGATCTGGCCTACCGTTTTTGCAAATAAAGTTTTATTGAAACACAGCCATGCACATTCATTCATATCGTGGATGTTAAGTTTTGTGCTACAACATCAGAGTTAAGTAGTCGCAACCAACAGAGGCTGTATTTACTAAAATATGAAGTATTTACTTTACAGGAAACATTTGCCAACCCCTGGTCTATATGTCTTTCTGAGCAACTCTTGGCTGATTTAGGGAAGTTTTCTCTTGAAACCCAGCAGTAAGCAACATCAGTTTACATTAGCAGATATGAAACTCAGATCCTAACACTTTCTTCCGCCCTCCTTCAATCCTTCTCCCTCAACATGGAAAGTGGCCCAATAAGTGAAATGAAACTTGGCCTGATCAGCGATATTTAGAAAGTGGAAGGTGAAAGTGTTGACATCTGCTTGTATTTTGTAGCCCCAGCTTCTCTGGCAGCATGTGACATGGTGAGAGTGCTCTGGTCAGCTAGCCGTCTCACGTTTTGTGGAAGATTGTGTGGTGTTATCTGACCTTGGTTGGATTTATATCTATGAAGATGCGTGGTTTGACAAAAGATCTACATCCCTTTCTACACAGTGGCTTCCTAGGTGAACTCTTCCTTCTTTGACTTTTGACAATTTCAGTAAATTTGAGTGTCTGTTGTATATTCGGTATCTGTATGTACACATTGATAAACACATATGCGTATTTTGGGGCATATGTTTAAATCATGGTAAAACACACATAACATAGAAATTGCTATCTTAACCATTTTTAAATGTACAGTTCAGTAGTGTGGTATTTTCACATTGTTGTGCAATAGATTTCCAGAACTTTTTCATCCTGCAAAACTGAAAATCTATACCCATTGAACAACTAACACTCCATTCCCTCTTTCCTCTAGCCCCTGCCAGTCACCATTCTATTTTCTGTCTCTACCAATTTGATTGCTCTAGTTACCTATATAAGGGGAGTCGTACAGTATGTATCTTTTTGTGAGTGGCTTATTTCACTTATATAATGTTCTCAAGCTTCATCCATGATCTAGCACGTCAGAATTTCCTTCCTTTTAAAGGCAGAATGATACTCCATAGTATCGTATGTATATATCACATTTTTTTATTCATTCACCTGCTGACAGCCCCTTGGGTTGTTTCCACCTTTTGGCTATTGTGAACCGTGCTACTATGAGCATGGGTGGGCAAATATCTGTTTGAGTCCCTGCTTTCAATTCTTTTGGGTACATACCCACAAGTGGAATTGCTGGATCGTATGATAATTCCAGTTTTAATTATTTGAGGAAGAGCATATGTGTGTTTTAATCAGGTATGCCCATCTTAACCTTTTCGCCTCTTACCTCGTTCCTGATTTTATCTGCCCCTCTCTAGTTGGTTCAGGTCCCCAGAGAAGCTGGCGCCAAGGCAAGATTAAAAGTGCAAGACAGGATTAAAAGTATTTAGTGGGGGAAATGCTGGTGGAGAATAAAATGAGGAAGCAGGAATAGGCGGGAAAGGCTTCACACTGCAAAGCAGATCTCACTGGAGGAAAGAAAGAGGATTGTGTAGAAAGTCTCAGACTTTAGGGCAATTCTAATAAAGCTGCAGGTAGGTAGATGGGGGGTGCTTGAGCTAAAAGTTGGAGGAGTCCCATGTTTCTCAGGAATGGGTCAGTGCTAATATTGCCGTCACTGGTGGGGCAGCTGGGGAAACGTGCCCTCTGAAGAGATCTGAGTGGCCACTTTCATAGTCACCATGCCCTTATGTCTCTACATCTTGCCACTGAAGATGTAACTTTTTTTTTAAAAACAGAAAAAGCGCAGGGCATATTCTGGCAATGTTATATGCGTGGTGGAGAAAAGACTAGGAAGTCAAATGGGGTTGGGTGGCAGGGCACCTTAAATGACTTTATTCTGCAATGAAAGGTAAGCCATGAGAGGTCTGTAAGAAGAGTAATATGGTTGTTTTTCTGTTTTAAAATGCACCACTCAGATCTGTGCAAAGGACACGTTTCCCTGGCTGCCCCACCAATGATGGCAATACTAGCACTGACCCATTCCTGAGAAACGTAGAACTCCTCCAACTTCTAGCTCAAACACCTACCTGCAACTTTATTAGAATTGCACTGAAGCCTAAGACTTCCTACACAATGTGGCACTTTTCGCAATTTGCCCATATGGTTCTCTTTTACTTACATGCGCTCTCTCTCTTAGCCACCCATTGAAATACTACTTTCTTTTAAACTATTTCTTCACACAGCCATAAATGAAATTGGCAGCTCCCTCCTTGAAAGTCTAATTTATTTAGGAAACATTATTTGAAATTATTCACTGTATACTAAGAAAAATACAAAGATGAATCAGATTTTAATTCTGTTCTGAAGGATTGACTTTAATAGGAAAAGTGATATCCCATGAACACTATATTAAAAGGAGAAAGTAAGAAAAGCCATAAAGCTGGGTACAGAGAAAGTGCAGTGGGAATTCAGAAGAGGGAAAGATGATCTTATCAGGGAAATCCACTGTAAGAGGTAGGCCTTCAAGAATCAGTAGGATTTGGGCATGAGGAAATGAGGACAGGAGGGAATGCCAGATTGAAAACATAACAGGGGCACAGGTATGAATTTTAAAAGAACAGCCTTGGCCAGGCACGATGGCTCATGCCTGTTATCCTAGCACTTTGGGAGGCTGAAACAGGCAGATAGCTTGAGCCCAGGAGTTTAAGACCAGCCTGGGCAACATAGTAAAACCCCGCGTCTACTAAAAATTTGCTAGGCGTGGTGTCATGCGCTCGTAGTCCCAGCTACTTGGGAGGCTAAGGCGGGATTATCACTTGAACCCGGGAGGTCGAGGCTGCAGTGAGCCAAGATGGCACCACTGTAGTCCAGCCTGGGTGACAGAGTGAGACTCTGTCTCAAAAGAAAAATAAAAATAATCCTGACTGATTAAGGTTTTTCAAATTGTGCATAGACCCATTTGTAAAGTGTGAAATAAATTAATAAATTTAGTTTTCCTCTTATCAAAAAAAGAAATAGAATAGGATGGAGAATGTTTGAAGTGTATGGTATGCAGTAAGGGTATTATTTTGTAAAAGTTATTATGTATATATATATATATGTGTGTATTTCTACATATATAATGTGTCACTATGTAAATGTACTTCTTCCTGTGGGACAAGCTTCTATCTTACGTGAGTTTATTCAACAGTATATCATCATGGAGCATATCTCACATGCTGACCATTAAGCAAAGTCCTGTGTGTGTGCGTGTGCGTGTGCACACGTGTGTGTTTAGTGATGGAAAAAAGCTGACATAGTCTCCATCCTCATACAGAATATGATTCCGTATAGTGATTCTCAAATTTTAGTGGTATTAGAAATACCTGGAACACTTAATAAAACAAAACACAGATTTTCAGATCCTGCCTTTAGAGTTTCTCATTCAAGGTCTAAAGTGGGGCCTGGGAATTTGCGTTTCTAACAAGTTCCCAAGTAATGCTAAAGACAGTGGGCAGGTGGGTGACTTAAATCAATACAAATTAATACATGATGGCAAACTGTGATAAGCAGTATGAAGGAGACGAACAGGGGATTAAGAGACAGAATAACTGGGAAACTTGGAAACCTATTTTATGCTGGATGGTCAGGAAAAGTTGTCACTGGATGGTCAGGAAAAGTTGTCACTGGATGGTCAGGAAAAGTTGTCACTGGATGGTCAGCAAAGGTGTCTCTGAGGTCAGGAAAGGTGACCTTAGAGAAAAGGTGTCTCTAGGAAAAGGTGTCTCTGAGGAAGTGATGTATAGGCAGCGGGAACAGCATGCTCAATGATTCAGAGGGGCTCAGGGAAAACAAAGGTTAAGTGAGATTGGAAAGCAGGCAGGGACTCGGCCATGCAGTCCAGCAGTTTTCGAAGGAGAAATAGGTGCATTCCTGGAGCAATGAAGACTTCCTACGAGGTAGGCAGGCACATGTGGTTTTCAGAGAAATGCCTTCCTTATGTGCTCTCCTAAAATGGATCTGCCCAAGAGCCAGCACTTTGGTACTGATCATTTACCTTTCCTGCCTTTTTGTGAAAGAGAGGCATACGTACTACCTAGCCAATCTTACTAGGGTGTTTTGTCCTAGGATGTAAAGTTACTTGAAGGATGAAACAAGGAATAACTCAAAATCTTTACTTTGCTGTTGAAAAAATGAATGACTTTAATCATGGAGTAAAAACAAGTTTTTACTGGTTTTCAAGTCAATTGGTTTCTAATTCTTGGCTTTCTACAAAATTGTAGAATTTTTAGTGTTATTGCTATAACAAAACGTCTTTCATTTCCTCTATTTAGGTGACTAAAACAACTACTTTCTCAGTGCTTACCTCCATAAAAATGAAAAATTGGGAAAAGAATTGATTCTGAAAATGGCTCCAGTTTAGCATTAAGGAATATTAAATTATAAATACAGTGACTCACTTAATATCGTCAATAAGTTCTTGGAAACTGCTATGTTAGTGAGATGACATATAAGGAAACCAATTTTACCAAAGGCTAATTGATATGAACAAGAATTAAGTTCCTATGTCATATTTCTGGTCACATAAGTGTCACCAAACTTCTAAATAAAGAAAAAAAACTTACTGAACATTAAAATAAGTGTCAGCTATGCATACATTTTTAAAAGGTGACTAAAACCAAGTACGATAATTATTTATCAGTTTATTCCAGTTCAGGGCCACGGGTGGCTGCAGCCTATCTGGGCAGCTCAGGGTGCGGGTGGGAATTCACCTTGGACAGGACACCATTTCATTGCAGGACGCATCCACACCCACACCCACACTCACACTGGGACCGTGTAGACATGCCGCTTCACCCAACCTGCACATCTGTGGAATGTGGGAGAAAACTCACGAAGGCCTGGGGAGAGCATGCAAATCCATGCAGATGGCAGCCCAGCCTGGGAACTAATTTTTTTTTTTCCAATAACATTATAACAAAACAATGTTGAAGAAAACAAGTTTACTCAAAGACCTGCTATACATGAATTAATTGGATGAAAAACATGCCACTGAATTTGTTAAGAGATTCATTTCTCGAGAGCTTGTTTGGAGGTTCTAGCAGGGGAATGCAGTTACTCCTGTTACTCCTATACCCTTGACCAAAGACCCATCCTACTCCATCAGGGATGGTCGTCCTCTTTGACCCAGCATGCAGCTTTGGGAGGGACACACATGGAGTGGTGAGGAAGGGGACACCACCTTGCCAGCCATCAGCTGAATCAACCCTGGCGATCAATGGGGTGACAGATGTTGCAGCCAGATCACCCTCACATCCAAGAGATTCATTTCTGATACAACGTACTTTATATGTTTAATAATTATCTATATGATTTTAAATATGTTTATGTGATGTTGATTAACTGTACATTTGAAATAAATGTAATAATAACTCCAAGAAGAATACTTTTTAACACTTAACAAGTTATGGCCACATGAAAATTTTTAAAATTCCTCTCTTCCTCTCCCTCATTTTTATATATACAGTGTATATGAAAATAAATGTAGTACAGACATATTATATATATGTATACAAATATATAGCAGGAACAGATATATAAATATAAACATATAAATATAAGCATGTATATAGAGTTGCAGAAAAGCATAATAAGATGATCGAAATACTCTGAAGCCAAACAATATATAAGAATAACATTCTCTACATGGTAAGTATAATGGAAATATGAGTTTAAGGAGAAGATGAAATAATGTACTCAGGTACTCTCAGATAAAGAAGGAAGACCCCATGATTTTCAAAGACTGGACTAGAGGCTTGAGGTTGTGGGGAGGAGGTTTCTAGAGGTTAGCCTCGGGAAGAATGGTGGGTTTGGGAAGAGACAGGATATGAGCATGACATGTAAGTTGTGGGGGCTGCCATTCCTGTCTCAGCTCTCAGCTCCTTCTTGAGTTTTGAGTAGGCAAAATTGCCTCTGTCTAATAACACCCCCCACTACTTTTCTCTTCCCTTCTTTCATTCTCCTCCTGCCCCTGTATGACAAAATAGGCAAAATGAGTACATCAGAGGGTGAGATGGAGAAAAAGAACTATAGTTGGAGATTTTGGACGGTCTCTTTTAGGTGGGAAGGGGAAGGTAGGATAGTGAGAAACATGATTGCAAAGAAGAAGCCATATAATTTTTTCCTTTTGACTTTAATTCCTAAGACGGGCAGGCTGGAGGCCTGGGTGACTGCAGAGGGAGCAGCCTGGGAGGACTGCAGTTCTAACCCTTGGACAAGGCAAGTGGTACAGCTGTTGAGCTGGAGAGGTTTTCTTTGTGAAAAAGGCAGCAGAAGTCGTAGAAAGGGATCTGGACTGAGAATCGGGAGAAGTGGATTCAGTTCATACTCAGCCACTTTTTGTGTGACCTTGGGAAGAGCAACTAGACTATTGATGCCCAGTTTCTTTCTTTGTAAAGAAAACAATTGAATAAAGTGATCTGTACTTTTTCTCTCTGCTTTTTAAAGACTGTTTAGACTATTTATGACTATTTAGATGTTATGAAAATTGAAAACAGTTCACAAAATTCCAGTAACTTTTGCTTTCTTCATGATTCTAAGAGAGAAAAATTAAAGTGAACTTTCCAGTTCATTGTTAAAAAAGAAAAGAAAAGAAAAAGGCATCTTTTCTCTTTGAGAAACACCAAAATTACTCTGCCCCCTAATAGTCGCCTGGGCAGAATTTTCCATCTTAGCACAAAGCAGCTCGGATCGACCTGGTTTCAACTAATCCCTTCTCTGTATTTAACAAGAGGAACTGGAAGAGTCAGACAGTGTGTGGGAAGACTGAAGAAAATAAAGAAGGTATAGAAACTACTAGAGATGGAGATAAGTTAAACATTCTGGCAAATTGTCACGGTGTATTGCTCATGCTGAATGGTTAGGCAGTTGGGAAGGTAGTTAAGAGAATGACTTTAAATGCTTCATCTAATTGCAAGCAGCTGTCGATTAGTGGAGCTTGACCAACTGTTTTTAATTCCACTCAGTGGTGATGAAGAGAATGAGACTTTTAAGGGAAACTGGCAAGGGCTGTGTATACGCATGGAGTTGCTTACACTTTTTCTGGAGGTCATAGAGTGCAGTAACTACTAAGAGATGTTCTCTGAAATCATTGCAGGCTTTCATGATAATGACTTTCCTAAATTTTACCAGCATTTGTTGGGCTTTCGGCAGGAGGAAAACTTCTCCGTTATCCAAATTCTGGAATGATTTTAGGGAATGATTCATTCCCAATCGCGAGTGACTTGATGTCTTGTGCCAATTCAGAAGCAACTGTTCAGTGGGGGCAGTAAATCTACAATGAGCGCTGATAATGCCATTTTAGAGTCTTCTTCTTAGGAACACTTAATCTCATTTTTTCGAATTGGAAAATACAAGAAAGTGGAAACATTTTAACTAGTTTCTGTAATTGAAAAGCCTGCTACGGATTATCTAAAGGTGAGAGTTTTCTGGAAGATAAAGTTGCAGGCTAGTTTAATCAAGTCTGAAACCTTACTTGATGGAATTACTCTACTTCTATGTTATATTTTCTTATTCCTAACAAGATTAGTAATCTTTCCTAATATTTATTTTATTTGCTTTCATTTCTCCTCATAGATTCTAAAAGTTATTTTAATGTTTCTCCATTGCAAACTGAAGAAACCATTCATTTGACTGAAAGCAAGGCTTCTATGAAACCAGGAAGGCCTTGTAGTTCTAACAGTAGCTGCCTAACTAGAAATATGTCAGCAATTCTTAGGGAGAAGGGTGCTAGATTTCTTCAATGACGATTATCCATTTTATATCCTGAATTTCAGTGTACTGTAACAGAAAGTAAATTTCCTATATATACATGTAAGATTTATCAACAAGGATCTTTTTCACAGCACTGTGGATAATAGCACAAAATCAGAAATATCCTAGGCCATGCATTTGCCTGTAGTCCGAGCACTTTGGGAGGCTGAGGCCAAAGGATCACTTGAAACTCCTAGTTTGAAACTTGAAATTTCAAGTGAACCAACCTGGGCAACAAAGCAAGAACCCATCTCTTCAAAAACAAAAAAAATTAGCCAGGTGTGATGGCACACACCTGTAGTCCCAGCTACTCGGGAGGCTGAGGCAGGAGGATTGCTTGAACCCAGAAGTTCAGGAGTTCAAGGCAACAGTGAAGCATGATGGCACCACTGCACTCCAGCCTGGGCGACAGAGCGAGACCCTGTCTCAAAAAAATAGAAAAAAAGAAAAAGAAATATCCTAAATGTTCATAATTGGCATTAGCTAAAAACTTTGTGGTGTTTGTATGGTCTGATATTTTGCAGATATAGAAAATGTGGAAGAATATATAAATGACATAGGAAAATGGTCATGATGTACTGGATGAAAAATCAGGATCAAAATGAATCATTTAAATAGATATCTCTATCTATCTACCTATCTGTCTAGATACAGATCCAGATATAATTTAAATTGTGTGTGTATATGAAAAACTAAAGTTAAAAAAATAACAAAATAGAAACAGTGGTGGGATTACGGTGACTTTTATTTTACTTTTTGTGTTTTTTCTGCATTTTCCTCTAAAGAACATATATTACTTTTACAACTAGGAAAAGGACCCTTATTTTACACTTAATTTCCCAATATATCAATTTTTATATCATAAAAGATTTTATTCCTTGCCAGGATGAAGCTAAGGGGGAGATTCATGTCTAAGCAAAGGAAAAAAAAAATCAAGAGGACAGCACTCAATAAACACCTAATTTTGTTTCTGATCTTGTGCCTGTTTGAAGCGCTCACCCTTGTTTTGACTCAGCTAGATAAGTCAGCTCCTCTAAAACAGTCACAATTTCCACCAGCTGTTTTGGATGTTTGAGGTTATGTTTTTGTTTTAGTGAACTTCACTGCCTATCCCTTGAGCTAGCTTAGGAACAATTGCAAAGGAAGTCTTTGAGGCCGACTCAGAGGAAAGCTGCTAATCTTATGACATCCACAAGGATTTGAACAGGCAGCTCCATCTGTGTTGTTTCTGTTTTTCTTCTAGGGCAGGTCTCGATGCCAGAAAGATGGTCACTTCTCAGGTCTAGTTGTTGCATGGCGTGTCCTTGATCACGGCTGTGCCCAAGGAGTCTCACAGATTCCTCAGGAGGCAACAGGACGTTTATCAACGAAGATGTGACAAACCCATGCCAGGTACCGTTTACGAACCCTGCCTGGGTTCTGTTTTCCATGTAGTAATTCCTTTCCACTAGTCCAGGTTTATGAGTGCTCAGGCAGGAAGCTGTTTATCACTGAAAGCCACCAAAGGAGAGGTGCTGTCGTCTTTACCTAAGACCTCTGAGACTTTCCTTTGAATTAGGAGCTGGGGGTTCTTGTTGCATGATATGGCAGAGTGTCTGGAAACTGATTTGGGGAAGAGGAAGCTGACTTATATGGGAGTCACCCTCTCAGTTGTCGTTCTCCAGCATCCCCTCCCACATCATGCTTTTTCAAAGAAAAGAAAAATGGTGACACTTCTAGTGAGAGGTGGGATTTAGTTAGAAATGTTCTAGGGCTGAGTGAAGGTTGATCTGACTTTTGAAGCTCACCTTTGAGGGTTGCTGCCTGTTTTCATTTAGCATTACTTCCAATGCGCTTTGCTCCCCTTGCTGCCATTTAAAAAATTCCATTCTATCTGGATGCAGACTAACCAGGCTCAATTTTGTTATTCTTATCTTATTTGGAAGGTTGTTTGCAAACAGTCACTCTGTAGAGCATCTACTATAAGTCAGCCACTGTCCATGGCCACCAAGAAAACTGTTATAAAGAGTGTAGTTCTTACATGCAGAGAGCTCACGGAGGAGGCAAAGGAGGTAAGTAAACAGTGGTGAGGCTAGGTGCTAAGTGCTACACTAAACAAGTGATCTGTTAGGGAAAATTTTATTCACTGGAATTCCAGAGGGGCTGGCAAAGGTAATGACTTGGCAGGTCTGTCCATCTGGAGAAAAACCATTAGAGCAGTTGGTTACTTAAGTATCCTGGAGCAGAGCAATGCATGAGTTGGCTAGTAGAACTCCCTCTTATTTCAGGCTGGACGCAGCGCCTCATGCCTATAATCTCAGCAGTTTGGGAGGCCGAGGTGGGTGGATCACTTGAGGTCAGGAGTTCAAGACCAGCCTGGCCAACATGGTGAAACCCCATCTCTGCTAAAAATACAAAACTTAGCCAGGTGTGGTGACAGGCACCTATAATCCCAGCTACTCGGGAGGCTGAGGCAGGAGACTCACTGGAACCTGGGAGGTGGAGGTTGCAGTGAGCCGAGATTGCACCACTGCACTCTAGCCTGGGTGACAGAGTGAGACTCTGTCTCAAGAAAAAAAAAAAAAAAAAGTAAAAGAAATAACTCTCTCTTATTTCAGTCTACACTCTCAGTTGCAAGTAATAAATACTCAGCTCAGATTCTAGGGTATTCTAACTTCAAGCTCTGCTGGATCCAGATAATATTGTCAGGAATATGTCTCTTCATCTCTTGGCTGGGTTTTCTTCAGTGTTCGTGTCATTCTCTGGTACATTTTTCCCACTAATGGCATGGCCATTTGAAGCCTCAGACTTACATCCTATTGGTTTGGCAAGCTCAGAGGAAAGGGATTGTTCCTGTCCCAACAGTTTTAACAGCCTCCTAGGGCTTACTTTCATTAGATCAACCTGGATCATACACCAGCTCTGAAGCAATCATTAGGGACTGGGTGTGACACACACTTAGTGCACAGATCTAAGTTTTGGGTCCTCTCCTGTGCCCAAGGTGTGAAGTTGGCCTTGCTTGAATCACAACGACTAAGAGCTGGAGAATAGCAGTTCATCAAGGGAAAAGGAGGAGCTATTTTCAGAAGAAGAGTGGATGCTCGGTGGTCACATCCGTCACAATGTCCATGACGTCCTTTTCTTGCAGAGATATTTTAATTTGGACTGTCCTAAGCTATCAGAGTGTTCTAGTCATCTTCACTCTCAATACAGAAGGGGTTGGATTTCTGGGTTTCTGATTTCTTGTTTCCCAGAGTTCCTTTAATTCCAAGTTTTCCCACGTCCTGCTTAGCAGTGGGCCGGGGTTCAGGAAGAGGTGTCCATCCTCCCTCAGTACATTGGGAGCCTGCTTCTCTTATGTTTGTATGACTAAGAGGGGTGACTCAAATGTTTAGTGTGGTGGTTCTCAAGGTTGTGGTCCCCAGATCAGCAGCATCAGCATCACCTGGAGACTTATTAGAAATGCAAATTATATGGCCTCATCCCAGACCTACTGATTCAGAAACTCTGGGGGTCAAGTTCAGACATCTGTGCTTTCACAAGGTCTCCAGATGACTCTGATAACATACTCGAGATTTGAAACCACTGATTTAGGGAATAGTCCAAGACAATCTACTCTAGGAAGACTGAGTCCACCTCAACTTTTCTGTTTTATAGTCTGCCTTCCTAATCTCCTGACACCAAGGGAAAGATTCATTAATTCTTGAATGCTGCTTGCTGGAAGCAGAGATTGCTTTGTGTTTGGCGTAAGAGACTTTCAGTGAGCTGCAGTTGAGAATCTCTCAGAAAATTCTTTTTGGCCACACCTCAGGAAATGGATGTTCCTGGAGATGCTGCAGCTGCCAGGCTCATCCTAGATGAAGGAATTTTGGAAACTTTCTAATTCTTTGAGGTGATGTTGTTTGACATAGACCTGGTGGAGTTCTGCTGTCAATTAGTGTGCCTGCAATTCATGTATTCATGTATTCATTCTACATATAACAAGCCCAATACTGGGCTGGGTACTGGAGATACAATTGCCCACAAAACAGACATGCTTTCTGCCCTCATGGAGCTCAAGGCCTAGTGGAAGATAAAGCTGTGTAAACAGGCATTAACAGCAGAGTGTGATTTCATGGGGAGAAATACAGGGTTGTTGGGGTGATCATGGTGGAAAGGAGGGGGGCCCTAATCTACACTGAAAGTTATGTCTATACTGGGACCTAAAGGATAAATAGTCATTGTTTGGCAAATTAAAGGAGAAGAGGATGTCAGGCAGCATTTGCAAAATGCTGTAATGGTGGGAGAACTTGGTGTGTTCAAGGAACTAAAAAACAAAATAAAAACAAACAAACAAAAAAACCAACTCAGTATAACTGGACTGTAGAGTTTAAAGGAAGGTAGAGGTGAGGGATAAAAAGGTGGATGCAGCAAACTATACAAATCTTATTAATAAATCTGGACCTTATACTAAGAGCAATAGAACCCATTAAAGAGATTTAGACAGAAGTGAGATGACTCAGTTTTAGAATGAGAGCTTGAGAATGAATTGGGGATGAAGTAGGGCAGAGTCAAGACCACAGACAGGCAGACCAGTTGGAGGCTGTTGTGATAATAAGAAGAAGACAAATCAGAAGTTTATTGTGGTCATGCAAAATGGTGGCTCCTTGGCCTAGGATAATGGAAGTGGGGTTGGAAAGCAGTAGATGGATTTGGGATGCTGATGTGTGGCTGAAGGATGGGCCAAGGGAAAGAGAGGACTCCTAGGTGGCCAACTTGGGTGACATGTGAATGGAGGTGCCATTCACTGATAGCAAACACTAGAAGAGGCAGGATCTCTGGAATAAAGTCATGAGTTCAACTTTAGACAAGTTGAGATTGTAAAATGCCCAAGAGGAGGTACCAAGGATGTAGTTACAATCCAGGTCCAAGCCTAGACAAGAGATCTGAGTAAGAGTAAATATTTGACAGTCACTAATACACAAATGACACTGAAACCGAGGGAGTGCATGAGATCACTTAGGGAGAGTGTTTGAATAGGAAGAGAGGAGGACTTGGAGTCCAGGGGAGCCCCAGTATTAAGAAACAGGCAGAGGAAGATAAACCTGTGAAAGCAACTGAAGGATGGCCAAGAGAGGTAGGAGAAAATCAGAGCGTGGAAGGTGCTGGGTGTTGCGGAGATTAAGGAAAGCAAGTTTCAAACTTTTCTGTGCTAATAATCTCAATTTGTCATCTGACAGATCAAGCCAGACCATCTCCAGGAAAGCCATGCGGTTGCTACCCTTCATCTGCCAGCACCCTCTCACTATTCCAAATGGGCTCATCCATAAAGACACTTTTCAGGAAACACTGCTTTCTTGTAATTACTTTCTTAGGCAGATAAAACGGCACTTGCTGAATCATAATTTACTTAAGAAGATCCTATCCCACACTTTCTTTCAACTTGCTATCTCTTTTTAAGCGAAACCAATGAGATTCCTTGCATATTTCCCTCTTCTTTTTATCTTATCTCATTCCACTTTCAGGTTGCTGTATTCACTGAGCCTCTGACCTCCAGCATACTTTCAGACAGATGGTCACAGACAGATGTGTACTTTGCAGTTGCAGGTTATCCAAATATTGTGGTGGCAGCAGCACCTCTTTTGGTACCCAACAGTATCAGTGCTCTGCAACCAGCTCGTGTCTTCAGCCGCTGTTGACGTCCCTGACTGAATTACTGTCTTTCTTCTTTTTTTCTTCCCCTCTCTCCAGCTGGACACTCTGGGGAGGTGTTTTGGCCAGAATTAGATATGCACAGCTGATACCTCCAGCTGCACGTTCTTTGGTTCTTTCTGGCTCTGCAAAAGCTCTTGGTGTTCTGACAATTCATTCAAGTGGAGAGCAGTATGAATGGTGGCCCACCCAGATAGTCTTTAAAAGCATTAAAAATGGTTCTATGATTTCTGTGGCCAATCCTGTCAGTTGAAGGTAGGAGTAGGAGAAATAGTTCAAAATATACTGAGAGCCAAAATGAATATAGGTAATCTTGGCAATTCATATTTTGTTTCTTAATTATAAAATTATCAATAAAATTGCTATTGCATGATAGACCTAATTATGCAGCTCACTACAAGAAAAAGATGCGGCAGGCCAGACATGGTGGCTCACACCTGTAATCCCAACACCTTGGGAGGCCAAGGTGGGTGGATCACTTGAGGTCAGGAGTTTGAGACCAGCCTGACCAACATGGTGAAACCCCATCTCTACCAAAAATACAAAAATTAGCCAGGCATGATAATGCACACCTGTAATCCCAGCTACTCAGGAGGCAGAGGCAGAAGAATCACTTGAACCCGGGAGCAGAGGTTGTAGTGAGCCAAGATAGTACCACTGTACTCCAGTCTGGGCAACAGAGTGACTGTCTCCAAAAAAAAAAAAGAAAGAAAAAAAGAAAACAATGCCATATATTTTCAAAAATTTTCATCCTGAATATAATATGCCATGAAGGCTAAAGATCTAGCAAAGAGTCTAAGATGGCAAAAATATGGGAATTTATTCATGGCTTTAGGTATCACCTCTAGGCTGATGTGTTTCCCAAATCCATTTCTCTAGGCCTATCTTCCCTCGTAAACCTTAATCCAATGTCTCCCATTATCCATCAACTTTTTTTGTAAGCTAAAAATCTTGATAACATTATCTCAAAGTCCATAGATTTCTACTGAGCTTGTTTTCCTTGTCTCCAAACATACTTCCTTCCCCATCTTTTTCTGTTTCCATGAACTTGCTGACCTGTCACTCAGGCTTCTGAGTCTTCTTTGACTTTTTCTTTACTCTTGATACCCAGCCTGCTACCTGAGTCTTCATGGTTACACCACCAAATCATCTTTGCTTCTTTTTCACTCCCCCTGTGGTCAGACCAGCCCCGATCCATGTACTTTCATTGTGGTGGGACTGCAAACATTTCCTCAGTGCTAAGTGTCATTTATTCCTTCTATTTGTTCTCCTTTGAATCCATTACACAAATAGATGTCAAGTTAATCTTCTAAAACACTGATTCTATCATCTTGCTTCTCTATTTTAAAATATTCCATAGCTGCTTCTTATCTTCAAGATGGGTCTAATACCTCTCCCAAAAGACATTGATGTCCTTGCGCAATCATTTCAGCTGCTCTCTGGTCTGAGGTCACTCTTCTGGCATAAGATTACTCACTTTTATTCTTCTTCCCTGTTCCAGCTTGTCGAAATAATTTTGAGTCTTTCTGCCATTGAATATGTTTGTTATCCAGCTAAGTTTTGTGTCAGTTACATATATATGTTCTTTGTGTGTGTTCGGTTGTTAAGTTGCATAAAATATGACAGAATAAGAACCCAAGGGTATGCTATTGTGATTTCTGCAGGACTGAATTTTTTTGAACTGGGGGCTGAAGTTGCTACTGGTCTCAGAAAATGATCCTTTGTCTCCTGCTATATCCTTGCCTAAACATTTCATAGCTCCTTGAGTCATTCCTTTATTCATTCAAGCACCAATTGAGCTCTCTCTTCTCCAGATGCAATTCCTTTTTCTCTCTCAGTAGGTGAAGCTGCTTGGAACTCACTCTTTTCATAAAGTACTGAGGCTATCTTTTATTTGTTCTTTTGTTTGTTTATATTTGAGAGATTTGCTGTAGGTAGAAGCTGTTAATGGAGAAAAGCTGGACATTTGCTTTGACATCTACAAAATAACTACCATTTTTCTATATTGTTCTGGTTATTACTGCTACATAACAAAAACCACTCTAAACACAGTTATGTAGAGCAATAACTATTTTAGTATCCGTTTGGGTTAAGAATTCCAAAAGGGCACAGTGGGAATGACTTGTTTGAGCCTCCCCTCCAGCACGGCTGAGGCCTCAGCTGAGAAGACTCAAGGCTGAGGTTGACTCAACAGCTGGGTCTAGAATCATCTGAGACCTTGCTCACATACATACAGCACCTGGGCAAGGAGGACTTGAAGAGGAGGACTGCCACCTGGAGCATTTTCACGTGGTCTCTCCACGTGGCTTGGCTCCCTCACAGCAAGGCAACCTCAGGAGTGTAAGACCTATCTGCCAGGGCTCAGGACTCAGGGCTCCTACCATGACTATTCCTGGGAAGAAGACAGAATTTTATTGTCATTCATGAGCAAGCCATGGAAGTCACACACAGCTCTTCCAATGCATTTCATGAGATGCATGGGAGACACAAGCTGCCTGGATTTAAAAAGAATGGCTGTAGACCTCACCTCTCACTAGGAAGAATGCTGAAGAATTGGAAGATGTGTCTTAAAATCACTACATAAAAGAATTGAGAAATTAGCTGTAGCTACTGCTTCTAGAAACTTGACCTAGTGGCCTGGCGTTTTGGGAACTTTGCTAGCTTATTCAGCGCAGGTAACTCAGGGTAAAAATAACCTGAAGAAGAAATGTAATAATCACTCACTTATCTTCACCCCAATTCAGCCAGGGCTAGATATTTTTTAGTTTTGAGCCTTTTTTCTTTTTTTAATAAAAAGAAACCTGGTAATAATACATCTTTGTCTTTTTCTCTTCTTTAGTAGGCTAGAATTGATATTTAAGACTTTAAAAAGGTGCTTCTGGGAATTTCAACATTTGGCAGCTGGTAAGAAGTAGGAAATGTCATTACATAAACGCCAGTCTGAGTTTAGAGGCAGGTGGTATTTTGGAGAAGTCAGTATCAATGTGAGGCTGTAGCCACACTGACCGCCTCCAGCCCATCTGCAGAGACATTTCTGTCTCTGGCAAGTAAAGCCCCCTCCCTCTGTCTGCTTTGACTGCCTCTCTGAGTTCCCCTTTTTTTTGACCTTGAGTTTCAACTTGATGAGTCATCAAAAGGACTGGGCCACTGGATTCTACCTGGCGAGAACTTCAGTGGCTGTGCCTGTGGTGAGGGCTGTTTTCTGCTCTTATCACATCTGTGTTGACATTCGCGGAACAAATACTCATTGAGAGCCTTTTATGTCCCAAGCACTGTGCTGAGGAATGCAGTTAGAAAATAATGAGTCCAACCAGACCTGGTTCCTGCCTTCATGGAACTTACATGTAGGGAAGACTGAAGTTGCAACTTATCCAGCTCTGCAGGAGTGGTGTGAGGTGCTTTGAAATCTTGTGCTAAGTGTGGTTGACATTGGGAGGCCGGGGGAGGATCCCTGAAGAAGCAATTGTTGAGCTGAGGCATGAGTAGGTGTTAATCAGGAAAGGAGGGAGAGTGATCCAGGCAGAGAGAACAGCTTGTGAAAGGAGAGGACAGGATGGGTTGAAAGGAATAAGGATGAGAAAAAGCTGGTGTGAGTGGAAGAGACAAAGCAAGGAGGACTGGGGTAGATGGTGTGGCTGGTGGGAAGGGTGAGAACTGGAATGCACCAAGCCTGGAGACCATGGTGTGTCAGTCAGAGCTCTCCAGGGAAATGGAACCAGTAGGATATATATGCGTATGTGTGTGTAATATTAATTATTAATAATAATACAAATATATATAGTATATAAACAATTTATATATAAATACAGAACCAATAAGCTCTATAATGCGTATTATATATCATATAAATATGTAATTAAGAGAACTGGCAAGTGTGAAGTCTGTAGGACAGGCTGGCAGGCAAGCAGGCTAGAAACTCAGGCAGGAGCTGGTGCTGCAATCTTGACGTATAATTTCTTCTTTTTTGATGAAGAATTTCTTCTTCTCTGGGAATCTTAGTTGTTGCTCTTAAGGCCTTTCGTTGATTGGATGAGCCCCACCACATTATCAAGGTGGATAACTTATTACTTGAAGTTACTCTAGTTATTTAAAGTCAACTGACTGCAGATGTTAAGCACATCTATAAAATACCTTCACAGCCACACCGAGGTTAGTGTTCAATTATATAACTGGGTGCTGTAGTCTAGCCAAGTTGACATATGAATAAACCATAACATACAGTAAGGAGTTTTGTCTTGATTCTAGAAGTCATGGAAAGCTCTTGGGTTTTATAAAGAGGTGACATGATTAGATTTGTATTTTCCAAATGCACTTAATGCTGTCAGAAGAAGGTTGGTGTCTATAACCATCACCATGGGCCCTTGTGATGGTTATAAGGCACATTAGAACCCTCATGAACTTTTCTAAGAGGACTGCTCTGTCCTTCATGGTGCCCTGACACTGGATTGGTCAGACGCACCTCCTGGGTATGCAGCTACCATCTTGAAATTACCTCCTGGGCAGCATTTATGCTGTGTTTTATTTTGTGTTGATCTCTCTCTCTCTCTTTCTCTCTCCCTCCATCTCTCCCTCCCTCTCCAAGCAGATTGAAAGTTCTTTGGAGGCTGGAGCCATATCTTGTTCTCCAGTGCATCCCTAGTGTCTAGGTCACTGCCTTACACATGGCATGTACCCAATAAGCATATGTGGATGAATAAGCCCAAATGGGTTTAATATTCCACCCAAAGTGCCTTGTGAAGAATTAAGAAACATCAGTCTTATCAGTAGTTCTGGGCAGCAGACAACTAAAAATTGCTGTGCTTTTATTTCTAGTTTCCTTTCATTGGCATTCTATATAGTTACCCTTTTATTTTGCATGGATGGCCTATTTTAGAGTATAGTCATTTCTTAAACTTTTTAGTTTGGAATAATTTTGGATTTACAAAAAAGTTGCAGAGATAGCACAAGAGAGTTCCCATCACTCAGTTCTTCTAATGTTAAAATCCTATATGGCTGCAGTAAATTTGTCAAAACAAAGAAGTTGATATAGGTACATTACTATTAACCAAACTCCAGGTTGTATTTGGCTTTCACCAGCTTTTTTTCACTGATGTCCTCTTTCTGCTCCAGGATCTGATCCTGGATGCCCTGTTGTGCTTAGTCATCATATCTTCCAGTCTCCTCTGGTCTGCGATAGTTTCTCAGTCTTTCCTTGTTTTTTTTTTTTTTTTTTGTGTGACTTTGACAGACTTGAAGAATACTGGCTAGATATCCTATAAAATGTCCCCAATCTGTCTTTGTCTGTTTTCTCATTAGACTGGAGTTATGGGTTTTGGCAAAGAAAATCATACAGGTGGAGTGCCTTTGTCAGATCATATGACAGGGTACATGATATCCACATGTTATCCCTGAGGATGTTAACCATCATCATTTGCTTAAGGTAGCATTTGCCAGTCAGGTTTCTCCACTGTAAGGTCATTATCTTTCCACTTCTCTACTGTATTCTTTGGAAGTGAGTCACTAAACTTAGCCCATCCCCAGGCAGGGAGGAGGAAAGAGATAAGTTTTCACCTCCTGGGGTGGAGTGTCTACACACATTATTTAGAGTTCTTCTGCAAGGAAAATTTGTCTGTTCTCCCACATTTGTTGATTTATTCAATTATTTACTTATATCATTATAAACTTATATAGGTTTATTTTATACTTTGAGTAATAATTCATTATTATTTTGTTGCTTAAGTTGTTCTAGCTTTGGTCATTGGGAGCTCTTTCCTTTTTCTCTCTCAGAAACTCATTCTTTTCATGAAATATGGAGGCTAGCTTTTATTTGTTCATTTGTTTGTTTACATTTGAGATTTTAAATTTTTGGAGTGCTCTAAAGACTTGTCTTGATCCTAGGAGTAATGGAAAGCTCTTGATGGGTTTTATAAAGAGTCTGGTTCCTGCATCCATTTGACAAGCCCCTGTCCTTTTGTTTTTTAAGCACTTCCTTATTTTCTGATAGTATAAGATGCTCCAGGTACATCTTCTATTTTCCTTACCCCAGTCTTACAATTAGCAATTTCTCCAAGGAGCTCTGTTTCCCTTTATTGTAAAATGGTATTTAGAAGCCACTATCTAGATGGTAGGTGTGCTCATTGCTCCTGGGATCTCATTGCTTCCAGGCCCTGTCAGCAGACAGAGCTGGGAAATATGTGTGCACATAGCCATACATACCTATATCTGTAATTACTTCTGTCTCTATCCATCTGTGTGTCTCTAACCATCCATATAGGAATATATATATATATACACACACACACACACACATATATATATTAAGCTAAATTTGAGTTTATTCTGATATCTCTGACTATAATTCAGTTCCACCAGGTTTATTCTAGCCATCCTTTATTTATCTGTTACTCCCTCTCCAACACTGACCATCATATGTTTTATTATTTGTTCAACATTTGTAAAGCAATTTCAAAATTGTTAACCTGTATCCCCATCAGAAAGAGATTTAGCAACTAGAGTACAGTGTTTATGTATTTTTTTAAGTATAATTATTTTTATAAGAAAGTGGTATACCATAGTGGTTGAAAACACATTTTCTAAAGCTGGATTGCCTGGGTTCAAATCCTGACTCCAATACTTATTAGCTGAATAATATTGGATGAATTACTATCCTCTCATTCCTTCATCTGTAAAGTAGGGATAATAATGATGTTTACTCTGTGGGGTTATTTGAGGATTAAATGAATTAACATATGTAAAGTATACAGAATATTGTGTAACATTCAATTAGCATTATTTATGTGTTAACCATTACTGTTAGGGCAGACATAACATCATTTTAATTGCTACTAGAATAATGCCAGGTATAGTGGGGCACCATATATTGTTGAATGGTAACATCATCTCTATTAACTTAACTAGTTCTAGCACTTCAGCAAAGGGATTTATGTACAATTTCCTCTCCCCATTTCCTTCTATTCATCCACTCATGTTGTCTTTTTGTCTGGAGTTCATTTATCATTTATTTCTCCATCAGCTTTTTGTGATTCTGAAACCCATGTTGAGACTTAAGTCCAAGGTTTTTATCACTTTAACCGCTTCGAAGAGACTGTGGCCTCCTTGAGGTCATGGCTCATAACCATATCTAGCTTTGTGCCCCTGGCTTCTATGATTGAGGAGTCCAGCAGTCTGAGCCGTTTTCACTTGCTGGTTTCTTTTTTCTTCTGTAATTAAGCCTGGCTTCTCTGTGGTTACCACTGCCTGGAAAATTATAGATTTTTGTAAACCTTGAAATGGAGATTGGGGGCTTCACTCAAAACATTTGTGATAATGTTCTGCCTATTGTTGTTATTAATATTGTACAGCAAACCGGCCATGGTTTCTGCTCAGTGGGGCAGGATTGTGTATTACTGGCATTTTAATTAGGCTTCAATGAACCCAGCTGCAACCACGTCAGCGGAGTCTCAAAATATTTCTCATAATTGGGGTTTAATAAGATATAATACATATTTCCCCAACTATTTTTCCTTTATACTAACAACAACAACAACAACCAAAAAACAAAACCAAAAATACCCACATAAGCCAATATATACACAAAGACTAGGTGCTAATGAAGGTAAACTAACTTGACATACGGCTACTAATTTTTGAATCATTAAAACATAAAAACTGAACAAAACCTAAGCATTTTGCTGAGGTTTCACTCCTTGCCTAGCATCTGAGAATCAGGCCCTTTACAGTTTACAGTGTCTTTAGCAATAACTATTTTTAGGAATTAACTTCTATCCCACTCAGGCCTGCTTTACCCTTGCTTAGCAAAGGTAGATGATTTGGTTTTGTGAGATGCACAACCTGTTGGGTGTCATTTTTTTTTTTTTTGGAGAGATGGAGTTTCATTCTTGTTGCCCAGGCTGGAGTGCAGTGGCGAGATTTTGGCTCACTGCAACCTCTGTCTCCCGGGTTCAAGCGATTCTCATGCTTCAGTCTCCCAAGTAGCTAGGATTACAGGGGCCTGCCACCACGCTCAGCTAATTTTTTGTATTTTTTAGTAGAGACGGAGTTTCACCATGTTGGCCAGGCTGGTCTTGAACTCCTGATCTCAGGTAATCCACCCACCTTGGCATCCCAAAGTGCTGGGATTACAGGCGTGAGCCACTGTGCCCGGCCCGGCCTAGGAAGACAGTGATCCCAAACACTCTCCTGGGCTTTTCCCTCCCAAGTCCAATCCCTACCTATTCTTATTATAACTGAGGAGGGCGGAAGTTCTTTAGGTTGTTGTAATTTCAGTAAACAAAGAAGAGACCAAGAATAGGTAGCATTCATTAAAGTCCCCGACTGCCTGGAAAACAAATCAAGCAGAGAACCCCGCTGTGGGACGTTTAGGTGTGAGCGCCGCACACAGCTGTGCTGCCACAGTGGTTAACCCACTGCGGGGGAATTGGTGTGTGGTGGGCAGCGTTAGTCACCAGGGGAAATGATTAGGCCATTTCTGGGGGAATTTGTTGTAAAATAGGGCTATGTATATAATCCCATTTATTGAGTTGCTCAACATACTTCATAGAACAAGAAACCTTCCTGCCAAGGAGCAGGTGTCTCCATGTTTCAGCAGCAGGAAAATAAATTAGGTTTGCCTTAGGCCTCACAATCATTCGAGACCACTCAGAGGCTGTAACTTCCAGGCCTGGCTTGCTGATGGGGTCATGCTCTTTGTGGCTGGTAATGAACTGGACAACCTGCCCACTTAACTCAAGAGGCCACCAGCACCAGTAGCCCATCTAGGCAGTTGTCTGGAACCTCTTCGTACCATCTGGCCCAGGTTTCCAACTTTTTCCTGGTTTTGATGTCTGCCTCTGGGCTCTTTAGAGGCCCCAACCCACACCCTGCGCTCATACTCCCTCACAGTTCCCAGGCTGACCACAGCGGCTTCTGCTGTCAGAGGGAGGGAAAAGTGATCTGGGCCTATTTCCCCTAAAGGAAAGAGTGTTTTATGGGAAGACTTCTCCCTTCTAAGGCCCATAACTAAATCATAGACAAATAGTTGTATGAGTGTTATTTTGAGAGAATAGCCATATTACAGTATAAATCAGAAGTGACCAATTCATGTATAAATCAGGGTACCAGGATTTGGTTTCTCAGCTTAGCATGGAAGAACAGCCTAGCCTGTCTTCTTGTCCAGATGGTGATTAATCAGCTCCATTCTGGCCAGACCAGGACAACTGGGCAATATGAATCAGGAAAGGGCAGAGGAAACCCAAGCCGCAGTCAGAAACGTAAACCTCTAGTCATTCTCTTCTAGGGTCGGCTTCTAGCGCCCTTTCTCCACTCCAGAATGTAAATGCTAAAGAGGGGGTGGCAAGGGGCAATGGATCCAGAAAGGCTTTGGAGTCAGCAAATACGAGTTCAAAATCATTGTGTACCCTGGTCTTGTTTTTTTTTAACTCCTTTGAGTCTTATTTTTTTTATGAACAAAATGAGAATTAAAAACATCTGATTTTCAGAATTGTTGTAAAGGCTAGAAATAAGCTATGCATTGCCTGGCGTGTGATCGCTATTTTATTATTAGTAACTGTCATTAATAATTGAGAAAGCACTGCCAGACCAATGATGACAGAGTGTTGTAGACCAAAGGTATTAATTAATCCAGTTCTGTGTCCCTGAAGTCCGTAAACAAACTTCTTTTAAGATATTTTTCTTCTCTTAAAACGATACATGTTCAATGCCAAGTCTGTGAAATCAGCAGATTCCGCAGTAATTACTTTGTGCATTTCTTTTTGTATGTATGTATTTAAATAAATTCATTTTATGATTCAAATGTGGTTTTACATCTTGCTTTTTTCACTTAACATTAAAATGAGGAAAGGCTTTATCTCACATCTCTTACTTCATATAGCAAGAAGTTCCTGAAAACACTCTCTTTGATGGAACTGTGCCTAACGTGTGTGCTTACCCAATACAGAAGCAAATTCCTAGAACAGTGTGAAGATTCTTTGCTAAACGAAATGCTCAGTTTTATAAGCAAAAGTTAGCACAAAACCCAACAGCATCTGCTTAGCGGCTAGAAAGACCAGGGGAAATGGTGTGTTCTGACTGTTAACATGGCACATTTAAAATCAATTGTTTTGTATTATGGAAAATTCCAAAAATGTACACAAATAGGATCATCTCTGAATGCTGGGATCAGCTCTCTTTCACCTCAATCATTATGAACACATGGCCAATCTTGTTTTACCTGTACCTTCATTCATTTCACCACCCACCCTCTTCCCAGGTTACCTTCCCAGGTCCCAGATACCCTTTGGTTTCACACACAGCAGACTTTTAGGGCTGATTCTGCATTGCTCTGTGGTGTCTGTTTCATGCTCACCAGTGCTGTGTTTGGGAACAAGCCCAGGATTCAGTCTCAGACATGTAGGTGTTTAAATCCAGGCCCTACCACAAATTAGCTGCAACCTAGGAGAAACCAAGTCTCAGTTATCTTAGCTTGAAACATAGAAAGAATGCTTCCTAGGGTTATTGTAGAAATCACGCCAGATGACATATAGAGAGCATCTACCAGCCTGCCTCAGTTGGTAGGTGCTCAACATACATTTCATCCCTCCCCTCGCTTCCAACTGGGTTTCCCCCTCCTGAGAGCTCCTCGCTATGACCGACCTATCGACCTCTGTCCACTGGAGTTCCTGGTGCTCAGATCCTGCCATCCATGTCCCTCACAGCCATTTCCCTGCCTCTAACTCAATTTACAGAGGATCTAAACTGCTCTGTTCGTGAGCCAAGCTTGACAGGGCAGGAAATTACCAGCACCTCTGCCACTCAGTGAGTAAGGCCTAGAGTGACTCTTATTACCCCAAATCTGGTGTGTGGGGTCCTTTTGAGAATCCTGAACCCTGTGCATCCTGTACCCTCTCCCCTCCCTCACCAGAATAAACCAGTGAAGGCTTCTGCAACAGTTTACCTCCCGTTCCTGCATTAATTTATCTCCATTTTTCTGGAATTAGATACTGCAGTTTGGGTCTGGAATCGAGTCTCCTATTGTTGGAGGCCTTTGACGCTCATCCTAACTCCTGATTGATGAATTATTTGGTGGACTGAGGCAGAATCACCTTTACTGGAGCATAATCTGTTGGTGGGGGCATCTCCTGAAGTCTCCATGAGTTGCTGGAATGAAGGTATGAACAAAATGGTGAGTGAAGAAGCCAAGTCTGGGGGTGCTGCTGGAAGGATGGAGTGGCTCAGGGATGGGCAGGCTCAGGTTGAAGTCAGCAGCACTAATACCTCCTAGAGGGGTTTAATACTCTGAGGAGGGGCAGGCACTCAGAGGGCCCAAGGGCATGAAAACACCTGGTATCCCATGGGGAGGAGCAAGGAGCTGTGCAAGGGGACCAGGTGTGGCAGGCACTTTGAGGAGGGCTGAGGCTGGGCAGGTTAGGCCTTGACAGCCCAGGAGGCTTGTGCAGGGGTGCCTAGCTCTTTTGTACTCCTTCTCCACCTATCTGGCTCTTGCTATCTAGATGTAATAACGAGGGAGGTCTTGCATGGCTACACTGTGTGCCCGGCATTGCACTTCCCACTAACTGCAGCTGTTAGGCAGCTGGGACCCGCGTGGGCCAGTCTCAAGTGCTGCATTTAAAGAAGCATAGCACAAGCAGGAATTCTCATCTTTCTTTGAGACTCTTGCTAACATTTGAGAGTTTTCCACTACATGATTCACATCACTTCTTTGGCATTCTCTGCCCGCTTTTCTAGTGCTCCCACATTTTGGGAGCCTCTCACTCTCCTGTCTGTCCCCCAGACTCTCTATTGCATTCACTTAACACCGGGTGTCTTGTTCTTCCATCCCCTCTCCGGTCTGCCTTGGACCTACCGATTTGTCACATGGCCCTGGCCAGCCTCCGGCCAGTGCAGTGTAGCTTCTCTGACAATTTTTCCCTAGAGAACTTGTTGCTGTGGTTTTGGTCTTTCTTCAGATAACGGAGAAGGAGGAAGAAGCTAAGCAAGAAATGCGTGAAGGCTCTATCAACAGGGGAAGGAGAAGGCCTTTCTTTTCTCACATGACACAGCTCTGCCACCTGTCTGGCCTCCTCACCCCCAGCCTCCTCACTTGACTTGTCCAACTCAGGTGCTTGGCTGTGCCAGCTGCTCCCTCATAGTCATGACTCCAGTGACCTTCTCCTGGGTCCATCCAGCCCCTCTGTTGCTGTGGTCCTAGTGTGGCTTTTTGCCTGAGTCAAACCAATTTATGACAAGAAATTAAACTGAAGCCCTCTGGAGGAGTTTGAGTAGCTTTAGGTCTGCCTTCTTGAGTACTGATATCTGAGTGTCCACCTTCTTCTTTGTACCTGAGTCCCTGTCTTTGGAACCAGCCTGCATCATATGACCTCTTGTTCTGACTGTGAAGGACTGGAAGCCTGTTGTGGAATTCCAGTGGGGTAACCAGGGCTTGGCTACCAGCTTCCTTGAGTCTGCCTGTGGGCCTGGATTTTGGAGGCTCTTGAATCGCCTGTGCTGGGCTCCTCCCTCCAGCTGGGACAGCCCTACTATTTCCTGTCATGCTTCGTAGGCTGGCAGCTTGGCTACACTTGGATGCCACGTTCTGCTTACTGGGAGAATGGAGCCCCGGCACCTTCAGCTGCATCTGCCCCTCCGTGTGTTGCCCACTCTTGTGCTCAGTCCCTCTTGGCTTGGCTCTTTCTGCTCCAGACACAGGGTCTTTCTCATTTGCATTGCTGTTTTATTATAATTTTACTGATAGCTACCATATCTAGGGTAGCTACTTCGTTCTGGGCAGTTCCCTCATACTATCTCATTTATATCTCACAAAAATTCTAAGGGGTAGCTTTTATAAACATTCTACAGAGAATGAAACCAAGGAACAGAGAGGTTTAGTAACTTTCCCAGTGCATGTTCCAGGTAGTAGCAGAGCTCCGACTCTAGCCAGAAAAATATAAGAAATGCCCAGGAAAGTAAAAAATATAGATTCTTGGGTCTTACCAAAAGAAATTCTAATTTGTAGATTTGATGTGGAGATCAAGGACTATATATACGTATATACACACACAATTGTATTGATTTGAATCAACTGGTTCATGGACTGTGTCATTTGGGAACTATGCAATATACCATTCTTTCTTGAGATAAAGCTAATTATGGCCTTTGTGGGTTTGATCTCTCTTATGATACGGTGTAAGTCATTTACAAATGACCAGTTGTGTGTAATGCATATGAAATACATTTTGACTCTGTCCTCAGAGGCACCCCTGGGGTATGTGTGTGTAGTCAGTCCCTTGTGGAAGTTGCAGGCTTAGAAGGCATGCCTTCAAAATTTGGGGACCAAGTGAGGAAACTTGTCCTGTGAAAGGGAAACTGAAAAGGATCAACAGAAAATGGAGATTACCTTAAGAGATGGTGTGTTAAGACCCTGCTAACAGTCCCAGGATCTTGTAAGCAAAAGCCTGGAATGTACCATGTTAAGAAAGCTATGAACTACCTGGCTGCATTTCAACTGGAGTAAATGCTGAGTTGTGGTAATAGGAAGGTACGCTGTGTACAGGGACTAGGAGGAGGCAAGCCAGGGAATAAGAAGTGTTGCCGGCTGTATTTAGACAAGAGTGTGTTCTATTTCAGGGCAGTCAGCCTCAGTTCTTGGTATAGAAATTTCCCTTGGAAGAGAAGAGCACTCTCCAAGAGTGTTTCCAGCAGGAGCTTCCCTTAACAACAACTGGCTTCCTCTGATCTGAAGTTGAGCTCACTAAGGAATTGATCCATGATGGGTCAACTGGATGGGAAAGAGAAACCTCCATGGATGAGTAGTCTCTGTTCCCAAACCAGGCCAGCTCATTTGCTCCTTTGTGTTCTGCTTGATCAATTGTTCTCAGATGGATTTGGATAGCATGAGCTCATTGTCTACAGCATGATTCCCATTGGCTCAACTGACTGAAGTTGAGTTTCAGCAACTGAACTCTAAACCCACAGTCACGTCATCAAGTACTGATGCCTCTGAGATTTAATCTGCGACTACAAGCCAGACTTTCTTAGCTGCAAAAAATCAAAAAATTATTTGTCCAGGCTTAAAGGTCCCAGGGGTGGGCAAAGGACCACTATTGACCCTGTAATTACGAGGTGACCCTATTCCTTAGACACTAAGAAGATTGGAGACTTAATTTCTTCCTAAGGAATACATATTTGAAAAATACTGCTTTTCACACTAACCAAATATAAAATTCAGTATGAATACGTATTTGAATAAACAAAACAGGTAACTTTGCGTATCTCAGATAGGTGGGTGGATAATTCAAATTATACAATGGAGAGACTCGAGCAAAGGGGAAGTGAACTGCCTAGTGAGTTAGTGGCAAAAGCAGGGTTAGGATGTGCTTCTAACTTCTCATTCTGTGCTCATTTCAATTAAATCTCAATTATTCCAATAAATGTCACCACTCTGTCAATATTTTGCCTCCATTTTGTTCCTCAAGACAGTATCTTTTTACTCTCTTGGTTTTGGTTGGCCCTTGAATTCTTTTGCATTAGTGATCTTGAGATTTGATTTTGCATATGGCAAGGAAGAGTGTGCATGATGTGCTTGTTATGATTATAGACAGAGAGCTAGAGATCTCACCCAGGGCGGCAGTCAGTAATGGACAAGTGAACACCTCTCCCTATCGAAAAGATGTTGTTCATGGGCTTTGCTTGAGATTGATCTCTATAGAATGGAAGGTAACTTGTGCCAGCAGAAAACCAGTAATAGTCCACCTGAGCTGCTGCTAAAGCTTAGGAGGGAAAATTGTGGCAAGTCTGTGAAAGATGGTGAAATTGGAGCCCAGGCTGGATACAGAAAGGACATGTGAGGAGTGAGGGTTGGCAGGAGGGACAAATTACCAAAAACACCCCCTCAAAATGAAAACCCTCCAGTTTCTTAATATAAATCCTCTAACAAATACATATAAATGACTCATAATTAATATAGCAAATACTTTACAGTATTTCTGGCGTCCTTAAAAGTTGTGAGTCAAATACTATAAACCTTCCTTTCCACAAGGTTGCCCACCAGTGAATTTGCAATGAACCCTCCTTTTGAGCACAGACTCCTCTCCTACCCCTGCCGCCTTGTGTTCACCGCCATCACACCTGCCCCAGGAGCCTGCCTATGTCCTTGCTGGATTTGGCTCTTCAAGGAAAGGCTCAGCAAAGCCAAAGTGAACTTTTGTCCCTCTGACTCTGAGTGATCAGCTTGTGATGTTATACACATCCAATTGATGAGGTTTTCTGGTGCAGAACACAAATAGAAATGCTGCACCAAATACAGGCTCTTCATCTTTGAATTTATCCAAAAGCTTGAAATTCTCTGGCCCAAGCAGATATTTACTGGAAAAGCAGTGAATTCTGGGATGTCAGGGATTGCTTTGAAGTTTCTCCTTCTAAGAGAAGAACAACCTTTCATATATCACCACGGCCTCTATGGGGTACTTGCAGCTTTTGAAAACAAGCCTACAAAAGGCTTTTTGCTAATAAGCCATGAAGTTGAGAGGTTGCTTGTTTGTGTCCTGAAGACATTTTATCTGTGTGAACTACTTGGGGGAGGCAGAGGGAGAGGTGGTCAGAGGGGAATCAACACAGCTGGTTTCAATATTAAAGGCAAAGATGGGCATTTTGCTCTTTCTCGTGATACCTGCTTCAGGAGTCATATCCAATACGTGAAGAGTGTCCGTAAGTGCGGGGGCGCGTGTGCTCCGGCACAGGCTGGGAAGGTGGCTGAGGGCTGCCTTCCCTTCATCACGCGCTGTGGTTATAGCATCTTCCCCAGTCCCTCGTGTCAGCACTCTTGGTTTTCACTAATTGTGAAAGTTCCTCTTTTTGCAGAAGGATCTACGTCTTCCTTGCCTCATAAAAATCATCCTGAATTTAAGCTGCAACTATAAAAAACCCCTGGCCAACAAGAAACAGCCTTTCTGACCTAAGTTATGGGAAAGTGGACTTTAATTTTCTATTTAAAGAAATAGCAGTCTTCGTAATGCATTAGTAATTCTAGCCAAAAAGTGTTTGATATAAACTTGATTTCACAAAAGAAGGCAGTCTTTAACATACTCACCCACTTCTGTTCAGAAACATCATCACTTTCAGTTTTTACAAAAAGTAAGAACTATTTTGGAATTGGAAATGAAGTCACTTTTAATGCAATAATCCCCACACAAAGCTTAAGAAAAAGGAATAAATAATTTTTTTTAACTAGAAAAGGTTTATTGAACTTAGTGAGAATTTGGTATTTATAATCAAATACAGTAAATTTTAGCAGAAATGTACCATGCTTATTACAGGGCAATCTCTCCATTTTTAGTATTCCTTTATTATTTTCACTCATCTTCTACTTTTCCACTAGACTCAAAAAAAACACTTTAAGGCTCTTCTATTGATAAATAATAGTTGTACATATTTATGGGGTACATGTGATATTTTGATAAAAGCATCCAATGTGTAATGACCAAATTGGGGTAACTGGAACAGCCATCACCTCAAAATTGATCATTTCTTTGTGTTGGGAACATTCCAAATCTTCAAGCTATTTTGAAATATACAATAGATTATTGTTAACTATAGTTTCCCTATTGTGCTACTGAACACTAGACCTTATTTCTTCTATCCAATTGTACTTGCGTAGCTGCTACCAACCTCTCTTCATCCCACTACCCTTCCCAGCTTCTAGTAACCACTACTGTATTCACCACGCCCATAAAATCAAATCTTTTAAGCCCCACATATGAGTGAGAACATGCAATATTTGTCTTTCTGTGACTGGCTTATACATCATGTCCTCCTGGTTCCATCCATGTTGCTACAAATGACAGGATTTTCTTACTTTTTTGGCAGAATAATATTCCACTGTGTGTGTGTGTGTGTGTGTATATATATCACATTTTCTTTATCCAGTCATCCTTTGATGGACACTTAGGTTGATTTCATATCCTGGCTATTGTGAATAGTGCTGAAATAAACATGGAAGTGCAGTATCTCTTTGATATAGTGATTTACTCTCTTCTGGATCTCTGTGAAGCAGTCAGATTGCTGCATCCTGTGGTAGTTCTGTTTTAGAGTTTTGAAGACCCTCCATACCGTTTTGCACAGTGGCTGTACTCATTTACCTTCCCATCAACAGTGTATGTGCATTCCCCTTTCTCCGAATCCTCTCCAGCATTTGTTATTTTCCGACTTTTTGATAATAGCCATCTTAACTGGGGTGAGATGATATCTCATTGTGGTTTTTCCACCAGACTTTTTTCTAATTGAAAAACATGTCTAGAGTGCCTCTGTGCTGTGATGGTGCCGCCCATCACCACCCCTTGCTCAGAGCCTCTTTGCCTTCCTTTCCATTCCCTGTGTTCTCCCTGGGAGATCTCATTTGTTCTCTTTATTTTAGTAACCTGATGACTCCTAGATATATTTATTCAGCATTGACTTCTCTTCTGCACTTTAACTTAAACGTACGACAGGAACCTTGAACTCAAAACATTCCAATCTCAAATCATCCAGCATACCTTTCCCCAAAACTGCTCCCTACTGCCCGCCTTCCCACTGTCCTGTATTCCTTTTCCAGCACCCAATAGCCTGGGTGTCATTCTAGATGTGGTTCTTCCTCTTTCCTTAAATCCTGTCACGATTTAGCCTCATAAACTTGGCCCCTAGACTTGGATCCAGCTTCTCTTTTCTTCTCCATTCCCATTGTCACTGCCATAGTACAAGCCCTGGTTGCCTTAATCCTGAACTTGGGTGATAATGTTCTACCTGGTCTCCCTACTTTCAGTCTGGCCTTCCTCAAATCTGTTCTTTCCTCCTGAACCATAGTGATATTTCTAAGACACATTTCAGATGGGCTCTGTTGCCCCCAGTGTTTCCTTCTCTGTCTGTTATACCAGACTACAAACACCTTGAAGTCATGGGCTTTGTCCAACCTGTGTGTCTATCCTAAGCCCTCACCACAGAACCTGTTAAATAGTAGCTAAGTAGTCAGGGTATTTATTGAGTGGATAAACCAATGAATGCTGTGGCTTCCAAAGTGTCAACAATGAGCCTAATGATCTCCCTAACCCAAATGTGTTAAGTGTAGGGAAAAGAGCCCCTTCTTTGTATCTCACACTTACCTTGTATCTTACTATCCTTTAATCACTGTGTCTTGCCCTCGGGCCTTCCCTTGGTGTTCACCTTAATCTAGATAAAGCTCAAGCTGGGATGGACTGCCATGGGTGGGCATGAGGAACTAAATGGGTTTGCCTTTTCTCAGGACCACCTTGCCCACCTCTTGTATTTTGAGCCATTCAAATATCCCCAAGTATCTTGGAGCTTTTCCATAAAGGCCACTAAAGCAGGAGAGTCACTGAATCTGGATCCCTAGATCACCTCCCTGTGCCAGAGAGACTGCGTTTTGCAGAGGAACTCATAAAGCATGATTTCCCCCAATTTGTAGCATTGGCACCCACTTTGAGGAAATGACATAAAAATTCAAATTAATGTGATATAGAAATTAGAGTTGATGATTCATGTCACAATAGGATAGTTTTCAAGGATTCATTGTCTGCTTTTTTTGTGTGTGTTAAACTTGCCTAGGTATTGACACTGCAATGCCTGTATAAAGACTCGGTTGCCTGTAACTATTTAGCAGACCATCCACAAAGAGCTACCATTGTAATGTGGAGTTGTTTGCACTAAGATGGTGCTATAGTCTGAATATGTGTGTCTCCCCATAAATTCTTATGTTGAACTCTTAACCCCAAGGTGATGGTATTAGGAGGTAGGGCCTTTGGGAGGTGATTAGGACATAGGAGTGCAGGCCTCATGAATGGGATCAGTGCCCTTATGAAAGAAACCCAAGAGAGACCCTCACCCCTTCTACCATGTGAGGATACAATGAAAAGGCAACATCTATGAGGCAGAAAGTGGGCTCTCACCAGACACTGAATCTGCTGGCGTCTTGATCTTTTACCCCCCAGCCTCCAGAACTGTGAGAAATACATTTCTATGGTTTCTAAGCCACCCAGCCTATGGTATTTTGTTATAGCAGCCTGAATGGAGTAGACCAGAAGTTTTCATCTTATACAAGTTGTTTTATTGGTTCAAATAGAGAACCTATTTCTTTGGGAGTTTACTTATTGGTTCTAACATTTATTTGTGATATAGAATCAGGAGCTTCAAAGACTTTTTTGCCTATGATGATGACTCACATGAAAAGACTCATTATCAGAAAGGCATATGCATGGTTTTGCTGAATTTCATCACTTTTTCTCTGCAGATTAGCTTAGAACCAGTGGCGAGGTACCCAGACAACTTACCTTGCACATGCAGGTCACTGGTTCCCCGCTGACCTGGATGAAAGAATTCGGCTGGGTTAGTTACATCTCGGTCTGTGACTCAGGAAGAGTTGACACCAAGTGAAGGCAGGTGACCCACACAACAACCAGATTTAAGCCTCAAGGCCCACTGCCACCAAGCCTTAACCAAGGGAACCAATTGACTGCTGACTCTGGATAGGTAGGGTAAAAACTGGAAGAAAACGAGGCTAGGTTAATCAGTTTCCTCTGAGAACATGAACCCTGTCCTTTCTGAAAGGTTTTTAAGAACTACAATTGAGATTGTGGACAGTCTGCAGTGGAAGTTACATTTGACCACCTCTAGACTTGAGGCTGTTATTTATATGAAAGTCTATTTTAATCAAAGGAAATCCTGTTTCACCAGCAGCACTGGCAGCCCTGAGATGCACGGTCTCAGGAGTCTTGTGAGGATACAGGCTCTCTTTAATCT
Organism: Nomascus leucogenys; assembly: GCF_006542625.1. Lineage (NCBI taxonomy): Eukaryota > Metazoa > Chordata > Mammalia > Primates > Hylobatidae > Nomascus > Nomascus leucogenys. The sequence continues at coordinate 92,319,081 of NC_044383.1, read as the reverse complement.
CAGAATAAAAATATTTGATGTTTACAAGGTGTATTAGTGTAATTGGAATGTGTCTGCCTGTCTGCCGGCCTTCCTTCCATGGTGGGACCACGTAATTAAAGAGCATTGCGTTCATGTGGCTGCCTGTTTATCCTTTCATAGCCTCTCGGTAAGTAGTCACGGTCAAGACCGTTACCCTGGGCTCTTAGAGAGCTCATCCAGGCAGAGACAGCTGCAGCCAGAACAAAGGGGAGGCTGCACTCGACTTGCAATCCTTCTGACAGCTCTAGGGCAAAGTGGGATGAGACAAGTTCAACTTGGTGGATAAGAGCCGCCTGGTATCTCAAGAAACTCTCAGTGCATGCATGGGATTATGCCTTGAAAAATGTGTGTAGGTGTAAATATTAGGTTGGTGCAAAAGCAATTGCACAGCCTTTGCCATTACTTTGAATGGCAAAACTGCAATTAATTTTGCACCAACCATATACATATATACACACACACATATGTGTATATACACCTACACACGTTAAGGTCTATCTATCTTTTTTTGTTCGTATCTATCTCTATCTATATGTATATCTTTCTCTGTCTCCAAAAAGTGATTTTTCTTTTCTTCAAGTAAAAGTCAGAAAAGGAGATACTCACCCTTGTCTCTTCATGTATACCTAATTCCACATTATGTATTCAAATTCTATTCCTAATGCCCCAGGACTTTGCTAGTTGGAGCCTTGTGAGTCACATGAGCACTAAGAACTCAAGTTTCCTAAGTGAGATTCTACATTTATTCCCATCTCCTGTAATCTTGGAACTTCTAAGAGAGCCTGGCTGAGAGTAGGTGCTCAATAAGTATGTATTAAATGAATGAATGAATCTCCCTGTAGTGTTCTAATGAGTGAATGAATCTCCCTATAGAGTCCTCCTCTTGAATTAGTCTGGAAGTCCCCAGCAGGGTGTCTGCCATGTGCTCAAGTCGGTCTGTTAACCACAGCCACCTTGTGACCTCTGGCCCGTTCTGATTCTCCCACCCTGGCTCTTCTTGTTGCTTGAGGGTGTCTGGTGGCTGTGGCTGTTGTTGCCTTCCCTGAGAACCTGACCATCTGAGCTGCATCACCATGCTTGCTGCCCTTCTAGCCCTGGAGCTGTATGGCCTACAGATTCACGGGCCCTCTCAACTCTCACTGATTGCTTCCCTCGTAGAAGCCCAAAAGGTCTGTGGAGCTGGACAAGGAAATGTCTCCACATCTTTCTTCCCCTCCATGCCCTTGATTCTCTCACTCAAGACTGAAGGATTCCTGGCACAAAAATGTCTCTCTTTCTTGAGCTTTAAAGTAAAAATGTCCTTATCTCAGCATTTTTCAACCCTAGTTAGATAAATTGTATACCCATACCTCATTCCCAGATACTTTGATGCAGGGAGTCAGAAGCAGAGTCTGGCATTTGTATTTTTACAAGGCTCAGAGGTGATTCTGGGGTACCGACAATTGAAATTTTGGACTGTCTGCGGTGGAAGTCAAATCTGTGTTGTGAAGCACACTGTCACAGGTGATCAACTCTTACAGACAGACACCTGGGGACATTGAGTTGGGCTCAGCAATGATGATCTGCTAGAAAATGCAATCTTTAGAAAGGCAAGGATAGGCCAGGCACGGTGGCTCACACCTGTAATCCCAGCACTTTGGGAGGCCAAGGTGGGCAAATCACTTGAGGTTAGAAGTTCAAGACCAGCCTGGTCAACATGGTGAAACCCTGTCTCTACTAAAAATACAATAAATTAGTCAGGCATGCTGGCACGCTCCTGTAATCCCAGCTACTCGGGAGGCTGAGGCAGGAAAATCGCTTGAACCCAGGAGGCGGAGGTTGTAATGAGCTGAGATTGCACTACTGCGCTCCAGCCTGGGCAACAGAGCAAGACTCTATCTAAAAAAAAAAAAAAAAAAAAAAAAAAGGAAAGGCAAGAATAATTAATATATTTTAATTTACTTGAACAGCACTATATCTAGATAAAGATACAATTAATTCTTTTTTGTTTGTCATGTTAACTAACCTAAGGGTTGAAATTGTAGCGGAAGTACTGAGCACTGTCACTGGAAGCATTCCAAGAGTTGTTGAGTGGTCACCCATAATAGATGCTGCAGAAGGGATATCTGCATATGGCTACACTGACTCTAAGATGCGGTGATTCAGTTCAGTGATATAACACCTATTTACTGAAACCCTATTGTGTATTTTGGGGGATACAATGAATAATTAGATATGCACTCTGCCCCCAGAGAGCATAGAATCTATTCTCCATTGATTCATTCATTCACTGTGCCAGGCAGTGAGTGGTTAACTCTTTATTGAGTTACTTCCTCAGTGGGAGGCATCTGAATAAGCAAACATACCACTTACCTGAAACAACTGTCAGGCGGGGTGGAGAATGTAAGTGTCTTACGAGAGTCCTAGATAGAGTGCTCTGGGACTTCAAAGAAAAAAGTCATGCCTATGTAGTTGGGTTTGCCCTTTAAGACAAAAGTAGTGAAATTCAAATGCTGAATAAAACGCTTAGCTCCACTAATGGAATTTTCATGCATGAAAAAAAGCAAGCTATAAAGGTTAAGATAACCAGACTGGCTGTGTTTCTGTCCTTGCTGCTGTGGGGTTATTAACATCATTCTGTGCGAGTGAGTCCACCGGAGAGATGGGGTAACAACTCCTTGTTCTTCCTTTTTTGTATCATTTCAGCCCTGAGAACAGCTCTTTACAGATGGTTTATAGAACTGAAATGAATTGAAATAACTTGTCAGCTGGTCTGTACCAACCCTAATAAAAGACTCAGAGGAACAAGCTACTGACAATGAGACAGTGTTTTCTATTTGAGAGTTGTTTCTAACAACCACAAATCTGAAGTGTGTCAAAGGAACAATTTTGTGATTCATTTGGGTAATGCTATCTTTCCTGGAATGAAAGGATTTCTTTTCATATAGAAATTGAAAAAGAAGTATGCCCTTATTTTGAACTTATAGTTGACACAGCTTTGTAAACAAGAACAGTTCCAAGTCATGGAGATATTTTTTCCAGTCTGCCGTCTTATGATGAGGTATAGTGCAGGAAATAAACAGTCTTACGAATTGGCCGAAAAAATGTTTCCTTGGGGGCAAATCACCCTTGCCCCAGATACCTACTCATCTCTGCTCACACTTCTTAGGATGCACTTGGATTGGCCACACCCATCCAGTACACATGGAACTTCATTGCTTTTATTGATTTATTGCTGTTTAAAGCTTTATTCCATTATTTCATATATATATCAGACATGTAGCAAATGTATGTGAAAATAAGGCAGAATACATTATACCTGTTATTCTAACTCGATTGTAAATGTTTGAGAGCAAGAACATCTCTCTTCGATTTAGTTGTTTTTTAGCTACTCACTGTTCCCCACTGTGTAGCACAAAGTCCAGCATCTCATGTTTATTATTTTGGAATAAATATTAATTACTATCTTGAGCAAATGGCTCTTTACAGTATCTGAATGTTCAGTACCATAGTCAGAAAACTCCGAGAACTTACATTTGCAGATGGTATTTGACATAACTGAAAATGTTTAAGAAACAAAGAACAAAAAGCCTCAAATATAAGCAATTGTGGATACTTATGATTCTCTTCTTAGTTACGCTTTTTCCTTTGCATTTTTTTCCCCTAAGGATGTATGATCACCGTTTGTTATTACTATGAGGTTTAGGGCATTATCCATTATTAATTCTTTTAAGATTTACTTGCTGCTTTTTCCTTGAAAGAGAGTTCTGGATTTTTGATACTTCCCTTTAGAAGTGAGGTTTCTTTGAATAATTGGGGCCTTAAGAAAAGTTACAACACACTGTCTTCAATCCATCCACAAGACTTTGCACGCAAACACCCTATTGACGTCAGCAGAACTTGGGTGAAGTTCTTTTTTTTTTCTTTTTTTTTTTGCCTATCACTGGGAACTGGGGAGTGAGGGTGGTAGGGTGAGGTGCATGGGACTGGGTCTGGGTGCTAAGAATGAGTTGACTATGATGAAATTTGGAATGCTACAGTTTTCTAATAAAATTGAGTCTTGTGCTGTTCTCCCATTGGATAAGAAAAAAATACAGTCAGAGTGACATTTATTCCAGTAACTTTAAAAAATTTTCCATTATGCTTGATAGACTGTTTTATGAGGACTGGCCAGTGTTAAAAGATTTGGCATTTGATTTTGGAAAAGAATAAGTCTGAATTGAATTTATTAGACTCTCTGAGTCTAGTCTATAAGTAGAGACCATGTGCCTTCTTATGAGCTGATGCTTCAACCCAGAAGATGTCATGGTCATAAGCATATGCATTTAAAATTGATGTCCCATGAGTTTCAGAAAAATCTATGGACCCAAACATTTTTGAGATACAAATTAATTCATTATTTGCATTCAGCATTTCCTAATCTTCTACCTTTCTTATTTAGGACTTTAACTCAGTGCTAAAACTTCCTATCCGACTACACTTGAGCAAATATCATCTTTCTTGAACTGTAACTAAAATTGTTCTGCTTGATTAGCAAATTTCTCTGTGTGTCTGTGTACCTAGGCTTGTATAGATATATCAGAGGTTTTAAATCTAGCTGGAGAGAGAAGACATGAACACAAAGCATTTATGAGAACGAATACCCTTTGAGGTGGTTTGAAATCTCGGTTTAATTGCAGTTTACAGACGAGAGGAGTGGTGATTTTCCGTAGAAGAAAGATTCATGGAAGAGATGGGACTTTTAGTGGATTTTAAAGATTTAGCATCATATTTATAAAATATCAAAAAGAAAGAGGATGGGAAATTTTTAAATTAATTTTGGGCTTTTTGGGGACAGCCATGGAGTCATGTGTAGACAGGGTTTCAAGTTGAGCTATGTCTTCTTAGATGATAGACACGTGCCTGTGAATTCTTATTAGACTGTTCCTTTTATTTATAGCTCTCATCTGATTGTGCTCATCAGGTTGTTACTAATACTGATAAAATTTGTGGGTACAGAAACATTCTGAAAAGAACCTTTTATAATTTTTTTTGTTTGTTTTTTAGCGAACTGGAAGGGGAAACTGAACAAAAAAAGAGTAACCAAATACTGTGAAACCCCCAAATCTCTTGATCTTAGGCCAGGTGTCTATTGCCAATCTTATTAATTCTAATTATATTCAGCTTCATTTAAATTAAGTAACATGAAGGCTTTCTTACCCTTGTTCATTCAATTCAAGTATGGTTTTATATAGTTGACTAATCAACTGGTGAGTTTTTATTGAGTAGCTATTATGTGCTTGGAATTTTCTTATATAACTATAGTTTAAGTTCTGCCTCACAGAGCTTAAAATCTTAGCAGTAAAAAATATAAAGCATATTGAAGTGTCAGTTAATAGTGTGATGCCATAGGGGAGTGTCAGTAGTAGAAGTCCAGGAAAGAAAGACGTAAAAGACACCCAGGATAATTGGCGATGAAGAAAGTTTGTGAGGAGAAGAGAAAGCATTGTAGGCGATTAAAACTGTAGAGGAAAAGCTCTGAGGCAGGCGAGTGGAATAGAGAAGCGTGAAGGGATTAGAACTGATAAAGTGTTTTCCAAACAATTCTGACTTTCCTTGTTGTTTGAGTGTTCAACAAGGAGGTCCTGAAATAGTTTTATTTCACGTTGTTTTGCAAAGTTTCCCTCTCTCTCTCTCCTTTCACCCACACACCCGGACATGCAGATGTACGTATATAAATATAAAACTTAATTCTCTAGGTTATCTTTGTAGTTGACAATAAAGAATACATATCCTTACTATAATTGGCAGAAAACATCTGTGATAGTTAACATTCTTAATTTTTAAAGATTTCAACTGTGAGGCTCTATTGGTACATAATCAAATTTTTTATTATTTTTAAAAATCTTAATAAATATTCTAAATAAGTGAGTCCCAAGGTTAAAAGTTTCATATTTTTTTTTGAGAAAAGTCAAAGCAATCAAGACTTTTGTTTCCTTCAGTAGACCATTTGGAAGTAAAAGTTAAAAACTAAGTATGAGAAATGCAGAAGTTCTAAAGGGAACTTGAAAATTTATTTTTAGACTGTTAAACAGACACACTTTTCTTGGCTGGCCCAAGATCCATTGAAATAGTGCACATCCAGAGAAACTATAACCAAATCTAAATGATAGTTTCCAAATAACCCATATAAAATATTTGCAGATTTATCCTCATGGGTAAAAAGGCAGCCATTTATCTTAAAACATGTTAAGAGAAAAGGGCTTTTCAAATGTTGATGTGCATAAGGGTCACTTGGGTAACAATGCAGGTTCTGACTCAGCAGGTCTGAGGCGGGACCTGGACTCTGCATTTCTGAGAAGCTGCCGGTGATGCTGCAGGTGCTGGAATGTGAGCTACTCTTTGAATAGGAAGGTCCCAGAGAACATCAAAATAACCTCCAGTGCTGTCGATTTATGAGTACATTGACATTTATTTTATTATTTTTGTTGGAAAAATAAGTGCAGTGTCAGAGTGGGGAGAAGCTTTTACACCTTTAGCATGGCCTGGCAATGTTGGCCATTCCCTAGATTACTACTATGTAGAAAGCTGCACGCGGGCAGAGACTGAGCTACTTCTGTTCTTTACTGTATCCTGACGGCTACCACAGAATCAGTACTCAGTCAATGTACTGAGTCGAGTAAATGAATGAATTTAGTGTTGGCCTGCAAATGCCATTTAGCTGTATGCCTGTCCTTGTTACATAAGCAGAAGAATGTGAAAAAGTGCAACAGTGTTCTAGTCTAAAAAAAGGTCACTCTGGCCTTAAGAATTTATACTAACAAATTACAACTCAAACCTTGGTATTCTTGAATGCATAGCACAACAAAACCACTAACACGGAAGAGGCTGAGGAGAAGAAAGAATCAGGGGTAAACACTACCTTTGTGAAGGACTCTTTTTAAGGCAAAGTTCTTCCCACACACTTAAGGTCTCCCAAGCACTTTCCTTTCTGGTCCTTCTGTCCCGTCCTGACCTAGAGCTTCCTCCACCCCTTTTACTCTAATCTCTGATGCTTTCAGGTAGCCACTTGGCTGCGTTCACAGCCTTTTCTCCTGCTTGCCTTGCCTGTGTGTCCCCTGAGTTCTCCCCTGGGGCATTTCTGACTAAGATGACATGCCTTGTCATTTATTAAAGCAGGATGTAGCTCTTTCTTCCTGACTGCCATCTTATTACCTTAAAATTACCTTAGCATTCTAAGTGTTACCTACTTAGCTACTTACATACCCTAACATTACCTTAGTACACTAGCATTACTGGAGTACTTAGTAGTACTTCACTTGGAAAATCACTTCTATTGCGTAATTTTTCTGTCTCCCCCCGTCCTCCAACACCCATTAGTCCATGACAGCAAAGTACTACTTGACACCAATGTGACTGTAAGCTAGAAACAAAGATAGCACTGGCATTACAGGGCAGGTCTGGATTTGAAGGAATCATAAAGACACTCCAAAATATGATTATATTAATTTTCACAATTATTGAAGTGGAAACACAAAATTGAAAAATTGTAGAGACCCGCTTGACCCCCAAGAATACTTCGGATCTGTGGGGATTTTTAAAGCCCAACTGGAGAACTTCTCTAGACCTCAGGGCACCACTTCTAGATAAAAAGGGGCCTTGTGGCTTCTCTTGGTCTATCTCGTTTCTCCAGGAGAAAACAGTAGGCTTCAAGACAGAAGGCTTGTCAACAGTGGTGTTTGTCTGTTTCTTGGTGAGTTTCCTCAGTACGCTGCCCCCATAAACCTCTTGTGGTGGTTGACTGCTTCGGAATTAGTGCAACATTTCTGGTCTTAGTTATATCTCGGTCTGCAAAATAACCACGTATACAAAGGCTGCAGCCTTCCACAGAGGACTTGGGTGAGTTCTGTAAGTTGGTTAAAGAGGATTTCCAATCCTCTCCAACACTGTCTCTCCCAACCCCCATCCCAATTCCCTTACAACAAACAAGAAGCAGTTCTGAAGACAACTGAGACATTTCTGAGCCAGCTTATTAAGTACAGGGCCTAGGTTCTACTGTTGCCCTCTTCACACCTTTGCATAACAACCTTCTCAGCAAATCAGCACGTTCTATCAAATGGGATGCGATCCAGTTCTGCCGTGAACTCATCCCCCCTTGGAAATTGCTTGCTCAGTGATGTCCCATTAACAAAAATCATTCTATTCTTCTACTTGATTTTCCCTTTGCTTGCTTGCCAGGAAGGTCTATTCTTTAGATTGACCAACATCTAATTTTCCTCTCCCTAGTTCTCTGCCTAGACTATAATCAGTTGGTGCCTCTGGTTAACTTCCTTTCAAGTCCTCTTCCTCCTCAGATGAAATGGATTCCCCCAGTGCATGAAACTGGAGTTTAGAGCTTCCTCTTAACTACGGTTGAGTCCTTGATGGTATTAGTGGCACTGTAATCGTGGATCTGTGGAATTCAGAGTCTTGAAAGACAAATGAACACATCTTTCCTGATCTGGAAACATCCTTGATCATATATTGCAAAGTGTAATCTTTTCTTCCAGAATAGTCATCTGGAAACCTGGGAGTCATTCTTACTTTCTGCTTACTTCCCTCTCCTCCTATTTTCTTGTACTACTTCCTTCATTCCTATTGCTTCTAATTTGGCCAATGATACCATCACCATGATCTTCTTGCAACCACTACTACCCATTCCTGGCTCCAGTCCCACCCCTTGAAAGTGATTTTTCTAAACACAAATCTGATGAATCACTCCCTGGCTTTAAATTCTTCAGTGAATCACTATGGCCCACGTGATAATTTCCAAACTGCTTAGCATGGCTTACAAAGTTTTCATGGCCTGGACTCCGTTTACTTCTCAGCATCACGTTCTTACCATGTCCGCACACACTCTGCTCCCTGGCCAATACTGAATTGCTTTCACTTCCCCTAATGAATGGTGCCCTTTCTCACACTAATCCTTGCCATGTGCTGGCCCCTCTGCCGGGGAGGAGTACTCCTTCCAGACTCCTATTCCTCCTTCAGGAACTCAGGTTAGATATCACTTCCTTGGAGAACCCTCGGAGATATAGTTAGAACTATATCGATGAGTGAATTACACAAATACTTTTAACCAAGAGGCCAGCAAGCTGTGTTATTTACTTAATAATTAGCTTGTCTTCATTGAAGCCTAATCTGCAGTTAGATTTCTTGTCTATTTCTTTCTTGGGACTTATTCTAATTCTCAATATGTCTAATGTTTAGTCCCCCTTACACAAAAGCAAAGGATAAAATTTAGGAGCTAAGAAAGTCCTGTGGGAGTAAGGATTTCTTCAAATCCTTCGTGAAACTGCCTGAATTCAAGGAGCTGAGAGTGCTGTCCTAAATGGAATTGTGGGATGTTTCTATCTGTAACTGCAAACCAGGTGAAGCCATGTTTGATTCCATCCTTGCCTAGGAAAAGCAAGGTACTCACCCTACATCCAAATTTGAAAAGATAGCGAAGAATTTTTTTAAAAGCTTCTTTTGGGGGCAAAATTGGCAAAGCAACATGATAATTGCTAATTTTAATTTATAATACCCGAAAGACTACTAAATCCAGTCCCTCATATAGACAATGTGTTTCTTCAAGTGCTTAGAGTTCAATGGATCCCAAATGGGGTCTCACAGGGACAGCAATGATTGAACGTTCATTCTTCCATTCAACAGATATTTATTGAGCTTCTTCTCTAGATAAGCATTTTGCTAGGTGCTGGGTACAAGATGAGAAGGAGACGCATGTTGTCCTGCCCTCACAGAGGCACTTGAGTGTGTGGAGACACTCAACAATGAGCAAGCAAATAAACAACAGCAACATGACAAAACCAGTAGGTAACACAAAAGTAAGGTTTCGTGATAGAGAGGGACCAGGTAGCTCCTTCAGTCTGAATGATCAGGAAAGCCTCTCTAAGAAAGCGACAAAAAGGAGTCATTAACATGGGGGAGAAGCAATGAGTGCAGAGGTTCCAAGTTAGGACCAAGCTTTTCATATCCAAGGACAGAAAGAGGGCCAGGGAGGTGAGGGCTGATGGACGAGGTGAGAAGATATAGGGAGATGAGGTAGAGAAATAGGAACCGGATCAAGGAGGGGTTTGAAGCACAGGCTGGATCTTATTCTGAGAACGGTGGAAGCCACTGGACTAGGAAACTGACAAGTTGATTTCCATTTTAAAATGGCCACTTGGCTGTTATGTGGAGAAGGGATTGCAGAGGGGCAAGCGTGGAAGGAAGTGGATGGGGCTGTGTAGGACCCCAGGCCGGTGATGTGGTGGCTTGATTAAAGTGGCAGCACTGGAAGAGGAGAAGGGGACATGTTAGTAGCATGTTTTGGAAGTAGAGTCCATGGGGTTTGTTCACAGATTAAATGTGGAGAGTGAGGGTAAGAGAATAATTGAGGATAATGCTTCCAACTGAGGACCCTGTCATTCTACTCTGCATTCCATAAGCGTGTGATAACCCAAGCCTCAGTCTCCAGTGAGGACATGCAGCAGCCTTCACCCACCTCTCATGCTGAGGGGATGCCAGAAGGGCCCTGTCTGCCAAGATTGGGGCTTATTCTATGGGAAACTTATTCCGATGGCCCAACATGATTCAGTGCTCCTCAGGTGGCCACAAAGATTCTTTTAAGGCACAAATACGGTAAAACCTTTTCTGAGTGTTGTTTCTTTCATGAGAGGCATAGAACTTTGCATGTCAAATATCTTCCAGCTTCTTGCCCTTTCTATTGTCTGATATTTATCCTATTTTTCTATATAGTGGGAAAAAATATTTGCAATACATATAATTAATGAAGAGCTCCTATCTAGAACATATAAAAGCTTCTCTCTTTCTACATACACACACACACACACACACACACACACACACACCCCTCAGTAATAAAAAGTCAACACAATAAAAATGGGCAAGACAAAAGAATAGCCATTGCATAAGACATCCAGTAAGTATATCTAATATCTAAACATCCAATACATATATAAAATGTGCTTGACCTCATTAGTAATCAGGGAATACAATAAATCATACAACTACAAAAAAACAACAACAACTGATTTTACCAAGGATTGAGAAGGATATAAGATCAACTAGTACTCTTATATGTTGCTAGTGGGTGTGTAAATTGGTACAACCATTTTGGAATACTATTTGCTATTATCTATTAAAGTTGAATTTAGCATACCCTGTGACCTCACAATTCCACTTCTATTTCTATATCCAACAGAAATGTGTCATATGTGAACCAAAACACATGTAAAAATTGTTGACAATAGCACCATTTGTAAAAGTCTAAAACTGGAAACCACCAAATGATCAGCAACAGAGAATAAAAAATTATGGCTTATTTCTACAATGGGTTGCTGTGCTACAGTAAGAATGAATGAACAGCAGCTACACATAACTGGTATGGATGAATCTCATGAACACAATGTGAAGGGAAAGAAGGCAGAAACATACTTACCACACCCTCCATTTATATAAAACTCAGAGACAAAACAAATTTACGGTGTTAGGAGTCAGGTTCCTTTAGGGAAGAGAGAGGGAGTAGTACCCGAATGGAGGGGGCATGGAGGGGGCTTTGGGCATGCTGGTAAGATTTTTGTTTTGCTTTTAATCTGAGTGACATAGGTGGTAGTTACTTTTTGATGTTACATCGAGGTGTACACTTATGATCTGTTCATGTTTCTGTATGTATTTTATACTTCAATAAAACATTAGTGATTTGTGAATACTTAAGATTCTTTTAAAGTCATCATTGATTGTTTGGATCTTCTGTTTCCCTGGGATCAGTTTTTCAACAGCTTGTGTTGATCTCTTTATTTTGCTATTGCATTTCACTTGTCCATCAATTCCATCGATTTCCACTAAAGTTTGAGGGCATGAGGGGCTATGTAGAAAAGACGTCTGGCAGTTCCATGAATTGAGAGGTTTGTTTACTTTAGATAGAAAGGGTGTGGACCTTGGATGTCCCCCAAATACCAGAAAGAGGGGTACTTCACATTGACTTCCCTAGTTCTCCTCAGAGAGTTTGTTTAATTCCTTTAGTGAAGAACCCTATAATTTTGGAGGAGAGGACCTAGAGATAATGTGTGGCTCTCTGTCAGTCTGGGAACAAGGGTAGGGACTGGGATATATGGTGAAGTGGCTAACTCTTCCAGATTAAAACTTTTGAGCTATTTTCCTCATTCCCGCCCTCTGATGTGTTTTCGCACCTGGGACACCCTAACTCCTTTTCCACTACAACTTCCTCCCCATGAATTCTATCTAGTTTGAGGTTCCTCTCACTTTGTTTTAATTATCAGAACTTCTTCCTCCCTCTTTCAGAAACTTTTTGAAATCTCTCGTGTTCTGATAGTTCCCCTCCTGTTAGTTCTCTGTGATAGTACGGGTTTATACATTTTCATTTTGCTTTATGTTTTATTGCACTGGGGAGGAAAGAGAGGCATGTTCTCATTTGGCCGTTTTGATCAAGGAAATTCATTATTTTGTTACTCAATATATTCACACTTAAACATTCTTTCCTGCCTTGGGTGCTAGTGTATGTTACATCCCCCATGAGGAATCAAGAGCATTTTACTACCTCTCACTTCCCTTTCCTGCTTCAACTTCTGATTTCTATCATTTCTGAATTGTTAAGGTTTATGTCATTTACATTTTTTCCTTTAATAAAATTAAGCTCTTTTGTTATTGCTCTAAAGACCCTTTTTAAAAATTAAGACCCTCAAAACAGAAAGAACTAAGTCATGTGATTGGGCCCATTTTGAAGGAAAAGCAACCCTGTGTTAAAAATCTTTTTGCTGAGAATAGATAGTTTCAAAGGTCAAGGTCCGGTGGATCCTCATTTAGTTATTTTCAGCTTCTTTTACTTCTTCTGGGTCATAATCAGATGCCACTGCTTTTTGATTCTCATCACATTCTCTTTAAAACTCTTTTTTGGGATTTCTCTTTTACTTCCATGAATAATATATTCATACTGAATTCTTGGATGATAATATTTCTGAGTTCTTGCATGTTTAAAAATGCCTTTTGTTAACCCTTGATTGGTAATTTGGCAGAGCAGAGACATTTTGATTCAAACAAATTTCTCTTAGGAAATTGATGGCTTGTTTCTTCTTCTTCTAGTATTTATTGTGGTGATGAGAAGTCTGGTGTCAGTTTGATTCTTATTCTTTGTAGGTAATATGTTTAGTTTCTTTGGAAACCACTAGAATTTTGAAACTTTCCATTATGTGTCTAGATGTGGATCTTTTTTATTTATTTATTTTTTTCATTAATTTCTTCCCATACTTGGAGGGCCCTTTCATTCTTAGGACTTGTGATTTTTTTCTTAGCCTGGTGAAAGTATATTTTACTATTTCTTTTGATTATGTATTACTTATAGAATCTCTCTTACACTGGAAAGGAACAATCTGGATCTATCTTCCCATCTTTTTGCTCATATTTACACATCTGCATTTTTACTCTATGTCCTGGGATAGTATCTGAACTTAAATATCTAGATCACCAACTTGGTCTTTTGCTCCACTTAATTTACTATTTAGTCTCCACATATTTTATGTTGTCAATCATGTTTTTTCTTTTGTATGACTTTGTCATGGTCTCTGCTCCTTTTATAGTAGCCTTTTCTTCTTCCTTGCAGTGGAGATGGCATCATTAAATGTCTTCGAGACTATCAAATCACCATTTTGGCCTTTCCTTGAGCTGTCTCTGTTTCTTCTGAGGTCAGTTTTTCTGTTTATTTATCCTAGTCCTTCTCTTTCTGTTACTCATTTTTTACAAATATTTGTTAATTTATGTTTGCCAATTCATATTCATGAATTAATGAATTTATCATTGATTTGCATAGCTATGTAGTTGGTTAGGGTTTTTTTTCTGTATTTATCATTTATTGCAATTTTGAATGGAAAAAGCTTTCCTGTTACATTTTCTTAATGGTAATTGCTTAAAGTATAGAATCTTGGCAATTTTTTGATAGTTCTCTTATATCCAGATAATTTTCTCAACTATGTTATTACATCTACTACTTTTCCCATTGATTTTCTTAATAAATTATCATTCTTCAATTCATAACTTTTTTCTTTCTGGCTATTTTACCTTTTATTCCTGTTTCACATCTCATTGTTTTGATATTTAAGTGCCTGTGTCCAAGATTCTGTGTTATATATGATACACTTAAGCAATAATATGGAATAATAAATTATAACAATAATTTTATATATAGGTCACTATAATGTTAGTCTTGTTATAAAATATCTGACCACAACAAAATGTGTCAATTGTTTTTCAGGCAAAATAAATATTAAAGATTCAGAATTGTTAACTCTCCGTTGAATTTTGGTCTTCTGAATAGGGTTGATGTAGAAATGAGGTCACAAAAGTGTTTTTTTTTTTTTAACATTTTCTTTTTTATTTTTATTATACTTTAGGTTTTAGGGTACATGTGCACAATGTGCAGGTTTGTTACATATGTATCCATGTGCCATGTTGATTTCCTGCACCCATTAACTCGTCATTTAGCATTAGGTATATCTCCTAATGCTGTTCCTCCCCCCTCCCCCCACCTCACAACTGTCCCCGGAATGTGATATTCCCCTTCCTGTGTCCATGAGTTCTCATTGTTCAATTCCCACCTATGAGTGAGAACATGCGGTGTTTGGTTTTTTGTCCTTGCGATAGTTTACTGAGAATGATGTTTTCCAGTTTCATCCATGTCCCTACAAAGGACACGAACTCATCATTTTTTATGGCTGCATAGTATTCCATGGTGTATATGTGCCACATTTTCTTAATCCAGTCTATCGTTGGACATTTGGGTTGGTTCCAACTCTTTGCTATTGTGAATAGTGCCGCAATAAACATACGTGTGCATGTGTCTTTATAGCAGCATGATTTATAGTCCTTTGGGTATATACCCAGTAATGGGATGGCTGGGTCAAATGGTATTTCTAGTTCTAGATCCCTGAGGAATTGCCACACTGACTTCCACAATGGTTGAACTAGTTTACAGTCCCACCAACAGTGTAAAAGTGTTCCTATTTCTCCACATCCTCTCCAGCACCTGTTGTTTCCTGATTTTTTAATGATGGCCATTCTAACTGGTGTGAGATGGTATCTCACTGTGGTTTTGATTTGCATTTCTCTGATGGCCAGTGATGATGAGCATTTCTTCATTGTTTTTTGGCTGCATACATGTCTTCTTTTGAGAAGTGTCTGTTCATGTCCTTTGCCCACTTTTTGATGGGGTTGTTTGTTTTTTTCTTGTAAATTTGTTTGAGTTCATTGTAGATTCTGGATATTAGCCCTTTGTCAGATGAGTAGGTTGCAAAAATTTTCTCCCATTCTGTCGGTTGCCTGTTCACTGTGATGGTAGTTTCTTTTGCTGTGCAGAAGCTCTTTAGTTTAATGAGATCCCATTTGTCGATTTTGGCTTTTGTTGCCATTGCTTTTGGTGTTTTAGACATGAAGTCCTTGCCCACGCCTATGTCCTGAATGGTATTGCCTAGGTTTTCTTGTAGGATTTTAATGGTTTTAGGTCTAACATATAAGTCTTTAATCCATCTTGAATTAATTTTTGTATAAGGTGTAAGGAAGGGATCCAGTTTCAGCTTTCTACATATGGCTAGCCAGTTTTCCCAGCACCATTTATTAAATAGGGAATCCTTTCCCCATTGCTTGTTTTTGTCAGGTTTGTCAAAGATCAGATAGTTGTAGCTATGCGGCATCATTTCTGAGGGCTCTGTTCTGTTCCATTGATCTATGTCTCTGTTGTGGTACCAGTACCATGCTGTTTTGGTTACTGTAGCCTTGTAGTATAGTTTAAAGTCAGGTAGCGTGATGCCTCCAGCTTTGTTCTTTTGGCTTAGGATTGACTTGGCGATGCGGGCTCTTTTTTGGTTCCATATGAACTTTAAAGTAGTTTTTTCCAATTCTGTGAAGAAAGTCATTGGTAGCTTGATGGGGATGGCACTGAATCTATAAATTACTTTGGGCAGTATGGCCATTTTCACGATATTGATTCTTCCAACCCATGAGCATGGAATGTTCTTCCATTTGTTTGTATCCTCTTTTATTTCATTGAGCAGTGGTTTGTAGTTCTCCTTGAAGAGGTCCTTCACATCCCTTGTAAGTTGGATTCCTAGGTATTTTATTCTCTTTGAAGCAATTGTGAATGGGAATTCACTCATGATTTGGCTCTCTGTTTGTCTGTGATTGGTGCACAAGAATGCTTGTGATTTTTGTACATTGATTTTGTATCCTGAGACTTTGCTGAAGTTGCTAATCAGCTTAAGGAGATTTTGGGCTGAGACAATGGGATTTTCTAGATATACAATCATGTCATCTGCAAACAGGGACAGTTTGACTTCCTCTTTTCCTAATTGAATACCCTTTATTTCCTTCTCCTGCCTGATTGCTCTGGCCAGAACTTCCAGCACTATGTTGAATAGGAGTGGTGAGAGAGGGCATCCCTGTCTTGTGCCAGTTTTCAGAGGGAATGCTTCCAGTTTTTGCCCATTCAGTATGATATTGGCTGTGGGTTTGTCGTATATAGCTCTTATTATTTTGAGATACGTCCCATCAATACCTAATTTATTGAGAGTTTTTAGCATGAAGGGTTGTTGAATTTTGTCAAAGGCCTTTTCTGCATCTATTGAGATAATCATGTGGTTTTTGTCTTTGGTTCTGTTTATATGCTGGATTACATTTATTGATTTGCGTATGTTGAACCAGCCTTGCATCCCAGGGATGAAGCCCACTTGATCATGGTGTATAAGCTTTTTGATGTGCTGCTGGATTCGGTTTGCCAGTATTTTATTGAGGATTTTTGCATCAATGTTCATCAAGGATATTGGTCTAAAATTCTCTTTTTTGGTTGTGTCTCTGCCTGGCTTTGGTATCAGGACGATGCTGGCTTCATAAAATGTGTTAGGGAGGATTCCCTCTTTTTCTATCGATTGGAATAATTTCAGAAGGAATGGTACCAGTTCCTCCTTGTACCTCTGGTAGAATTCAGCTGTGAATCCATCAGGTCCTGGACTATTTTTGGTTGGTAAGCTATTGATTATTGCCACAATTTCAGAACCTGTTATTGGTCTATTCAGAGATTCGACTTCTTCCTGATTTAGTCTTGGGAGGGTGTATTTGTCGAGGAATTTATCCATTTCTTCTAGATTTTCTAGTTTATTTGCATAGAGGTGTTTGTAGTATTCTCTGATGGTAGATTGTATTTCTGTGGGATCGGTGGTGATATCCCCTTTTTCATATTTTATTGCATCTATTTGATTCTTCTCTCTTTTCTTCTTTATTAGTCTTGCTAGCGGTCTATCAATTTTGTTGATCTTCTCAAAAAACCAGCTCCTGGATTCATTAATTTTTTGAAGGGTTTTTTGTGTCTCTATTTCCTTCAGTTCTGCTCTGATTTTAGTTATTTCTAGCCTTCTGCTAGCTTTTGAATGTGTTTGCTCTTGCTTTTCAAGTTCTTTTAATTGTGGTGTTAGGGTGTCAATTTTGGATCTTTCCTGTTTTCTCTTGTGGGCATTTAGTGCTATAAATTTCCCTCTACACACTGCTTTGAATGTGTACCAGAGATTCTGGTATGTTGTGTCTTTGTTCTCGTTGGTTTCAAAGAACATCTTTATTTCTGCCTTCATTTCGTTATGTACCCAATAGTCGTTCAGGAGCAGGTTGTTCAGTTTCCATGTAGTTGAGCGGTTTTGAGTGAGTTTTTTAATCCTGAGTTCTAGTTTGATTGCACTGTGTTCTGAGAGACAGTTTGTTATAATTTCTGTTCTTTTACATTTGCTGAGGAGAGCTTTACTTCCAACTATGTGGTCAATTTTGGAATAGGTGTGGTGTGGTGGTGAAATAAATGTATATTCTGTTGATTTGGGGTGGAGAGTTCTGTAGATGTCTATTAGGTCCACTTTGTTTAGAGCTGAGTTCAATTCCTGGATATCCTTGTTAACTTTCTGTCTCGATGATCTGTCTAATGTTGACAGTGGGGTGTTAAAATCTCCCATTATTATTGTGTGGGAGTTTAAGTCCCTTTGTAGGTCACTCAGGACTTGCTTTATGAATCTGGGTGCTCCTGTGCTGGGTGCATATATATTTAGGATCGTTAGCTCTTCTTGTTGAATTGATCCCTTTACCATTATGTAATGGCCTTCTTTGTCTCTTTTGATCTTTGTTGGTTTAAAGTCTATTTTATCAGAGACTAGGATTGCAACCCCTGCCTTTTTTTGTTTTCCATTTGCTTGATAGATCTTCCTCCATCCCTTTGAGTCTATGTGTGTCTCTGCACGTGAGATGGGTTTCCTGAATACAGCACACTGATGGGTCCTGACTCCTTATCCAGTTTGCCAGTCTGTGTCTTTTAATTGGAGCATTTAGCCCATTTACATTTAACGTTAATATTGTTATGTGTGAATCTGATCCTGTCATTATGATGTTAGTTGGTTATTTTGCTCATTAGTTGATGCAGTTTCTTCCTAGCCTTGATGGTCTTTACAATTTGTCATGTTTTTGCAGTGGCTGGTACTGGTTGTTCCTTTCCATGTTTAGTGCTTCCTTCAGGAGCTCTTTTAGGGCAGGCCTGGTGGTGACAAAATCACTCAGCGTTTGCTTGTCTGTAAAGTATTTTATCTCTCCTTCACTTATGAAGCTTAGTTTGGCTGGATAGGAAATTCTGGGTTGAAAATTCTTTTCTTTAAGAATGTTGAATATCGGCCCCCACTCTCTTCTGGCTTGTAGAGTTTCTGCCGAGAGATCAGCTGTTAGTCTGATGGGCTTCCCTTTGTGGGTAACCCGACCTTTCTCTCTGGCTGCCCTTAACATTTTTTCCTTCATTTCAACTTTGGTGAATCTGACAATTATGTGTCTTGGAGTTGCTCTTCTTGAGGAGTATCTTTGTGGTGTTCTCTGTATTTCCTGAATCTGAATGTTGGCCTGCCTTGCTAGATTGGGGAAGTTCTCCTGGATAATATCTTGCAGAGTGTTTTCCAACTTGGTTCCATTCTCCCCGTCATTTTCAGGTACACCAATCAGACGTAGGTATTGGTCGTTTCACGTAGTCCCAAATTTCTTGGAGGCTTTGTTCATTTCTTTTTATTCTTTTTTCTCTAGACCTCCCTTCTTGCTTCATTTCATTCATTTCATCTTCCATCAGCGATACCCTTTCTTCCAGTTAATCGCATCTGCTACTGAGGCTTCTGCAATCTTCACGTAGTTCTCGAAACTTGGCTTTCAGCTCCATCATCTCCTTTAAGCCCTTCTCTCCATTGGTTATTCTAGTTATCCATTCTTCGTTTTTAACTTCTTTGCTATTGTTTTGAATTTCCTCCCGTAGCTCAGAGTAGTTTGATCGTCTGACGCCTTCTTCTCTCACCTTGTCAAAGTCATCCTCCATCCAGCTTTGTTCCATTGCTGGTGAGGAACTGCGTTCCTTTGGAGGAGGAGAGGTGCTCTGCTTTTTAGAGTTTCCAGTTTTTCTGCTTTGTTTTTTCCCCATCTTTGTGGTTTTATCTACTTTTGGTCTTTGATGATGGTGATGTACAGATGGGTTTTTGGTGTGGATGTCCTTTCTGTTTGTTAGTTTTCCTTCTACCAGACAGGACCCTCAGCTGCAGGTCTGTTGGAGTTTACTAGAGGTCCACTCCAGACCCTGTTTGGCTGGGTGTCAGCAGTGGTGGCTGCAGAACAGCAGATTTTCGTGAGACCACAAATTCAGCTGTCTGATAGTTCCTCTGGAAGTTTTGTCTCAGAGGAGTACCCGGCCGAGTGAGGTGTCAGTCTGTCCCTGCTGGGGGGTGCCTCCCAGTTAGGCTGCTCAGGGGTGAGGGACCCACTTTAGGAGGCAGTCTGTCCGTTCTCAGATCTCCAGCTGCGTGCTGGGAGAACCACTACTCTCTTCAAAGCTGTCAGTCAGACAGGGACATTTAAGTCTCTGGAGGATCCTGCTGAGTTTTTGTTTGTCTGTGCCCTGCCCCCAGAGGTGGAGCCTACAGAGGCAGGCAGGGTGGAGCCTACAGAGGCAGGCAGGCCTCCTTGAGCTGTGGTGGGCTCCACCCAGTTCGAGCTTCCTGGCTGCTTTGTTTACCTAAGCAAGCCTGGGCAATGGCGGGCGCCCCTCCCCCAGCCTCGCTGCCACCTTGCAGCTTGATCTCAGACTGCTGTGCTAGCAATCAGCGAGACTCCGTGGGCATAGGACCCTCCAAGCCAGGTGCGGGACACAATCTCCTAGTGTGCCGTTTTCCAGGCCCGTTGGGAAAGCGCAGTATGAGGGTGGGACTGACCTGATTTTCCAGGTGCCGTCTGTTACCCCTTTCTTTGACTAGGAAAGGGAACTCCCCGACCCCTTGCGCTTCCCGAGTGAGGCAGTGCCTCACCCTGCTTTGGCTCACACACAGTGCGCTTCACCGACTGTCCTGCACCCACTGTTTGGCACTCCCTAGTGAGATGAAACCGGTACCTCAAGCAGAAATGCAGAAATCACCAGTCTTCTGTGTTGCTCGGGCTGGGAGCTGGAGACTGGAGCTGTTCCTATTCGGCCATCTTGGCTCCCTCCTTGTTTGTTTTTTAAATGGCTACCTCCAGGAAACTTCCTCTTGAAATTTAGGAATATTCCAAGATGGGAATCTGGAAAGAACCCTTGTGTGTGTGTGTGTGTGTGTGTGTGTGTGTGTGTGTGTGTGTGTGTGTATGTGTGTGAATTTTTTTTTCTTCTTTTAAATTATACTTTAAGTTCTGGAATACATGTGCAGAATGTGCAGGTTTGTTACATAGGTATACATGTGCCATGGTAGTTTGCTGTGCCCATCAACCCATAATCTACATTAGGCATTTCTCCTAATGCTATCCCTCCCCACTCCCCCCACCCCCCAACAGGCTAGTGTGTGATGTTCCCTTCCCTGTGTCCATGTGTTCTCATTGTTCAACTCCCACTTATGAATGAGAATATGCATTGTTTGGTTTTCTGTTCTTGTGTTAGTTTGCTGAGAATGATGGTTTCTAGCTTCATCCATGTCCCTGCAATGGACATAAACTCATCCTTTTTTATGGCTGCATAGTATTCCATGGTATATATGTGTCACATTTTCTTTATCCAGTCTATCATTGATGGGCATTTGGTTTGGTTCCAAGTCTTTGCTATTGTGAATAGTGCCGCAATAAACATACATGTGCATGTGTCTTTATAGTAGAATGATTTATAATCCTTTAGGTATATACCCAGTAATGGGATTGCTGGATCAAATGGTATTTCTGGCTCTAGATCCTGGAAAGGACCTTTTCTACCTTCCGAAATTAGTCAGTCATTTTCTCTTGTAGCTACTCATCGTCTTCTCAAAATGCAGAATGGGTACACGTGCCCCGTAATCACTGTACAGTAATTTGACTGTATTAAGTCTTCACCAAAGTTTTTGGATGGAGTTGCAATCCTGCTCTACCAAATAATTATAGCAAAACAAAAACAAAGCAAATAATAAATCCCAGAAACAATCAGACAGGCCCAGATTTTATGAGGCAGAATCTGACATTTTACTTTATGAATAGGTAACATGTTTAATTATGCATACTTAAGATCTAGGCCATGCTTTTTTTGGTTCCAAACCACTGTGAAAAAATATCTACTGCTTTTTTTTTATAAGATGACTTCTTTGTATAAATTGTCTTACTACTTCTCACTACATATATTACTATGAAATATGGAACAGATATACTTCTTATTTGGCAGATGTAAAACCACAAAAAAATACAGTCAGTCACAGTTCAAGGATTAGAATTGGTTTCTCATTTTTTCTAGTCCTGACATGAACAATAAAAAACATATAATTGGATTTTCTTTTTCACTTTGGCTATCAAAGATTTTATTGAGAAATGTGGAGTTCAATTTGCATAATTGTGACGTCCTTAGCCTGCATATATGCATTTTAATTTTCCCGAGGCCTCAACTTTCTATCGTAATGTACAGCCTATTACATGTGCCTCTGAATTTCTAACGTCATTTATATTTTTACATTTTGTTTTTTAATTGCTTTCAAGCCATTTTAAGTCCTTTTGGTGTTACCAAAGGAAAGAGATAAGAGAAAAGGGAGGAAGGGTGAAAAAAAAGAAAGAGAAGGGAAAGGAATGGAAAAGAGTTGGGGAAACAGTTCATATGAAGATTTTACTTTAAAGGAGGCTTTTCCATTTTCTGGAAAAGACTTGGCTGTAGCCGAATGCTGACTTAGAGCAGTCTTTCTTCTTCTCCTCCTCCTCTCTCTTCTCTTCCCTCCTCTTTCTTTTCCTCTTCCAACTATATCCTGACACTTGCCCCCAGAGAAAGATAGGCAGTCCCAATTAGTTCATATTAAGTTATTTCAGTAAGTGCTACTGACAGTTATTGCCATTATCTTATCAGCTCCATTTTCTTTGATAAGAGGGGAATCATTCATAGGCCCAAAGGCCAGCATGTTGTTCACACAACTGTCTGTACAATTTGAATGATCAAGAGAGCCCTTGGGTGGAGGATAGGAGGAAGGAAACTTGCTGTGTCAGGCATTCTCAGTTCTACTATTGATGGGAAGTTTTCTCTACTTTTCTTTTTTTCTTTTTTTTGGTCTGGGTCTGTAATTTCTCATCTATCCTCATACCCCAGCTCAGGTCCACACACATCTGTGTCACCCAGTTTAGTCTGCCCTGTGTCTATCCCATAGAAGCTAGCCTAAGTTAGTACCCTTGTTACTCCTACATTTGTTACTCTGCAGGCAAACAGGATTTTCAAACTTGCCCATGAAACATATCACTTTCTTCCTTGTATATTAACCCAGCTCTTTTTTTTTAATTACTAAAAGAGTTGCCTACAAAGTGATCCTCTTACTCAATAGCTCAGCAAGTGAAAGATAAATGGCTTTACACTGTGATGGCCATCAGAGAAATGCAAATGAAAACCGCAATGAGATACCATCTCACGCCAGTTAGAATGGCGATCATTAAAAAGTAAGGAAACAACAGGTGCTGGAGAGGATGTGGAGAAATAGGAACACTTTTACACTGTTGGTGGGACTGTAAACTAGTTCAACCATTGTGGAAGTCAGTGTGGCGATTCCTCAAGGATCTAGAACTAGAAATACCATTTGACCCAGCCATCCCATTACTGGGTATATACCCAAAGGATTATAAATAATGCTGCTATAAAGACACATGCACACATACGTTTATTGCAGCACTATTCACAATAGCAAAGACTTGGAACCAACCCAAATGTCCATCAATGATAGACTGGATTAAGAAAATGTGGCACATATACACCATGGAATACTATGCAACCATAAAAATGATGAATTCATGTCCTTTGTAGGGACATGGATGAAGCTGGAAACCATCATTCACAGCAAACTGTCACAAGGACAGAAAACCAAACACCGCATGTTCTCACTCATAGATGAGAATTGAACAATGAGAACACTTGGACACAGGATGGGGAACATCACACACCAGGGCCTGTCGTGGGGTGGGGGGAGTGGGGAGGGATAGCATTAGATGTACCTAATGTAAATGATGAGTTAATGGGTGCAGCACACCAACATGGCACATGTGTACATATGTAACAAAACTGCACGTTGTGCACATGTACCCTAGAACTTAAAGTATGTAAAAAAAAAAAAAAAGATTAAAAAAAATGTGATGTTAATGAAGGGTCCAGTCATATTATTATATGCCTGTTATATAACCAATTCTTTGTTTTTTTGGCTAAAGTTTTCAACGACACTAAATTTATCTGTAATAAATCTGTTTCTATAATTGCCTTTAAATTTTTAAAATAAATAAATAAAAAGAGAAAAGTAGCACCTTTTGCCATTGCATGGTGTGAGCCACAGCTTATTGTTTGCAGGGGAGGCTTAAAGGCAGGGTGGCCCATGAGGAATGGGAGACAACCTTTCCTCTCCAGCCCTTGCCCTGCCTAACTGATCGGATCTGCAATATTTGATCCAAGGAACCTCCTCCTCCCTGCATAACTATCAGAAGAGATTAACATTGTTATCTTAAGTCCAAGGGCAGATAGGACTGGAGTTGCTGTGAACTCCTGGTCTCTATACTCTTGAATGGGACATTACCCTGCAGATCTTCTACCCTGTCTTGCTGACCTTGGTACATGGACACTAGCACTGACTCTGGAACATCAGGCCAAGCCAGGTTTCTAGAAACATCTCAGCTAAAGCCTGCAGATGTGCAGGACTATGTGCTGTGTGCAGTGGCTGGAGTGACTGATGGTGCCGGAACCTGCAAAGAGGTTGGTCCTGTGAGGATGTCACCCAGTGCAGCTGGCCAACCTGGAAAGGAAAACGGATGGAAATAGGCTCTCATACCACTGTCTTTCTTTGATTTTGTGCTTGTTGTTGTTCAGAGGAGCAGACCTCCTGCCAGCCAAGTCACAGAGGTCCGAGGGTGTTTCTGAGGGAGTGCCCAGTGTGCCCCTGGTACCTTGATTCAGCACAATGGCTGTTTCTGATTTCTGGATGTGGTTCTTCACCATCTGTTTCAGGCTGCAGCTGTGGCTGGTTTATTTTGTGATAGGAGTTATTACTATTGTTGGTTTATCATTACATAATCCTTTACTTATATTCACAAAAACTTAATACCATGACGTTGTGCTTTTGAATAGGATGCAGATTTTGGGTTGGGGGTGTTAACAGATGCATGGAAACCTCTGGGTTCCCTGGAGAGGGAAGTTCAGAGTTGGGAGAAGAGACCAGCAATAATTCTGCTTTACCTTCAAGGAGGGGTGTATCCATGTGCATGAGGATGGAGTTGAGCTTCATCATAATCCTCTTTAAAGATAAGTGATGTTGAGAACTTGAAGAAATCTGGAAAATATAAGCTAGTGAAATTCAGAATGTTTTGGATAGTACTCATACATACAGAGGGTGCTGTACCGTATGAATAATCATCTGCAATCTGCTTTTGTACTTTTTTTTTTTTTCTTGAGATGGAATCTCACTCTGTTGCCCAGGCTGGAGTGCAGTGGCATGATCTCAGCTCACTGCAACCTCTGCCTCCCTGGTTCAAGTGATTCCCCTGCCTCAGCCTTCCAAGTAGCTGGGATTACAGGCGCCTGCCACCACACTCAGCTAATTTTTGTATTTTAAGTAGATACGGGATTTCACTGTGTTGGCTAGGCTGGTCTCGAACTCTTGACCTCGTGATCTGCCCGCCTCAGCCTCTCAAAGTGCTGGGATTACAAGCATGAGCCACGTGCCCAGCCTTACACTTTCTTTGCCTCTGCCTTTCCTTGGGCCTGAGAGCACTATGGAAATGATTGTTCAGCAAACTTTCTAGTAGTAAACCAATGTTTCTTTAGGAAATGCCCCTAACATGGTATGACATATTTCATCAGTATATCATTGATTAGGAGGAGGCTCAAAGAGCTTTTCTTGCATCCCTGAGACAATGTAAGAAAGTCAAGCTTCCTGCTTCCACTTTGCTCTCACTTTTGTCAAATGCCTTGCTATAGTCTGTGATTATTGAAGGCCCTGGAAGGCAGTTGGGTCCTGCTTCTAATTGCTAACTCTCTAAGACACATGTGGAGGTCCGACAGGATAAGGGCATTACACCTACATGGGAGAAGACAGTCAAATATTTACATCATTTGCAGTGAGTTTCTGTTAGGAGCGGGGAGCAAGAGTCAATACAAAATTTGAGCTCTCTATTGGGAAGCCTCATTTTAGGATTTCTTTTTCTGGGTGAGATGATATTTGCATGTTGCACCTGTAGTCAGGTATCCTCTAGGCACAGAGTATATGAGGACGAGGTCAAATTTGGGGTCAAGTTTGGAAGGTCTTGCCAATCTGGTTGGTGGTTTAAATGGTAAGCAGACATAGGTTGCGGGTGAGGTTGCAGGTGAGGTCTGGTGGATGGTCCTAGTGCATAAAAAACTTGAAGGTGGTTGGATGGACTATGGAAGCTTTCCTTCCCCAGGGCCACTGTGAGTGAGCAGACCCTGGTCACCAGCCACTTTGCATCTACTGCTAGTTTGCTTTTTAACTGAATCATCCATTCTTTTCCACATCATCTCCTTATAGACAAAATGTCCACATGTTGGGAAGAAACTGGCTCACATTTCAACTAGATAAAAAGACCTTTTGACATTGGCCAGGCACAGTGGCTCACGCCTGTAATCCCAGCGCTTTGGGAGGCCGAGGCGGGCGGATCATGAGGTCAAGAGATGGAGACCATCCTGATTAACATGGTGAAACCCCGTCTCTACTAAAAATACAAAAAATTAGCCAGGCATGGTGGCCAGCACCTGTAGTCCCAGGCACTCGGGAGGCTGAGGCAGGAGAATGGCGTGAACCCAGGAGGCGGAGGTTGCAGTGAGCCGAGATCGCGCCATTGCACTCCAACCTGGTGACACAGCGAGACTCCGTTTCAAAAAAAAAAAAAAAAAAAAAAACGAAAAAAATACCTTTTGATATCTAATAATAGTTCCCATAGTACCAACTGCATCTAAGACACTGGGCTAGGAACTTTGCATATATTATCTCTGCAATGCCAGAACATGTTTCACGAATGATAAGGCAAAGGAACAGATATGTCATAAAATGTGGCCACTGTCACAAGCTAAGGAATCCAAGTGACAGACTCGCAATCCAGGTCTGAATGCAAAGCCTGCCACCCTCCAGCTCCTATACCATTCTGTGCCCCCTGCAGCCTCATGCCATGGGTATACCAGCTGAGCTAGTGAGCTCACGCTTCTTTTCCAATATTTTCTATGAAAACGAGAAGACTCAATAATATCCTAATGTGGGCTAAAAGAAACAAAGGAGCGGCTTGTTGCAGTGGCTCACGCCTGTAATCCCAGCACTTTGGGAGGCCAAGGCTGGTGGATCACAAGGTCAGGAGATTGAGACCATCCTGGCTAACACGGTGAAACCCCGTCTCTATTAAAAATACAAAAAATTAGCCGGGTGTGGCGGTGTGTGCCTGTAGTCCCAGCTGCTGGGGAGGCTGAGGCAGGAGAATGGCGTGAACCTGGGAGGCGGAGCTTGCAGTGAGCCGAGATCGTGCCACTGCACTCCAGCCTGGGTGACAGGGCGAGACTCCGTTTCAAAAAAAAAAAAAAAAAGAAAGGAAACAAAGGAGCAAATAAAAACCTTGCTAAGTCAGCCAACTGTTTGGATTTTAGGCTAAAGATAATAGGTTTGCTTCCCTCAAGAAATAGGATTTGGGGAAGAAGGGGTACAGAGCATAGAGAGGTACTTAGATTGCTATTGACGAAGTGGATTTGTCTATTAGACTGTAGTGCACCCTATGGGGTGATAGTAACAAGGTGCACTTTTTAATGTCTGAATCGAATGGACCTCCGGGCAGGCAGGGATATTCAGACCCACTGGCTGACATAGCTAGACACTCGTAGGACACACAGAAAACAAAGGGGAAGCATTAAATCAATACAGGATGCAGACGTGACCCACTTGTATCTGGTACAGATCAAAAGTGAGTATGTCTGCTGGGTGATGGGCTGGAATAAAGGGGGCAGTTGGGGAAGGCCGTGGAGAAAGTGGACACATGTTGCTGGAACACAGTGGGAATTCTCATGGCCACCACCCCAATCCGGGCTGCTGCCCAGTAAATATGTAGACTAGTCAATAGGGAAAGTGACCTGTCAAGTATCATGGCCAGACTCCTGGATTCTTAGTGGATTTGCTTTGGTTAGTGGCATTTCCCATCATCAGGTTTATTTCCTTGATATAAAATATGAGCTTCATATTTTTCCCTGAAGTTTATTGTGGAGAACTAATTTCTAATCAAGTCCCTGGTGCATAGTCCCACGACTCGGGACCCCATCTGCATTGCTTTGGGGGCAGCCTCCAAAGCATCTCTTGGATGCCTCTTTTGTCAGCATCTCCTCTTCCCCTCTCAGAGTTGCAGGCAGATGTGGCCAGCAGAGAGAGGTTAAGGAGCCGGCAACGAAGGACAGCTGGGGATCGTTAGCAACAATCAAGGCGCGGCATTAAGAGGCAGCAGGGGTGAGTGTCTTGGTTCTCACATTGGCCTGCCTGAGGAAGCCATCTGGACGGAGGGAATTTGCCTTAAACCTTGGCAAGAGAACTTTGTTCTGTTTGAACTTTCTTTAAAGCCCCAGAGTGGGTGAGCATTTTGTTTAAACTTTCCTTAAAACAAAGAATAGGAGATCCCCTGCAATTAACAACCGGAACCTTCTTCCCCTTTTAACAGATTTGATAGGAAAAACCACAAGGACTGTTCTGATCTCCATTAGCATGGTTCAGTTAGCAGGCTGGAAAGAAAGATACAAAGGAGTGGAAGTTTGCAGTCTTGGGAGCACCTAGGTCATGTAAGAAAGGTCTCATCGCAGTGCGCTCCATCCTTAGTCGGACCTTCTCTCGTGTGGGGCCTATCCCCGTTGATTGCTGAGGGCGATTAATTTTCAGCACAATTTCCTGTGTTCACTATTCGTCTTGGCGTATGTATTCACACAGCACTCACAGATAATGGGATTTGCAACTCTGTCTTAAAGTGATTCAGTAGGGAAGTGCATCCTCTCAGCTGTGAATGTTCAGTGTTATGAATGTCTCAGTGTTATGAATGTCTGTTATGAATGCAGCTACTTCTTCTAGCCCTATTTAATGCAGTTCTTCAAATATCGGACTTCAGGTTAGTTCATAGAGGGATTTTATGAAGTCTAGCATTTTCTCTTTGAACCCAAAGGCTACCATTACTATTATCCAGAACACACGTATTTATACACAGGAATACGTCCATATGGAGTCCCCGTAGGAAAGTTACCGAGAAAAACCCCAATATCTGGCTGATGTGCCTGTGGCAGAAGCCTGTGCATCCATCTTGCACAAAAATCAACTTCCTTTGGCACTTGGGCAAGCTCTTTCACATTATGAGCCCTACTTTCTGTCCTTGTCAGATGTCCAAGTTGGCAGCTTCCTGCTCTAATGCACTGTTGTTTTCCAGTTGTGAGTAGGAGCTGATGCTAACCCTTGGGCAGTCGTCCTGCAAGCAGTGCCCATTGCTACTCTCCCAGCTCACGCCCCCCACCCCCCCACTGCCTACAGCATTTTCTCCCTGCTTCTCTGGCCCCCTGCGGCCCTGCCTTCCCGCCTGGGCCACTTCTGCTCTGGGACAGCCATCAGGCCTCTGCCTAGCATCCCTCTGCCACAGTCCTGCATTTCCTCTGTGTTGCCATTGCTTGTTTCATTCCTTGCCTCTTTGATTAGCCACAAGTCTTACGGGGGCAGGGCATTTGTCATGTCTCCTGTTGTGTTCTCGGTTGCCTAGCACAGGAGCTGCTGCACAGTGGTAGATAAGATTCAATGACTATTTTTTGAATAAAAGGACAAACTGAGAAATGAATGGATGAATAAAAAGAGTGAATGAATGTTCCCTCACTCGTACACATTCCTAAGAAGTGAGTGCAGGGAATCCCAGAGGAGGGGATTACTGCCTTGCTGCAGGCCTGATGTATCTGCTAACCTTACACAGAACTTGAAAGAACATTGAAAAATAGCCACCTGATCACTGCCTCACATGTTGAATGTAAAAGGGTGGGGGCTCTGTGGACAGAGGTGGAAGCTCTTTGGGTGTTCCTCAGCCAGTGTTGTGGTGATTGTAAACCAGAAGTGCCTTCTCTCCTCTAGCAGATGAGGAGCTGTGAATGGGAGGGGTTTTCTGGAAGCCATGGAGGCCCACAGGTGGAAGACCCATATATTACTGGCTGTGCTTTCCAGCCTAATGCACCTTCTCTATCTGTAGAGAAGAAGTTTGCATTTTCCCTTGTGCCCTATAAACACCTCCTACACATCAGGAGCTAGGTGAGTGCATACTGTTTCACCCGGTGGCACAGATGCCAAAATGTTTCATAAGGCTACATAGAGTTTGGGGATCCTTGTTGCTTTTTCACTGGTCTCTAGTCCTGTCACTAAACCCGATCTGCTTGATCCCTTAATCCCACCTTGATGCCCAGATTTATGATTAAGTAGATCCTAGTTATAAACCAAATCAGTTAAATATATAATTAGTCTCATCAGTCACTGAAGAAATATCTAAAATAAACATGCATTGATCATTTCATTTCATATGGGACTAAAACTTAATTTCAAATGTATGATTTTTTTTTTAGTTAAGAACAACCAACCATAATTTGTCAACTAAAAAATAAGACAAGTATGAGCCTGTGTGTATGCTACATATTAGAAACAAATATTTGTGAAAGATTCATATGCTCTGCTCAATAATTGGCATCAAGAAGTCTGTCCTAAGGAAACAGTCGAAAACACCAACAGAAATGTATGCATAAAGATGTCCAATACAGCATTGCTTATAAGAGCAGAAAACCTGAATATAGCCTAAACGTCCTACTTTAAAAGAATGGATAAGTAAATGGTAGCACAACCTTCTGAAAAGGAATAAAGTTATTAAAAAGATCTTTAATGTTTTTAGTGATCATTAGTGCTGATAGGAGAAAATTAAGTGTAAAGAGCAGTATACAAAGGTATGTACATAGGAAGGTTTTAACCATTCCAGTCACATGCATCAGTGAAGGAAAACATATCAAAATGTTAACAGTGATTGTCTGGGTGGTGGGATTATGGATGCGTAGTCTCCTTGTCACATTCTCCGAAATTTCTGCAATGGACCAGCATTATCTTAAAGCGACCACATTTGTCATAAGGAAAAAATGATTATAAAACATCCTAAAAGATGTTGTGCCATCGAGCCAAATACAAGATCATCTCATTACTCTTTGTTAAGATGAACAAATCACGACTCTTTTTCAAAGCTGCCAAAACCTTATTTGCCAAAAATTACAAATAAGGTTTTGTAAACATATAAAATAAAAAATCTGCTTTCTGAAGTAAAGGCAGTATTATCATACAGTTCTTGCAGGCAATTTCTGAGTGAACTGTGCTCTCTGAGCAAGCTTTTCCTCGGGATCAATAGTCAATACATTTCATCAGAGTGTAAGTAAGCAGGGTGGATGGCTAGTTAATAGGGTGTCTTGAAGACAGCCTGCAGTCTTCATCAATGCAAGTTTACTTTGTAGTTTGTATCACAGTCCCACAGGATGGGAATAAGGTGATTTGTGTCTAGATTTAGCTATTTGGGGGCATCAAGTGGTGCAGACTTTGGTCATTATGGCCCAATTTGGGATTGCTTTGTTCTCTTGCAAACATTACTTGTGTAGGCAATAGACAATTTTAAACGAGTGGTGGCCCCCTTGAGGATGGTGAAACTGTATAATTAAAGGTCTAGGTCCAGGCACATTTAGTTTGATGCAATATTCTTTCTTCCTCTGATGAGGCTAGGTCAAATGGAGGCTTCAGGTCGTGTATAGACATGACTGGTCTCTGCATCCCATTTCACTGGCATTTCAAAAGACCTGCCACAATAGGCATCTCTTTATAAGGGGCAGAAGATTGCGGTATAGAAGAAAAAAGAGCTCCATTAGGGTTGGATCATGAAATCCCTGACTCTTCTTGTCTAGGTGGAATCCAGTTATATTTGCTCCTTTTAAAATTTCCTTCTTTGAATTTTGAAGCGATACAGTTCTCTCACTGATCTCAATGGAAAGACCACATTTTAAGAGCACTGAGTGTGGGATGAGAAGGCTGAGTTAAGAAAGAGAGATAGGAACAGAGGGAATAAAGGAAGGAAAAAAACCCCCTTGTCTTTCTTTCTCTCTTTCTCTCTTTCTTTCCCTTTTTCTTCCTTTCTCCCTTTCTCTCTTCCTTTCCCTCCCTCCCTCTCTTTCTTTTCTTTTCTTTCTTTCTTTCTTTCTTTCTTTCTTTCTTTCTTTCTTTCTTTCTTTCTTTCTTTCTTCCTTCCTTCCTTCCTTCCTTCCTTCCTTTCTCTCTCTCTTTCTTTCCTTTCTTTCTTTCTTTCTTCCTTCCTTCCTTCCTTCCTTCCTCCCTCCCTCCCTCCCTCCCTCCCTTCCTTCCTTCCTTCCTTCCTTCCTTCCTTCCTTCCTTCCTTCTCTCTCTCCTTCCTTCCTTCCTCTCTTTCTTTCTCTCTCTTTCTTTCTTTCTTTCTTTCTTTTCTTTCTTTCTCTTTCTCTCTCTCCTTCCTTCCTTCCTTCCTTCCTTCCTTCCTTCCTTCCTTCCTTCCTTCCTTCCTTCTTTTTTCCTTGCTCTGGCACCTAAGCTGGAGTGCAGTGGCACAATCTCAGCTCATTGCAACCTCCACCTCCCAGGTCCGGGTGATTCTTGTGCCTCAGCCTCCTGAGTAGCTGGGACTACTAGCGCATACCACCACACCCAGCTAATTTTTGTATTTTTAGTAGAGATGGGGTTTCACTATGCTGGCCAGGCTGGTCTCGAACTCCCGGCCTCAAGTGATCTGCCCGCCTTGGCCTCCCAAAGTGTTGGGATTACAGGGGTGAGCCACTGTGCCCAGCCAAAACCCTTGTTTTCTGCATAACCCTAAACTATACCCAGCAGCTCAGGAACATTCTATGTATCAACTAATACTGAGAGGAGATGATATTTACTGAGCCCTGTACTAGTGGTTTATGGCATTTACTCCATTGAATTCTTGCAGCCACCATTTGAACTATGTTTACTGTTTTAATCCCTTATTTATAGATGAGGAAAAAGAAGTGCAGAATGGCTAAGATGGAGGTTGATTTCCCCCCAGGCCAGGATATCAAATTATGGACCATACACAAAGAATTAGGCATTTCTAGGAATCACTTGAGGACCAGCATATTGTACATTTAATCACAAGCACTGCAAATCCCAAACTGCCTCTTCATTTCCCTGTATACAAATGGGATTAGAGCCTGCCCTGCTCCTCAAGGTGGCCAGGCCTTGGAGACTCCAATAGTTTAGACCGTCCTGATGAAATTAGGACCTGAGGCACTTCACCATCTTCACTTCATAATTGCTTAAGCCAGCCAAGCATGGCGGCTGACACCTGTAATCCACCACTTTGGGAGGCAGAGGCAGGTGGATTGCTTGAGCCCAGGAGTTCGAGACCAGCCTGAACAACACGGAGAAACTCCATCTCGACAAAAAATTAAAAAATTAGCCAGGCGTGGTGGTGGATGCCTGTCATCCCAGCTGCTTGGGAGGCTGAGACAGGAGGATTGCTAGAGCCCAGGCGGTCGAGGCTGTGTGAGTCAAGACTGTGCGACTGCACTCCATTCTGGGTGACAGCGTGAGACCAGATCTCAAAAAAAAAAAAAAATTGGTTAAGCCAAGCCAAAGAATAAACAAGAAAGAATGGCTGCAGTTTTGCTGGGGTAGGGTAATTGCCTCCAGCATGTGTCTTTCCTCCATGTTCCTAAGACACAGTGGGAAAATCCAGATGGAAACTTCTATTATTGTCAGCTGTTTCAGCACTGCCCCTGTTCTCTTGTGGTGGGCCACCCCTGAGACAGCAAGACCAACCCTTCCTCTTCCTCCTCCTCCTCAGCCTCCTCAAAGTGAAGATGATGAGGATGAAGACGTTTATGATTATCTACTTCCACTTAATGAATAGTAAATATATTTTCTCATGATTTTCTATATAACATTTTATTTTTCTCTAGCTCACTTTATTGTAAGAACAGAGTGTATAATACATTTAACATATGAAGTATGTGGTAATTGACTGTTTATCTGTAAGGTTTCCAATCTGCAGTAGGCTATTAGTAGTTAAGTTTTGGAGAGTGAAAAACTATACAAGAATTTTCAACTGTGCAGGTGGGATGGAGTAGGGGATTGGCATCTGTAACCTCTGCATTGTTCAAGGGTCAACTATATGATGAAAAAAAAAAAGGGCGTTTATCAAATTGAAGCTAGTAAATGTTTCCTGTAAAATGTCCTGAGAGTTACCCTTTCTTTGAAACTAAGAGATGAGGAAAGCAATTGTTAGCTGTTAAGACCACAGTTGCTCAGCTGAGACTTTCTAGTTGGTACAATCAGAAGCATTGAGAGAGAATCAAATGGGGCATAACTTTCTGGCATTAAAGTCAGGTACCCAGCGGTACCTTTCTCACACTGGGGTATGTATGACTGAGCAAAGGAGAGAGTCAGGGCTGTGTATCCCAGAGCCTCACCTGCCACATGAGCAAGCGGAAACTTCTCCCAGTGTGTGTTTTTCACAGGTTTTTTTTGAGACAGAATCTCATTCTCTCACCCAGGCTGGAGTGCAGTGGCGCGATCTCGGCTCACTGAAACCTCCACCTCCTGGGTTCAAGCGATTCTCCTGGGATTACAGGTGTGTACCACCACACCCGGCAAATTTTTGTATTTTTTAGTAGAGATAGGGTTTCATCAGGTTGGCCAGGCTGGTCTTGAACTGCTGACTTCAAGTGATCCACCCACCTCAGCCTCCCAAAGTGCTGGGATTACAGGTGTGAGCCACTGCGCCCGGCCTCCTCACAGTTTTTTCTTTCACTTTAGTCTAAATTAGCCTTTGTGGAATATTCTGATATAAAACTTAGGAAAAACATCAAACTATATTTCACAAAAGATCGAAACAGTTTTTCCATGTCAGGCACATTTTGTTTGACTGATCCTAGTAAAAAAAAAACATGAACAGCTTTAGTCATTTAAGAAAAGCTTAGATACAAAAAGCAGTCTTTAAGTCAATATATTTAACTGAGTTCTCAATACAAGTTTAACAAACTAATTAGAAAATGAAGCTCTGTGGCCTATTATTTTGAGAGACAGTAGTTCTAAGTTCTTGCCTACTTGCTTTCAATTCCTTTAGGAATTGAAAGATGAAGTTCATTTTTTAGCCATAGTGATGATAAGGCTATCATCACTTCCTAAGTAAAGACTTACACAAATATATAGGAGCTTCATTCCAAACCGAACTTGCCCATTTTCTCCAGATTTAAAGTAGGATGCTGTGTTTGTTCCAAGAATTGCAGTTGATGACAAAAGAACAGCTTCTCTTCTCCAAAGTAGGAGAATTAGCCAGTGCGCCTGCTCCCAACAAGATGTGGGAGGACGCAGCTGGGCCTGAATCCAACTTCACTTGCTGCCACTTTTAGTCTGTGAGGAAGTGTTATTTGAAGGATGATTGCTCATGTTGAGTTTCTCCTGCTGTTGGCTTTGAATGTTCCCAATCATTTCGTTTCTTTTATCGATTCTTTTTTCTTCACGTTCATGTTGACTGTCCCATAGATTGTGAAATCAACAATCTGGCAGCCTCAGGGACCCTGTGGTGAGTTGAAGGCCTGCGTCCTGGGAAACATGGCTGGCTGTTTGGATAACAATGGAGGAAGGAGAGGGCCTTGGCCTAGATGCCAGGGGTTTGGCTGCTCCTCCTTGCTCCTAGGAAAGCTGATTACCTTCTTGGGGGTGAGCAGGGGCTCAGTTTTATCATCACCAAAATGAGGGTTTGGGCCTGATGTAGATTTCTTTCTTCAATAGAGTCATATGAGTAAAATGTACTTTACCACACACTAAAATTCTGGCTGGTTTATTCCTATCTTTTGTCACGGGACTCTACTCCTCAGCCCAATATTTTTATCATCCTTCACTAATTTTTAAATTTTATTGTTATTTTTATAGTGCTTTTGTAGTTTTTTTTCCTCTGGTCAATGTCTCCCCTTCCACCTCTTTTCTCTTTTGCCACCTCTTTTTCCTGCTCTCTTTTCTTGTCCTCTTGGTGTCATTTCCTTTTTTATCTCCTCAGTAGAAGTGTCCACCTCCCTTCTCATCCTCTCCTACACTGCCCCCCACCACCAGACTACCATTAAGAATGCCCTGGTATGGCCCGGCATGGTGGCTCATGCCTGTAATCCCAGCACTTTGAGAGGCCAAGGCAGGTGGATCACCTGAAGTCAGGAGTTCGAGACCAGCTTGGGCAACATGGTGAAACTGTGTCTCTACTAAAAATACAAAAATTAGCTGGGCGTGGCGGCCTGTGCCAGTAATCCCAGCTGCTCGGGAGGCTGAGGCAGGAGAATGGCTTGAACCTGGGAGGCGGAAGTTGCAGTGAGCTGAGATCGTGCCACTGCACTCCAGCCTGGGTGACAGAGCAAGACTCTGTCAAGAAAAGAAAAAAAAAGTGCCCTGGTAAATTGAGGAGTGGGGAAGGATGGGGAGGTTGAGGAAGCTAAAACATCAACCACCTTGCACTTTGCTTGCCTGCATCCTGGGTTCCCTGACAGCACTCACTACGGAGGTAGCACCCTCCTCAGTGGGCTCTGCCCACATCCACGTGCATGCCTGTTTTGAATTCCTTAGGTCCGGCTAAATCATGAGCACTCCCCCTCCTCTTTCCTGCACTCTTTTCTGCTACTGGGAAGCATGTCACTATTAATTATTATGTCTCAAGCAGAAAATCCTGGCATCCAGAGTGCTTCCTTCCCTACTTCTGCTTGCTAGAATGGTAGCTTGGTTCATCTTTCATCTCTGCCCCTGACTGAGTCATTCTTTTGCACTGCCCCTTGTATTCTTCTCTTCAAATTCTATCTCACTACGTTCCTCCAGACTGATTGCTACAATGGAAAGTTTCCCCCTTCCTGTCCAAAAAGCCAAATTCCATTTATCTTTCTACTTCCTCCTTACAATCTTCTGTAGTCTTTAACTGATCTTCTCAAGGAGTAAGGGTTGTAAACAGGACCATAAGTGTTCACCACTGTTATTGGGTCTTCGGGTGGGCTAATCTTCCTGCCTGGGAAGGAAGCGGCTCCTGGCCGCTGACCATGCAGTTGTTTCTCTAGGATGTAAACCTAACAGCTCTGGGGTGCCTGCCAGCATGGATTCTGTTCCATGGGCTGACTGTTGGTGGTCTCCAGGAACCCAGACAGGACTTGGCTCACACCTATTCTTAGTCGCAGTGCTCTACTTATTGCAACCAGGTGATCTCTTGCAGAATGTGCTTATACAAACTGCTATATAGAGCAGGGTCTCCCAACTCATCAGGGGAAACCCTTGTCAGTAAAAACTTAAAAACATGTGCCTCCAGTATATCTCTATTTATTTATGGATGAAATAGATGCATGTTCTACTGCATGGAAATATGAAACATTTTATAAAGCATACATAACATATAATTTTTAGTGGTGGCATGAGCTAAGGCTGCCATAAAAATGTTTTAAGCATAATTTTTTTATTATTCAAATTACGATTTTTTTTTATTATTATACTTTAAGTTTTAGGGTACCTGTGCACAACATGCAGGTTTGTTACGTATGTATACATGTGCCATGTTGGTGTGCTGCACCCATTAACTCGTCATTTATCATTAGGTATATCATTAGGTATATCATTAAGGCTATCCCTCCCCCCTCCCTCCTACCCCACAACAGTCCCCGGTGTGTGATGTTCCCCTTCCTGTGTCCATGTGTTCTCATTGTTCAATTCCCACCTATGAGTGAGAACATGCAGTGTTTGGTTTTTTGTCCTTGTGATAGTTTGCTGAGAATGATGGTTTCCAGCTTCATCCATGTCCCTACAAGGGACATGAACTCATCATTTTTTATGGCCACATAGTATTCCATGGTGCATATGTGCCACATTTTCTTAATCCAGTCTATCGTTGTCGGACATTTGGGTTGGTTCCAAGTCTTTGCTATTGTGAATAGTGTCGCAGTAAACATACGTGTGCATGTGTCTTTATAGCAGCATGAAATAATTTTTATTTTATGTGGTTCAATAGTACAAAAGACCTTTTTGCTCTTGCTGAGATAAATACTGTGAATAATATTTATAATGAGAGCAGTGTGGTTTAATATGTCAGTTCTGATGAGGTCACCATGGTTTTTATCTCATAATGTGGATGATGAGGAGAGTAGAAGTGCTGGCTTTGCCAGTTTCTTATTGTTTGTTGATCCTCATAGTATTAGTCTTCTTTTCAATCCAAAAATTTCTTCAAAGGAAATTTTTGGGCCATCGGATTGTTTTGAGAAGGCTAGTTTAGTTCAAACTAGATCGTATGAGCTGTAAGCCTACTTAACCAGGCACACGTGAGCTGCAAGGCATTGCAAGCCCCTAGCCCCACTGTTTACCAAGGGAACCCTACCACTGGGGACCCTCTGAGCCATCACTGAGGGCAGTACTCTTCTAACACATGGATAGGATGAGGAAACCAGTGTCTCTGAGGAGGCCAGTGTTAATTATATAGTAAATACTGGGAAAGCTTAACTTAGAAAAGTATTTTTTTTTAGATTAAAAAACTATAAATAAAGGTTTTAATGCTTTCTTTCCATACCCCAGTGGGTTATGTCGTGCACTTTGGAGACCACTGATCTTGTCACTGCTTCCTGACAAATTCTGAATCTAACACATTCTAGGACAACTTTCTCCTTTTTCACCACCCTTTCCGTGGTGTCCCTGGTTAAAGTTATTAGGCATAGCTGTTCTCAAGAAAATATTGACAACTGTTTTCTCAAGACTTCCCAAACTCTTCAGCCCTTCCCAATCCTCTTCCTCAGGAGCTCTCAAATCAAATGTAATTGTATGTGGTTAAATATTTTTTTCTCAGCTTAATTGACTTGACTTGACTTTAGAAGATGGATGGGTGGAGAGGAAGTGTTTAGCATGTGCCTGGTGCTTTATGGAGCCCATCTCATGCCATCCTCAACAGCCTGGATGAGGCGGATGTCGCATGAGGCTCTGAGGCTCAGAGATGTTCAGTAATTGGCCAAGGTCTGGGTCTCTTTGACAGCAAAATCTATTCATGTTGACTTCTATCAGGGATTTAGTGATGAGGAGAATCTGGCTGGGGCATCTCACCAGGGGCTGACATGGAAGCATTAGTTTCTGACAAACCTCAGGTCAAGATGTTTTTTCCAGGGAAGCTTATCCATCCATCCATCCATCCATCCATCCATCCATCCATCCATCCAACAAAAATGTTTTACTGACCATGACCCAGGAATGGGGGTAGGCACTGGGGATGTAACCTTCAGGGAAACACCTAGGAGGTTAAGATGAAGAATGCTGGGGTGAGAGAGTGGGGGTGCCTGTCTGGGTAGGGGGTTTTGAAGCCACAGGAAGAGCTGTAGAAGGAGGGAGATGAGGGTCAGGGAGTCAGAGCTTGGAACAGCAGGTTGTTGGGTCGTGGTGTGTGATTTAAGATGAAAGCTGTGGGCAATTTTTGGAAGTTGGAGATCCACCTGAATGTCCTGCTCATTCCATGATACATGTATAGGTCAGGGCATCTAAGTTCTGGGCAACATCTGAAGCTGCTCTTTAGGCCCTATGACTTTCCCCAGTTCCTCATAGCACTTCTCTTGAGCTGGAAATATAGAAAATGCTACTTCTGCGCTTGCCCTGTTGAATTGATTTATATTTGGTCAAAGGTTTTTGCCTTGTAAGGTACAGTTGTATCATTTATAGCTGATTAAGATGACACCCTTGAAAAGAACCATCACTTTATTTTATGATATCGGCTGCTTTCTGAAAAGCAGATCAATTTACACAGTATGTTTGCTAGAAAGCTAACCCAAGTAAATTTGAGGCCTGCCTGTCATAACATCTGCTTGGAAGCTCTCTGGGTCCTTTTATTCTTCCCTCTTCCTCAGATGTTCAAGAGGTTCACAAAGTTAGTCATCCAGATGTCTAAATCCAAGTTTTTGACAATAACTTGGAATTGTCTATAAGAATTGCTTTATAACATTGACATGGCAGAGAAGGGTTTCTGTCATGACAAACTCCATAAATACAGAGCCTCATCTGTCATGTTTACCATTGAACCCCTTGAGCCCAGAAGAGTGCCTGGTACATAGCAGGTGTCCAATAAATATTTGTTGAAAGAATTAATAAATGAGTTTTTAAAGATAGAGAATAATGAGTTATGTTTTATTTTGTCCACTGTGGGATGGTGTCCATCAGCTTTTTTTCTTTAAAGAAAATGTTAAGCAGTTAAGGAACTGTTTTACCATTTTAAGTTGAAAAACTGTGTGTGTGTGATTTTGTGCTTAACTTGGTTTTGGTCATAGAAGATGAGTCCTTGAAGGTAGATCTACTGCACTGGCCACAGCTAAGATGCATGCCCATACTCTCAGACCAGACTTGGGCAAATCTCTTTTTTGTCTACTGCAAGTGTTGAATTATCTTCTTTGAAGTGTTAATGGGCAATATGCCAAATGTATTGCATGGGGGACATCTTTTTTATTCATTTATTTAAAAAATCTCTATGTGTTTTTTAGGGAAATGCAAACCATAAGTTTCTGATTCATTTACACATAACTCATCAAAATGTGGTTTTGTGAGCACTCTTTGGTATGAAAGAAGCCTTATGATCCTTTTTACTACTGTTCCAACCTTTTTCCTTCCTAGAAACAGGGAGTTATATTTGGCCAAAAATAGATACATAAATAATTATGCAGCAAAATACTTAACCTGGATCCAAACTCCAACATTTGAGGAGGCTTTAAACTTGAGAAAATGTTGCCACAGCTCATTACCTTTTCTCTCATCAACTGTTGTTATGAAACCCCAAAGAGGACAAGGGAACAATGTGCTGGCTATGGCTTGGGAAGCTTTCTGGTTCTTTTGAGAGAGTTCTTGGAAAATCTTTTTAAAGGAAGTGAATATATGTGGCTTCCAATGGATGGTTTTTAGCTACAGATAGGACAATCAAATATTAGTTTTTCCTATTTGTACCTGAATATTACAATTGTTTTCAAGTGGAGGTGGATAGTAATATGACATATATGTGCTGACTGCTTGCAAAATTTTGATATCTGAGGAAATGAACACAATATATATGTTCTTCTGTTTTTTTTCCCCCCATTATTTGGGCAGAAGTTTTCAGTCCTCAAAATAAGTATGCAAGATTGCTAAGGCTATATATAAATCCCATGGCTACTATATGTATATATATATGGAAGAAAATATTTTAAAATAATACTTATATGCAGTTAATATACAAATTATATTCTCAGAGAATTTTTTAAAACTATCTTTAAAAACAATTTATCTTTTTAAAAAAGATAATCACTCTCAGAATATTTAGTCATCCCATTTTCTAAAACCAAAACAAAATAAACAAAAACAACTAATGTGAGGAAGTGAGACACATCTAGAAATGAAGTTCTGAGTTCCAAAGTTCTAATTTTACAATATACATGCTGATAAAAGTATCATATACCTTGTTAGGTTGCATATAAATGTGTTTAGACCTCATACGAATTTTTGGACCTTGGTGAACACACATTTACCCCATTTTCTGTAATAAATTAGTCTAAATGCTGAGCTGGCAAGCAGCTGCCATGAGTTGCATGAGAAA
The DNA here is from genome assembly GCF_006542625.1 of Nomascus leucogenys. Classification (NCBI taxonomy): domain Eukaryota; kingdom Metazoa; phylum Chordata; class Mammalia; order Primates; family Hylobatidae; genus Nomascus; species Nomascus leucogenys. Next base: position 92,277,903 of record NC_044383.1, on the reverse strand, counting down.
AATAAATCCAGAAATGAAAAAATGTTATTGGTTCCCTAAATACTGGAGGTCAGGACTTTGAGAAGACAGGAAACAAAGTCTTTGGCTTTGGGGTCTTGCCAGGAGGCCTCATCAGTTTCAGCTGTGGATAAAGGCCTCGTCTAACCCAAGGGGTTTTTTTCTGCCTCTATTTAAGTGATCATGGACAGATTTCTTCCAAGGAAATCACTGGAAAGGCATCAGAAGATGACATCAACTCTCTTCAAATGTCCCACCTCATGTCATTCAGAGGGCATTTTCTTCTTGATTACCTGTAGTTAACTGGTTTTCCCCAGCCTATCATCCATAGGATGGGTTTTCCCCACCCTATGATCCCTACCCTATAATCCAATAAGGGTCAGCTTTTCAGATTCGAGAAAAGACCCATGGGAAGATAAAAGAAGGCTACGTTTCCAAATCCACCACTGACTTCCATGACAGAAAGTGCATCCACTTTGTTCAAGAACTTTTCTTGAAAGGACAGTAAGATATGGACTGGCTGTACTCCACTCAAAGGGACAGACATAACAAATTCAAAGTATTCAGAACCTCAATGTCTTTCTTAAAGAATGCCAATACTTGAAGCCAACTAGTGTTTTATGACTGATTCAGGCAGTTTTGAATATTGTCACATTTTACTCTAGTTCCGTGCTTCAAATGAGATTCATATTCTGCTTTTGTAGCAAAAGACAGGTCAAGCATCTCAATCAAGCATTATTGTATAGACTTTGCCAAGAATGGACATCTCCACCTGCATTCAGGGAAGAACTTTTTCTGGCTACTTTTTCTACCATTTCCAGATGACAACAAAATATCCTTAATGCTGTGACATATCTACTACAACTCAACCATCCAGTCAAATTCATTGGTGGATAATTCCTAGAAAACTGAGAAAGTCATCAATTTTTTTTAATTATTATTATTTTTTATTTTTATATATATATATTTTTATTGTACTTTAAGTTCTAGGGTACATGTGCACAATGTGCAGGTTTGTTACATATGTATCCATGTGCCATGTTGGTTTGCTGCACCCAATAACATTTAGCATTAGGTGTATCTCCTAATGCTGTCCCTCCCCCCTCCCCCCACCCCACAACAGTCCCCGGAGTGTGATGTTCCCCTTCCTGTGTCTATGTGTTCTCATTGTTCAATTCCCACCTATGAGTGAGAACATGCGGGGTTTGGTTTTTTGTCCTTGCGATAATTTACTGAGAATGATGATTTACAGTTTCATCCATGTCCCTACAAACGACATACCTTCCCTTGACTGGTGGCATTCCTGTCTTGGGTTCTTGATGCAGAGAAAGCCTGGATCAAAGTGAAATAAACATCTTCCTACAGATAGGACCATTGCAGAAATGCAGTGCCAGGCATTTGAAGATTTCAATAATTTTAAAAGATAATGAATCTGTGGAAAATGGAAAATTATTAGCTGTTAGGTATAAATTAAGAAATTATAATGTCACAAAAGATGAAAGTTTTCAGAAGTGGAATTTCCTAAAATCATGAAATGTATTCCTTATCAGTCCTCTCTCTTTTTCCTACCCTGTCCTATAGCACCAAGTCACCAGAACTTAGAATGTGGAAAAAGAAGACTGTCTTTGGGGCAGAGTTGGTCTTGTTCACCTTTCTCCTATATGGAACAGTGGTGATTCATGCCTTCCTCTGCTGTCACACTGTCAGCATCCGCTAATCATAGCCCCATGATCACAGGACTTGTGCACATAAACAATTTCCAGGAGGTACAGAACAGCCCAGGGACCTCTCAGGCGTAAACACTAGTTATTCTGTAATTCATTCTACTCCCTTCTCTATCTTTTTGACATGTGCTTGAAATAATAGCTTTCCTTAAAACGTTTGAACATGTCAGCGGACGTAGGCCCTTTTGCTGTCTTTGGTACATACATGTTTGTTTCACTACATCCCCTTTCTTTGAAATGATAATCTTTGGCTGTTGTAGTGAAGCTCTGTGGATTTGCATCTTAAAGAATATCAAGAGGATTCAGTGATGGCATTTCAGACACACGCTAGATCCTCTTGTCCTTTGCATTTATGTTTCGGAGGAACCGGGGCACTACAGTGAGGCCCTTTACTGCTATCATTAAGCAGACTACATATATTTGGTGTTTAAATTTATGTCCTTTTTTTTTTTTTTAAACTAGTAAGTTAGGTCATTTAACTCCCACTTCCTCTCAAACAGGTGTCTTCAGCAAACTAAGTTCTTCCCGTCAGCCTGCTTACTTGAGGCAGGAGTCAATAACTTCTAGTTACTCTGATATTAGTTTCTTTACTCAGCCAATATGTATTTATTGCATGTTTACTGTGCCACACATTGCAACAGGCATTGGAGATTCAACAGTGGATGCAACAGTTACTTGAATCTAGACTTCCATAGGAGTCTAGAATCAAGAGGAAACATTTATGATTTGAAACCACAGTCATCCAGTGTCTGTAGCTTCTCCTGTGTTGTTACAATAAAGACTGTAGATTTTATAGTCTTTTAATAATATTGAACTTGAAATATAGAAGAAAAATTATCTATACTCATATGTCTGAGCTATGTGTCCTCAGCGATTAGAAAATGAGAAGTTTGCTTGTCATCCCGGCACTTTGGGAGGCCAACGCGGGCAGATCACTTGAGGTCAGGAGTTCGAGATCAGCCTGGCCAACATGGTAAAACTCTGTCTGTACTAAAAATACAAAAATTAGCCGGGCATGGTGGTGCATGCCTGTGATCTCTGGGAGGCTGAGGCAGTAAAATCACCTGAACCCGGGAGGCGGAGGTTGCAGTGAGTGAAGATCACGCCATTGCACTCCAGCCTGGTAGACAGAGAGAGACTCCGTCTCAAAAAAAAAAAAAAGAATACTCTGTCAAGTGGAAATGATGCAGATTTAAAATGTATACAAATCGATCTTATGATTACAAATAGAAGAAAAGCAGATGCATGGGGGAAAGAAAGCTAGAGGAAACTTGGCCTAATACAGAGGTTGAGGTCATGGGACTTCTTCTTGGTTTTTTTCTTCTTTGTCTATTTTCCAAAATTTGAGTCATGTTATTTATGTTACCTTTATTCAAATTATCAATAAAAATATATAGAATTGAGTTGTTCCCCACAGCTGCGTTGAGGCTCACGGTGGGTTTGGGAGTGAGTGGGAGGAAGGGTGGGGTCAGAGCTAGCAAGCAGAACGTGTTGCAGCAAGCACTCCCTGAAGCTGCCCACCAGGAGGGGCAGTTTCTGAGAGGGTGTGTTCTGCAAAGAGCTTTGTAGAAAACATTTGTGAGCAGAAATCCTAATAAGGAATCCCTTTATTCAACTGCTTCTTAAGCTGAAACAGTGGGATAATTTGTCTGACTTCCTTGCGGTATTGCTGTCAGCACAACTGAGTTCATGCATAGGAAAGTGCTTTGTGCCCCAAACACCCTATATGGTGTTGGTTACTATCATTTTATGAATAATAACAATTTATTTGAATTTTATTTCCTTATCTGAAAAATAGCAATAAGTTTCTGTCCTGCTTACCTCACAGGATTATTGTTAGAATCAATGAAATAATGTATGTAAATGAGTTTTGTTCACTCTAAGTGAACAGAAATAAGAGCTACAGAAATAAAAGTTACAGAAATAAAAGCTGTTATTTTTGACTGCACACCTGGTTCCCAAGATATCATGAATTTCAGAGTAATGCTGAGGCCTAGCTTTACAAAATGGTGCCCATTTCAAGCTGCTGGGGTCACACTTTCTCTGTGGCAGAGAAAGACAAATCCTGAAAAGGTTTTTCTTCCAGTTAGTGTTGGGCCAGGGTAAGAAGATCCTGTTTATGTCAATGAAATAGTTTAAGCAGAAGATTTCAGAGCCAAGAGAAGAATTTGCAGTCAAGACAATCTGCCACAGTGTGAATGATCCATCTGAGGACAATTGGGCTGATTGTGCAAGCTGATGAAGGAACATGGTACCACTGTCCTCATCCTCTGCAAACAGGGAACAGTCACTGTCAGTGTGCTTGAAAATGTGTGGAACATAAGGAAACTACCAGCATGCCAACTTTTGGAATTTCAAGATATTGCTCAATCAGAAAACTGGAATATTCAATAGGAAAAAACAATCAGTTTAAAGTAATTAGTAACTGTCTAAATAGGTTACATTCTGCCAATTTTTCCCCTGAAATATAGGTCTAAAATAGAAGGCTCTCAGAAGTTCCTGTGACTCTATGAGTAGTAGGTTAGAAAGAAAACATGAGAATGAAAAAAAAGTGACCTTCCTAAGTCTTTGGCACTGAATATCATTCGTTCTCAAGACACAGCGTTAGTGCAGGAGTTACGCATGCAGGAAAAATAAGCATTTTTAAGACTGATATTTGGCAGGTCTCAATTTGCTTATAGACATAACTGGGAAGGCAACAATTTGGAAATCACCATTTTGATTAATTGCTTTTGTAGAATGACAAGAGACCTGGTGATTGCTTGCATTTAGTAAGTGAGATAGAATGCAGGTAAAACTCTTCCTTTAGAAAAGAAAACAATAGTCATAACATTTTACATCAACTAAAGAGAGCAAAGTATGCAGATACATAAAAACTTGCACATATACGTAAGAAAATCCCTTCTCAGGACTTCCTGAAGTGAGCCACTTCCCCTCCTCAAGAGCTCCCCACCCTCAAATGAGACCTGCTTATTCCAGTGAGGAAGCCCTTGGACTCTTCAGTTTTACACGAACACAATTTTCCTAAGAAGTCTGTGTAGAATCAAACCCAGCCACAAAAGGGAAAAGAACATTAAAATTGAAAGGAGTTGGGAAGAGGGATTGGAGGAAGAAGGAACTTAAACCAAAAATCTATTTTAAAAGAATGAATATACTTGACCAGATCTCCTTTTGTGACAAAATAAGGACTCACAGGAACCAAACTGTATAAAGCACGAAGAGTTAGTAGTGAATGGTTATGTCAGCCTCAGGTGGGATTCAAACCTTGGCACCAGCTCACTCCATGTGTGACCTTAAACAGCAGTCATCTAGTCGACCCCCAGTTTATCTGTAAATTCTAGGTTAGTGATGATTAAATTAGATGTCTAGAAAATGCTCAGGACATCAATGTATCCGATAGATTTTAATGTATTGATCAATGTGTACCTTAAAGGCATCAAATTCAAGCACTTTGAGGGCTCCAGTGGTTACATTCATAAGTTTTTGTGAATTGGATCAATTTTGTGAATTGGATCACATTTTGAGAGATTCCTGCATCAACTGGCTATGAAAAGGATTCTTCCTATATAAATTGACATATAACATTTGTATTTACCTCCTATTATGTAGGTTTGTAAATCGGGATTTTAAAAATCTCACTAGAATACATATTTAGTTGTAGTATTAAAAACATTTTTCAGCCAGGCACAGTGGCTCATGCCTGTAATCCCAATACTTTGGGAGGCTGAGTTGGGTGGATCACCTGAGGTCAGGAGTTCAAGACCAGCCTGGCCAATATGGTGAAACCCCATCTCTACTAAAAATACAAAAATTAGCTGGCTGTGGTGGTGCATGCCTGTCATCCCAGCTACTTGGGAGGCTGAGGCAGGAGAATCGCTTGAACCTGGGAGGTGGAGGTTGAGTGAGCCAAGACTGCGTCATCGCACTCTAGCCCGGGCAACAGAGCGAGACTCTGTCTCAGGAAACAAACAAACAAACATTTTTGGTTTTATATTTATTCTCAGCACGATAAAATACAATTATGTTATCCAACTAATTTTTTTAATAATTGTTGGCCCAGAGAGGTTAAATGGCTAGGACTAGGTAGTGGCAGACCCCCAAATCAACTTTATTGAGAGATAATTTTTTTCTATTAAAATATCTTAAAAACAATCTCCACTAAGATTTTCTCCAGGCTCTTTGTAAATGTTTACAGCATATATCTAAGAGCAGGTTTTTGCTCTATGAGAACTTCACCACTGGATTTATATAATTTTCCAAGAAAACTCCCTTTCAAAAATGTTCTACAGCAAGTAATCTAAAAGTGATTTTTTTCTTCTTCAAAGAAAATTCCCTTTAGAAAAGAAGGAAGTGCACCAGGACAAAGGCAGCCAACTGAGATCAGTGACTCAGTCTGTTCCATAAATTATAGCTCTGAAGTCAGTTTGAGTGAGTGCTCACATTTCCAAAAACATAGACTGTCGTGGCACCTAAGGGTGTAGAAATTGCTACAGAGGCAATTAGCTTTATAAAACAGAAAGAATCACTAAGTGCATGAACCCTAAGGTACATGCAGGCCCAGAAATACATATTTCAACAGGGAATTGCCAAAGGGCAATGGTGCATTGAGAAATCCTCCCTCACTCAGTGGTGAAAGTTAAGTCTGTGGTATGTACAGATGAGGGAAGCTTATCTGTGTGTGACCTAGGTTGAGGGGAGAAGGTAGAGAGTGCGTGGAATGGCCAGCGTGCCATGTTCTCCTGAGCCAGAAGAGCCTAATGGGCCCAAATAGTCTGTTTCTATAGGGGGTGTTCTTAGGCCTTTTTTCAGGACCACAGACCATAATTCCTGGGAAACTCTCACTTAAGTGGGTGCTCTTGACAATGAGGAAAACTAGGTGAGAGGCTGAGAGCTCTCACCTAGTCTGTGGTTGGTACATAGAGAGCATAGTTACGTTGGGAAGAGGTATTCCCTTGAGACATCTAATCACACATTTTTAAAAAATCACTCTCTTCCTTAAACTTTTCTTTTGGAAACTTGGCCACAACAAAATGTGGATGTTAAAACCCTCTATGAGAAGTCCTTGGCCAATTCCGTGGATGTATTTTCACAGAAGCCTTGTCAGTCTCACTCTCTCTCCCACTGTGCTGTTTCCTGTGTCTCCCAGCTCACCTCATCCTCCATCCACACCATGGCTGTCTGATCCTTCCCTACTGATGCAGTCTTCCTGGTGCTCAGAGTCTGTAGGTTCAGTCACTGCCTTAGGTGCAGAACTTGTCTATTTCAGTTACCTTTTCTGCAGCTGAGAAAAAACACACTAATTTCTGCTTCATTCTCCAATCCACACAAGCTAAAATCTATGGAGCAGAGCTGTTTGCCTCATTAGCAAAAGCAACTGAGAACCCTCCAGGAAAAGTACGTTGGAGTCTCCTCCTACTCATAATATGATTTCAGGGTATGATTTTTTTTTCTCTTATGTTTTCCATAGTAGTTTCATTTAGAAATGCCTATTAGAGTGAAGTTCTGCCATGTCTCACTAACAAGCACGCAGGCCCTTTGGGGGTTGAAGCCCGCCTTTTACTCGTTGTGTATCGCATGGATCCTGCATAATGAATGGAGCCTGCTCAGAGTATACTTTGTGGCTGTTGAGTTAGAGAATTCTGAGACTAGAATAAACTATTCCCTCTTGAGTCTAATGTCCTTCCCTATTTCACCATTTCCTATGGTAGTTCTTTTAAATATCTGAGGTTTATTACCTTTAAAACATAATCTGATAATGAACTCCTCCAGTTGGTTGGCCCTTCCCTCCTCCAGCTGCCCCTTCCCCTCCCCCCGCTGCCCCTTCCCCTCCTCCCGCTGCCCCCCTTCCCCTCCTCTAGCTGCCCCCTTCCACTCCTACAGCTGCCCCTTGCCCTCCTCCTGCTGCCCCTTCCCCTCCTCCAGCTGCCTCCCCTTCCCCTCCTCCAGCTGCCCCTTCCCCTCCTCCAGCTGCCCCTTCCCCTCCTCTAGCTGCCCCTTCCCCTCCTCCAGCTGCCCCCTCCCCTCCTCCAGCTGCCTCCCCTTCCCCTCCTCCAGCTACCCCTTCCCTTCCTCCAGCTGCCTCCCCTTCCCCTCCTCCCACTGCCCCTTCCCCTCCTCCCACTGCCCCTTCCCTCCTCCAGCTGCCCCTTCTGAGAAACTCGTTGGGGATGATTCAAGTGGTTTCTATCATAAACATTTAAATATTTCAGGATGCTACTTTGGAAATAACAGTCTTGTTTTGCAAAGCACTTATGTCTCTATTGAGATCCAATGAAACTTGTCATTGTGGCTGCCATTTTACATTCTAGACTAACTAGAAGGCTAGGTTAGACTAACCTCTTTAGCTAGAATGTAGCTTTTCTACATTCTAGACTAACCTCCCTACCCCCTACCTCTAATAAATCTGAAAAGATTTAAAAACAGTTTACAATGAGTTATGTTAGTAACAGTAGATGTGGTAACCCTTTGAGAAGGAAATTTAGTTTAAAAACATTTGCAGTTAGGTGGAGTAGATTTCTTTCCCATGGCAAAAGAAATTGTTACTGGAGCAGCTGAATCATTTCTACTAATCTGAAAGAAACATGTAATGGGCTGAGTTTTCCCGAGAATGCTTCAATGTTTGTGCTTTTCTGGTTACTTATTTCTATCAGACTTTTACCTTCAGGTTCAATCTAAGTATAAGGTGCACCAAGGCTCAGTCAGCATGTTTCTTAGCCCCAAATCAAGGCATGTGTTCTCTGAACAAGAATTTTTGTCTCTTCTAGATGCAAGAGGAAATTTGGAGATGTTGCTTGAAAGTTTAAGTATTGGCGTTACCGAACCATTAGAATATTACATATGGACAACATGGTGGAACATTTCGAATAAGGTTTGTCCCACAAAATCCAGTATAAATGTTTGCTTTTGTCCTTTTTAATGATATTGCATTTGAATTATACTGAGTACATTATGACATATGAAGCTCTCAGACTGTAGGATGGGAATAGCCAGACTTTATGCAGTGCAGGTGCTGGCAAACTTTTTATGTAAAGCATCAGAGAGAACTATTCTGGGTTTTGCAGGTCATATGGTTTCTGTCAGAACACTTGACCATTGTAGCACAAAAACAGCTATAGACAAGAAGTAAAGGAATGAGTGTGGCTCTCTTCCAAGAAAACTTTATTTAAGGCCACTGATTTGAATTTTAAATAATTTATATATAATTTTATACAACATAATTTTAACTTATATATTATGAAAATTTTTATCTGATTTTTTTCAGTTACTTAAAAATGGGAAGCCATTCTTTAGCTTGTAGGCTCTATGAAAGCAGACTGTGTGCGGTGGCTCATGCTTGTAATCCCAGCACTTTGGGAGGCTGAGGCGGGTGGATCACAAGGTCAGGAGATCGAGACCATCCTGGCTAACATGGTGAAACTCCGTTCTACTAAAAATACAAAAAATTAGCCGGACGTGGTGGCGGGCGCCTGTAGTCCCAGCTACTTGGGAGGCTGAGGCAGGAGCATGGCATGAACCCTGGAGGCGGAGCTTGCAGTGAGCTGAGATCACACCACTGCTCTCCAGTCTGGGTGACAGAGCAAGACTCTGTCTCAAAAAAAAAAAAAAAAAAAAAAAAAGAAAGCAGACTGTGGTCTGGGTTTGGGTTTGTCCTGTGGGCCATGCTTTGCTAACTCCCATTATAGTGAATTAGTGAGTTAAGGATCTGAACCCAGGAGAAGACAGAGGTAAGATGTCATACACATTGCTTGGACTGATTGACTTTCTAACAAAGCTGGCGGCATATCATGCTACCTGACTTCAAACAATACTACAAGGCTACAGTAACCAAAACAGCATGGTACTGGTACCAAAACAGAGATATAGATCAATGGAACAGAACAGAACCCTCAGAAATAACGCCGCATATCTACAACTATCTGATCTTTGACAAACCTGACAAAAACAAGCAATGGGGAAAGGATTCCCTATTTAATAAATGGTGCTGGGAAGACTTTCTTCAGCTAGTAAATCTTCTGAATATCATACTTGGTTGTGGTTTGAGTGCTTGTTCCTGGTAGGAGTAAATGAGTGTTTTGGGGAACAAATGTAAGGGGATTTATAAACAAAAATTTACTCCTAATGATAGCACCTCACATTCGTGAAGAGCTAAGCTCCACTGGCCATAATATGCACGTTTAAGAGTCTCATAAAAATTTGGCCTGCTGTGAAAATGCTTAAAATCTACTCAGCAACTTTCAAGTATATATTTTTATAAACTATAGTCACCATATTATACAATGGACCTCTTAAACTTATTCCTTGTAACTGAAATTTTGTATCTTTTGACTGACATCTCCCCAATCCCCTCCCCTTTCTGCTAGCTCCTAGTAATCACCATTCTCCTCTTTGTGTCTGAATCCAACATTTTTAGATTCCACATGTAAGTGAGATGCTGTGGTATTTGTCTTCCTGTGCCTGACTTATTTCACTTGAATTGATATCCTCCAAGTTCATATGTGTTTTTGCAAATGACAAAATTTCCTTCTCTTTTGAGGCCGAATAGTATTCCATTTTGTAAATATACCGTATTTTCATTATCCATTCATCTGTTGATGGACTCATTGGTTGATTCCGTACATAGTGCTACAGTGAACATGGGAGTGCAGCTATCTCTTTGACTTACAGATTTCATTTCCTTTGGGTATATATCCAGTAATAAAATTGCTGAATCATATAAGTAGTTCTATTTTTTTTTTCTTTTTTATTATACTTTAAATTCTGGGATACACGTGCAAAACGTGCGGGTTTGTTACATAGGTATACACGTGCCATGGTGGTTTGCTGCACCCATCAACCCATCATCTACATTAGGTATTTCTCCTAATGCTATCCCTCCCCTAGCCTCCCCACCCCACAACATGCCCTAGTGTGTGATGTTCCCCTCCCTGTGTCCAAGTCTTCTTATTGTTCAACTCCCACTTATGAGTGAGCATATGTGGTGTTTGGTTTTCTGTTCCTGTGTTAGTTTGCTGAGAATGATGGTTTCCAGCTTCATCCATGTCCCTGCAAAGGACATGAACTCATCCTTTTTTATGGCTGCTTAGTATTCCATGGTATATATGTGTCACATTTTCTTTATCCAGTCTATCATTGATGGACAGTTGGGTTGGTTCCAAGTCTTTGCTATTGTGAATAGTGCTGCAATAAACATCCTTGTGCATGTGTCTTTATAGTAGAATGATATATAATCCTTTGGGTATATACCCAGTAATGGGATTGCTGGGTCAAATGGTATTTCTGGTTCTAGATCCTTGAGGAATTGCTACACTGTCTTCCACAATGGTAGAACTCATTTACACTCGCACCAACAGTGTAAAAGCATTCTTATTTCTCCACATTCTCTCCATCATCTGTTGTTTCCTGACTTTTTAATGATCACCATTCTAACTGGCATGAGATGGTATCTTATTGTGGTTTTGATTTGCATTTCTCTAATGACCAGCGATGATGAGATTTTTTCATATGTTTTTTGGCCACATAAATGTCTTCTTTTGAGAAGTGTCTGTTCATATCCTTTGCCCACTTTTTGATGGGGTTGTTTGTTTTTTTTCTTGTAAATTTGCTTATGTTCCTCGTAGATTCTGGATATTAGCCCTTTGCAATTAGAAAATTGCAACAATTTTCGCCCATCCTTTAGATTGCCTGTTCACTCTGATGATAGTTTGTTTTGCTGTGCAGAAGCTCTTTAGTTTAATTAGATCCTATTTGTCAATTTTGGCTTTTGTTGCCATTGCTTTTGGTGTTTTAGTCATGAAGTCCTTGCCCATGCCTGTGTCCTGAATGGTATTGCCTAGGTTTTCTTCTAGGGTTTTTATGGTTTTAGGTCTTACGTTTAAGTCTTTAATCCATCTTGAGTTAATTTTTGTATAAGGTGTAAGGAAGGGGTCCAGTTTCAGTTTTCTGCATATGGCTAGCCAGTTTTCCCAGCACCATTTATTGAATACGGAATCCTTTCCCCATTGCTTGTTTTTGTCAGGTTTGTCAAAGATTAGATGGTTGTAGTTGTGTGGTGTTATTTCTGAGGCCTCTGTTCTGTTCCATTGGTCTATATATCTGTTTTGGTGCCAGTACCATGCTGTTTTTGTTACTGTAGGCTTGTAGTATAGTTTGAAGTCAGGTAGCATGATGCCTCCAGTTTTGTTCTTTTTGCTTAAGATTGTCTTGGCTATATAGGCTCTTTTTTGGTTTCATATGAAATTTAAAGTAGTTTTTTCTAAGTCTGTGAAGAAAGTCAATGGTAGCTTGATGGGGATAGCATTGAATCTATAAATTACTTTGGGCCGTATGGCCATTTTCTCGATATTGATTCTTCCTATCCATGAGCATGGAATGTTTTCTCATTTGTTTGTGTCCTGTCTTATTTCCTTGAGCAGTGGTTTGTAGTTCTCCTTGAAGAGGTCCTTCACATCCCTTGTAAGTTGTATACCTAGGTATTTTACTCTCTTTGTAGCAATTGTGAATGGAAGTTCACTCATGATTTGGTTTTCTGTTTGCCTATTATTGGTATATAGGAATGCTTTTGATTTTTGCACATTGATTTTGTATCCTGAGACTTTACTGAAGTTGCTTATCAGCTTAAGGAGATTTTGGGCTGAGACAACTGGGTTTTCTAAATATACAATCATGTTACCTGCAAAGAGAGACAATTTGACTTCCTCTCTTCCTATTTGAATATGCTTTATTTCTTTCTCTCGCCTGATTGCCATGGCCAGAACTTCCAATACTATGTTAAATAGGAGTGGTGAGAGAGGGCATCCTTTTCTTGTGGCAGTTTTCAAAGGGAATGCTTCCAGCTTTTGCCCATTCAGAATGGTATTGGCTGTGGGTTTGATAATTCTATTTCTTAATGGAAATAAATAAGTATGTGAAGTTAAAAAAGGAAAAAGACCTGTGCTATTAGCTTCTTTGTATTACTTTGGCACATGCACTTGTCATTTTGATTTTATTTTTAAAGAAAAAGTATTTTACTTAAAAAATTTTTATTTTTAATTGTTCTGGGTACATAGTAGGTATATATATTTATGGGGTATATGAGATATTTTGAAACAGGCATGTGATGTGTAATAATCACATCATGGAGAATGAGGTATCCATCACCTCAAACTTTTATCCTTTTGTACTTGCTGTTTTAAAAGTAGATGTTAACTTTTCCTTTTCAGTGGGATTCCTATTTGATCATTATATTATTATAGTTTTTAGAGTTTAATTTCAGAAGCGTATTTTCATAATGATATTCAAATATGCAGTCATAAGGTTGCGATTTTAAGTATCCATCATTTAGATTCTAATACAATATTTTTCTCCTTTTCACCAGTGGTATGCTCCTTAATTTTAAAGGCTGGAATAAAATCGACCCTGAATGACATGTGCTAGAGTGTTTACAGCAGCACTATTTGTAAGAGCCCAAACTAGAAATGACACAAATGCCCACAAACAATAAATTTGAGCAATTAAAATGTGATATATGCATGTAATAGAATGCAACATAGCAATAAAGATGAATGACCTATAACCACACGTGAAAATGTGAGTGCATCTCACAAACTAGTCAGATAAAACAGTACACACAGTTTAATCCAATTGTTTTTGAAGGACAAAATCAGATAATGCTGGTAGAGGCCAAAATAATGGGTGCCTTTGAATTATTTACTGGAAAGGGGCAAGAGGGATGCTGGTGACATTGTTTCTTAAACTGGGTGCTAGTTACCAGGGGGTGTTAATTTTCAACAATTCTTCCCATTGTACATTATGAAATGTGTACTTTTCTCTGTGTATATTTTAGCTCAATTAAAAAAACAAACAGGGAGAAAAAGTCCAGCTTGCTGAAGCTTTAACTTTTAAAAGTTCCCTAAGGTGAGGAGATAGAGTGGATAAAGGGAAGTTTTTATTCTTCTTCAAATGGTTATCTTTTAAAATATTTTGGCTGTGACTATTTCTATAAAAGCAAAGTCATGACTCAAAAAGAAAATACTGCTAGTAAGAAGCCATCAGGGGCCAAGTCTTGTCTTAGAGAATGACTCTTCAGGAACCCCCACTATGTTTGTATCTTCACTTCACCACTTGCTTAGGGAACAACCACCTCTCACTCCCCACTCAGTAATTTAAAGAAGCTGATAGCATTGGTCTCCATAGATGTTTTTTCTTTCTTTCTGTATCAAATGCTTTATTTGTTCTTTTTATTATTCTTGCGTTCTTAGTCTCAGAGGCATAGCTTGATTTCTCTTCCTCTTTTCTTCCTTTCTCAATCTAAGATGTCAAAAACTAAAGTACCCACCTCTGATTTCCTTCTCTAAATCTGACTACCTTTTCTGGTCTAGATGTTGAGGAAGGAAAAAGGTAGGCAGATCTCCCTAGAACTGGAAGAGCTGGAGTGTGGATTAGGAGAACTGTCTTCTGATGTACATTGTCCCTCAGTGGGATCATCACAGCCATCCAATGCAATAGTGATTTTCAGACAGGGAAACTCTTTGTTTTTTAAAAAAGATATTGGTATATATACACATATTGGTATATGTATATCTGTGATGTCTGATTCATCAGTGGCACAACTTTCTCAGGAGAACATGGGGTAGCTGGCAATCAGATTCTGCTTGGGGTTACTTAAATCTATAACTTCTTAGATGTTATAGTTGCTCTGCATGTGCCAAGGATCTGAGCCAAATCAAGAAAACCATTTTATATATATATATATACACACACACACACATTATATGTATATATACATATATACACATATATACATATAATGTATATATACGTATATATTATGTGTATATATGTGTGTGTATATAGTGTATATATATATTTAAATTACATCATACTTATGCCCAATATCCTCATGTATACATATTTTGAATGTTTTAAATATATTACTAAGTAGCAACTGATAAAAGTTGTGAAAGAATTTTTTTTCCTGCTCCGTAGTTTTTCAATGTGCCAGGAGACTGTGATTCTTATGCAGTCTGAAGCATTTCTGTTGGTCTCCATATTCTGCCAAAGGAGAGATGTTAATGGACGGGAGGTCAGAATTCAGAGGTGATTAAAGACTTCCTGCCTCAGTGAGGGAGATACTTCTGATTTTTCAAATCCTTAGGGTAGTGATGTTGATGCTGTGGGGCAAAAAAGTTATTTAGTATTAATAACCAACCTTAGGCTGGGCTCAGTGGCTCACACCTGTAATCCCAGCACTTTGGGAGGCCGAGACGGGTGGATCACTTGAGGTCAGGAGTTCGAGGCCAGCCTGGTCAACATGGTGAAACCCCGTCTCTAGTAAAAATACAAAAATTAGCTGGGTGTGGTGGCGGGCACCTGCAGTCCCAGCTACTCAGGAGGCTGAGGCAGGAGAATTGCTTGAACCTGGGAGGCAGGAGAATCACTTGAACCTGGGCCGCAGAGATTGCAGTGAGCTGAGATGGTGCCACTGCACTCCAGCCTGGGCGACAGAGCAAGACTCCAACTCAAAAAAAAAAAAAAAAAAAAAGAAGAAAAAACAATTCCTTTTAATTCTTAATGGCATGTTTCATAAGGCAGGAAACATCTCTTTAGAATCAGTTCTCTATGTTAGTCCACGAATCCAAATAGATGACAAACTCTGGTTCACATGAAAATGCCCAGTGACCTCTGCACATGGTAATGAACAGACAAATCAGTGCCCAGATCCTGTATCTGAAACCAGAGACTGGTGCTGGCCCCTTGATACATGGACCATGTGGCACACAGGCTCTCCTAGACTCCCACCCTGGCTTCTGCACTCTTTACAAGGTGAGTGTTTGCCTCTTCTACGTGGGTGGTGATGGGTGCATGCTTATGTTCACCTTCTCCCTCCCCTGTGCTCTGGGGATTCCGTGGATTCAGGTGCTTCAAGACCCCAGCTGGGAGGCTAGAAGCCTTCATTTCCCATGTCTAAAGGAAAAGGACCAGAAACTTAGTTCACCACTTTTTCAATATTTTTCTGCAAGATAGATGTAAGCACAATAAAAGCAAAGAAAGAGGTGGAACGTAAGAGAGACTTTGAAATATAGGAAAGGAGAATACAAATGTAAAGTTAGAAACATTTCCGTTAGAGAAAAGAGTATCTTTTATTACTGTTACTAGTCAACATTGAACTAGAAAGTCCAGCCAATGCAATAAGCCAAGAAATATAAATAAGAGGCATACAAATTGAAAAGAGTGGAATTATCCTTATTTGTGGATTATATGATGGTATACCTAAAAATTGAAAGATAATCATTTATCACAACTAATGAGAGTTCAGCAAGTGACCAGACCCAAGGAAAACATTTAGAAAAGGTGACCAAAAAGCCAAATTAATGATGTGACAGTCTCATTTGAAAATAATTGTGTAATAATTTGTTAAAACAGCTGGAGAAAATTTGTCTAGAAATAAAACATGTTTCTATTTTGACCGTCCTCTTTAGGTTCAAAAGTGGCTAAATGTTAGACTGATGTAATCTTCTTTAAACGGTTAAAATTATCTATTCGTGTCTTCTTTCTACGTGTTTTACTTTTTCAAAAATATCCTCTACATAACAGCTTCTGTCAAGCTTCCCACACGTATGCAGGCTTTGTTCCCACAGTCTGGGTCCTTCCCCTTCTTCTGCCTTCCTCCTTTGTTGGTCTTTCATGTGTCCTCACTTTTTCTACTGATGGAACTTGCCACTTGGTCATATTTCTTCCTGGGCAATGTTTCTTTATTTCATATTGGATTTATTGAAAAGATCACTGGCTTTGGACTCAGATACATATAGTAAGTTATTTAGCCTCTTGGTATCTCAATTTCCTCATCTGTGAAATCAGAACAATAAAAACTACCTCATTGGATTTAAGTGATGACTAAATATGATAGATGTGTCTTAAGTGCCTAGTAGCCTAATGCAGAAGATACGTTACCGGTTCAGGCCTTTAGGGACAATCACACCCACTACCCACTATTCTGGCCAAAATAATCATGCAAAATTAAGTGAAAATGAAGCTAATGGTTTGGTACAACTGGTGACAGCCTCAAGTCAGGGAAACCCAGGTAAACATTTTGAAATCAAATAGTATTTATGTTCATGTTTATTTTATTTTTGGTGAAGTATAGCACATATACAATGAAGTATACAAATTCTAAGTGTACTGCTCAATTACTCTTTCTGTGTATATACCACTCCCTCATATCACTTCTCAGGCAATAACTACCCCCACATGCTCACATTTTAACTTTTATTTGCATTGATGGGAAGAATAAGATATAAGCCTTGCCCTGGCAGATTGCCTTTGCCCTCAAGACCTCCCTGACTTGTGTTGTCTTGGGCAAGTCATTACACTTGTCTGTGTTAATCCCTTGGGTATAGAGTAGGTTTGACATGAGGTAATGTTCAATAGACCAGGTGGGAAGTTTTAGAAGCTGTTATTAAAAGGAACTCTGTGTATCTAAAGCAGTAACTCAGCTATTGTGCCAATTCCTACTTTCACTGAGTCGTATTTGACATTGCTTGATGCTATTCTCCTATGGAATGGTTTCAGAGTCAAGACATTTGTATTTGTTGTCTTAGCCAGCACCAAGAAAGGAGCTTTCCATTACTGTCCAAAAATCTGAGTCCCTAATGCGGCCTTTGGGAAGAAAACTTAGGTGATAGAGGCTTTTGCATGTCACTTACTATACAGAAACAAATTTAGTCAAATATTTCTTTTTGTTTGATTGAATTTTAATGACTGCTTTCATCCTTAGAAAAGATTGGAATCTCCAAAATTGAGTGATAAGGTTTAACAGGGCAGAATCCTTTTTTTTTCCCTGAAATATTCTGACAATTTTTCTAGCTTCAGCATATTCTTTGCCAAGGTTCCTGTTTACTGCCACATCTCAGACAAAATGGCGACACTTCCTGAAGTTCCATCCTGGGAGTAGAGATCTTGAACATGTTTTCCTTCTGGAAACATTTTCTTCAATTGCTTTTTGTAATGCCTGCTGTTTTGATTTCTCTCAACCTCTCTAGTCTTTCTTTTCATTCTTTTTTGAGAGGAAACTCTCTGTCATATATCTGACTATGTGTATTTCCCACAGAGTTTGTCTCAGACACTCTTCTCACTCTATACGTTCTCCATGGGTAATTTTATCTGAACCTATAGCTTCAATTATTATCTATATGCCTATGATTATCAATTTTATATGTCCAGCTCAGATCTCTCTCTGCACTCCTGAACAACTCTGCTATTGCTTACCGAAACTTTCCAATTGTAAATATGAAATGAACCCCAAACATGCCCATTCAAAACAGGCCTCACAGATTTCCCACACCTACCTTAACCTCACCCTACCTGCTCCTCTGCTTTCTATATCTGTGAGCAGTTATCGAGTTTCCCACACCAGACACTAAGCAATCATCCTTGACCTTCTCATACTCCATGTCAGCAAACCTTCTATGTTGCTATTGCTTAAGTATCTTCCAAGACCTATTTACTTCTCTCCACCATCCCCTAACCTAACCTACCTTCGTGTCTGGCCTGGAAAACTACAATGGTCACTTCATTCTAGCTTCCTTCCAGTTTCCCACACAGCAGCCAGAGTGATCTCACTGTTGGAACAATAAACAAAATCTTTAATGTGGGCGCATCTTACTTCCCCTACCACCTCTTATGCCATTCCATCCTCATTCTGAGCTTCAGCTCCACTGGTCTGCTTTCAGTTCTTTAAAATATTATTATCCTTCTGCTACAGGGCTTTTGCACATGCTTATTTCTCTAAGTGGACAATGCTTTCTCCCTTTTTAAAATCTTGTCTGCAGACAGATTGGCTGAAATGTCGGTTCCCCAGGGGAGCATCCCCAAATCTCCCATTTGGTCAAGTTTTTTTCATGACACATCCGTGTAGCAACTTGTTTCTTTCCTTCAAAGCACTCGATTTGGATTTTCATAATATTTGTTTGCACGTGATTTTTTTAAGCTGAAAACGTATCTCCTTCATTTGATTGTATTGTATACTCCGTAGTACTGGTTCAGTATTCGCTGAGATAGATGTACAGGATTCATGTATACACAGAGTTTTGTACTTAGTAGGTCCTTGATAAACGTTTAGAAATACAATTAGTTTGCAGTGAGTTTTGCAGTCTAAAATTATCATAATTGAGGGAAGGAACAATGGTCACTGAGCAAGCTGGGATTTCTTTTTCCATTCAGTGCCCAAAGGTCACCTTATATTTACCGCTCCATGGAAGGCAAGGAAGTGGTATCTCTTCCTGGAGCTCCAGCAAATAGAAACATGCCGTGAATGTTGGCAGGAATGGAGACTTTAGGGAAGAGTGATTGTGGTAGAAAAGGTCCTATCCTTCTAGCACCTGGTCCTTAGTTGTGATGCTAAATCCCTCCCATCCATACTTTCTAAGCTTTAGCAAGCATGAGAATCAATGGGAGGACTTGTTAAAACTCAGATACCTGTGGCCCACCCCCAGAGTTTCTGATTCAGTAGTTTGGGGGTAGGGCCTGAGATTCTGCGTTTCTAACAAGTTCCCAGGTGATGCTGCTGCTGCTGCTGCTATGGGACAACACTTGGGGAACTGCTACCCTAACTAATTCTATCAGGAAACTCAGTCCCAAATTAGTTCCCCATGATGGAAGACCTCTTGTTCTTTCAGATCTTTTGACATCCAAACTAAGATACTACTAGACTAAATTTTATTTCACCCACAAATGGCTGCTTCTACCTGAGCTCACTTCTCAGACTTCCCCCATCCCTCATTCTCCCAGCTGGGTTGCTGCAGCTTCCATAGTGGGTAACCTGCCCCCGCCAAAAAGTGCTGGTATCAGCAACTGCTTATTGACTCTAATATAAAGTTTACATGGTCAAAGAGGTGGACACTGACTGATTTTCATTATGTTACCAGTACTAATACCTCTGTGGGATATTCCAAATAAGTTAACATGTTATTGGTCGCTGAGTTTCTAAGTGTTTTAAGAAATATAGCGTAGTAATTATAGGTGTGAAAAAAAGGAAGAAACCCAGGTGATCTTCTGTTTGGTACAAACAGCAGATGAGTAATACGTACAGCACTTTTTGGCGGGGGCAGGCTACCCACTATGGAAGCTGCAGCAACCCAGCTGGGAGAATGAGGGATGGGGGAAGGCCGAGAGGTGAGCTCAGGTAGAAGCAGCCATTTGTGGGTGAAATAAAATTTAGTCTAGTAGTATCTTAGTTTGGATGTCAAAAGATCTGAAAGAACATGAGGTATGAGGATGACAGTGTGATTGTGTGTACAAAGCATTGGCTAAAGAATGCTTTGAAGAAGAGCCCTGGCTCTAGTCGGCTTTGGTAATGTACTCAACATCTCTGGGCTTCAGTTCCTTCAACCCATCAAAATGGGGTTAGTCTAGATCAAGGGTCAGTGAATTTTTTTCCATACAGGGCCAGACAGAAAATATTTTAGGATTTGTGGGCCATACCTTCTCTGATGCAGCAACCGAACTCTGCCATTGTAGTGTCAAAATAGCCAAAGATACTATGTAAATGAATGGACTTAGCTATGTCCCAATAAAACTTCCTTTACAGAAACAGATGGTGGACAGAACTTGGCCCAGCATCCTAAATCAACAGTCCCCAACCTTTTTGGCACCAGGGATGGGTTTCCTGGAAGACAGTTTTTCCACGGGGGAGGCTGATGGGGGTGGTTTAGGGAATGAAACTGTTCCACCTCAGATCATCAGGCGTTAGTTAGATTCTCATGAGTGTGCAATGTAGATCCCTCGCATGTGTAGTTCACAATAGGGTTTGCACTCCTATGAGAATCTAATGCCGCTGCTGATCTGACAGGAGGCGGAGCTCAGGCAGTAATTCTTCCTCACCCGCCGCCCACCTGTGTGGCCCAGTTTCCAAGAGGCCATGGACCAGCACTAGTCCGTGGCCTGGGGGTTGGGGACCGCTGTCTTAGATGATTAGTATTTGAATTTAGTTTTTGATTACATACTCCTATAAGTAACAACAACAACAAAATTTAGCATGTATGCTTAATGGATGTATACTAATTTATAAATATGCATCTGTAAAGATCTACTATATTATGTACAGTACAAAACACACCCTAAAATAGAAGTTTAAAAGAAAGATGTTAAAATAAAGAAGCAAGTGATCCAATATTTTCCCTAAATTCTACTGGATCTTCTTATATGGAGGCCATTCATCTTGATAGTTTCAAGAGCTCTTTGATGTTTTAATGTCCTATTGTTATATGTGTGGCAAACCACCAACACTGTACATCTGCCAGGTGATTTTTGGCTGAGTCAACTAGATAGTTAACTCTGGGTAATCTGTACTAACAGGGGGAAGAAGAGAGGCAGGCAACTAAAAATACAAGAGCCAGCTTAATGTGATTTTGGAGCAAGGAGCCCCTCTGGGCGTGGGTACTCGCCACAGCCGTGGCTGCAGTGGGCTGGGAAATAGAGAGAGGGTAGTTTGAGTGGCTGTGGATAAGTGAGTATTTATATGAAGAAAATTGGTCATGAACTTTTAGTTGTGAAGATAAGTGAGTATTTATATGAAGAAAATTAGTCATGAACTTTTAATTGTGAAAGGAGGCTTCAAAATCTTTTAGTTCACCCTCTTCATGTTTCGGATGAAATCTTTGTATCTAGAAAAACTTCTGTGATAGCTAGTGAGAGGCAAAGCTGGTCTTGCAACTCAGGACTTGAAACATTCTCACCTAAGTCCTCAACAGGAAAAAATACTTTTCTTTGTATTTCTTTAGTGCTTTTCATTTTAGAACAAATCTATTTTCAAAGCATTATGAAATTTTGCTACAATAGCGAAAGTTGTTCATTTCCATGTGTAAGTGAACATTTAAATGATTGTACAGTCCCATGCACTGAGCGTTCCTGGAAATGGGGAAGGAATACGTGTTTTTTGGCTTCTTTTCCAGTCTCTCATGTTACTATAAACTTGGGGCATATGGGCACCTGGAGCCTGAAGAAGATGCATCACTATACTGGCCGAGTGTTCTATGAGTACAAATAGTCGGCACCCTACTGTGAATGTAGTAGCGTTTGCAATGGAAAAGGAATGGATCCTGAATTCGATATTTTCCATATAATTTTATACAAATGCTTTTATGAATTCCCCTCTTTGAAGGAAGAAGGAACAGGGAGATACTGCCAGTGGGGGAAGTTTATTAGCAGTCTTCCAAAGCTACCCACCCAACTGGCGCTGGTTCATGATACATTAGAAAGAGGAATTCGGAGATTTATTCTATGGTGAAGGGATTTGAACTCAGAATAATCTGGGTCCCCAAGTGGATCTAGTGCCTGGTTCCTGTCCTCAGGGGATTCAAAGAGGATTTTAAGTATGGCCACTAAGATGGACGCTGAAGGATGCTGCAGGGAGTTTGTGTGTTTTGAGTAGGAATAGACACAGTGCTGTGGTGTTTCAGTAGATTGTGGGCTCTGCCAAGGACTGCACAAGTGGGTGCTGGACTGGGAGAGGCCAGGATGGCTGTGTTGCACAAGGCGAGAGAGTGAGCAGTCTGACTCCCTGGTGAGTTACGTTCAGCTTGTGCAGGAAAATCTGGTGTCCTGATTCTGCTGGCGTTTCTGCACAAATTCATTTGCCAGTCTCTTCCTTTTTGGATATGCTTCTGGGCATTACCCTTTCAGAAAGGTTTTAGGATGGAAGTCCCCAAGGGTCTGTTCCCTTCCTCTAAGTTAATATTTCCATGGTAAGAAGTACAAAAATTTTCTGTGTGGGTGGATACCAGAAGGGTTTGTCTTTTTCCTCTCTGCCCTCCCCTCACTCCCTGAAAATGATGACAAACATTCTCTCTCTGCAAGGTTTTCTGGCACCAAAACACTTGCCTGTGCCATCTGATCCTGCTGTCTTGTTGGTTCTGTGTTTGCAGATCTAGTGAGCTAAACCCACTGAATTGCTGATCTAGAGAAGTTTTAAAAGTGCCCATCTTTCATTCCCTTTCTGTTACTTCTTATAGAGATTTATTTCACTCACTATTCTTTTGTGTACCTTGGTGTCTAGTTTTGCTTTGAGTGCAAATTGGAGAGTATTTTCCCCCTCTGGCTTCCATTTTTAGTCACTCAATGAGAGCATATGTCAGAAATATTCCGTTTTTAAACTTCTCCAAAGAAGCAGTGATTTTGGATGCGTGTAAAAGAGGGGAAAAAAGTAAGAATAATCAGAAGATTCTTTACAATGTGAGAATTTGATTAGATGTAGTTTTGTCCTCACTTTCCCTTTGAAAGGCTAAAACTTTGCTGCAATTCTAAGATTATTCACCCCTTTTCATTTTTTTTCTTTAATGGCTAGGCTAAAATTTCCTCTTGCTCTCATATTTGAATATGGATTCCTACTTTAGGAAAATCACAGCTGACAAAATTGTCTCAAGTGGCATGATAATCTGGTTCTCTGCAATTTTCCAAATGCAAAAGTTAGCAGGTGGAAATCATTGAAATGCACCCAGGAGAGCCCACTGCCCCTCTTGGAAGACTGTGGCTTTATGTATTCAAGGCTGGTAAAAGGTTGGCCAGATTCAAACCTCAATGGTAAGTGTGAGAGGTAAGCATCCTCCTGAAGCCAAACTGAAGAGTCATGCTAGGGAGGGGGGAGGGGAGGGTTTTCTAGGAAGTGCTCCACACAGAGCTGATAGCATTTTCCAGGACAGAAAGTAAATAGGGGTTTTGTGTTGGTCTTTGAATACAAAACTGGTAAAAGCCACAAACAGAAAAACAAAAACTCTCCCAGATGAAGGTTCTAGTAAAAGACTTGTTATCTACCTCCATCCAAAAAAGAAAAAAAAAAACCCAAAACCCAATGAGAGTAAATAGCACCTTCAATGAGTCTTTAAACGCTTCATTGCACACCTGAGTTGGTTGACTGAGTTTCCTCAGCAGGTCTGAGGGACATTGTTCCCATTCTCAGGGGATGACCTAAGACCCTCAAGGTAATTGAGCGAGTTGTCTGCTCCTGAATGGAAGCCTTCCTGTCCATGAAAGTTGCCCAAAAGCTAATCACAGGTGATGTATGGGGACCGCATTCCTTCTAAATGCACCTTTCTTTTTAAGAGGGTGTTTGTACTTTTGGCTGGAAAAGAATGCCACCTCTTACCCCCACTTCCAGACTATTCTCTACAGCTCAGAGAAACTTCATCTCTTCAAGTCCTCACCAGGCTGAAGGGGACTTGGCACCTTTCTGTGCACAAGTGAATTTTTGTCATATTTATCCAAGTATGTCAGGTGTAAATTGACATCTTCCAAAACAGAGCTGTAACTTGGACATTTAATTCTTACATTTAATGTTGTGGAGGATTGAAGATATGGTTAAATGACCAGGGTCCTCATTCATCTTTTCTGTCTCAGGATGATCACTGGTCTAATGGGATTCCTTTCTTTTTGGAAGGGATCCACTTCTATTGTGGTATATGACTCCCTGAGCAAGAGATGCATCATATATCTTGTGTTTTTTCCAACGTCCTCACTGTTTCTGCCAGGAGAAGTCTCACACATCTTTCTAGGTCCGTTCAAATACTCCCTCCTCTACAGTAGGTTTGGAAGAACACTATCATGACCCATGGTCTGTAATTCTTGCCTCAGTCATCATATTTTTCTTAAGTGTCTTCCATCTCCTCTATTAGATGTCAGGATCCTGGAACGCCAGGGCCAAGGCTTTTTATCATTTTTGCACTCACCTCTCCTACCTACACCCCAGATAAGATATGATAATTAGTGCGTAGTTAAAGCTAATATTTGTAAAACACTTCACCTGTTACAATGTGCTTTCACAGAGATTCTCCTACCTAATAATATGAGTTGAATTGAAATTAACTGAAGTAACTGAATCACTCAATCCCATTAGGGAGTGGAGGCCTAGGCAGAGGAGGAGAAAAAGAAATGGGACTAGGGAAGGCAAGATAAATGTGATGAAAACACATACAATAGGGAGGGGCAGAGTCCACCAACAGCTATTTCCAGATTATACTGGCCCCACTAGATGGCTCGTTCCTGCTACTCCAGGTGGACTCGTTCTCAGCTTCATACCAAGAACTCCAGGCTTAAAGGCAGAGTTGGCTTCTGCAAAACTGGAGAGATAGACTGTAGAAGAAGAGAAGTTTTTTTTTTTTTCCCTGATAAGTAAGATGCCACCAGGAAGAATGCACATCATGGCTACAATCTTGTGGTTTGTTGTGGTTGTTGTTTTTCTCCTTCTGCTGAGGGAGTAAGCAGGAATGGGGTTCAGCTAAGCCCCATGAAAGGCAAGAGATTTTCCTTTCTGCCAGGGATGCCCAGGACAGGCAGCAGAGCCGGGGAGGACGGGGAGGTCCAAGGTGTTCTTGAGGTCCAAAGGAATTGTGATGCTCTGGATGAGAGTGGAAAGAAATAGCAGTGACTGGAAAGAACTTTCTTAAATCAAAAAAAGAAAAACCAGACTTCAGTTCAGTAGTGATTGGTAAGAGAGAGCAAGATGGTTTACTTGTGATTTTTTATAGATCTCCAGCAATTTACTCTGAATTATATCTCAAGCCCCTAAACTTTAGGAAGTATTTTTCTATTACTTTGATAGCCGTGTTTTTAATATTAAACATGGACACATGTGTTTCATGTTTCTATAGGAAAAGGATAATTTAATAGGTCTTTTTGTATTCCTGCTTCTCCCTGTACCTACAGTTGAAGAGTTTGACTGGTTGACTTATCACAGGCAGATACCAGGATGCCAAGTAGGGTTCTGAGGAAGAAACCATTAACTTTGATCTGACTGTCCTTGACCAAAATAAACTTGCTAACGTAATACCAATATCTTAGCTCCTCATACCCAACGCCACTTTTCGCACATGGGCTATGTTATTCATTTTAGTTCTGTAACTTTTTTAAAAATTTTTATTTATATTTGTATTTTGGGGGTACATGTGCAGGATGTGCAGGTTTGTTACATAGGTCAACATGCGCCATGGTGGTTTGCTGCACCCATCAACCCATCGCCTAGGTATTAAGCCCAACATGCATTAGCTCTTTTTCCTGAAGCTCTCCCTCCCCCAACCCCACACCCCATGTGTGTTGTTCCCCTCCCTGCGTCCATGTGTTCTCATTGTTCAGCTCCCACCTATAAGTGAGAACATGTGGTATTTGGTTTTCTCTTCCTGCGTTAATTTGCTAAGGATAATGGCTTCCAGCTCCATCCATGTCCCTACAAAGGACATGATCTAATTCCTTTTTATGGCTACGTAGTATTCCAGGGTGTATATGTTAATATTAAAGGGCATACACCATGTCTGTTTAATTTCTCTACCATTCTGTTCCAGAACTTGGCAGGAGGAGGTATTACAGAGACAATTGGATGGTGGTCATGAAACTGTAAAGGGGACAGTACTGTCAAAATCCTAGCAATTTTTCTAAGGCAGCAGGCTGTTTCTAAGCCAGCTGGGCACGTACTTTCTCTCTCTCTCCCTCTTAAACATGCACGCACGCACACACAACTCTCTCCCAATTCTAACAATGGGTATCATTCCTGAAATATTTAATAGCCAGGACAGGACAGCTCCAGACCTGCTGGAGACCACTTTCCCCTTTAGTTGCTAAGTTGTAGGGTAGGTCTTGGGGATGGAGTGAGAGGAGGTCTTGGGAGTGGGTGAGGTGGGGTATTTCAGAGTCACCAAGCAGTAGTAGCTGAACAACTGGGACAGCCAGTGCCCTCTGACCAAATGTCAACCCTGAGAGCATCTGTGGTGATGGGCGTGAAGCTTAGGGCCCCATAATTAATGTCCACTGCATGCCCACTGGGCTGGGCACAGGGTGTGTAAAGATGAAAGAGACCTCATCTCAGCACTTTAGTCGGTGGAGTTGATCATTTTTTTCTTTACATAGCAGACTCTACCTCATCCTTCAGTTCTGTCACTGCAGCCTGTTCATCTCCTGCACAACACCCACCTTAATATGTGATTTAAATGTATGCATTTGTGTGTGGATGCGTGTGAACGTCGGTGCTTATTTTCAGACTCCCCAGTAGAAAAGAGCTTCATATATCCTCAGCTCCTATCAAGGGGCCTGACACTTGGTAGGCATGGAATTTTTATTGAACAAATGAATCAGTGGTCACAAAGTAATTATCTGATTCAAGAAAACCACTAAAAAATTGTTAGCCAGCAATTCTGTGGAAGACATATCTGTGTACACCGGAACTGTAACATAAAATGCTGGATTTTGGCCAGGTACGGTGGCTCACGCCTGTAATCCCAACATTTTGGGAGGCCAAGGCAGGCGGATTGCTTGAGGTCAGGAGTTTGAGATCAGTCTGGCCAAATGGCAAAACCTTATCTTTACTAAAAATACAAAATTAGCCGAGCATGTTGGCACATGCTTGTAATCCTAGCTACTTTGGAGGCTGAGACATGAGAATCGCTTGAACCCGGGTGGTGGAAGTTGCAGTGAGCTGAGATCACGCCGCTGCACTCCAGGCTGGGTGACAGAGTGAGACCCCATCTCAAAAACAAACAAATGAACAAAAAATAATAAATAAAAAAAAAGCTGGGTTTAAACCTGTCCTGGGTCACTGGAGGTATATTGCTTTCTGGGCCCACCACAGGTGACTTTTCTCATAGAGGAACTTGGATAGCGCTTGAGACTAGATAGAGTGTGTGAGCTCCTGTCAATGGCCAGATAAATGACATTATCAAACTGCTGACTAGCTAGAAGATTAAGCTACTCAAAGGCCCTGTGAATGGCCAGCTGAGTGAATGACCCAAACTTTTGTGAACCCATCAAAGTCGCTAGAGGAAATGGCACCTTTAAGGCTCAGCAAAGATTCCCTTCTAAATCGCCCTAAGTTATAGGGGGATTTTTTGTTATTGTTTTCCTCCATTTATTTGACTCATTTCACTTGACAGTTCCCCTCCTCTTTACTAACTATGTAGGTCCTGAAGGTCTCAAAGGAAAACAAAGAAAGGAGTGGGCCAAAAATACAAAAAGATGTGCCATCTGGGCAGTTGCATAGGCTCCACTGTCAGGTTTCTTGACTCTTGAAGAAAGTCAGAAGGATTTTGTTCAGCAGAGACTTGCAAGTGTCCTCACTCCCTCTTTCTGCTCCCCACAAACCCCCTGCCTGTTCCTACCCTACAGC
The DNA here is from genome assembly GCF_006542625.1 of Nomascus leucogenys. Lineage (NCBI taxonomy): Eukaryota > Metazoa > Chordata > Mammalia > Primates > Hylobatidae > Nomascus > Nomascus leucogenys. The sequence goes on along the minus strand of NC_044383.1, from coordinate 92,250,066 downwards.
CCCAGATGCTCCAACTCCACCCTTCCTTTCCGTTGCCCTGAAGGGGAGGACATGAGTCAGCATTCAGACTTGAAAGTGTGAGCTGCCTCTGAGTCCTCAGAATGTAATCATTTCAGAAAATCTAGGACACAGAACTACAGAGAAAGTCACCCTCCCTACCTCCTTCTGCTCTGTGGCCAGACATTGACTCCCACTCTCTGAATGCAGCTTTAGCTAGGGCTGAACTTTAACCTTAAAAAAAAAAAAACCACATGGTATTGGGGTGGGAGCAGGAGAGCAGCAGCAACCACCACCCAAGTGCAATTAGATGAACAGATTTTGCAGAGAACTCCAACGGTTTACCACTCTGAACATCTGGTGTTTGGCAGTGTTCAGCCTGGAATTAGAGAGCACTCACAAAAAGTCCTGTTGTGATAAGAGTCTCAGTCCTGATCTTAGGAGCCAGAATTAATTCTCTCCTTTACTCTTCCAAAAGAGGAAGCGCATTGGAATTCCCACCAGGTATCTTGTTAAAACTTCCAAGCACACCTGTAAACTCATGCTTTTTGGGAAGGAAACCAATTCCACTGATTTTTTATTTGGTCCACACTCCATCAGCCTCCACATCCTGGTTTTTACTTTGCAATGGAAAAAATAAACTTTAGTAAACGTGTCTTGCCTGCCCAGAGTGACACCTTTGGTCTTGGCTTTTGGAGGAAAGGCAAATAGTCTCACATACAGGGGATAGCTACAGACCTCATGGTGGATCAGACAGTTTCAAGGTGAAGATCTCCTTAGACTTGTGAAGATGTAACCTGTTTGGGGTTAAGAGAAAGCCAAGACCGCAACTGCTCTCATGTACGGCAATGTGAAATAGAGTAATTCGGGAAATTATGGTATTTCAGCTATACAAAGAATTGCTGAATTAGTTATACAACTCTTTACCTGCTGGGTTTCTATTGTGCAATCTCTTGCCCTTGTTTGAAGGGTCTCCTTTCTCTCACAAATTATCAAAGTAGTCTCAGTTTGGAAAGGGAGAGTGAGTGTTGAGTGCTGAAACTCCAGTTATTGTGTTCTTATTTCCAAGTGTCTTGTTGCCAAAACAGACAGGAAGCAGTCCCACCACACTTTTATTTAATAAACAAACTTGCACTCTAAGCCAACAGAAAATCAGATCTTGCTCTGGCTTTGACAGTGTCCTGGTACAAACTGGGAGACAAGCAATGGAAGCTCCTCCTTCTGAGGAATTATGGAGACATGCACCTTTGTGCAATGTCATTGAAGGAAACTCAGAGTACATCTACAGCAGGAGAAAAGTGAGGTCCAAAAGGCAAGGGTCACACAGCCGGGTAGTGGCCCAAAGAAGTAGAATTATCTGCTCCTTCTGCTGGTCTTAGCCTTTCCACCACACCATTTCCAGCTGTACTTTCATTCCTAATGATGTGAAGTTAGCCAGGCTGTGATTAATCAGTGAAAGCAGAGTGATTTTGCAGTGCTTATGCACATTTTGTAAGACAGGGAGAGTCTGGGAGAGGAAGGAAGGGGTGTGTGTGTGTGTGTGTGTGTGTGTGTGTGTGTGTATGCATGCGTGGGTGCATGCACAAGTTAGAAGGGTGAAAGTATCCAAAATGATAGGAACATGATCTAAATGGTTATACATTGTAGAAACAACACCTACGTGCTTTAACTTATAGACAACCCACCTTTCTCAGTGTAAACAGAGTTGGCCTGGGGGTCAGTGCAATTTAGTACCTTTTCTTGGGCATTGCTCTGGGCCTGCAAAGCATATGTGACTCTGGCTGACTCCAGAGATAAGTAAGACCTGGGCTCTCTCCTTCTGAATTCCACGACCTTTTAAGGGAAACATATAGGCACAACAAGGCTCTGACATTAGGTGGACTATAAGGTTGTGATAGGGTGAAAGCAGCATGGCCTGGGAGGATTGAGGAGGAGTCCATTTGTTCAATCGTCCTGCACTTTGGAGCTCCAGGAGACACAGCAATAGTGACTTGACAGTCTTCTTAGAGGCTTGCCTTTGAACTGGCTTCTACAAAGTGTCTACACTGGGTGTGAAACCAGATGGAGGACTAGGTAACAGGTAGCTCGTTCCTTTTCCCTTTGTCTTTGCTCCTCAGTTTTTGGGGGTTCTTTTTGAGGAGTTGTACATGGTTAATTCAAGAGATGACTGTGAAGATGACAAGCACTTCAGGGGCATTCCCAGCAACCATCCTCCAAACCAAGCAACATTCAACATGTTGGAAAGACGTTCAGTCTGGAATATCCTCTTGCAGATGTCAATGTTTTACTTCATTTACATCTATACCTTATTTTCCATGTATATAAAGATGTATGTGTGTGTGTGTTATTTATTTATTTAGTTTTTTACATGATCATCCCCAAAGAATATATACTTGTGAGGGAATTAAAGTCAATCAAATGTTTTCCTATAGAATCTGTCCCTTTTTTTGTTGTTGTTGTTGAAAACAGTCACGTTCATGAGATCACTTTTGCTAGTGAGAATCAATCATGCCTTCCTTCCTTCCCTCACTATTTCCTTTCTTCTTTCTTCCTTCCCTGCCTTTCTTCCCTCCTTCCTCTCCTCCCTTCCTCCCTCCTATCTTTTGTTTATTTTTTAAGACATCCGAAAGTAAGGCTGAGGGACTCTAGCAGTCTGATCTTTATGAAGTGTATGACTTTTAAACTAAAGATTCAGCAAAATTCCCACTCAATGGAAGTGCAAAATAAGTTTTAGATATTACAAAGGATAATTTTCATAATTATAAATTCTTAAAATGGGGAGCTCTCAATATTGGTAATATTCATTTAGACTAATTTAGATTAGGAATGATTGTGCTGTTCCCTGTACCATAGTCTCTGCAGAAACTTTAAAAAAATGCCAAACCCATCAGATGGGCAAACACAAAACAAACAAAAACCCTAAAACACCTGACAATACCAAGGACTGGAGATGATATGGAGCAATTATAACTCAAATACATTCTGGTGGGAGGCTAAATATGTACAACAACTTGGAACTGTTTGGCACCATCTCCCCAAGATGAGTCTGTGGCCCAGCAATTCCACCCCTACATTTATACCCAAGGGAAACAAATGCATATGTGCATCAAAGACATACAAAAATGTTCCCAGCAGTACTATTCACAATAGCCCCAAACTGGAAACAACTCAAATGGCCATCAACAGAGGAACGAATAAATAAAATTGCAGTGTATTTATACAATGAACAAACTATGACAAACTACAACAACATGGATGAATCTGAATCCCACAAACAGAATGTTGAGTGAAATAAGCCAGACACCAAATAATATATAGATTAATGTGCCATTTCTATAAAACTTAAAAACAGGCAAAACTAATACATGATTTTAGAAGCTGGGGTAATGATTTCCTTTGCAGTGAGGTAGTGAGTGGGAAGGGCCATGAGAGGTGGTTCTGAAAGGGCTGGTTGTATTTCCTGAGCTGGGTACCGGCTACATGGGGGTGTTCCTTTTGTGAAAACTCATTAAGTTCTAAACTTACAATTTGTATACTTTTCTGTGTATATGTTATGATTTAGTAAATAGTTTTTATTTTAACTACTGAAATAAAAATTATGGCTACATTCTGTGTTCTTATCTGAGGACATCTGTTTTTACTATTCTCACGTTTTGGGAAAATTGTTTTTATTTTCCAAGCTAAACTTAATGGAAGTTTATGTTCTATATTCAAATCTAAATTTGGCTTAGTGTCAAGCAACATTATGGGTGCCAGATTTGAAATAATATTGCATACTTACACGGTACATATATATTCCAGATTCACATGTCACATTTTCCTTAGCTTTGGAGAGGCGTAGGGTACTTATGTTTTTGGACAAAGTAAGGCAGGGTGACAGGAGGCAGGTTGGTCTTTAGGCAAATGACGGTCGTGTGAACCATGAAGAATTTCATCAGAGCACTCTTGCTGTTTTTGGCACAGGCTTAGCTGTTTGTTCTTTAGGTTTCTCAGTCTTCTCTAGGACTCTGTTGAAACTATGGTAGGACTGACCACTCAAGAATGATGGAATTAACCATTTTTCAAAAAGCTCCTAATATGGCTAGGCTAAAGAATAAACATTAACACTGAACATGAAGTTCAATGTTTTACGCAAAACAAACACTTTTGGATTGCACAAAAGGTGGATTGCAAACACTACAGCAAAAGGCCAAGATGAAATGCCTAAATAAGAGCATTCTTGTGAAGGGCGTGCAGCCCTGGGCAGTTGGTGCTACCCAGCCTTGATGTCATTAGAGGTCAACATTGCCCATTTGAGGTAAGTTCCAGTCTGATTTTATCTTGGAGCCAAAATATTGGGAAGTTCACTCCTTGTGACATGGGAAGGGGTCTGTGAACTTTTATAATGTATATATGTTTGATGTGTGTGTGTGCACGTGTGTGTGTGTATGTGTGTGTGTTTGTATGTGTGTAAGGAGGAAGGAGTATTATGCTCCGCTTCAAGGATCATAAAAGTCCATGTGAACATCTACTTGCCATGTCAGATAATATGTAAGAATTAAATATCACTTTTAACAAATAAAATATGATAAAATATTTTCTAAAAAATCCCCACAGATATTAAGTGTACACTTTTGTCCTCTCTAGCCATGATTCTATTTCTAATTCACTAATGAATATTTTTGAATGCATGGTTCATATTCTCTGTCACTCTTTCCTCTCTTCCTTATCCCTCTTTAACTCCTTGAAATCTAATTTTCACCCCCAACTCTTCACCCAAATTGACCCCTAGAAGTCACCAGTTGCCACTGTAACTCCCAAGGTCATTCTGATTTCTGCAGCTGTCACTGTATTTTCCACCCCCTTCTTCTTGGAAATTATTAATCCTTTCATGTTTCTACCCTTACACTATTCTTGGTTTCCTGCTAATCTTCCAACTCTTCTGAAGCTTTCCCCATATCTCTTGATCCCCTCCTCATGCCCCCTCTTACCCAAGGTTCAGTCCTTGGTCCTCCATGCTTCTTGCTGGACACCACCATGTTTAGAGGTCAACTCTGTTCTCATAGCTGCAAACACAAGGGCTGATGACTCACAGATTTACAGCTCATGTCCTGTCTTTTGCTCAAGGTTTATTCCCATATCTCTGACTGCCCACTGGTCATTTTCACTTGAAAGTCTTCCCATCACCTCAAACTCAACCAACAGTCTCTAATTGAGCTCATCATCTCCCCCACAAAACCAGTTCCTTTTCCTACTTCCTTGTTTTTGCCATGGTGCCCCTGTCTCACGGTCATTCCCACTCAAAGCTTTGAAGTCATCTCTAATGTTTCTTTTGTGTTTATATTTGGTTGCCCCGTAGCCTTTTTCATTGTGCCTGATAATCATCAAGTCCTACTGATTTTTTTCCCCAAGCCTCTCTTACTTCCTTGAGTTTCTTTCCACTTTCTAATTTGGGCTCTCATCATCTCAAGGACAGGTCGTTTTCAGCCCGTTCCTGGCTAACCTGCCTGACTCCAGCCTCCCGCCCTCCAATCTGATCTCATACTCTCAGTTGGTGCATTTTTCTTAAACACTGCATTTCCCCATCATTCCTCTGCAGCCAGGTTTTGAGGCCTCCATACTGTTCATTGCTCTTTCTTAGTTTCAAATTTGAAAACAAACAGTTGCTCTTTGAGTGCCAATATGTGTCAGGTGCCATGTTGAAGTCTAGTTGGTGATGGCTAGAGTCATCCCAGCAATCAAAGGGGAATCTTCGTACTCCCACCTCCCACCATCCCCCAAGTTGGGAAGAGAGGCCAACATTCAAATAATAGAAAGCATAAGGGAATAGAGAGACATTGGAAAATTATAAGTGCTGCCTGTGTGCTGGGAATTGAAAAGCAGGCCCTAGGAAACCAGATCCTTGTATTTATATAGGGACATGTGCTGATTTTAAAGCTCTGCCTATCTTAAGGCTCAATAGTGGTAAATTCTCCTAAGAACGTGTAACTAATAACTGACCCGGTGAAGAAGACAAAGAAAATTTGCCATTGATCATGTTTCCCCTCCTATAGGTCACAAGCTTTCTGAAGAAGGGGCCAGCTGTTATTCTTCTATAAATCTTATAGTGCTGAAATGATTGCTGAACTCCTAGGAGTTTTTAGCAAATTCCTACTGATTCATTTTTTGACTGACTATAGTGAATGCTGCTGAATCTCTTTCTGGTCTCTGACTCACCCAATTACTAAAGCTAAAGCTCAGGTTACTTGAAGGTAAATTGTTATAATGTAACAATGCCAATGATCTAGCAGGCTCTGTGCCTGTTTCGGACTGTCCTAGGTCAGTCACATCTACATGCACCTTCTTCAGAAAAAGGAACCAGGAAAGAATCTTTCAATTCAGTTACACCCAGATGTTGGGGAAGAAGATGTTGGAAGAAGATAAAATAACAAAGCAAATTAACTCAAGAGGAAAAAGAGAGGCTGAAAAAATGTCATTTAGTTTTTAAAAATCTATTTTTATTTAAAAAGGGGGTTATTGTGTGACTTTGTACTTTGTTCTTGAAATCACTTTTATTTTCCTAATCACATCAAGTTGATAAAATCCAGATGAATATTTGGCTGGGTTAACTTTATCAAGTGATGCCTGTCCAGAAAAAGGTCATCCATCTTGGTCCCCAACACAGACCATTGCAAACAGGAGATTAGAAAGCTAGAGATTTTAATTCTGTTGCTCTTTGAAAACCACTACCCTTGGACCACCTACTTACCTCATAGAAAGCAAATCTTTTCTTCTTCTTTTTTTTTTTAGCTCCATGTCATAAAGAAAGCCACTCTTTTCTTGATCTAATGAGTATGTGGGTATCTCTACCAAGAGACAGAACCAAACAAGGCGGTTTGCAATTTTGCTTACAAACTTTTCAAAAGGACATAGTGTGTCCTGTACATGAAAACAATACAAGCTGAGGTGGTGGGGTAGTTCCTGTATGAATCTCATCACGGATGTTGATTTATCCCTGGGAGTAATGGTACAAGGCAAAAATGTGAAATAAACCAGAAGTATATACTTTCAGGATTGCAGTCACATCTCAGAAACTCATGGCATGGGGAGAAAGGGAAAGACAAGTCTGGCATTAATGCTAACTGTTGTTTTTAGTTCCAGTCAATTACCTCATCACATTTCTTAGGCAGCTAACAAGCTCACCCACTGGCTTAAACTTCATCTTAATTTACATGGATAAAACATTAGACTCCATGAGATGTTGTCTACCCAATATATTACAAGTCAGGACAGGCTGTCTGTGTTATCTTTGGTTGTGGTGACTGTGGATAGTGAGACAATACCAAAAAAAGCACTGAGTAATAAGAAGGTAGTTATGGTTTTGTTTGCTTGAAAGACCAGCAAACTCTCGGGATGGGAGTGGGCCTGCACTGTCTCAAATCTTTTTGGTAGTGATAGACAGTTCTGAACAAATATCTGTTCGATTCAATTGCTGATAAAATTTCTGTCCCTTGCTTTCTATTTTAAGTACTACAATGGCTTTATATAGCTCAAAAAAAAAAAAACAAAAAACCCAGAAGAAAACAACTCTTAAGCACCTCTTCCTGTTTTAAAACGAATATGTGGGATATTGGTTAAGTCAAGAGAATACTTTTGATGTTGGGGGTGTAGATAGGGCCAGCTTCCTTGGGGTTTTCCTCGAGGGCATTTTAAAGGGTATGGATTTTACTCTAAATAGTGGGATGTCAACGAAAGATTTTACTCAGGGGGGTGCAACGATCTGAAATATTCAACAAGACCACACATTCTGCTGTCTAAGAATGGGATGAGGTTCTATCCTCCCTCCATTGGGTCTCCTGGCTCCCCAGCTCTCACAGCTCCAATGGCTGCTGTTCTCGGCAAGATCAGCCTGCTCATGAGTCAAGGAGAGCCCTCAAGAAGGAGCGGGTGGCCAACTAGGTCAGTACCACCAAAAAGCCTCATAAGACAAGAACAGGAAAATATCCAAAGGACTTGGCAGTGTGGAGGCCACTAGTAACCTCATGAGAGTGGTTTCAGTGTCAGTGGCATGTTATAGGTAAAAGCCAGACAAGAGTAGGTTGAAGAGAGACTTGGGAAGTGAGGAAGTGGAAGCAGCATGTCTAGACATCTCTCTACAGAAGAGTGGCTATGAAGTGAAGTAGAGAGAACAAGTGGTGATTATGCGGAATGTAGGAGCAAGGGGTGGGGCTGATCTAGGAGGCAGCGAGAGACTGATATGCAGAAAAGAGATATAACCCAAGGAGTGGGGTTCCTGAAAGTGTGGAAGTAGGTAGCGGCTAGAGTCCACCAAGGAATTGAGAGAGGATGTTCCTTTCACTGTAACAAGAAGGCAAGAAGAATGTAGATGCTGATCTGGGTGAGTTTAGAAGTGTAATGTTGGAAAAGTTAGGGAGAGACTAGCTAGAATCCTTTGGTTGCAAGCAACAGAAGGTAACTATGATTAATTTAAGCATAAAATAAATGCCTTAAATGAATCCTGGGTAGCTTAAAAATAAATCAAAGACTAATAGCCAGTGATGATACTCCTGATATTCCATAGGGAAAGTTGACTCCTTTTTTAGATCTCTGAACAGAGAAACAGGTAAGCACAGTTCTTTACTCAAAGATCTAGTACACCTAGCAGAGCAGGGCAGCAGAACAGGATCAGAAATGTCCTGATCCCTCTACTACACAAGGGTAAGACACTTTCCGAAAGTGGTTGTCACACATCTCCTCCTCTCTTCCACTCCCTCTCCTCAGTCTTCTTTCTCCTCCCACTGTTCCCCTTTTCAAGCCTCCCAAGATCTAGGTTCTAGCTTCCTCCCCTGTAGGAAGTACAGCACCTGTCTTCAGGTACCTTGCCACTCCATTGTCTTCAGCATATGCCAGACACTAATGGAGGCTTCATCTGGGTTTCACAGCCGGGAGGGGTCAGGGTGGGCTCTGAGTTGGTGGGACGCCCCATTTCCTGTTTGGCCTTTCAAGCAGAGAACAGAACAGCGTGGCTGAGTTTTCACAGGGACAATACTCCTACATAAGGAAAGCACTGGTTGTCTGCAGAAGCAGCACAATCTAATCCCATATGAGGGGAATGCATTTTGACCCTCCTCCTGGCACAACAGCTATCCCGATATTCCTGTGTTAAGGAGCATTTAACTTGCCCCAGAGCTCTTTTCCTGCCAGAGCTGCTGCCACTGGCTGTGAGCAGAACTTTCTCAGCCATCCAGGATGGCCAATGCCAACTCTCATTGAATTCTTCCTAATCCTCCAGAAGAAATGGCAGCAAACTCAGTTTGTCCTGCTTCCCTCTGTGAAGTTTCAAAGCTAAATAGATGTCCAAAGTGAGATAAGGTGACTATTTTATGTAGAAGTTCACAGATGGTCATGATGGTCCAAAGTCCGCTTTTTAGCTTTACAGGTAAAAACACTTCACTTTATCAGTTCTCTGGAAGTTTTTAGGTTCTTGAGGACTCATGCACAGTTGCCAAATTTCAAGGAATTTTTTTTCATTGTTGTTAAAATACTGTTTTAACTTACTAATTTAGGAAGTAATTCTTAGAAGGCAGATTATGTGTGTCGGTGGGACTGCACACTTTCTCTACTGTAGAAAAGTCTGCATGGAAAACCGTATATTTGCTTCCTGTTTTTTGGCCTGAGAGTAGTTTGGATGAGCTATAAAGATAGCCGCTCCCAAGCATAATGCCAGAGTTCAGTCTGGATCCTTTAGGTTCCGACCTCCACACAATACTTTCTCTTTCCCTTTCCCCCAAATCATTAACTTCTTGAATTAGGTGTTCACAGCCAGTGACTTTTCTCACCTACACTTAACTCCCATGAGTAGGGACAATATTGCATTCATCTTTGTATTGCGACATCTTCTTCCCAGAGGTCAGGACAGGTTTTGCATATGGTAGGTGTTCAAGACTTGTTTGTTGCCGTGTTACTACCAGAATATTTCTTGGAAAAATACTTCTCACCTTGACCCTGAAGAGGATGATGCATGCAGCAAGCAGTGGATTTATAGTTATAAATTTCAAGTATCATTCCTGATCTTACCACTTACTAGCTATGTGACTTGGGGTTAGATCACTCACTACCTCTTAAGCCTCAGTTTCTTCATCTACCAATAAACAATCCTTTTCCGACAAGATTGTCATGAAGATCAAGTGAGATCAGGCTGTCTAAGTGTTTTAAAACCCGTATAAAACTAAGAGTTTAGTAATGATCAGAGTCAGAACAAAGGAACTGGCATGACCTTAGTAACTATTGTTAACACCCACCACCTTGATCTACTTGTCTTTTCATTTCTGTATCCTTAGCACCTAGCACAGTGCTTTTCAGAGTAGGTTCTCAATAGAATTTTTTTTTTAATGAATGCCCATGTTATTAAAGTCAATTTTCATCTTGCTTAGGTGCTGGCTGAGGGAGTAGAAGTTAAATGGTTCCAAAACATTTCATGTGAATGTGAATGAGGGTGGTGGGTACAGAGATGAAAACTGTTCCCCTCTTGTGGGGGCCTCAGGAAGCGAGAGTGGTTCTAGAAGCCCCTGAAGCTCCAGGCCTCTATATGGTGTGTCTGGCCAAGCTCAGCCTGGCCTATCCCCTGGAGCAGATAGATCCTGATGAGATCTCTTGGTTGTGACTCTCTTACTGGGACACTGATGAGAGGATCAGGAGTGATACTTGAAATGATGCTCCGGGAGGCACACTGAGAAGAGTCGGTTGCTTTTGGAAAGGAGACAAAGAAAGCGAACTAGGCCAGTATTGGCCATAGGCCAGAGTCAGGAGAGTGGAGTGGGGTAGGGAGGAGATGATGACTGGAACACACTGTGGTCATCCTGGGCCATTGCAGTGACCATTGATGTGGGTGTACAGAATCTTCTGGTGTGCTCTTTCAGTTGTATCAACCAAGTAACAAAACACCAACCTTATTATGTGTTCATAAAGAAATCTTTTCACTGAAAGCATTCTTTTGAAAATTAGAACAGTAATTTAACCAACTTGTTTTGTTTTGACCACCTCATTAAGGAATTATCTAATGTCAAATGGATTTGTAACCTTTACAGAATAAATAAGGTTTTGATTTTATTACAATACTGCTTCTTACTCTTCCACATCCCTCTGAAAGAAATGGTTAACCAGAAGCATATACTTTTCCTTTGTTCTACTGCAATTTATAGAAAGACTTATAATGTGGTTTTTCCATGGAGATAGGTTTTTTCTTCCCTTCCTCCACCTCCTGCAGAAAGTCATTGCAGGGAAACCTAAGGCTTACGACTTTTTTGCTTGTAGGCTTTGTGCAGACCTGTTAGGGAAAGCTGTCAGGCCTAGATGTGGAAAGTCCTCTTCAGCCTTAGAACTCTTGGGAGCCTAGAGAGGCTGCTGGTGTCTGCTACACTTTGGTGGGATTGTCCTCCCTCAGCCAGCCTCATCTTCAGCTGTCACCTCAGCTGTCACCCACCATGAGGCCTTAGTCTTCCTGGGGTGGCGTTTCAGTTGCACCGGGATACGCTGGACTTCCTCCTTCCGTTAAGCCTTTCTCAAAACAAAGCAAGACCTCTGTGGGAGGATGTGGGACAGCCTGAGCCTGGGTTGACAGTAGAACCTGGAACACTGGGAGAGAACACAAACAAGGACATTGCAGCGTGAAGAAAAAACTTGGCAGAAACAATGCAGATCCAATGCCTTGGCTTGGAACAGGAACAAGGAATCCAATTATAGTACACTCTGTATAGAGAGTTAAAAAAAAAAGTGTTTTTGTTTTGCTTTAATCCCATAGAAGTAAATGAGAGAATATGAACCAGATTGAGAGTGAGTCTTTTGTTCAAGATTTTCCTTTAGATGGTGTCAAGATGGAAAACATCTTTTTGAGCCTGAAGAATGCTCTAATTTGTAGAACAGCTAATTAAAGCTTCTTACAACCTGATTGACCTGTTGTGGTATTCTAAGAGCTAAGCAAAGAATTTCCTCCCTACAGGACTGAAGCATCCTTATCCTATATATACTATGTGTCCTGTGTGCTATCCACCCTGGGGGGTGGGCACAATGTTCTAATGACCCTCAAATCCCTAGTTGTAGTTCCTTTCCTATAAGGGATGAGAGTGCAAAGATATGCAACAGAGTAACAGACAAAAAGCCTGTCACCCACAGCTTGAGAATTATATTTTGTCCATTTAGACCTATATAATCTATGCATAAGCAGATATATCGATATCACATGTAAATATATATTTACGTGCAAATATATAAGCATCATATATAACGTGCAAGTTTTCATTCTGTAATGAGAACAAGTATCAAAGGAGCCCAATTCTTTCAAATATAAGGGGTTTAAATCAGAACACTTAAAACGTTTGATATTACATTCAGATTTTACATCAGTCGTGAAGAATCTGCTTTTCTCTCAAATTGTAATGACTGACTAGCATAACCCCTACCCTATGATCTTTCCTTGGGGCTTAACAATTAAGTGAGTAATGATCTTGGAAGGTTAAGCAGATAATATGATTGTGAAAACCTATTAAATCCAATTTTTTTTTTTTCCGTGACCATGAAACACAATCTCTAAAAGCTGAGGTTGTGCAACTCCCTGGAAGGCTCATGGCTCAGCTCAGTGTTGCATCTAATGAAAACAAAACCAAAAATAAAACACAAGTGATCCATGAGGCTGGCTCTTTGAGCCTCATTGCCTGTAATTGTAAACATCTGAACATCAGGATTTTCAGGAAAAGTTCTGCCCTGCAAGACATGCAGAAAGTCAAGAGTAACCCAGCCCAACCCTTGTTTTTAACTGATGACTCTTCAGGCTACTTGTCATGAGTGTTCCAATTCAGATGAGAGACGTATTCCTTTCTGTGTGGAAAAACTGTCTGGCCCGGGATAGCAAATAGCTGTTGAATTCAGCTCTTCTGTAGATCTCCTTGGGTGACCAAGACCCCTCAGGTAGAGATTTCACCCTGGCATTCCAGGTCTCAGTCCTGGGCTTGCTCTTGATGAGGAGGTGAGATGCTGACCCATATTGGCGCAGTTGTCACCTGGGCATGGATGTTGTTCTTGGTGCCAGTTGCACCCGATACTAAGGAAAGGGTGAGTTATGCCATCATCACCAGTGTTGTTTCAAAGTAGGAGGTGCTCTAGTTGTCTGGTTACCTGTGTTGTCACAAGTTTAATAATCCTTACAGGGTGGCGCTCCCACTGGTGAGTTTCCTTCAGATTAACATTGAATTCTCTTTGTCCTCTCCATAATGGTAATAATAAAAATAATGTTTCCTTTGCTAAAGGCATTAACTTTTAGGCTTAAGTTTATAACACGTTTAAGTGATTACTGTGCTTATAGATCCAGCTTCCTCCAGTCATAAGAACAATGGTTTGCAATAAAAAATATGATCCCTTTCATTTGTAGAACACGTTAAGCTTTATGAAGCACTTTTACACCAACTATCTCCTGTCTCCCTCAGGCAAACCTGTGAGCTAGACATGGAAGGCATTCTTCTTGCCTCCTTCCTCCTTTTAAGAGAGGAAGGCTTTTGAGGTCCTGAAGATTGAGAATCAAAGGTCATCTGAGTAATAAGTGGACTTAAAATCTGTCTTCTAGTTTAATGACTGGGTCTCTCTGTCTCTCTCTGTCTCTTTCTTTGCCAATACTTTGAACGTTTGGTTGCAGAATTATTTGACGATTTTTTTTAGGGCAAAAATGACTTGATAATACTTCAGGAAAACAAACACTACTAAAATAACCCTCCCTTAGTATTGCCAGATCTCCAGGTCTTTTGATTGGTCTCAGTTATAAGGAAAGAGATAATGGTCTACCATTTGAGAGTTCTGAGAAGCAGGCTGATGTTGCTTTACTGGTCATTCCAAATATTCAGGGACCTGAATGCTCTTTATGAGTAGATTACATGCCTTTTGGTATTGTTTCTACTTCAAGGATATACAGAGATTAGATTCACTGAATCTCAGAGCTGTAAGGGAAGTGTAGAGATTATTCCTACCCCCTGCTTAAGCATTACACTCATGAGAAAATTGAGGCCAAAAATACTAAGTCATTTACTCAAGGTCACAAGTTTGTCCAACAGGACATAAACATTATCTGTTAAAACTGTTTCTGTCTAAATCATGAAAGCTACCTTTCCTCCAATGCAGAATGTCATTTTAAATTTCAAGCTATGTCTGTCATATTCTGCCTAATGGGAATTACGTAGTGTGTCGTGGATGGAGCTTTTTGTATATTTTACCTGGAAGTGACAGATCCACTCCGCAAGTTACTATTATTATTTGAACATATCATAGTGTGTGCATTGTGCTTTGGATCAATGTCAGTCAATTCCCCTTGAGTGAAATGCTGGGCAAAGAGCAGGGTCGTAGGTCCAGGAGTCTCAGGCTTCACTGCACTGGTGAGAGGCTGGGTGTGGCCAAGGGCATTTACAGTAAGTGGGGCACGGCCTGGTCCGAGGGGCCGGGGCTCTGTGCTGGCCTGTTTGCTCTTTAGACTTCTGTTTGTCTAAGTTGTTGATCATAAACACCAAGGCAGAGACTGTTTCCTGACTAAGAAATCCCTTTGACATTCTGGCAATGACTCACAGAGTCACTTCATGCCTACAGAGTAGCCAGTGTCACCTTCTGGGGTTCTCAGCCTTTCTCACATAGAGCACGTAAAACACAAGGAATCAAGTTGATCTTGTTTCAGCCTGCACTCCTGCACTTTCTTCTGTGCCCTAGGCAGGACCTCAGGCAGCCTCATGCTGCCCCAGAGCCCCTCCGCTGCAGAGCCTTCCCCTGGCTCCCTGCTCTCCTCTCTCCGGCTCTCATCTCCCCGTCGAATGGTCTGTCTCACATTGTTTTCTTCTCTATTTGATCCATTTTTTGTTATCTTTTTGCTATATTATAATTTTCCTTAGGGTGGGATCCCTGATTGGCACCTCTTATGTCCTAGCAGAATACAGAGCATCTATTAAGTGCTTCAAAACACTTAGGGTTGGTTAGTTGCTGGGGAAATGAGAAAAGATGAATTTTCTAAGAGTCTTCCCTTCCTCCCTGCCCCTCTTTTTGCTTTCCTCTCTCCTATCCTTCCTTTCACAAATGTCCGTTGCAATAGGAGACAGGCACCGTACTTGGTTGGGGAGAGAGTAGTGAAGAAAGAAGATGTATCATCATGGAATTATGATTTCACCAAAAATTCAGAGCAGGGGAAGATCTTGTTTGGGAAAGGGGGATGAAGGCATTTTGTCTCCTAATTAGAGATGAGTACTAGTTGGAAAAAACCTGACTCCCTCTGTAATTGGGGAAGTGGAGGTGAGGAGGAAGGAGCACTGGAGTTGAGGACTGTTCAGGCTCTGACATGAGCATCTGAGAAGCTATGGGCAAGTTACTTTACACCCCGGAGCCTAGGGTGCTTCATCTATAAAACAAGGATGGTTGTGAGGATTACATTAGCTACATATGAAAATGCTTTTTTAGATTAAGTAAATATTTTACTTTAGTTAATGTTAAGTAAATGCTTTTTTTTTTTTTAATTTTGCCTGGTATTATGTTTGTGCTGTGTGAAAATGCTTTTTAAATGTCTATTTTACAAATGTGAATAGTTTTATTCTACAGGGCAAGTCACATTTTATTTTTCCTCACTGCAAAACTTAACTTGAATAGTTGCTACCTTCCTTTTAAGCGTGTGATAATAGGTAATAGGCCGGTTCCTTGTGGGCAGAATTAAGAACTCCTCTGCGTGTCAGACGCAGTGCACCCCTGAAAGTACATTTATTTCCTTCACTGAAGCAGCAGTTTGCTAAGTGACACAAGTCATGCCTGAATGAGCTAATAAAGTTTCCAGTTGAAGTCACACTTGGAAATTGTTCATAATGCAGAATATAGTCCCATGATAATTTTTAAAAATGCAAAAATATTCTGGGCTGACACAATTTAAGGTAAAAAAAATCTACATTTCTGAAACAGTAGAGACCACCCCAGTTCCCTTCCCTTTTCCCAGTACCAAAAAAAAAAAAAAAAAAAAATCCCTGAAACCAAAAGATGAATTCCTTCCAGATCTAGAGTGTCTCCCTCACTTCTTACATTTTACCATTTGCCACAATTTAGGGGACCCTGGCTGTGCCCAGGAGGCTGGGCCACAGCATCCCAGGCAGGATGCTTCAAAGTCACTCACCTTAGAATGCAGCTAGAACTGGCAAATGCTCACCCCGGTTTCTCCATTGATTAAATGGGAGGACTGGTGCTGACCTGATTAATAATCTTTCTTTCTGGAATAATAATGAAAGATCTCTAAAGCCCTCCTCATGAAACGTGATGCCAACACAGCAGGACCTGACTGTGAAACCAGTTCCCATGGCAGACGGCCACTGTAGAGCGCAGGTCGCTTTCACTGGGAGCCACTCCTGGTGGCCTGTGTTGTAAGCCTGCTTCCCATTACATAAGAAGAGTGGCTCCTTCCCCAGCTGCAGCAGCACTGCCAGGCAGATCT
Organism: Nomascus leucogenys; assembly: GCF_006542625.1. Lineage (NCBI taxonomy): Eukaryota > Metazoa > Chordata > Mammalia > Primates > Hylobatidae > Nomascus > Nomascus leucogenys. The sequence continues at coordinate 92,233,622 of NC_044383.1, read as the reverse complement.
CATGAACTGGTCCCTGAACTTTAGACCTTGCTTTCTCCATGGTCACGGACAGACTGGCTCTCTTTAGAGAAAGCCTGTTCCTGCCTCCTTCCAGACTGCTGGAGTTCCCATTTGCCATTCACAGGCTTACTGGTTTCAAAGGTGGTTTCTTTCTTTGTTTTTTTTTTTTTTGAGGTGGAGTTTTGCTCTTGTTGTGCAGGCTGGAGTGCAATGGTGTGATCTCAGCTCACCGGAACCTCCACCTCCTGGCTTCAAGCAATTCTCTTACCTCAGCCTCCCGAATAGCTGGGATTACAGGCATGTGCCGTTACACCCAGCTAATTTTTGTAATTTTTGTATTTTCTCCATGTTGGTCAGGCTGGTCTCGAACTCCTGACCTCAGGTGATCTGCCCACCTCGGCCTCCCAAAGTGCTGGGATTACAGGTGTGAGCCACCGTGTCCGACCCTCAAAGGTGGTTTCTGTAAGGTAATTAAGTCAAATCCAACTGAGTCATTTTTTGGTTTGCAAAAGCCATGAATGGCAGAGCAAAGCTTTTCAGAGACCTCTTGAGTAACAAGGGCACATTTGTCACACCCAACCAGTTTCCTGGTTGAAATGGAGACAATTATTGGGTGTTCATATTATAGTCAGCAGTAGAGTAATATGTTGACCACTGATGATATCACTTGACCTTCCCATTTCTGAGAAGTGCCTGGTCTGCCAGGTATAGAGCAAACTGCACTTACATAGAGGAGGCTACGTGGTAGGAAAACGTTTTCCTGGTGCATTGGTCCTGAACAGTAAGCAATGCAGGTGGTGTTGACATTGCTGAGTTTGGAAGACTCTCTAGGCATTGATCTTCCCATCTGAAAAATGGGGAGGCAAGGGAAGATGATCTCCAAGTCCCTCCTAGGGTAAATAGGATTCTCTGAATCAGTGACAATCTTTTGGATTAAGTGGAAATGAACTCTGTGTTGATCTTTTGTTAGCAACTTGCCAAAAGACCTATCTGGGCAAATGACTTCCTCATCTGGGCACTGGGCTTGTGTGTCGACTTCCTGCCCTCTGGCGTACATTCTTCTCCCTTCACTGGAGACTCTAGACTGTCAGAATGCCTGGGGAAGGGACTGGAAGTATCTGTGGGGCAACAATAGGTGTCTGCTGTCGCTACAGTGCAAAAGGACATTTCAGGGCAGGGTTAGCTGGATTTGTCGGTATTGCAGATGAGAGGGAGTTTTTAGGACCCAGTTCCAGCAATTTTTCCTCCTCTGCACAGGTGCCATGCATCACCTTTTCCTCCAATCTAGTCTGAACTAGATTCAAACTTCCCTTCACTCTCAAAGGGTTTCTCATGTCTGTGAAATTGCTGCTTCTGGGTGCAAGTTTCCTGTGCCTCCTACAGGTAGAACAGTCAACTACAGTCAACTGATGGATTGAATCCAAGGGTCTCCCACTGACATGACTACAGGGGTCAGGCAGTGTGTAGTCATTTCAGCGTGAGACTCTCGGATCCTTGGATCCTTTTGATTTACAACAAAGAAAAATGGGGCATCAACAGGCTGTTCCTATAAGGCATATGTGTTAACTGTTGGGGCAAGGAGGACTCTGTCCTCCATTAGCATTTCTCCCTTTTGCACCCATTAAATAAGAGGTGAAAAGGTGGCTGCCTGTTGGCTGAATATTACCTGTTGATATGTTTTATTTTGTCTACTTCCAGTTTAAAACAAACTCATATTTAAAAACTAAGAGCATAACTTTGATTTAGTTGGCAACACGTGTAAAGTCAAGATCTTAAATAAAAATTTAGATTTCCAGTTTTTCATGAAAATTCCTGGCCACACTGGGATCTCTATTTCTATAAGGTCGCACCTAGCTGAAGCTCAGAGGTCGCTGTTCCCATGCAACGGTTCAGGCACTCTCCAGGGTGACAGAACCCACCTGGCCCATTTTACTGTTTACTTTTTCTGCCTGGCCCTGGTGGTCATTTCAGTGTGAGACCCTTGGATTCAATTGATCAACTGACTGTCACCTATAGGAGGCACAGGAAGCCTGCCTCCAGAAGCAGCAATTTCACAGACATGAGAAAGCCTTTGAGAGTGAAGGTAAGTCTGAAAGCATTGAGAGGGGCAAGGTTCTAGAGGGAGGTTCCATCTCAGGCCTTGGGCATCACACAGGTATTGGGCCAGGGCAGTGGGGCAGGCAGGCACCTGAAATTGAGCCCAACAGCACAAAGTGGTGGTGCCCCAGGGAGGAGAACCTGCTTTCCTTCCCTCTTGCCTTGGGTCAGCCCTGCGATTGCATCAAAGTCCAGGCCTCAGCATGACCTCCTGATATCAGCAGGGAAGTCTAGTTGGTACATTCATCAATAAGGTAATATTTAACCTTCTATTTTTAGCTCTATTCATTTTTTTAAAAATTACCCTCGGCCTCCTTAACTATTAGAACCCATGAGTGAAGGATCATGCCCATGACTTCTTAGATTTTCATGCTCCTTATCTTTCACAACAGGGACCTTGGCTCTGCTGATATTTTCATGCCCTAATAACTGTAATCAAAGCTTGGCTTGGTCATATGGTAGTAAATAGTTGCCCATCTGGGACAAGGCCCTGTAAAACACAGAACAGGAAATCCCACATCATTTGGAAAGTTGTACTTTTAGTTTCATAACTCAACTTTTGCTTAACAAAGATAGCTGTTATTGAAACTGAGCCTTTACAGCATAAGAAATGTACTTAAATATTTGTGAAAATCATATCTTCATACAAAGTATTTTCCTATGTGTCATCTTTTTAGAGTATCGCCCTGATCTACTGAGGCAGGCAGAGATGTTATTATTATAAACAATTTATGAAAAAGAAAATTGGGGTTCAGGAAAATTTAAGTGACTTTGCTCATGTCTCACAATTAGGTAAACAGAATCATAACAGGTTCCTGAGGTTTCTGATTCTCCGTCCACGGATCTTTCCAGCCTCCCTCTGCTGCCTGTGTGTCATGGTGTGTGTGTGTGTGTGCGTGTGTGTGCACGTGTGTGTACAACACATACCAGCACAGATGGATGCCAGTGCAGAGAGGCAGAGTTGTTGTTGTTTTAATCTAGGAAAAACTTTCAAAGTCTTTTGGTTTGGAAAAATAGCATATGTTTGCTTATAAAATATGTATGGTTACTTAAAATTAAAAAGAAGCACTCCATGAAAACTTAGAGAAAAGATTCCATTACATTGAGGGGATTATAGGACAAAAGACTTTATAAGTTTATTTTTCTTTATGGATTCAGGGCCTCTAACAAAATAGTGTTGTGATTAGTTGTTTATAAGAAAATGTCTATAACGTATGATGCTGTGCAGGAAATGTTTTCCTTAATTGTTAAATATGTAATGACTATTTTCTATGTATAAAATATGCTAAAGAAAATTCACAAGTTCACAACTCTATTAATCAGCTACTGTTAGCAAATGTGCATCTATTTCCAAAAGGCTTCATATTTCACCTAAACAACTCCATCCTCATTTCTTGTTGTTGTTACTTTATCAAAACAAACACAAAACAAATAGAACATACTAGACAGATTAGCAAGATTAGTTGCTTGGATAATGGCTGCCACTAGGAGTGATATGATCATCCTACCTCCTCCTTTCTCAAATTGAGATCATGGCTCTGCCTCTTTAACTTTCAAATCTGCTCCACGGAGTTTGTTAGCCTTTTCTGCTTTCTGTTTTTTGCTTTGTTTTTGGCCAACTAGCAACGTATTAGAAACATGCTGAAAGAAATTACATTTTAATCAAACTTGACTGTTCTATAGAATTATTTATACAGTTTTAAATATTTGACCAGTTTTAAATATTTTGAATCTTCAAAATGAAGACTTTTGTAAAACTTTGTGTGGAGATGGAAACTGTGGTGTATCTCTTAGGAAAATATTATTATTATATAATTCTTATATAAATAGTTCATATAAAATATTATTCTTTATATAACTTATAAAGTAGAGGTGCTCGCTTAGTAGAAAAAATTACTTTGAAATGCCTAACACATTTGTTTCAAATAATTATTTTGTGAGATTTAAAAAAAATTTAGATGTCATTTTTATGACATCTAGTGACCTTGTTTTAATCAAGTTTTTACAAAATCAAAATGCAATTTTAGGAAAACTGTAAACATCTCAACACTCAAACTTGTTATTTTCAGGAAAGTGTGTTATGTATTTGCTAGCTAAACATTTAGCCTTTTAACGCAAGACCAGGTTTGGCTTGATCTGTGTAGGAAGTGACCTTCATTTACTACCCCTCCCTACAGAATTCTGGCTTAGTTTTCACCTTCAGTGCCAAGTGTTCACAGTATGAAGTCAGCTACAGAATGTTAATACTTCTTTCCTCATCATCAGGAACCAACAGGCTTTAAATGATCATTTCTTCAAATTAAGTCTACAAATAAAACTTTATCAAAATGTCCAGATTTCTTTATCTGCTCGTTTGCACCTCCTCATAGGAATCTTACTAACGCCAGTTTTAGCATTAAACTTTCTATGGGTTTTTGTAAGTACACTTGAAAAATTCCTGATTCTGTGCCTTTGATCATGTTATTTCCCCATTGGAAGGGTCCATTCTAGTTTTATTTTCCTGGTGGAAGCCTTCCCCTGTCTTTAAGCGCCACCTCAAATCTTACTTTCTTCATCAAATTTCCTCAGGATAGATGTTTCCTCTGGACTCTTATACAGTTTATGTCTAAATCATTATTTTGGCATTCAGCATTCATTCATTCATCACTTTTTAGGACACAAAGGTAAAGTAGGCAAAGATCTTTCAAGAACTTGTAATTTGATAGGGTGATGGCCTATAGTTTTATTAATTCCTTAAAAAATAAGCTCATTGCATATTAACATTGTTAACATATTTGAAATGAAAAAATATTTCAAAACCAAAATATGAGTGAGAAGAGTGGCATTCCTTTTTCACTTTTAGTAAATGAAAATAGCCTAATAATTATGGCTTCGTAAGAGAAAGCTGGACTCTTGGTCTGCTTCTGCATTCAATGCAATATCACAGATCATGGCACCTCTAGAAAAGTCCACTGTACACTCACGAGAAATGCAAATTAAAAGCAAATAACATAATTATATATCATTAAGTATTATTATAAAAATATTTTTTCCTTATTGGACTCCCTGGGAGAGTCTCAGTGTCCCCCAGAGGTCTCTGAACCACACTTTGAAAACTGCCAGTTTATGCTATACAGGGCTCTTCACCTCTTTTGATGGATATTCTGTATTTTCTCTCTCATTAAATTGCTAGCTCCACAAGGGCAGGGATTGTGACAGGTGCTCAACAAAATGAATAGCTGATGATGATGATGATGATGGTGTTTGTGTGTTCACATTTAAAACCATATATATATACACACATGCCTATACATACCTGTGTATATCTATCTATCCATCTATCAGTTTATCAATCATGAGTGTTTTAGGGAGGAAAAGTTCAAGTACTCGTAATACTGTTAAGTGATAGAGCTGACTGTTAATAATTTGCGTAAAGGTAGTAACAGAGGTAATGTTAGTAATAAAGCTGATTACTCTTTCTATGAAGAAATTAGTCAGAAAGGAAATCCATGTCCATAGACAGGAAGGAAAACTAACAGTTTCACTTTTGCAAATTTTAAATTCCTAGGGCTTTTGGTACCACTTCATCATGTTCCTTTCCTGCCTGGTGACAGACGGCAGGTGTGGTCAGATTTGCACATGAATAAAACATACCTGGAAGCCCCAGCCTTGAAATCTGCCATAGGAAGTTCATATTCTTTAGCAATTTCTTGGGAGAATTACATCAGGAAGAGCTTAACAGGTTCTTTCAGGAATCAGTATTAATATACCTTCCTTAAGGCTCAAAAAGAGAAATGAAATGTGCCCTGGCCACATATCCCTTCCTCAGAACATGCCATTCTTAGGCATGTCAAAGCAGGGCTGAGTCTCACATTATCTTTCTCCAGTGTAAGCTTTGACCAGACTTGATTTGCTTCAACTTATACATTCAAGATGAAATGTAGCCACAAAGAGAACTTTAAAATCTTTTGGCACTTACAACTAAGTATTTATACATCACTTTCTGGAGATGATGTATTTCATTTCTATTTTGTAGGTGGAAAGAACAGGTTAGTACAGATTGAAATGATCAGACGCGTGGGATGAAAAACCATAAACTTACAGATTGTTAAAGCTAGAAGGATTTCGGAGATTGTCTTGTGTGTCCAACACTCTATTTTACAGTGAGGATGATGAGACCAGAGATGTTAAGCAACTTGCCTGGGGACTGTGAGCTTTCTTTCTGAGTCCCTGAGCTGAAGGTCTTTTGTGTCCCGTTCTGTGCACCAGCCCAGTAAGTGGCTGTGTTGAGGCTTTCTCACAATCCAGGCTTCGTCTTTCTTAAAGGCTGCACTGTACTGAGAGCACATGTTTAACATGAGGCATTGGGAACATGGTCTCTGCCACCAAATGAGTGACAAGAGGTGCTTTTGCGTTGCTCTTAACAGGGCCACCATGCTTCTGAGTGAGGCTTTGAGCAATGTGTCCAAGAGATCAGGACACCAGGCAAGTGGTTCTCAGTGCTGGCTGCGCGTTCCAACCTGCTGGGTTTGGTTTGCAAAATTGCAAGACTTTGGCCCCTATCAGTAAAGTTAGAACTGGGGAAGGAGATGCTGTGAGCATCACACTAGGTAGTTCTCATGCACACAAGAGCGTGATCTGGCCATGCTCTTTTCTCAGACCCTTGGTCTCTTCTTCCTCCAGCCAAATTAATCTGCTTTCTTAGCCCTATAGGAGAGGCAGCACCCATCACAGGCCTTGCTTCAGAGTTTCAGGAAGACCTTGCTGAGTTAGTTGGGCAGAGAGCGCACTGCCCCTTGAGGCAAGTGACCACGCACCTCCGGCTTTGTGAAGGACAAGTAATTTTATGACACACGGCTTCCTGCTTGTCTGCATGCTGCCCACCACACCACACGCCTGGCCTTCCATGAGCAGAAGTTTCACTACTGAAATCAGTGGGTGACCTTTCTCATTTTTCGTACCGCCGGAAGAAGAGACAATTTGCTATCAAGTAGGTTTGCAAACAAGTTGGGTATTTCTGCAAGACAGGGAGAACCTAGTAATGGAGGCCTAAATGGGAAGCATTCCTGGGTACCACTTCATCATGTTTCTTTCCTGCCTGGTGACAGATGGCAGGTGTGGTCAGATTTGCACATGAATAAAACATACCTGGAAACCTCGGCCTGGAAATCTGCCAGAGGCATTTGCCTTTTCACTGTTGGCTGCAAGAAAAGGTGGTTATTTTGTGAACATTTTCAATATCATTGTAACTCACTAAAGAAGTCTACCCACAAAACATCAAAACACTCAGTGTGCCCAGGCAACTGTTATTTGCTCTCTCCACTTTTATGCCAGAGGTGTTGGCATCATGGAACGTGAATAGGAGATTTCAAACTGTAGGGCCCAGAGTGCTGGCCCATCACAGCGACATGCCACCTCTTCCTCTTTCGAGAACAGCCCAGCATTTCAATGAGCGGGAGCTGAATGAAATCCTCATCTGGGGAAACCTCATGGGATAAAAGGTAGGGAAGGCATCAAGCACAAGGTAAATCAAAACTTGGAGCAGAAGGGGTAACAGTGCAGGAGGAGTGGCACAGTCTCCAGGGAGCCAGCTCTGGGTTCCTTTCCCTACATCGGCTCCTCCAGGGTGTCTCCTCCCACCCTGGGTAGATACTTCCCTTGCAACACAGAGGAAGCTTCATACCCTTGGCAACCAGGGAAGGTGCTCTGCTCCAAACTGCCCAAGGCTGATCTTGCATTTGAATGATCTAATGAGGAAGCAGAAGGCTTAGGTGCCTCTCCCCCAGCCACCATTCCCTTTAGGAAATGTAGGCTCATGGTTCTGATGGGAAAATCATGAAATTAAATATTGATATAATAAATTCCATTGCAGGAAGTAGTAATTTTGCCAGTAGAAACTATCATTTAATTATATATGCATACATGCAAGATAGTCAAAAAAGTAAGAGTCCATCAAATATTTAAAGATATATTTGTAAATTCTGATATTTTGATGTAAGTTGTTACTTTTTTTCAGATAAACAGTAGAAGATACCATAAAAGTTTAGAAAATTTAGTGAAACAAATAAAAGTGATAAAAGTCTACTTATTTTCTTTCCCTGCTCTGTAAATTAGAAGATCACTATTATCTTATTTTAGTAAAACACCATCTCAGTTCCACTTTTGAAGAGAAGTTTGGGAACTTCTGGTATAATGGATAAACTACTAGACCCTAAGCAAAACCCTACTCTGTTTCACGTTGAGATTCTGGTCAGTGTTCTGTTCTTAACAAGCCTGGTTGCTTTTGACAAAGTCTCAGCCCTGCTCCTGCCTGAAAAACATTGCCCACACTCCTGGTCCCACGAATTACTAGCAGTGAGATTCAAGCTAAGTTGTCAGTTGCCTGGGAGGGACAGGAGAGATTTAATTGGAAGGACAATTGTCCAGCAAATATTGTTCAGTGATGGCAGAATAGAAACCAGTAGGCAAAAAGGCAAACTGTGGTGCTGATCATGAGCCAGAGCAACGGCTTTCAGGAGCTGACTTTGCACTGAAGTACCTGAGAAGAGAGCCTGAATTTCAAGCTTGAAGAGGAAGAAAAAGGCTCGGGACAACACCATCAGTGAAGAAAACAAAACTCAGTGGGGAGAGAGGGGAGAGCAAGAGCAGAGAAGGAAGTTCCTAGTCTTGGGTCAGTTTTAATGACTTCCTCTAGACAAACTGAAGGACAAAAGAAGGAAGGCCCAAGCTAGCAGCGGAAAGAAGAAACTTGCTGGGTGTAAAGGGCGGCAGGGCACGGCAGAGTACCATTCAGGGCAAGACATGTGAGCAGATGCCACTGAGAGGTAGAGGAAACAGATCCCCATACTGAAATAGCATGGCACATTAATGCACTAGAAGGCTCTCCCAGGATAATGCCTGAAATTAGAACAAAATATAACATCAGGCCAAAGACATGGATGCTGTGGTGGAAAGAGGTTGGGCAGTGTTGTCCACAACAGACCTGGGTTTCAGCCCCAACTTCAGCATTTTATATCTGAGAGAGGATAAATTGCTTAAAACCACTCAGCTTCCTCATCTGCAAAATGCTGGTAATAATCACCTCTCAAAGTTTTCTTATGAAGTCTGAGATCACATATGCAAAGAACCTATGAAGATTCCTGTCACATAGTGAGTATTGAATGAAGGGTAATTATTAGCATCTTGTTTTGAATGAAATAGTGGCTGTGGAGGCTCCTTTTATGTCTGAACGTCTCCGTAGGGAAGGAAACAGGAGAGTTGAAGGTAGATCTACCTGGGCCTGTGAGGGAAGAGTCTGGGGAGAACATTAAGATAAACTGCTTAGTTATTCCATGTGGATATTGAGGGGCTGGCTGGCTAGATGCAGAGTGCAGCCGGCTTGGACTTCATGGGCCACCAGCAGGGACACTGAGTTAGCACACAGCCCGCCCATTGACCTCTTGGACAATGGAAAGTAGGGTATGGGATCCGACCTCCAAAGGCAGGCTGTGAAAAGCCAGCAGTGAAGAAGCAGGTGCAGTGAACATAGGTCCGGCCTACATCCCCATGGGCAGCCTGAGAGCTCACAAGAGCTAGATGCAAAACATCCAATGCAGAGAGAAATGGAGAGGACAATGAGAGGAAGACTACAGGAGGAAGATTTGTAGCCAGGTCAGGGGTGGAACAGAAAAGCAAGCTAGAAATAAGCATCTGGCACAGGGTGAGATCAGCAACTTTTGATCTTTTACCTGTTAAAAGGTGATTTATGGTCTAAGAGAGTGAAGGTTGAAGGCAGAATTCACCAGAAACACTCCCTGATGACTGTCTCCATACAGAACCCATGGAGGATGAGGGCACTGCCCTTCAGTGAGGGGTGGGCATAGCTGCAGTGAGCCCCAGGGCAGCCAATCTGGGTCTGAGTTTACCATCTGCCTCTTACTAGCTCTATGACCCATTCTTAAGTCATTTCCCCACTCCAGGTTGCAGCCTCCTGGCTACCCAGTGAAAGAATGGAGCCAGAATATCATCTCTAAACATTCAAAAAAGACACCCCTTTTTGAGCAATACCAGAATCTCCTGTGCTCTCCCTTCCCCAGTTGGGCACATGGTCCTTTTCAATAACCCCCACCCCTAACTGGATCATCACCCAGGCCCTTTCCAAAGCTGACGGTTGGTTGTTCTGTGAAGTGAGAGGGACATGTATTCCCAGGAGAACAAAAATAAGAAAGGTGGAAAGAGAAGCAGAGGGGCTCAGCGCAGATTCTGATGTGGGTGCTGCTCTGGAAGAAATGGTCCAATAGCAAAAGCTGAAGGCAGAGTGGGAACAGGCAAGCTCCGGGATCGTCCAGCTCCTGAGCTGAAGGAGTGTGACTTAGGGAGCCTGGAGCAGGACAGGCCACCCTATGCAGATGGCTGATTTCCCAAAGGAGACTCCCTGGGGACACACCATGTTGCTTTCCAGCTCGGAGGAAATAAGATCTTGGAAGCTCTGCCTCGAGGTTATTTCCTGACTATCTGAACGGGCAGCCCTGGACCATCTGTGACCAGCCCCTGAGTCCTTAAATTGGTGGTGCTTCTTGCCTCAGCCACTTCCTATTTTAACTTCCTTGAATCTCCCTGCTAATTTCCCTCTTCGTGCTACTATGCATATGCAACTCAATAATTTCTTGTGAAATAGGTACTAAAATATAAAGAGGCAATGCTGGCTGGTGTTTAACAAACAAAACCAGAAACAGATTCTGGAGCCACACTGCCAAATACACACGCTGGAGCCAGATAAGCTTGCTAGCTGTGAGTCTTTTGTAGGTTACTTGACCTCTCTGTGCTTCATTTCCTCATGTGAAGTGTGGTTAATAATCCTCCCAGTCTCACAGGATTGTGAGAAGTAAGTGAGTTAATAAGTATGGAGTGCTAGAAGAGTGCTGGTATGAAGCAAGCACTTCGTAATGCATTAGTTCTTATTATTTTCCAATTTGTCACATTTCCTCCCAACTGTCCTTTCTCATTATTCTTGAGCGCACACAATAAAGCAACTGTAGAGTCAGCAGTAACAACCCTGAGGTGTTCCCACCTCCTTCTTTCTTCTACTTCTGCCCCAATTTGTAAAGGACTGTTGGTCATTATGTCTTAATCAGTTCTGTAATTTCATCACCCGTAACTAACTGGTTTATTTTTTCAGAAAAAGAAGTGGCAAGGATACAAAAAAAAATTAGTTAGAAACAATGAATAAGACCTACAATTTAGTAGCACAACAAGATGATGATAGTCAATAATAATTTAATTGTACATTTCAAAATAACTAAAACAGTGTAATTGGATTGTTTGTAACACGAAGGATAAATGCTTGAGGGGATGGATATCCCATTCTCCATGATTGGATTATTACACATTGCATGCCTGTATCAAAACATCTCATGTACCCCATAAATATATGCATCTACTATGTACCCACAACAATTAAAAATTAAAATTGAATAAAAAGAAAAAGGAATGCCAGTGAACTGAATTTGGGAGAATGCTGTGAATGGGAAGGTCTCTCCTCCTCTCCCAGGTCTGTCTTCCACTCACTCTACCTTTTTTCTACTGGAGAGGTTCAGGTTTAAATTTGAAAGCTCATTTTCAGATTGAGTTTTTGAATTAATCTATTAAAATCTGAGAGAGAAGGAAAGTGGTCAGTTTTTCATCCTTCTAAGCAGATGAAAACATAGCAAAGAAATCATAACAAAGAAAACCATTTTGCAGAGTTCAGTACCTCCATCTGTAAGTAGTTGGAAGGTTTCAATGGCTGACACTTAAAAGGAGAATGAAATGAGCATTTCTGTATTCCTATGGCTTTGTTTCACAAAATGCATCCAGTATTCTGGATTGGAAACGAGATGGCAAGTAAAGCAGTACATATTATCTTCTATTGTAATTGTATTTTATACAATATCTGCGGATGAGAAAGTATTGGAAAGGAGGAGATCATCATAAGATTTAAAATTCAAGCTCATGAGCTAAAAATGTTTTCACCCAGGTTTTTTTGTTTGTTTGTTTTGTTTTAATTTTGTAACATCAAGGGATTTTCTTTTTACCTATCAAATAGCAAATACTTCCTGGCTGGGTCCTTTCAACTTTGCAACTGCACTTAACCTTTTGTAGTCAGACCCAAAAGTCCCTTAACCAAGGGAAAGTCAACCTAACCACACCCCAGAACAGGAAAAATAAGACATATTATTGTGTGAGACACTTTCTTTGAGGCAACGTGTCTGTTGCGATCAATTATTTCATTTATTCATCATGAGCTGGAGACAGTCATGGACCTTGTTTACAGGAAGTTCTGTAGAAATGAGCTTTCCTAGCTTAACTGAACTTACAGCAAATCGTGTCACTCAGAACTCCACCTGTATTATTTTCTTTCATTTTTACCTGACCAGGTAAAGGGGAATAGGGTGGGGACCCTCTGAAAACCACATGCTTTTCTCAAGAATTTCTGCCGGTCAAAAAACAGATGACAGAAATGGCATAAACATGCCTTTGGATTGCAGGCAATGTCTTGTGTCTTCTGCACACTCTGTGGCTACTTCTAGTGTAGCGTTGACCCTGTGTGATCTGTTCGCCTGTCAGGCTTCTCACTAGATCTTGAGCCCCTTGAAACCTGGGTCCAGGTCTTACTCACCTTTTATACCCTCAGTGTCTAGCATGTTGTTAGAGCTTACTAAGTTATAATAGTATTACTTTTTTATGCCCCATCCCATTCTGCCAGAGAACTTAAGAGATTCATACACATCCTTGTTGAATTAACAAATGTTCTTGAATCACATGTACTTTGATACCAAGAAGGCAAAAATCAGTCTAGGCACACCTTGATGAAACGGCAGAGATGACTCACCTCCAACTGGGGGCGGGAGCGGGTGGGGAGAGAGCATTTGTGGAGTCATAGGATGATGGAGGCCTCTCCGGCAGGAGGCTTTACCGAGATTCCCTGTTATCCCTGTTTGTGTAATTTCCCCTCTGACTTAACATGAACCCAGACAGTTGTCTGGCATTGTCCGCATCTGTTACACAACCAAAATGTGTTTTCTTGCAAGCTTTTCATTTCCCTTAGCAGACAGGTTTTGGCTTCCATACCTTAAAAAAATAAAAATTAGAAGAAGCGTTATGGAAGGGCTATGTGCATATATATAGTAAAAATATCATTCCTGAGGACCGGCATGGGGAGCCCCACCATGAAGATGAGGAAATGGGAGCCCAGAGGTAGTCGTTCTGGCTTAGGTCAGCCGGGGTCCCAGCCCCTGAGAGAGAATTGGATGTACCATGTCTGCTTTATCGGCTTGGCCCACTATAGCTCATTGTTCTTTAGAGAACTCTTTGCTATTGAACTGAAGATGTGGGATCCCTAGTCAGAAGGAACAGTTCACTATGAATCAATTTATCCCATCACTTTGGCCCACAGGGAGAATGCTGGGTGGGATGCCACAGTTCCATGATGGAGCCTCAGCGTCTTCTGCAACAAAGGATGAATTTCAGAGTGACCACAGGAAAACAATACTGCTTTTGTTGTGGAAAATGTCCTCTAATTTTCCTCCTGGTTGTGGTTGCTGCTAAGGCTGTTTGTTCATGCAAGCGTTTATAGCATGCCTTTGCACTTCGTCAGGGGAAACTGGCCTTCCATCCTGCCATCTTGCAACACAACTTCTGAGTGTATTTCACTGATCCTAATAATAGACACTGTGGCAACCACCTGTACTTAAGGTCATTGTCTCATGGGTTTCACTCTAATGCTCTTCCTGGTGTCATAGTCACAGCTCTGAATGGGCACACCCCTTCCTAACTACATGAAAATATGTCATTAAAAAAAACCAAACAAAACAACTGGCTTCTCCATGAAAACCTCCTGACTGACACTCCGTGAAGTATAGTGTTGATAAACCTGGTGTTCATCCTCCCTACGTGTGAGCTTGGTAGATGCCCACTACCTTAATCACCAGGCAACCTGAAGGAAAGTATTTTCTGTTATTGTTAAGCTTATGCATGAAACGTGGAGTGAGTCTATGCTTATATCACGCCAACTGGATTCAGTCGCAAGGGCTGTAATTCAGACAATCCAGTCCTACAGGTCATCGGGACATATTTCTTTCAGGCACGACACCTATTTACACATTTGATACCTGACTTGTAACACACACTATATTCTTGAATAATAGAAACGAAGATGAGGAAAGCCCCAAGCGATACAGCACCGAGAACACTCTGGGATTCTTGGGTTTGGTCACTATATTCTCTTCCCTTTTATTAGCTTCACCGTCCAAGTTGCTTAATTTCTTTTGGTTTGATTGGTTCATCTATAGACTGGGGGCTGATAATAGCATATTACCTATAGCCTGCTTGACTGATGATATTTTATCACTGATGATACTTTAAGACTCCTTAAGGTCTCGTTCTTCCCTGCAGGTTTTTTTTAATTGATTCAAGTGAAGGGCCCTTTCACTGCCACTGAGATTAAGTACAGTTGAATATAATCGGCCTCCACCTTTTTTATTTTATTTTATTTTATTTTTTATTATACTTTAGGTTTTAGGGTACATGTGCACAATGTGCAGGTTTGTTACATATGTATCCATGTGCCATGTTGATTTCCTGCACCCATTAACTCATCATTTAGCATTAGGTGTATCTCCTAATGCTGTCCCTCCCCCCTCTCCCCCCCCACAACAGTCCCCAGAGTGTGATGTTCCCCTTCCTGTGTCCATGAGTTCTCATTGTTCAATTCCCACCTATGAGTGAGAACATGCGGTGTTTGGTTTTTTGTCCTTGCGATAGTTTACTGAGAATGATGTTTTCCAGTTTCATCCATGTCCCTACAAAGGACACGAACTCATCATTTTTTATGGCTGCATAGTATTCCATGGTGTATATGTGCCACATTTTCTTAATCCAGTCTATCGTTGTTGGACATTTGGGTTGGTTCCAACTCTTTGCTATTGTGAATAGTGCTGCAATAAACATACGTGTGCATGTGTCTTTATAGCAGCATGATTTATAGTCCTTTGGGTATATACCCAGTAATGGGATGGCTGGGTCAAATGGTATTTCTAGTTCTAGATCCCTGAGGAATCGCCACACTGACTTCCACAATGGTTGAACTAGTTTACAGTCCCACCAACAGTGTAAAAGTGTTCCTATTTCTCCACATCCTCTCCTGCACCTGTTGTTTCCTGATTTTTTAATGATGGCCATTCTAACTGGTGTGAGATGGTATCTCACTGTGGTTTTGATTTGCATTTCTCTGATGGCCAGTGATGATGAGCATTTCTTCATGTGTTTTTTGGCTGCATAAATGTCTTCTTTTGAGAAGTGTCTGTTCATGTCCTTTGCCCACTTTTTGATGGGGTTGTTTGTTTTTTCTTGTACATTTGTTGGAGTTCATTGTAGATTCTGGATATTAGCCCTTTGTCAGATGAGTAGGTTGCAAAAATTTTCTCCCATTCTGTAGGTTGCCTGTTCACTCTGATGGTAGTTTCTTTTGCTGTGCAGAAGCTCTTTAGTTTAATGAGATCCCATTTGTCAATTTTGGCTTTTGTTGCCATTGCTTTTGGTGTTTTAGACATGAAGTCCTTGCCCACGCCTATGTCCTGAATGGTATTGCCTAGGTTTTCTTGTAGGATTTTAATGGTTTTAGGTCTAACATTTAAGTCTTTAATCCATCTTGAATTAATTTTTGTATAAGGTGTAAGGAAGGGATCCAGTTTCAGCTTTCTACATATGGCTAGCCAGTTTTCCCAGCACCATTTATTAAATAGGGAGTCCTTTCCCCATTTCTTGTTTTTGTCGGGTTTGTCAAAGATCAGATAGTTGTAGATATGTGGCATCATTTCTGAGGGCTCTGTTCTGTTCCATTGATCTATGTCTCTGTTGTGGTACCAGTATCATGCTGTTTTGGTTACTGTAGCCTTGTAGTATAGTTTAAAGTCAGGTAGCGTGATGCCTCCAGCTTTGTTCTTTTGGCTTAGGATTGACTTGGCGATGCGGGCTCTTTTTTGGTTCCATATGAACTTTAAAGTAGTTTTTTCCAATTCTGTGAAGAAAGTCGTTGGTAGCTTGATGGGGATGGCATTGAATCTATAAATTACCTTGGGCAGTATGGCCATTTTCACGATATTGATTCTTCCAACCCATGAGCATGGAATGTTCTTCCATTTGTTTGTATCCTCTTTTATTTCATTGAGCAGTGGTTTGTAGTTCTCCTTGAAGAAGTCCTTCACATCCCTTGTAAGTTGGATTCCTAGGTATTTTATTCTCTTTGAAGCAATTGTGAATGGGAGTTCACTCATGATTTGGCTCTCTGTTTGTCTGTTATTGGTGTACAAGAATGCTTGTGATTTTTGTACATTAATTTTGTATCCTGAGACTTTGCTGAAGTTGCTAATCAGCTTAAGGAGATTTTGGGCTGAGACAATGGGGTTTTCTAGATATACAATCATGTCATCTGCAAACAGGGACAATTTGGCTTCCTCTTTTCCTAATTGAATACCCTTTATTTCCTTCTCCTGCCTGATTGCTCTGGCCAGAACTTCCAGCACTATGTTGAATAGGAGTGGTGAGAGAGGGCATCCCTGTCTTGTGCCAGTTTTCAGAGGGAATGCTTCCAGTTTTTGCCCATTCAGTATGATATTGGCTGTGGGTTTGTCGTAGATAGCTCTTATTATTTTGAGATACGTCCCATCAATACCTGATTTATTGAGAGTTTTTAGCATGAAGGGTTGTTGAATTTTGTCAAAGGCCTTTTCTGCGTCTATTGAGATAATCATGTGGTTTTTGTCTTTGGTTCTGTTTATATGCTGGATTACATTTATTGATTTGTGTATGTTGAACTAGCCTTGCATCCCAGGGATGAAGCCCACTTGATTATGGTGGATAAGCTTTTTGATGTGCTGCTGGATTCGGTTTGCCAGTATTTTATTGAGGATTTTTGCATCAATGTTCATCAAGGATATTGGTCTGAAATTCTCTTTTTTGGTTATGTCTCTGCCAGGCTTTGGTATCAGGACGATGCTGGCTTCGTAAAATGTGATAGGGAGGATTCCCTCTTTTTCTATTGATTGGAATAGTTTCAGAAGGAATGGTACCAGTTCCTCCTTGTACCTCTGGTAGAATTCGGCTGTGAATCCATCAGGTCCTGGACTCTTTTTGGTTGGTAAGCTATTGATTGTTGCCACAATTTCAGAACCTGTTATTGGTCTATTCAGAGATTCAACTTTTCCTGGTTTAGTCTTGGGAGGGTGTATTTGTCGAGGAATTTATCAATTTCTTCTAGATTTTCTAGTTTATTTGCATAGAGGTGTTTGTAGTATTCTCTGATGGTAGATTGTATTTCTGTGGGATTGGTGATGTTATCCCCTTTTTCGTTTTTTATTGCATCTATTTGATTCTTCTCTCTTTTCTTCTTTATTAGTCTTGCTAGCGGTCCATCAATTTTGTTGATCTTTTCAAAAAACCAGCTCCTGGATTCGTTAATTTTTTGAAGGGTTTTTTGTGTCTCTATTTCCTTCAGTTCTGCTCTGATTTTAGTTATTTCTAGCCTTCTGCTAGCTTTTGAATGTGTTTGCTCTTGCTTTTCTAGTTCTTTTAATTGTGATGTTAGGGTGTCAATTTTGGATCTTTCCTGTTTTCTCTTGTGGGCATTTAGTGCTATAAATTTCCCTCTACACACTGCTTTGAACGTGTCCCAGAGATTCTGGTATGTTGTGTCTTTGTTCTCGTTGGTTTCAAAGAACATCTTTATTTCTGCCTTCATTTCATTATGTACCCAATAGTCATTCAGGAGCAGGTTGTTCAGTTTCCATGTAGTTGAGCGGTTTTGAGTGAGTTTCTTAATCCTGAGTTCTAGTTTGATTGCACTGTGGTCTGAGAGACAGTTTGTTATAATTGCTGTTCTTTTACATTTGCTGAGGAGAGCTTTACTTCCAACTATGTGGTCAATTTTGGAATAGGTGTGGTGTGGTGCTGAAAAAAATGTATATTCTGTTGACTTGGGGTGGAGAGTTCTGTAGATGTCTATTAGGTCCACTTTATGTAGAGCTGAGTTCAATTCCTGGATATCCTTGTTAACTTTCTGTCTCATTGATCTGTCTAATGTTGACAGTGGGGTGTTAAAATCTCCCATTATTATTGTGTGGGAGTTTAAGTCCCTTTGTAGGTCACTGAGGACTTGCTTTATGAATCTGGATGCTCCTGTGTTGGGTGCATATATATTTAGGATCGTTAGCTCTTCTTGTTGAATTGATCCCTTTACCATTATTTAATGGCCTTCTTTGTCTCTTTTGATCTTTGTTGGTTTAAAGTCTATTTTATCAGAGACTAGGATTGCAACCCCTGCCTTTTTTTGTTTTCCAGTTGCTTGATAGATCTTCCTCCATCCCTTTATTTTGAGTCTATGTGTGTCTCTGCATGTGAGATGGGTTTCCTGAATACAGCACACTGATGGGTCCTGACTCCTTATCCAGTTTGCCAGTCTGTGTCTTTTGATTGGAGCATTTAGCCCATTTACATTAAACGTTAATATTGTTCTGTGTGAATCTGATCCTGTCATTATGATGTTAGTTGGTTATTTTGCTCGTTAGTTGCTATAGTTTCTTCCTAGCCTCGATGGTCTTTACAATTTGGCGTGTTTTTGCAGTGGCTGGTACCGGTTGTTCCTTTCCATGTTTAGTGCTTCCTTCAGGAGCTCTTTTAGGGCAGGCCTGGTGGTGACAAAATCACTCAGCATTTGCTTGTCTGTAAAGTATTTTATTTCTCCTTCACTTATGAAGCTTAGTTTGGCGGGATAGGAAATTCTGGGTTGAAAATTCTTTTCTTTAAGAATGTTGAATATCGGCCCCCACTCTCTTCTGGCTTGTAGAGTTTCTGCGAGAGATCAGCTGTTAGTCTGATGGGCTTCCCTTTGTGGGTAACCCGACCTTTCTCTCTGGCTGCCCTTAACATTTTTTCCTTCATTTCAACTTTGGTGAATCTGACAATTATGTGTCTTGGAGTTGCTCTTCTCGGGGAGTATCTTTGTGGCGTTCTCTGTATTTCCTGAATCTGAATGCTGGCCTGCTTTGCTAGATTGGGGAAGTTCTCCTGGATGATATCTTGCAGAGTGTTTTCCAACTTGGTTCCATTCTCCCCATCATTTTCAGGTACACCAATCAGACGTAGGTTTGGTCTTTTCACATAGTCCCAAATTTCTTGGAGGCTTTGTTCATTTCTTTTTATTCTTTTTCCTCTAAACTTCCCTTCTCTCTTCATTTCATTCATTTCATCTTCCATCAGCGATACCCTTTCTTCCAGTTGATGCATCGGCTACTGAGGCTTCTGCAATCTTCACGTAGTTCTGAAACTTGGCTCTCAGCTCCATCAGCTCCTTTAAGCCCTTCTCTCCATTGGTTATTCTAGTTATCCATTCTTCTAATTTTATTTCAAAGTTTTTAACTTCTTTGCTATTGTTTTGAATTTCCTCCCATAGCTCAGAGTAGTAGATCGTCTGAAGCCTTCTTCTCTCAACTCGTCAAAGTCATCCTCCATCCAGCTTTGTTCCGTTGCTGGTGAGGAACTGCGTTCCTTTGGAGGAGGAGAGGTGCTCTGTTTTTTAGAGTTTCCAGTTTTTGTGTTCTGTTTTTTCCCCATCTTTGTGGTTTTATCTACTTTTTGTCTTTGATGATGGTGATGTACAGATGGGTTTTTGGTGTGGATGTCCTTTCTGTTTGTTAGTTTTCCTTCTACCAGACAGGACCCTCAGCTGCAGGTCTGTTGGAGTTTACTAGAGGTCCACTCCAGACCCTGTTTGGCTGGGTGTCAGCAGCGGTGGCCGCAGAACAGCGGATTTTCGTGAGACCACAAATTCAGCTGTCTGATAGTTCCTCTGAAAGTTTTGTCTCAGAGGAGTACCCGGCTGAATGAGGTGTCAGTCTGTCCCTACTGGGGGGTGCCTCCCAGTTAGGCTGCTCAGGGTGAGGGACCCACTTTAGGAGGCAGTCTGTCCGTTCTCAGATCTCCAGCTGCGTGCTGGGAGAACCACTACTCTCTTCAAAGCTGTCAGTCAGACAGGGACATTTAAGTCTGTGGAGTTTCTTGCTGAGTTTTTGTTTGTCTGTGCCCTGCCCACAGAGGTGGAGCCTACAGAGGCAGGCAGGCCTCCTTGAGCTGTGGTGGGCTCCACCCAGTTCGAGCTTCCTGGCTGCTTTGTTTACCTAAGCAAGACTGGGCAATGGCGGGCACCCCTCCCCCAGCCTCGCTTCCGCCTTGCAGCTTGATCTCAGACTGCTGTGCTAGCAATCAGCGAGACTCCGTGGGCATAGGACCCTCCGAGCCAGGTGCGGGACACAATCTCCTAGTGTGCCGTTTTCCAGGCCCGTTGGAAAAGCGCAGTATTAGGATGGGACTGACCCGATATTCCAGGTGCCGTCTGTTTCCCCTTTCTTTGACTAGGAAAGGGAACTCCCTGACTCTTTGCGCTTCCCGAGTGAGGCAATGCCTCACCCTGCTTCGGCTCGCACACAGTGCGCTTCACCGACTGTCCTGTACCCACTGTTAGGCACTCCCTAGTGAGATGAAACCGGTACCTCAAGCAGAAATGCAGAAATCACCCGTCTTCTGTGTCGCTGGGGCTGGGAGCTGGAGACCGGAGCTGTTCCTATTCGGCCATCGTGGCTCCACCCCCCGGCCTCCACCTTTATTACCCCCACCTCCCTGCCAGTCCTGCTCCTGTTCAGGAATAAGTCAGGTGGCATTGGATGGTAATATATCATCAATTAAACATCATCAGGTGAGCCCTCATGTCAAGATTCTTGGGTTCGAAATTTTATCCTATGATCTAAGTTAGATGGGCATAACCAGTTCAGAGTGATGTTATCATGGTCCAGATTACTTGTGCAGGTTCTTGGAAGTAGCAAGCATCCCTCTTTGTGCTGGGTTCCAACATATAGGAGCAGAAAACTTCAAACCGTATTGTCCTTCCTTCTTATGCCCGCTTAGGGTTAAATAATCGTCTGATTGTAAGTTGTTTTCAGCCCAGCTGGGCAAGTGATTTTAAGAGATTTTAGAGATGAAACTTTGAAAACAATAACAACCAAGAGAAATGACTATCGGGGATCTATTTTATGATCATCTGCAAATAGTTACCACATAGAACGTGTCGTTAATAAACTGAATTACCCAACAGTCTTCCTTGCTGGATGTGCTCTGTTTCCTGCATGTGCGTCTGTTTTTATCACAGCTTGGCATCATTTTTAGAACATCTGGGTCCTGATAAAGGGGATTTGAGTACAAAAGAATTCTACGTAAGGTAAAACAACAACTTTCTCTCCTCTTTAATGTTCCCCTCCCCCATCTTGTTAGCTCCCCAGACTGTGGAAGGAGAGGCTTAAACCCAGACCCCCACATTCTGTGATTCCTACCCTAAAAAGTGCCCCCCCCACCACACACCTCTTTGGCTTAGCTGTGCCCTTTCTGTCTACTGAAGTTAGATTTGGGTCTCACTTCCTTTAGCTTTGAGTTTTTCCAAACTTTGATCACAACCCAGTTCACACAAACACACACACATTCACACAGTATAATGTATTTAACAAATACTTACAGTATGTCCCAGGCACTGTTTTAAGCCCCTTAAAAATATTAACCCACTAAACCCTCAGAACCCTACGTGGGAGAACCTATTATCCTCACTTCATAGATGAAGACACTGAGTAGCAAAGGTTTAAGTACATTCCCCAAGGTCAGTGCTAGTAAAAGTAGCATCATTTTGAACCCAGATATGGATTGTACTCTGGTCTGGCCTATTCTATTCTATTCTATTCTAGTCTAGTCTATTCTATTCTATGACTCTGTTCTATTTTTTTTTTCTTTTGTTTGAGATGGAGTCTTGCTGTGTCGCCCAGGCTGGAGTGCAGTGGCGCAATCTCGGCCCACTGCAAGCTCCGCCTCCTGGGTTCATGCCATTCTCCTGCCTCAGCCTCCTGAGTAGCTGGGACTACAGGCTCCCGCCACCATGCCCGGCTAAGTTTTTGTATTTTTAGTAGAGACAGGGTCTCACCGTGTGAGCCAGGATGGTCTCGATCTCCTGACCTCGTGATCCACCCGCCTTGGCCTCCCAAAGTGCTGGGATTACAGGTGTGAGCCACCGTGTCTGGCCGACTCTGTTCTATTTCTTTACATAAATGTTGGTCTGGGTACACTAAGTTCCTTCAATGTCATGAAAAACAGAAACGTATCACTTTATCTTTGCCATCATTGCAGTCTGATAGCACAGAATAAGTTGTATCACTAATTTGGCCTTTGTCAATGCTGTGATTATTTATCTTTGTGGATATTTAACACAGTGACTCTGGTAAAGACTGTATAGCTTGAACTTTGGTTAAGATATCGGTGTCAATTGTTAAGTGACTGTCTTTTGCGGGCTTCAGGGTCAGATCACACCCTTGTGGATGAGGGTAATGGTTATCATGAGTTGTGGGGGAGACCAGACCTTAATATTGGGGCAGAGGATAAAGCCTCGGAGAAAAAGGTCCTTATTTGGGACAGAGCTGTGGATTCTTCCTTTTTTGAGCTGGAGATGTGTTTGATCTGGACTTTGCAGCTTAAAGAAGCCAGGGGTCGGTTCTGAGGTGGAGAGGAGCTTTCTCTGGCTTACGTGATGGTCATTTGGGAGTGAAACAAGAAATCAGACAGTGAGAGACCAGTGGATGGATCTGGGTTTTGAATCAGCTAAATAGGCCTGGGCCTTCATGCCTGGGAAGTCCTCTCTCTCGAGACCCTAGTAGGGATACATTCCTGCAATAAAGACCCCAGGATATTCTTTAACGTAGTCCTTAATGAGTGTCCTAGGTTGGCACAGGGCTGTGCTCTACCCCGAAGGAAACTATTCTGGCACCTGGGTTCCTTCCTGGAGTTTATTCTGTTGCCATGGTTCTCAAAACGTGTGGTTCCTCAGAGCCAAAGCTATTTTGTAACAAGGCTAAGACATTATTTGCTTTTTTTTGACTTCCATTGTCCCACGAGTGTAGAGTAGAGTTTTTTGGAGCCTAAGTTTTCGGTAATATTGCAACAGACTGAATGCATTAAGTGGATTATGAGAATCTTGCTATTTTCTTTTTTCTTTTTTTTTTTTTTTGAGATGGAATCTCACTCTGTTGCCCAGGCTGGAGTGCAGTGGTGCGATCTTGGCTCACTGCAAGCTCCGCCTCCCGGGCTCATGCCATTCTCCTGCCTCCGTCTCCTGAGTAGCTGGGACTACAGGCGCCCACCACCATGCCCAGCTAATTTTTTATATTTTTAGTAGAGACAGGGTTTCACTGTGTTAACCAGGATGGTCTCGATCTCCTGACCTCATGATCCGCCCGCCTCAGCCTCCCAAAGTGCTGGAATTACAGGTGTGAGCCACCCCACCCAGCCGAGAATCTTGCTATTTTCTATTAAGCCAGACTTTAAAGAGATTTGCAAAAACCGTGAACCAATGCCCCTGTCCTCACTAAGTTTATTTGCTAGAAATATTGTTGTTATTAATATTAACATATAAAATATTAAAATATTAATTAAAATGGTACTAATATTAACATGTAATGGCTTTAAAATCATTTTAGTGAATTAATGTATATTTTTAAATTCTCAGTTTTAATTTCTAATATAGTAAGTTTCACTAGAAATGACTTATATAAACAAAAATGTTGACATCATTAATAGTTTTTAAGAGTGGAGAGAAGTCTTGAGACCAAGAAGTTTTAAAACAGCTGTGTTAGGGCACTGTTGTCTGAATGGTCCAATCTGGTTCACTACCATGACTGGATGAAGATGGCAGGAAGAAAGAAGAGAAGGGTTCTTTTCTATTTGTGCCTTTCTATATGGCTTCTTGAGCTTTGCGACATCATGGTGGCTGGGTAGCAAAAAAAAAAAAAAAAGAGAGAATTCCCACAGTGAACAATTCCAAGTGGAAAAGGCCCAGTAGGTGAGCACTTACCAAGCCTCTGCTACTCACATGACCATTTCCAGAGTCAACGTGGGAGGGAAATACACAAAGGCATGCATCCCAGGAGGAGTGATTCATTGGGTGCCACCAAAATAATAATCTACCTCAAGTGGATTTAGATAGAAAATTATACTTTTATTTTTGTAAAAAGAGGCTATTCTGAGCTATATGGATCACAAATCATATGTAATACCACACAGTCCATCTTTTACTCATGAAAAGTTGGGCACATATTGAATAATTTTTATCTGAAATACCAATTTACTCATATAAAACAGTATTAAAATAATAACAATTAAATTATTTAATCAATCAACTTTATTGCAAAGAATAAAATGACCTGAAATTGATTTCTTCTGAGATAAGTTATGAATTCTGTCCTCCTGATTAGACAGTGGCAGGGACTCCATCTCATACTTTTTTCCAACATTTAGGGTTACAGTAAGATGACATTTGAATTTGAAGATACATCTAAGATAAGTTCACGTTCTGAAACAAAAACTTGCAAAAATCAATACCTAAAGGATGCCATCAGCCCGGTGGATTGGAATTTGTGAATGTGTTGCTGATGATTAGGGTGCATCGTCTGAATCCTGTCCTGGAGACTAGAACATTTATGCAATACAATTCAGGCAACTAGCCTATTTGTTCTGGAAAATATAAGTGATTATAAAGATGCAGGTTGTAATCTACTTAATAGTATGATGACATATATGATGGCAGCAAGGATGCTTTGAAGAACTGACTGTAAGGGAAATGAAGGTTAAAAAACTGTTACTGAAGTGAAACACTGTTTATATCAATTATTTCTTCCTTTTTATTGCTGAATAGTATTCTATTGTATGGATGAAATATGATTTGTTTATCCACTTATAAGTTGAATGACCTTGGGTTGTTTCCAACTTTTTGGTGATTACGAATCAAGCTTCTGTGAACATTTGCCTTTGTACAGACGTATTTTCATTCTTGTGGGGGTAAATGCACATGAGTGGGGCTCCTTGGTTGCATGGTGAGTATATGTTTAACTTTACAAGAAGCTGGCAAACTGTTTTCCAAAGTGGTTGCACTGTTTTGCAGTCCCGCCAGGAATGTATGGGAGTTCCAGTTGCTCCACATCTTTACCAGTACTCAATTTTGTACATTCAAATTTTTTTTAGCCATTCTAATAATGTGAGTTATTGTGGTTTTAACTGGCATTTCCCTAATAACAAATGATTTTGAGTGTTTTTATGTATGCTGAGTTCCTATCTCTGTATTTTCTTTGGTGAATTTTCTGTTCAAATGTTTTGCCCATTTTTAATGTTGGGATTTTTGTTTTTCTATTATTGAGTTTAGAGAATTCTTGATAAATTCTGGATGCATGTTCTTTATTAGGTATGTGTTGCAAGTATTTTCTTCTAGTTTGTGGCTTGTCTTTTCGTTTTTTTCAACTGTGTTTCATTTTTGATAGAATCTGATTTATAATTTTTCTTTTATGAAGCTTGCTTTTTGTGTTCTAAGAAATTTTATCCACCGAGGTCAGAAAGATTTTCTATTTTTTTCTAGAGGTTTTATAATTTTAGATGCCAGATGTGGGTTGGGTTTTTTGCTTTGTTTTGCATATGGATGTTTCATCACTATTCGTTGAAAAGATTAAGCTTTATCTATTCAATTGCCTTGGCACCTTTGTTGAAATTGGGACTTTTGTAGATTTATTTATGGACTGTCTCCTGTTCCATTAATCTACATGTCTGGCTTCTTGCCAGTATCACACTGTCTTGATTACAGTATAGTAAAGATTTCTACTAAATCTTGAAATCAGGTTTTATGAGTCCTCCAACGTGTTTTTTTTTTGAAGATTGTTTTGACTATTCTAGTTTTTTTTTCTTTCAGTTGCATATTGGTTAAGTTATTCCCTCTAAACCTCAAGTTTCTCACCTTTAACAAGTGGATAATAATAGTACCTACACCATAGAATTATTGGAAAAGCTTAAATTTTGTAATCCATTTAGTAACGTACCTGTCATGAGTTAATATTTCAAGAACTGTTAGCCATTATTTATCATTCTGTAGTTTGCATGACAGCTTTTCTACTATCTGAAACCTTGCACAGTAATATCCCCTTATCCGAGCTTTCACTTTGCATGCTTTCAGTTACCCAAGGTAGAGTACAACGAGAACTTGAGAGACAAAGAGAGAGAAGGAGGGAGAGACAGTACATCCATATAACTTTTATTATAGTGCATTGTTGTAATTGCTCTGTTTTATTATCATCATTATTGCTCACCTTTTATTGTGCCTAATTTATAAATTAAACTTTATCATATGTATGTATACATGGGAAAGAACGTAGTACATTATATATAGGAATCAAGTACTATCCTCAGTTTCAGGCAACGACTGGAGCTACTGGAACATATCCCTCACAGATAATGGGGGACTACTGTACTTTGCTTTATTCTAAAACATGCACACACCTGCTGGAATAGTTTTTTGTGTGGGTGTGTGTGTGTGTATGTGTGTAGGTTCGGCTACTGTAAAAAGTATTTTGGAATAACTGTTTGTTTAGTCAAGGAATTGAAATATAAATTTGAAAGGAGCATCCTAACATGGAAATATTTCTTGCATATCTCACTTTAGTAAGGGAATAATACTGTAAAACAATGAAGATTAATAAAAGATGCTATTGACTTTCTGAGTAGAGGAAGAAACAGCATACAGAACAGGAGGAAGATTGTTTAGAGTCAGATCCCAGTAAACTTGCATCTTGACTTGCAACTTCTTAACTATAAAACCTTAAATGCACTCTGTTGTAGTCACTTTTTTTTCTGAGATGGGGTCTCATTGTGTTGCCCAGGCTGGAGTGCAATGGCACAATCATAGCTCACTGCAGCCTCGAACTTCTGGGCTCAAGCCATCTTTCTGTCACAGCCTCCCAAGTAGCTAGGACTACAGATGCATACCACCATGCCTTGCTAGTGTTTTAAACTTTTATTTTCTTATTTTTAAATTTTTGTAGAGATGGGATCGTGCTTTGTTGGCCAGGCTGTGCAATTTTCTCATCTACATAGTGTCTCACAGTAGTTACAGTGAAGATAAGTAAGGTAGTAGCTGTGAAAGTGCTCTGTAAAGTATAACATGCTAAACCTATGGCTCCCAAATGTGTACTGGGGTGTGCTAGAGTGCTACAGTGAAGTCACAGGGATGTAGTGGGATATTTTAAATTTTCTTAGGAAGCACAATAACATCTGTTGGACCATGCATGATGTTTGGCCATAACTACTTAATAAATGAAAATGTTAGCCTATATTTTGGTTTAGGGTCATGTAAAAAAAAATACTGAATTGTTAAGCATATTGTGAATGAGAAAGCTTGGGAAGCTCCATGATAAACACCCATTTTGTAAAAGCCATATAGTGTCAGTGTCTGGCATATATGTGAGTAATTTTTTTTGTGGTTTTGTTACATCATAATCTTTGACGTGCTTTTTTTTTTTATATAAAGGGTCTCAGAACCCATCTCAGGAAATTTCGTTTCCAGAAGAAGTATTGGAACAAGTTTGTAGCACCGTCAAACATATACATGGCTTGATGGACGGTCGCCCCTATCCTCACTACTCTCCTCCACAAACACACAGAGAGATCCTATAGGCTAAGTGCTCTCCATGTATTAGCTCACTTAGTATCTGCCACATCTCTAGAGAGCACATTTCAACACTGTGTTATAGATGAAGAAACAGCTTGAAAAGGTTTTGGGACCCCAGTCTCTTGTATATCCATATACCCTCCATGTGGTCTGCTAAGGAGGTCAAGAACTGCAGCATAGAGAATCCTAAAGTATTGATGTAATCCTGTGTATTTCTTAATTTACCAATATATTTTTAAAGCCTCATTGTGATCCTTTTTTTAATTATTTGAGGAAAAATGGTTGGTGAGGTTGAATGGAGCTTGCCCGTAATCATTCTTGAATTCCTAATAGCATGATCCTATTTTCCTACATCCAATACTTGGCTCTACCAAAATCTGTGTGCTGAAGAATCAAAAGCATTTATATTTTAAAAAACCCAATTTTTGTAAGTGCAAAATGTTACATGGATTTTTTTAATATATAAAAAATAAAAAGAGGGATAAGATGCCCATATAAAACATTCAATCTCCTTTTTTCAAAGGAAAGTAATGAATTCATGATGTGGTAAGTTGCCTTCGTTTTCATAAGACATATGGTTTCATAAACACAATTGGTGAAGCAAAGATGCTTGTTCAAAGGTTTCAGCCACGCAGCTTTTCAATGCCATAATGACTGGTTGATAATGAGAGACAGAATTTGCCAGGACTCGAATCCTCCTGAGTTTTGTGATATCAGCAAAGGAAGTCAGTGGGGAGATGGCCTGGGATGGCCCCTGCTGTGCCTAAGTGCCTGTCATTCTCCCTCTCTAGGTACTCTGTTCTCCAGCTGTACTTAAACACCTGCAGTTATTCATACCAACATTCGCTCTTAGGTCTCTCTGCTTTTGTTGTTCTTTTTGTCCAGAGTCAGTGCTGTCCAAGAGAACTTTCTATGATGATAGAAATGTTCTACATTTACGTGGTCCAATACAATAAACACTAGCTACATGTGGTTACTGAGCACTTGGAATGTGGCTAGTGCAAATGAGAAACTAAAATTTGTATTTTATTTGATCTTAATTAATTTAAATATGCACAGTGGCTAGTAGCTATGGTACTGGACAGCATAGCTCAGATGTTTTTCATTGCCTTGCCTTTCTCCCCAACCTCTAGATCCTTACTGCCAGCTCACCTCCTACTCATTCTTCAAGACTTAACAGTCAGTCTTTTGGGAAGCTTTCCCTAACCTTACTGCACCTTCTCCCTCTAAAGCCACATGCAGCATTCTATGGCCCCATCTTTGCAATCGTAATAATGTTTTTCACTGATTCCAGCAGCACTGTGATAAAGGTTTTATCCACCAGACTGAAAGTTCCATGAAGTTTTTGGACTGTATCTTTGAATCCCCAAGTATCCAATGCACTACACTGTAGCTGATCAGTACCTCCTTGTGGAATGAATATGGTTGGAGTTGGTGAGCCTTGCAGTTGTAAGATTCTATGACTAAGTAGGGGGGAGATTGTGGAATGTTGCACTGATACCATCAATGAATAAAAAAAGTTAATTGACTACCTGAAGGAGAACTGCTGACCCACCCAGAGAGTTGAGTATCGTTGGATGGCACCCTTTAAAGTGGTCATAATGGACGCTACAATTTTTATTAATATTGTTGAGGAGCTTAACATTGCTCTCTGCATTACTATGTCCAGTTCTTTGCTCATTGTTGTCAATTGTGATCTAATTTTTTAATAAGTTTTATAAGTTTTACGTATGAAAGCAAATGTTCCAGGAAGTGGCAAACCAATATTTCAGACTGGGAGAAATTGGAGAAACTACTTGAAGTTACTGCCTTCAGAAGTTTCCTTGGGTATCCCAAGCTCCTTACTACCTTTCCTTCTCTCTGGAAGTGAGAATTGAACAGCCTGGTCATTTTTCTCAGGCAAGGCCAAAAACATACAAAAGAGTAGTTTGCATGCAGTTTTACACCATTTCCCAAGGCCATCCAGGCTCGTTTTTTTTCTACTTGATCATGACAATGTATGCCATTTTCTTTATTTGTTTTCTTTTGTTTGTTTCCCTTAGAATATTTAGAGATACTCAGTCTTTGATCCTTTTATCCTAAAGACTTACGTCTAGTCCTTCAGTATCAATATGGATTTCTAAACCCAGTGTGAAGATAGTGACAAAGCCCATTTTAAATAGTAAAACAAAAATATGTTTCTAAAACAAAATAATGATAGCCAGTAATAATAAAACTCGTACCTTCTTTATCAGGTTGGGCACCTCACTCATTTTGCTTCACGTAGGGGAGCAGGGAAGAGGAAATTTTCATGCCTTAGAAGTTTAATACGTGGTTCATTAGTATGTGAGGCACAAATTCAAACAGCATGCCACAATACTTAGCATTTGGTAAGCTGTTCTTATGCTAAACTAATAGATTTGGACTCCTGACACTCAATTAAAATCGTGTATATTTAGTTTATAATTAGCAAGTTTTAAGTTGCCTTTTTTTCCTAAAAAATATTATATCCAGACATTGTGAAAGTCTTTCAAATGGTTTTGTTTAGTAACAGAGTTTTTAGTTAAAAATGTTAACATTCAAATTAGTCACACAGCAAGTGGATGACAAAAGATAAAACAGCAATCTTGTTCAAGAAACAGTTTCAAGTTAACCAGGCTAAGCAAGACACACTTGAATGGAGTTGACAATTGATTCCAAACTTCCAAGTGGAGTTCCAGGGACATAAAACCGACACTGTCATTGGCACTCTGAGTCATTCAGGCACACAGGAGAAAAACTGGCTCAGCAGCATGGCCCATGTGACTCAGCCTGGTGGTAGGATTTAGTCAATGAGGAGGTGATTCTTCAATTGGAAATGTCAGCAATGGAAAAGTCTGCTTCCAGTGATATCAGTTAAACAATAAACTAATTTCACTGATTTTTCACTATATATTTTTCTAACTCACACAAATCTGATCTACTCCTTTAACTTTTAAAACCTTTTAGTGGCCTATCACCAGCTATGTATTGAGTAGACCAATTCATTAGTTCATTTATTCATTCAGCAAATAATAATTGATCATTTATTGTCAGCCTGGCACTATTTCAGGTACTGGGCTAAACCAGTAATTAAAATTAAGTCCCTGCTTTCATGGAGCTTACATTTCAGTGGGGCAGATGACAATAAACAAATAAACAACAAACACTTATAGCATGTTTAGTGTTGATATCTGCTAAGAATAAAAACAAAGTGAGTTAAAAGGATAGAAAGAAATTGGGGGTGATGTCTTAGTCCATTTAGTGTTGCTATAAGGGAATAGCCAAGGTTGGGTAAAATAAAAAGAAAATAGATTTATTTGGCTCATTTGGTTTCTGCAGGCTGTACGAGAAGCACGGCACCAGCATCTTTTTCTGGTGAGGACTTCAGGCTGCTTCCACTCATGGTAGAAGATGAAGGAGAGCCAGCATGTGTGGAGATCACATGGTGAGAGTGGAAGCAAGAGAGAGGGGAGGGAGGTGCCAGGTTATTCTTAATATCAGTTCTCAAGGGAACTTACAGAGTGAGAACTCACTCACTACAGTGAGGGTGGCACCAAGCCATTCATGAGGGATCCACCCTCGTGACTCAAATGCCTCACTATAGGACCAACATTGGGGATCAAATTTTATGAGGCTTGGGGTACAAACATAGAAAGTGTAGCAGCAATTTTTAAATTTAGGATGGTCAGGGAAAGTCTTTCTGATTAGGTGAAGTTTGGGCAGAGGCCCAAGGAAGAAAGGGCACAAGTCAAATGGGATTATCTAAGGGAAGATTTTTCTAAGCAGAGGGAACAGCAAATGCAAAAAGCCTGTAATGAAGGGAAGGCTTAGAGTATTTGAGAAACAGAAAGGAGATCAGGGAGATCAGAGGCAGATGTGGGGCTAGGGAAATAGACTGGAAGCAGAGAAATGGGAGGCTGTTACAATGGCCCAGTGGAAACAACAAAGTGGGCAAGGAGGGGACAACTGTGAGAAATTGATTTTGCAGAGGTGGCCAGAGCCAGATCATTTGCTCTGAGTGAAAAGGAAAGCCCACTGAAAGTTTCTGAACAGAGGATTGATCTAACTTGCTTTAACACCTCTCTCTGGCTGCCACAGGAGAAGAAGTTGTTGGTGTAAAGATAGGAGCAGAGAGTACAATTGGGAAGCCAAAGTAAGGCATAGAGACTTCGATGGCCTGGATGAGGGTGATAGAGGTAAGAGATGAGAAGTGACTGGATTCTGGGTTTAGCTTGAAGGTGAGACCTTCAGGATTTGCTGAAGGATTTGATATAAGATGTATTAGCCATGGTAAAGTCAAGGATCATTTGAAGACTTTGGCCCGAGCAACTGGAAAGATAGTGGTAGAACTGCCATTTGCTGAGATGAATGAGACTGAAGGAATTGAAAGCTTTCCCTTATTTTGGGTAAGAGTAGAGAATCAAATGTGCAGTTGTGAACATTTTAAGTCTGGAGCTTCTATTAGATGACTAGATGAAGACATCCAGTTGGAAGACAGACACATGAATCTGGATGGTAGCAGTGTGGCCAATGTTGGAGATATAAATTGGAAGCCGTAAGTTATAGACAGGTATATAAAGCTATGGGACTAGAAGATGTCACTGAGGGAGTGAATATAGATGGAAGAGAAGGGGTCTGAGGACTGAACTCTAGGAACAATGACAAAGTGGTCTGAGAAGGACTGGCCAGGGAGGTGGGAGGAGACCAAAAGAGAAGGTGCCCTAATAAAGTGAAGAAGGCCAAGAAAGAAGGGATGGGGCATGTCCAGTGCTGCTGAGAGATAAGTCAGAACAAGGCAGAAGAGTGAACATTAGCTTTGGCATATGGGAGGCCACTGCTGACTGTGATGAGAGGTTTTTAATGAATGGTGCTGATGAGAGCCTGGTGAAAATGGGCTGAAGAATGTGGGAGGGGAGTAAATGGAGTCACTGTACATAGAAGATTGTTTAAGAAATTTTCCTGTGAAGGGGAGCAAAGGAATATGGCAGTGGGCTTCAGAGGTATGTGGCAGTCAAGGAAAGTTGTCATACTGGCACAATCCAATGCTTATGGCAAATGGACACTGATCTTTTAGAGAAAGATCACATTTGCTGTTGAGAACAATGTTAATAGTGCTCTGTGAAAGAGGAAGGTGGTTGGAGAAAAGTATCTTCATGAATGACATAGTCACTACTTTGTCTTTGTTCCTACTATTTTTGTTTGAACAGTTGAACCATTATCTCACTTTGCCTTTTATAACACAACAGCAGCATACATTGAAAAATGCTTACTGTTCACAGGAAACACGCTAGTTTATTTTACTTGATTTATATGATAATGTTATGGAGTACCAATTTTTGCTTTCCTACTTCACTGAGGCCAGAGGAGGTTATTTGTTGTATCCAAGATCCCACAACTGAGATTTGAACTCAAATGATTTTGACCATAGGATTTGAACTCTTGACAACTACATGTTTATTTCCACCTCTCTTTGTACCTGGAGTAAGATGAAACTTGCACCTTTTGTGTATTACTTACACATTATTTGTCCATATTGTTATGTGCCTTTAGTAGTTCCTGTTCCTAAGGCTACCTCTTCTTGGTGGCTTGCTCATGTGGTAGGTCATGTGTTCCCTGGCTTATCTCAAGGGAAAGGTACAACAAGCTGAGGAATGTGACAGATGCTTCCAAAGCTTCCAGTAATCCCCAACAAACCTGGATTATTCAAAAGCTTCATTACAGAAATAAAAGAATATAGTGGGTGTGGAGGGAAAGTACATTGTGTTTTCCAGAAGAAAATCCAAGAGACAAAATATACTAACTGGTCTTCTCTATGCACCAATGAAATAAGAGATTGAAAAAATATATAAGCCAGGTGCGGTGGCTCCCGCCTGTAATCCCAGCACCTTGGGAGGCTAAGGGGGGCAGATCACCTGAGGTCAGGAATTCAAAACCAGCGTGGCCAACATGGCGAAACCCCATCTCTACTATAAATACAAAAATTAGCCAGGTGTGCTGGCATGTGCCTGTAATCCCACCTACTCAGGAGCCTGAGGCATGAGAATCACTTGAACCTAGGAGGCAGAGCTTGCAGTAAGCCGAGATCGCACCATTGCACTCCAGCCTGGGAAATGGAGCAAGACTCCGTCTAAAAAAAAAAAAAATTTTATATATATATATATATATATATATATATATATAGAGAGAGAGAGAGAGAGAGAGAGAGAGACAGAGAGAGAGAGAGAGACAGAGAGAGAGAGAGAGACAGAGAGAGACAGAGAGAGATAGTATAAGGAAATTAGGAATAATACATCAAAACATGATATAATCCGGTGTTAAAAATATCCTGCTTATAGGAAAAAGAAGTATTCTTCATTCTATTTAGTCGGTAAAATTTTTCCATCTTTAGAAGGAAATTAAAGATACAATAAAGTAAAGAAATTGGTTCAGTTAAATTCAGGTGTTCTTTTGGGTTGACCAAATACAGAAAAGAGGTAGAAACAGGGATAACCCCACTTCACTTCAACCACAACTGCATGTCTTGCAAAGTAGCTGATCCTTAGAACTTTACCTTTGCTGTTAGTTAACTGGATCCCTCTTAAAGATGTGATTAATACTAAAGACTTGTCTGTGTACATTTCATTCATAAGGGAGGAAGGAATAAAAGAGTTGAAAATAGAAGATATCGGACTTGCCTTGATTTCTTTTTCACTCTGCTTATGAGATTATTTAAGTCTAAGTTAAAGTTTTAGTCTAAAGGCACCTCCAAATTATAGATGAGAAATAATTTGAGTCTTTTGATTGAAAAGTTTCAGAGCAGGGCACAGTGATTTATAATCTGATTAAAGAGAGAAAAATGTGTAACTACTGTCTGCTCAGATGTTTCAGGTTTGGATTGCTGAGTGCTATCACAGATATTTACAGGTTAATCATTGGATTAAATACCCTATCCTTGTCCTGGTAATTCTTTAGGTCTTGTTTTGACTATGACACTTCTTTTTTTTTAACTTGAGACTTGGCAGCTGATAATCTTCAGATTCTAAAACTCCTGTGTCTCACTTTGAAATTGCCAGCATTCCTGTGTGATCTCTTCCGCTCCTCATTAGGAGGAATCAGATACAAGGTATCTTCAACTTCTTGTTCATAATAGCTAGCACCTTCCCTCCATCCCACCAAAAATCACGTATATCCTTAACTACTGCTACTGCAACATCCTTTTCCTCTATAATCAAGGATGACCTGCATCAACTTTTTTTTTTATTTGATAGAAGCTGTAAAGGATTCATGGATTTCTCAAACACCTATATAATGATATACATAAAACCAAGCTCCTAAATCCTGTGAACTTCCATGACTAAGTGGCCTAGCTGCACAGGCTTAGGACAGTTGTATGCTGGAAATGGAATTATATAGGCTAGATTCATTTTTGTTTTCCATTTTACTTTCTAAAAACAAACACAAAAATAAAAATGCAAGGAAATGGCAAATGGGAACTTTGCCACAAGAGAGACACCTGTAAATTGATGTGGTCAATAGTGGGTGTATGGGCAGTAGGCAGTTGGGCCGTAGAGAGGATCACTGTGCTTTCAGCTGAAGAATATCTGAGTCCAGCCATCCACCTCACCATTTGTTTGCAATTATATATCTGGAGTAAGTGATGTTTGGGATTGGTTTTGCATGAGTAGAAATGTTGTGTTCTGGTAAGAATTGGGAGCTTGTGTCTGGAATCATTAAACTTTGCAAGTGAGGGAAACAGGGACACTGAAGCATTGCTACCTGTGCAGATCACTAGAAGATGTTGTAGATGCAGAAGGTAGTGTGCAAGTGGACTACAAATCAAACTTTTTGTTTTTGTCAAAGGTCATAGAAAGCCACAGTGAAGGGAATGCTTATTTGGAGAAGAGCTATTTTGTGTTACCAAAACCCTTTTGTGTGATGGATTAATTAGTCGTCTGCTACTCAAATATAATAGCTCAGCATCTCTAAATTTCCATACCCTTTCTCAAAGGGTCTGCTGTAACAGGTCTGTCTGATCAGCACATATGTCCTTTCCTTCCGAACAAATAAGATGCTTGGATCCTGGAATTTGGACCTGAAACCCAGAGAATGCCCTCAGTCTCAGATGGTTAATGTCAGGGCAATGGGGTGGCTATATCAGAATTCAGTTGTGTGTATGTGGAGATACTGGGAAGGAAAATTCAGCTGAAGTTGGAGAGAGAAAGAAACAAAGAGAAGAAAGCAAGAGGGAATAGAAATGAGGAATAGAGAAAACTGGGCCAGCCCGAGAAGGAACCAGACTGCTCTGTGAGTAGTAAAAAATAATGGGTAAAATGAGGTGGCAGATAATGAAGTCTTTCACCTACAGTCCTTCATAAAATTGGTGAATTCAGGATGGATTCTTCTTGCATTAAAGTGAACAGCATTTATATTGTGAATGCAGACCTATTTTTGAAGAGTACAATGTGCTGATGCATCACAATTTGTCTTTGAAAATTTACACCTCTTTTTTTTTTTAATGATTTAAAAGTTGTCTGCAAATTCTTTGACCCTCCTCCCTCGGAGAAGCAGGGCTTGGGTTCCATCTGCTGAAATCAGAATGAGCTTGGGACTGCTTTAACCAACAAAGCATGGTGGAAGTGATTCTGTGTGACTCCTAAGGTTTGGATATAAAAGGTCTTGCATCTTCTGACTGGTTTTTCTGGGATGCTCACTTTGAGGAAGACAGTTACCATGAAAGAAGTCTCTCTATTCTGAGACTGCTATGCTGGAGAGGCCACATGTAGATTCTCTAATCGACAGCTCCAGTTGAACTCTCAGCCAACAGCCAACGTCAACTCCAGCCACATGAATGAGCTGTCTTGGATGTCCAGTCTTCAGATCACAGCAGCCCCAGCCAACATCTGTCCACAACCACATGAGAAATCCCAAGCAAGAACTCTCCAGCCACTCTTCTCAAATTCCTGACCCACAAAGCCATGAACAAGAGAGAAGCAATGGCTATTGACCATGCAACCAACAGTGTCTACCTCAGATTGCTTGACTAAAGAGAATGTCTCCTTCTTGCTATTACCAAAGATGGTCTAGTAGGCAAATTTCTCCTTCTTTGTGCTGGAGACTTGGCTGGATACAACATTGGCTAAGATGGTCAAGGGTTTTTTGTTTTTTTTTTTTTATGGCTGTCTCTTTATGGATTAGCTAACACCTCTCATTTCTGTGCCACCAGTTGAAATCTGAATTCCCATTTGTCTTTCTACAAGTTTATGACATGAATCACAGTGTTTGTGTGGGGGCAGGGTGGGAGAACTGGTGAGAGTGCATATGGGCCAGTGCAAGTCATCACCGCAACTGGGAAGACTCAGACAAATTCTTCATGACAGTGCTGGGAACAGTCAGAGGAAAGGAGGAAGAGGAAAACAGAAAAAAGGGTAATGGAGGCTTGGCTGATTGTGTGCCAACCACCTGGGTCTTCAGGGGAAGTGGGAATTCCAAAGCCTCTCAGACTTAAACACATGACTTCTTCAAGACAATCACTTCATTGGTGCCCAGGTGAATCAGATCGTACCTCCAGGCATGCTATTTCATGAACTTTTTCTGATTCGTGGAATCGATTATGTTGCCTTTTAATGTACCATTTGGGAGTTTAATGTTAAATTGACTGCCATCTAGATTTAGTCAAAATGAAACAATTTATATCAGAAGGATATCATCCAAAAAGTATGCTATCTATTCGTTCTTCTAGATTTAGGTTCCCACATGCACAAATCTGCAGGGGCCAGTCCAATATGGCAATTGCAGGAAGCTTCCTGACAGAGACCATGATGCACAAATGACCCTCCTCAGGAGTCAGTGGCTGCTCAAGGCCAGCCAAAGGCTATGCAGAAAGTGATTTCAATTTGTCAAAAAGAAGATGTAGTCTTTTTTTAAATTATTATACTTTAAGTTCTGGGATACATGTGCAAACCATGCAGGTTTGTTACATAGCTGTACATGTGCCATGGTGGTTTGCTGCACCCATCAACCCATCATCTACATTAGGTATTTCTCCTAATGCAATCCCTCCCCTAGCCTCCCACCCCCAAACATGCCCCGGTGTGTGATGTTCCCCTCCCTGTGTCCATGTGTTCTCATTGTTCAACTCCAACTTATGAGTGAGAACATGTGGTGTTTGGTTTTCTGTTCCTGTGTTGGTTTGCTGAGAATGATGTTTTCCAGCTTCATCCAGGCTTCAGAAGGTGGGTAATAACAAACTCCTCCAAGCTAAAGGAACATGTTCTAACCCAATGCAAGGAAGCTAAGAACCTTGATAAAAGGTTACAGGAACCGCTAACTAGGATAACCAGTTTAGAGAAGAACATAAATGACCTGGTGGAGCTGAAAAATGCAGCCCGAGAACTTTGTGAAGCATACACAAGTATCAATAGCCGAATCGATCAAATGGAAGAAAGGATATCAGAGATTGAAGATAAACTTAATAAAATACAATGTGAAGACAAGATTAGAGAAAAAAGAATGAAAAAGAAAATGCAGTCTTTTAAATGAAGCTTGAAAGCTGGATTCTTATGTAAAATCTGAATCTTAAATATTGACAATGGATTAAAATTTTTATGAAACACCCTGTGTGTCAAATCCAGCCTGCAGCAGTCTGTTTGCAGCCAGTTTGAATCCTTTTTGGATTCTTTAAATTTTATTCCTGCATCAAGAGAGCTTACTAGAAAAAAATATACCAAGACTATATAGCTTGACTCGTTATAGAAATACTCATTGAAGTTTGTTTTAATTTGATGTCCTTGACTTCTATCCAAGATCAAAGTCCATTTTGCTATGAAACATTCTTATATGAAGATATACATGGAAATGTTTACTGGAAGTGAGTAGGGAAAAGAACTCTGTCTTTCCAGATGAACTTGTGTGCTTCCTTTCATCAGATAATTAAAACTGTGTAACTCATTATGTTTACTCATTTGGCTTAACTTCTAAGAAGCTCAGAGTTAAATATAGTGCTCAAACAAACATATTCCATGTTTCTGGTTCTATAAACTTTTACTTTTCTTTAATACCAAATGGTTTCTAGGTTTCCTGCAATATATATGTAACTTACCAATTTCTCACGTCTTCATGCCATTGAAAGGTCTAATCCTATTTGGGACATGTGTGGGATATGCATATGTCACATTCATGTACACAGACATATTTTACATAAGAAACCACATTTTATATCGCATACAACATATTTGTGAGTCCAATACCCTCTTTACTATTTCACAGTACTCCTCCATCTTGCTTTTTTAAAAATAAATGCAATAAAATATTAAAGGGGAAATTTTTTTGCCAAGTTCTATCTGGCTGTCTGGCTACTTAGTTATCTTAGAGATATTATTTTGGGCAGCTTGAACTCCTGGCCTCAAGCAATCCCCCTGCCTTGGCCTCCCAAAGTGCTTGGATTACAGGCATGAGCCACCATGCCCAGTCTAGAAATATTCTTTTAGACATCTAAGATGTGCTTTAAGAAAAAGTTTTCCCATACCTCAAACATTATAAAATTACAGATTTATAATTTCAAAAAAATTTATAATTTTATCACCCAGTGATTACTACCATGAACAAATTTTATTTCCTCCCATATCTTATCTCACTATATATTTACTATATATTAGATATATATACTGTTTTTATTATATATGTGTACATTTATATATCACATAATATTTTAAATAAAATTTATAATTAGGTGTTTCTTCTTATGGTTACATTGAAGATTTTCTCATAGCAACATTAAAAAATAATTTTATATATTTTTATAATATTCAGTTGTGTGAGTATACCTTAATTAATTTAGCCCTTCATGAGAGAATATAAACCAAAAGAAAAAAAAACCCAAAAAATGGAAAAACAAAAATTAATATAGCCCATATTGTTAGACATTTGAGTTATTTGCCATTTTTCAACATTTAATCAATGCGACTCTGAATGTAAATATTTGTGTACCTCTCACAATTTTTCCTGGAATAAATTCCTTGCAGTAGACTTATGGGAGTCAAAGTGCATACCTTTAAAAAATATATTGGCAAATTACTTTCCCTAATGGTGGTGTTACTGGAATCAGTACATGCGTGCCTACGTCCTGACACCAGTCAAAGAAGAGATTATCACATAAAAATCTTTCATTCATGCAGTACATTAAAAAATAGGTCCTTATTATTTTATATTGCACCTCTTTGATTATAAATGAGGTCAGGGCCTTGTTTGTTTTGTTTGAGTCTTCACATTTGTATTTCTTCTTTTACAAACTATATTTGTACTCTTTTGCCCACTTTTAAAATTGCAGTGTTAGTTTTTTTTAATGCCTTTAAAAAAAGACATGTGGACCAGACATTATTCTGTGACTGTTATACTTCTCTGGAATATCTGAAAAATCTCAAACTTTGTACCAAATGTTTCCAGACTAAACTCTACCAGCCCCTTCCACCCAATTACATACAAATCTGTAGTTTATTGAAAGGGAAATTGTACTGCTTTGTAACTCTCACTGTTTCTTGCCAAAGTTCAGTTCCATAAATTGGTAGACACTGACATGAGATCCACACTTTTTTTTCACCCCCTCTGAGACAATAAGAACTTTGATTTCCCTACCAAGTGGAGCTGAATGCTGCTTCATGCAAGAAATCTCATCTCCATCAGTTCAGTTTTCCAAGTGGGACTTTCCTGATGGGGCTTTCTTGAGTCTTACTCATTCTTTTCTTTCCTGGCCACCCCACCCCCTTCCTCTAGTAAGTTAGAGTTCTCTTTCCAGAAATATCAATCAAGCGGGTATAATTTTTCAGTGCTTCCTACTCCAGTGACGTAAAACACCCACAGAAATTTTCTGCTAATCCTGAGAAAAACCAACAACAGTAGGCCAACAATGCTCTTGAGGCCAGATCATGCAAGTCAGAATGCACACACGCCAGGAAGAAGACCGTGGTTGTGGGATGCGTGTTCTCAAGGAGCAATGAGACAGCTTTTGCTTTTCTTCGGAAGGGCTCAAGCCTCATATATGTCATTATTTAAAGAAATCAAAGATACTTTGTTTGACTGGGGAGGGCTGGAATTTGCATCTCAAAATAGCTACAGTTTACTCGGAATTTATCATTCCAAAGAAGCAATTTGTGCAAGCTACAGTAGTAAAACAGGGTACAGTTTTCTTTCAACTTCATTATGTGCATGTTAGCTTTTGTTATTGTGTTTACATAAGGCATTTCCTTTGAAACACTGTCTATTTGGCAAAAGTGGGAAAAGCAAAACATATTTAGGTCTCATTGCTGTCTCTGTTTAGCTCTGAGAAGGACATGAAGGGGCACGGAGTTTGCTGTAGCCTTTTCTGGGCTAGCCTTCACTGGAGCAGCATGGCCAAGGGCTCTGGACTGAAGACCCCAATAGACAAATTCTCAGAGGGCTTCCTGGCCTCATGGAGGTCTTATGAAGGACCCTACTTTATTGAGTTGTGTCCTGAAAGTTATCAGAAAGACTGCAAAAGAGTAAAATGAACATGAGTTTATTTCAAAGAGTAAATGAATCCACCTAATCCCCCTGATTCCATGAATATTGAGGGGTACAACCTACCTTAGCCCCAACCTATACTTACCTTCTGCCTCCCAGAGCTAAAGGGCTCCCAGAAACACATACCCTAGGTACTTGATCCAAGGCATGCCTCTCAAAAATTCAAGATAGAGGCAGGAAGAAACCATTCTGGTTATTCTGGTTAAGGAGCGGCCGGAGTTGCCTGAAATAACCTGATTGTAGGCTGCTCACAGCATGGGTGAGCCATCACTGAGTGTGGACCTGGAAGAGGAAGGTGAGGGCAGGGAACCAGGTAGTACATTCAGGAGGTCTTCTCTGAGCCACCCATATTGAGGTTTGTTATTTCTATTGGGCATCTGTTGGTTTGGACTCTTTTTTTTTTGAGACGGAGTCTCGCTGTTACCCAGGCTGGAATGCAGTGGCGCGATCTCGGCTCACTGCAGGCTCCGCCCCACGGGGTTCACGCCATTCTCCTGCCTCAGCCTCCAGAGTAGCTGGGACTACAGGCGCCCACTACCACGCCCGGCTAATTTTTTGTATTTTTAGTAGAGACGGGGGTTTCACCGTGTTAGCCAGGATGGTCTCGATCTCCTGACCTCGTGATCCGCCCGTCTTGGCCTCCCAAAGTGCTGGGATTACAGGCGTGAGCCACCGTGCCCGGCCGGGTTTGGACTCTTGGTTGAAGGTGACCAAACCAAAAAAGACAAAGCAAAACACTCAAATTAGCTTAAGCAATAGAAGTATTAATTAGTTAATATAACTAAACAGTCCAAAAGTAGAACTAGTTTCTGACATGGCTAGAATCAAAAGCTTAAACATGATTCATTTTTGGCTCCGTCTTTTTAAAAGTCTTTCTCGCTGGTGAGTATGAGGGCCAGAGGCTGCTTAAGCTTCCCAGTTTCACAACCTCAGAAGGAAGACAGCTTCTTTCTCCAAGAGAGAAAGATGAGGAGGACTGGGGAAAACTGAGGCTTGGCCCAACTCAGATCAGCCGTCTGTCTATCCTTTAATCAAATGGAGGAGACCTACATCCTACATAACAAGTCCATTCCTAAGTAGGGGAGTAGGGTCCCCCCAGGAGTGAGAGGTTTCTGTTGTCACAGATTCTGTATCACACACCAGGGCTTGTTGGGGGGTGGGGGGTAAGAGGAGGGAGAGCATTAGGACAAATACCTAATGCATGCGGGGCTTAAAACCTAGATGATGGGTTGATAGGTGCAGCAAACCACCATGGCACATGTATATCTATGTAACAAACCTGCCTGTTTTGCATCTGTATCCCAGAACTTAAAGTAGAATAGAAAAAGAAAAAAAAAGAGAAGATTCTGTTGCTAGAAGAACCAAAGCCATTACAATCTGCTTATTGATGGTGTGGTGGCAGAAACACTAGGCTTATCATCAGAAAACCTGTCTCCGCTCTGCCTCTATTTTGCTATTACCTGAGGCAATTCAGTTCTCTAAGCCCCAGACTCCTTAGCTTTCCACTGAGGACAAGAATAAGCACGTGATCATTTCACTGAGACCGCTGTGTGAAGGATACAGAAACAATGCAAATGTAAGGGATTATTATTAATATTATGATCTCTTTCCGGTCCCTGGACCTGGCTATTGCCAGATCATCTGTTTACTTGTTCCTAGGACAAATTTAATTTGCAAGGTTCTAAAAGGGAAGGTGATTGCTCAATGTTCAAATTAAAGAGCTGCCTTCAACCTACCCAGGTGTGCAGGCAGGACATCTGCCTCCCACCTGCTTCACGCAAGTGATTCAAAGAAGTGTGTGTTGGTTTCGGCTTCCTAATCATGATCGTGGGGACATTGAGAAGCATCTCTGTCATGCAGCTTCACTCTGAAATGTTGGGCTTCTATTCGTGGACTCTTTTGAAAGCTGTCTTTGACTCCTGAAAACCAAAGCACTTGAAACATTCATTTTTTTATGTATCTCTAAAAATGGAATACGATGACTGGCACTTGTCCTAAAGCCCCAGCCACACCTGCTGTTTATCCTGCATTCACGCGGTGATGACTCTCCCCTAGAGTTCATGGCATTTCCTTTGACACATCAAAGTGAAACTCCTAGAAGACAGAAACAACATGTCTATTGTTAGAGGAGGAGTAAATACCCCATTTCAAGGTGAAAACCACACCACCATGTTGATTTTTTTTTGAAGTCCTAATACCTTAGTTGGCTAGATTTCAGGGTTAGGAACCAGTGAATGGACGTTGGTGAAAGTGCAAGCTGTCGTTCTGGTAAAGTCATCCCCTTGGAAAAGAATGTTATAAAAATATTTCAAAGAGGAGAACAGACCAACTGAATTCACAAAATCTTTCCCAAAGGAATTACTTGTCTCCACATCCAGCTGGTCACTAGGTTCCCTGAACCCTGGATTTTCCACTAAGTGTAACCTCTTCTTTTTCCTCCCTACAGCCCTAATTCTGGCACGTTCAT